>NC_139222.1:20215742-20920742 GCF_055691185.1 Crinia signifera | reverse complement strand
ACACACCTGGGCACACCTTATACATCCTCATGCCTGCAACATATACCCCCATACCCACAGTCACCTCCCAGCATTACACCTCATACATACACACCTGGGCACACCTTATACATCCTCATACCTGGCACATATACCCCCATACCCACAGTCACCGCCTAGCATTACACCTCATACATACACACCTGGGCACACCTTATACATCCTCATACCTGGCACATATACCACCATACCCACAGTCACCGCCCAGCATTACACCTCATACATACACACCTGGGCACACCTTATACATCCTCATGCCCGGCACATATACCCCCCATACCCACAGTCACCACCCAGCATTACACCTCATACATACACACCTGGGCACACCTTATACATCCTCATACCCGGCACATATACCCCCCATACCCACAGTCACCTCCCAGCATTACACCACATACATACACATCTGGGCACACCTTATACATCCTCATGCCCGGCACATATACCCCCCATACCCACAGTCACCACCCAGCATTACACCTCATACATACACACCTGGGCACACCTTATACATCCTCATACCCGGCACATATACCCCCCATACCCACAGTCACCGCCCAGCATTACACCTCATACATACACACCTGGGCACACCTTATACATCCTCATACCTGGCACATATACCCCCCATACCCACAGTCACCGCCCAGCATTACACCTCTTACATACACACCTGGGCACACCTTATACATCCTCATGCCCGGCACATATACCCCCCATACCCACAGTCACCATCCAGCATACCTCATACATACACACCTGGGCACACCTTATACATCCTCATACCCGGCACATATACCCCCCATTACCCACAGTCATCGCCCAGCATTACACCTCATACATACACACCTGGGCAAACCTTATACATCCTCATACCTGGCACATATACCCCCATACCCACAGTCACCACCCAGCATTACACCTCATACATACACACCTGGGCACACCTTATACAGCCTCATACCTGGCACATATACCCCCCATACCCACAGTCACCGCCCAGCATTACACCTCATACATACACACCTGGGCACACCTTACACATCTTCATGCCCGGCATATACCCCCAATACCCACAGTCACCACCCAGCATTACACCTCATACATACACACCTGGGCACACCTTATACATCCTCATGCCTGGCACATATACCCCCATACCCACAGTCACCGCCCGGCATTACACCTCATACATACACACCTGGGCACACCTTATACATCCTCATACCTGGCACATATACCCCCCATACCCACAGTCACCGCCCAGCATTACACCTCTTACATACACACCTGGGCACACCTTATACATCCTCATACCTGGCACATATACCCCCCATTCCCAGTGTCACCAGCCAGTATTACACCTCATACACACACACCTGGGCATACCTTATACATCCTCATACCTGGCACATATACCCCCAGTCACCACCCAGCATTACACCTCATACATACACACCTGGGCACACCTTATACATCCTCATACCCGGCACATATACCCCCATACCCACAGTCACCGCCCAGCATTACACCTCATACATACACACCTGGGCACACCTTATACATCTTAATGCCCGACACATATACCCCCATACCCACAGTCACTGTCCAGCATTATACCTCATATATATACACACACCTTATGCCCGGCACATATACCCCTATACCCACAGTCACCACCCAGCATTACCCTTCATACAGACACACCTGGGCACACCTTATACATCCTCATACCTGGCACATATACCCCCCATACCCACAGTCACCGCCCAGCATTACACCTCATACATACACACCTGGGCACACCTTATACATCCTCATGTCCGGCATATATACCCCCAGTCACCGCCCAGCATTACACCTCATACATACACACCTGGGCACACCTTATACAGCCTCATGCCTGGCACATATACCCCCCATACCCACAGTCACTTCCCAGCATTACACCACATACATACACATCTGGGCACGGCTGAATAGTAGCGAAAAGGGTGGAGAACTACAAGTCCCAGCATATACACCAGTGTACAAGAACTACAAGTCCCAGCATGCACACCAGTCTCTGCCTTGCAGTACCACAGCTATGGCTGGGAGGACTCAGCTGCCTCTCCCTGGTCCTAGTGATAGCACACACCTGGTATTATACTGCAGCCTGTGTGAGTAGAACAGCAGCTCCCCTGTAAGTGCCCTTATGGCTCACACCCAGCAATCACTACTATGCTGTTACTAGCAGTATAATACCTGGGGTCACCTGGTGCCAGCTGCAGCACTCTCCCTCCTGCCTGCCATGCACACCAGGAAGGGACGTTTCCCTGGTAACACGGCTCCTCCCACTCTGCCCCACACAGGAAATACACTTTACAAACCACAACAAAATGGCCGCCGCTGTATGAGGACACTGAGACATCACAGCCGGACTGTCAGGAGAGGTAACTGCCCCTGGGAGAATCAACAGAGAGAGTTATGTGATGTGAGGTCACCTTTAGATGATAGATTTCATGCTGTATATATGACTAATAAGTCTCCATAACACCTGTCCCATTTGTGACAGAGTGGCGGCCATTTTCCCGAAGACCAATCCCCGCGTAGAGTGACGGCAGCCGCAGCATCTCGTCTCCCTGCTGGGGCAGCGCTGCTGATCTTACCTGAGGCTTCTCACTTCCAGCAGCCACGGTGATTAAGTTACCGGGGACCGAGAGAAGACATTGCTGTATCTGGCGGCACGTGATGGTATTGTGCTGCCCTGGTGTTATTATACAGGGGGAGCGGCCTGTGGTGTCCTGTTCATACAGGGGGAGCGGCCTGTGGTGTCCTGTTCAAACAGGGGGAGCGGCCTGTGGTGTCCCGTTCACACAGCGAGAGCGGCCTGCGGTGTCCAGTTCACACAGGGGGAGCGGCCTGCGGTGTCCCGTTCACACAGGGGCAGCGGCCTGCGGTGTCCTGTTCACATAGGGGGAGTGGCCTGCGGTGTCCCTTTTATACAGGGGGAGCGGTCTGTGGTGTCCCATAGTACAGGAGGAGTGGCCTGTAGTGTCCTATTCATACAGGTGGAGCGGCCTATGGTGGCCTGTAACAAATGTTATAGAGGGGGAGCAGACTCTTGTGCGTTGTTATTATTATTGTACAGTTGAGCAGCCTCTGATGATGATGATTATTATAATATATTTTCTTATTCCATAATTACCAGTCTCTGAGTTCTTAATATTATTAGTATTATGATGATTATACTGAGCGAGCAGCCTTTGGTGCCTATTATTACATTTTATTTTAAGACCATTCACTACAATGGACATAGCAGTGCTATTATATCCTATACTATACATGTACCTGTTGTTCTCTATATGATATATATTTAAATGTGGGGAAACATTAGAAGCTGCTGTTGTGCCTCTATGTGGATTTCTCTTACCTTTATCTAATAGGTTTCATGTGTACTGTGTGGTGTTTATTGTAATTCTTATATTTACTCCAGGACAACAGAGCGGTGAGGATGACACACGTCACTGATTCCCCGAGGATGAACAAGGACCAAAGTCACATGACTGACAGGATACTAAATATCACCCTGGAGATCATCTACCTGCTGACTGGGGAGGTGAGGGGATCTGGGAGTGTCACTGGGGCAGATGTATTAAGCCTGGTGAAGAGATAAACTGGAGATAAAGTGGAAGGAGATAACGCACCAGCCAATCAGATCCCAACTGTCATATTTCAAACACAGCTGATTGGCTGGTGCGTTATCTCTTCCATGTTATCTCCACTTTATCTCCAGTTTATCTCTTCTCCAGGCTTAATACATCTGCCCCACTGTGACATCACTTACATCTATAGTAATAATACAGGGACGTGACTGGGGAGGTGAGGGGATCTGGGAGCGTCACTGTGACGTCACTTATATCTATAGTAATAATACAGGGACGTGACTGGGGAGGTGAGGGGATCTGGGAGTGTCACTGTGACATCACTTATATCTATAGTAATAATACAGGGACGTGACTGGGGAGGTGAGGGGATCTGGGAGCGTCACTGTGACATCACTTATATCTATAGTAATAATACAGGGACATGACTGGGGAGGTGAGGGGATCTGGGAGTGTCACTGTGACATCACTTATATCTATAGTAATAATACAGGGACGTGACTGGGGAGGTGAGGGGATCTGGGAGTGTCACTGTGACATCACTTATATCTATAGTAATAATACAGGGACATGACTGGGGAGGTGAGGGGATCTGGGAGCGTCACTGTGACATCATGTATATCTATAGTAATAATACAGGGACGTGACTGGGGAGGTGAGGGGATCTGGGAGCGTCACTGTGACATCACTTATATCTATACTAATAATACAGGGACGTGACTGGGGAGGTGAGGGGATCTGGGAGGGTCACTGTGACATCACTTATATCTATAATAATAATACAGGGAGGTGAGGGGATCTGGGAGCGTCACTGTGACATCACTTATATCTATAGTACTAATACAGGGAAATGACTGGGGAGGTGAGGGGATCTGGGAGTGTCACTGTGACATCACTTATATCTATAGTAATAATACAGGGACGTGACTGGGGAGGTGAGGGGATCTGGGAGGGTCACTGTGACATCACTTATATCTATAATAATAATACAGGGATGTGACGGGGGAGGGGATCCAGGAGTGTCACCGTGACATCACTTATATCTATAGTAATAATACAGGGACGGGAGGTGAGGGGATCCGGGAGTGTCACTGTGACGTCACTTATATCTATAGTAATAATACAGGGACGTGACTGGGGAGGTGAGGGGATCCGGAAGTGTCACCGTGACGTCACTTATATCTATAGTAATAATACAGGGACGTGACTGGGGAGGTGAGGGGATCTGGGAGTGTCACTGTGACATCACTTATATCTATAGTACTAATACAGGGACGTGACTGGGGAGGTGAGGGGATCTGGGAGTGTCACTGTGACGTCACTTATATCTATAGTAATAATACAGGGACGTGACTGGGGAGGTGAGGGGATCTGGGAGTGTCACAGTGACATCACTTATATCTATAGTAATAATACAGGGACATGACTGGGGAGGTGAGGGGATCTGGGAGTGTCACTGTGACATCACTTATATCTATAGTAATGGAGGGACGTGACTGGGGAGGTGAGGGGATCTGGGAGTGTCACTGTGACATCACTTATATCTACAGTAATAATACAGGGACGTGACTGGGGAGGTGAGGGGATCTGGGAGTGTCACTGTGACATCACTTATATCTATAGTAATAATACAGGGACGTGACTGGGGAGGTGAGGGGATCTGGGAGCGTCACTGTGACATCACTTATATCTATAGTAATAATACAGGGACGTGACTGGGGAGGTGAGGGGATCTGGGAGTGTCACTGTGACGTCACTTATATCTATAGTAATAATACAGGGACGTGACTGGGGAGGTGAGGGGATCTGGGAGTGTCACAGTGACATCACATATCTATAGTAATAATACAGGGACATGACTGGGGAGGTGAGGGGATCTGGGAGCGTCACTGTGACATCACTTATAGTAATAATAGAGGGTCATAACTGGGAGTGTCTACAGTGATAGTGTATTTTCTTATACACAGGGTTACACAGTAGTGAAGAAGACCTCTGGTGATCATGAGACACCCAGTAGCCATCACTGTGTGTCAGGAGGACAGAAGAGGACCCAGATTCCCATCATGGTGCCTCCACCTCACTCACTGATACATGGGAAAGACAATCAGCAGAAGATCTTGGAACTCACTAACAAGATCAATCAACTGCTGACTGGAGAGGTGACTCCTTGGAATGGGACATTATACAGTAATACTGGGGGATATGAATAGAGAGGTGACTGCTGGGAAGGGGATATTTTATAGTAACACGGGGGGAGGAGTGACCGGAGATGTGACTGCTGGGAATGGGACATTATACAGTAACACCGGGGGATGTGACCGGAGAGGTGACTGCTGGGAGTGGGACATTATACAGTAACACCGGGGCTGTGACCGGAGAGGTGACTGCTGGGAATGTGACATTATACAGTAACACCGGGGGGATGTGACCGGAGAGGTAACTGCTGGGAATGGGACATTATACAGTAACACCGGGGATGTGACCGGAGAGGTGACTGCTGGGAATGGGACATTATACAGTAACACCGGGGATGTGACCGGAGAGGTGACTGCTGGGAATGGGACGTTATACAGTAACACCGGGGATGTGACCGGAGAGGTAACTGCTGGGAATGGGACGTTATACAGTAACACCGGGGGATGTGACCGGAGAGATGACTGCTGTGAATGGGACGGTATACAGTAACACCGGGGGATGTGACCGGAGAGATGACTGCTGTGAATGGGACGGTATACAGTAACACCAGGGGATGTGACCGGAGAGATGACTGCTGGGAATGGGACGTTATACAGTAACACCGGGGGATGTGACCAATGGGAATGGGACGTTATACAGTAACACCGGAGGATGTGACCGGAGACTGCCGGCAATGGGATATTATACAGCAACACCGGGGATGTACCTGGAGAGGTGACTTTCGAGAATGGGACATTATACGGTAACACCAGGGGATGTGACCATAGAGGTGACTGCTGGGAATGGGATGTTATACAGTAACACCGGGGGATGTGACCGGAGAGGTAACTGCTGGGAATGAGATATTATACAGTAACACCGGGGGATATGACCGGAGAGGTGACTGCTGGGAATGGGACATTATACAGTAACACCGGGGGATGTGACCGGAGAGGTGACTGCTGGGAGTGGGACATTATACAGTAACACCGGGGCTGTGACCAGTGAGGTGACTGCCGGGAATGGGACATTATACAGTAACACCGGGGGATGTGACCGGAGAGGTAACTGCTGGGAATGGGACGGTATACATTAACACCAGGGGATGTGACCGGAGAGATGACTGCTGGGAATGGGACGTTATACATTAACACCAGGGGATGTGACCGGAGAGATGACTGCTGGGAATGGGACGTTATACAGTAACACCGGGGGATGTGACCAATGGGAATGGGACGTTATACAGTAACACCGGAGGATGTGACCGGAGACTGCCGGCAATGGGATATTATACAGCAACACCGGGGATGTACCTGGAGAGGTGACTTTCGAGAATGGGACATTATACGGTAACACCGGGGGATGTGACCAGAGAGGTGACTGCTGGGAATGGGATGTTATACAGTAACACCGGGGGATGTGACCGGAGAGGTAACTGCTGGGAATGGGATATTATACAGTAACACCGGGGGATATGACCGGAGAGGTGACTGCTGGGAGTGGGACATTATACAGTAACACTGGGGGATATGACCGGAGAGGTGACTGCTGGGAATGGGACATTATACAGTAACACCGGTGGATGTGACCGGAGAGGTGACTGCTGTGAATGGGGCATTATACAGTAACATTGGGGTCTGTGACCGGAGAGGTGACTGCTGGGAATGGGGCATTTTACAGCAACACCGGGGGATGTGCCTGGAGAGGTGACTTCTGAGAATGGGACATTATACAGTAACACGGGGGATGTGTCTGGGTGATAACTGTATTACTGTGTGTGTCAGGTTCCTATAAGGTGTCAGGATGTCACTGTCTATCTCTCTATGGAGGAGTGGGAGTATATAGAGGAACACAAGGGTCGGTACAAGGACGTGATGATGGAGATTCACCGGCCCCTCACATCACTGGGTAAGCAGAGATTACATTGTATTGCACATGGTAGAGCAGGTAATTATTCCAAAATTGCTGTAAAATTTCGTCTTATGCTGCGCCAAAGGCCCAAGATTGTAAATTGTTAATACATTCGCCGTAATGTTAGTGTTTGCATTGATACTCAATGACCGCAATTAGATCAGGTGTGGTGGTGGTGTTTCAAACACACCGCTCCTGACTTGTGTGCATACTTGCCTACCTGACCCTCTCCATGCAGGAGAAAATGCTCTGTTCCTGGACTTCCCTGTAATGTATGACTGCCATCACCTGTGGGGAGCTAGGTAATTGATAAGAAAAGGTGTCACCATAGGTGATGGCAATCATACATTACAGGGAAGTCCAGGTACAGAGCATTTTCTCCCGCATGGAGAGGGTCAGGTAGGCAAGTATGCTTGTGTGTTGATGAATTCTACATCCACTCCTGAGATTTAGCACCTGTAATGCATTTATTTTTTCTGTCCCCCCTAGTTACGGCCCTGCTCTGGTGTATCTCATACATCAGGAGCCATCAGCCCCTATAATACTCCTGCTCTCCCCCTCACATCATGTCACTGTGTGTTACCAGCCCAGAGATCTGACCAGTCTCCTCCCCGCACTCTCTGGTGTATCTCATACATCAGGAGCCATCAGCCCCTATTATACTCCTGCTCTCCCCCTCACATCATGTCACTGTGTGTTACCAGCCCAGAGATCTGACCAGTCTCCTCCCCACCGCTGGTATATATCAGCTCCTGGTGTCTTAAGGCAGGGGTTCCCAATCTTTTTAGATTCACGGCACCCTAGAGAATCAAAATTTTTTTCACGGCACCCCTAGGTCCCCAAAAAATTAAGTAGATTGGGTTTATATGCGATTCTTAGCGGCAGTTATGTGGTAAAGGGCAGGATTTGCTTCTGTTTGTACACATTCTATGATTGGCAGCCTCCAGCACTGGTTTTGCTCATAAATAATTAACCATTAATCATTTGAGTTGGTCCTGGACCACCAACCCGCGGCACCCCTGCATGTGTCCCGAGGCACCCCAGGGAGCCGCGGCACACAGTTTGGGAACCACTGTCTTAAGGACTTCCTTTTCCTGTAACCCCTGGTGCTGTAAAGTGACCTGTCACTTTGCAGCATCACTTTACTGCACTAGGGGTCACAGCACAGCAGGAGGCCCTGTAGACTGGAAGCAATCCCCTGGGGAGGTGAGTATGATTGTTTTTTACACTGTGATCAGCATGTGTGACACTGGACACACACAGCTGATCACCCTGGCCCCATCCCCGCACAGCTCTCTCTGCCTAGGAACAGAGAGAGCTGTGCAGAAGCCCAGAATTTTCACCTGAGCTCTGTGATTCCCCAGCTGAAGCTGCATTATTATCACAGGGTATTTGACTTTTTTTTTTTAGTTATAGTTAATTTGGCTAGAGGACGTTTCTCAAGTATAAGTATGGGAGATGTGATCTGCTTACAAAAAAAAAATGTGAATTGAAGGGTTTTGATCAGTTTTTCGTGAAAATGTAACCAATTAAAGAGAGCGCATGTATACCAATGTATAAAGTTTTATTAAAAGACAATAATTAAAAATACATTAGTTAATATCAACCTTGTAATAAACCTATTAGGTATAATTGCCCCTTAGGAAAAATGTCCCGTTGACAATTAGCAATGTCCCAAGACCCGTGCTAATCACAGTCTCTAATTGGCGCTTAGGGACCAATAGTCAATATAAATCCTGTAGGGTAAAACACATGTGCAGATCTAATGTTACTTGAATGGTATGCTTCCCAGAGCAAAAGATCTCACCACTTGTCTTTCCCTCTTTAGAGGATATTAATTGCGGGCATTGATGGTTTTGTAATTCCACGCACGAAAGTCTCCACACAGATGTATTTGCGGCCGTCTCAGACTCTGCGCTTACGGGGTCCTAGCAGTATCCGTTTGGCAGTGTGTGGGCTCCCGGCTCCGTCTAGGTTGAGCGGTCCTCTGCGGCCGCACACCACGTGGCTGGCAGGTGCTGTGTCAGTATTAGCCATGTCCCTCCTGCTATACCTCAACCCTCAGCGCCGCACATTAGTTTCCTGACGGGCACCGGATGGGTGATCGGGCAGGTCCTAAGGTTAGGACGGTGGGGTTTTGATTGCCGCAGCTGAGGCGACAGTAATGGCAAGTCTCTGTGGAGATGGCAAGGGTGATGATATGCTCCACTATTTTCTATCCGATTTATCATTCGATCAACACTGGCTTCAGGCAGGAGATGGACATGGACTGGAATGCTGCAGTGATACATTAGATTTCCGCTATATAGTCTTGGCTGCTATCACTATTTATCTATTTGATTTGCATTGGGATCCAATCTGCATCTAATGTGCAAAAACCATTTGATGTCCATTTTCTATTCGATTTTGCTTCTATAAAGCCTATCTCACCATGTGTATGCTCTATTAGACATATATATCTGTGGATGGATTGGGCAGTGTGTTCTCCATACACCCTGCCCAATCCATAGTGACTGATTCCGCTGCACATCACCGCTGCCTACTGCAGCAGGTGTATGGGAGATCAGGAGATATCACACACAGCACCATGCACTATCTAGCTTTAGGTATGTTGACCATTGGCTGTGTTGCAGAGCTGACGCGATATGTCTGGTCATTCACAGATCTATCGCTGGCTGAGGGACCATCGATATATCGGCCAGTGTGTGCGCAGCATTAGACATGTTCAGTTTAAGTGATAAAACCTCCATGAACATTTCCTTCTCAATGTAAACAATTCTGTCTGTTGTCATTCATCTGTTTCCTGTAGATGGGCGCACAAGCAGGAATACCTCGGAGGGAGATCTCATTGTGTCTCCAGATTATATACTAGAAGATAAGAACATCAGACAAGAGTCTCCAGAAGAAAACCCCATTATCCCCAATACACACCCAACATTTCCCATTGCAGATATTTCATCTGGTCCCTCTAGTCATGAGGAACCTTCTCCTGATCATTCAGACCTTACTACACACAGTACAGACCATAAAGATGATACAGTATCATCCAGTTCTGAGTTTGGTAAGAGTTCTATACATCCGTCAGATTCTGTTTTACATCAGAGTCATCAAACAGGGGAGAAACCATTTCCATGCTCTGAGTGTGGGAAATGTTTTAGCAATAAAGACTGTCTAGTTAAACATGTGAGACTTCACACAGGCGAGAAATTACTTTCATGCTCTGAATGGGAGAAATATTTTACAGATAAATCAGCTTTTATTACACATAAGAGAAGTCACACAGGTGAGAAACCATTTTCATGCTCTGAATGTGGGAAATGTTTTGCACATAAATCATCTCTTGTTACACATGAGAGAAGTCACACAAGTGTGAAACCATATTCATGCTCTGAATGTGGGAAATGTTTTAGAAAGAAATCAAATCTTCTTAACCATGAGAGAATTCACACAGGCGAGAAACCATTTTCATGCTCTGAATGTGGGAAATGTTTTAAAAGAAAATCAACTCTTGTTACACATGAGAGACATCACACAGGTGTGAAACCATATTCATGTTCTGAATGTGGGAAATGTGTTACAAATAAATTGTCTCTTGTTACACATGAGAGAAGTCACACAAATGTGAAACCATATTCATGCTCTGAATGTGGGAAATGTTTTAGAGAGAAATCAATTCTTCTTAAACATGAGAGAATTCACACAGGTGAAAAACCATTTCCATGTCCTGAATGTGGGAAATGTTTTAGCGAAAAATCAAATCAAGTTAAACATGAGAGAAGTCACACAGGTGAGAAACCATATTCATGCTCTGAATGTGGGAAATGTTTTGCACATAAATCATCTCTTGTTACACATGAGAGAAGTCACACAAGTGTGAAACCATATTCATGCTCTGAATGTGGGAAATGTTTTAGAAAGAAATCAAATCTTCTTAACCATGAGAGAATTCACACAGGCGAGAAACCATTTTCATGCTCTGAATGTGGGAAATGTTTTAGAAGGAAATCACATCTTGTAATACATGAGAAGTCACACAGGTGTGAAACCATATTCATGCTCTGAATGTGGGAAATGTTTTAGAGAGAAATCAACTCTTGTTAAACATGAGAGAAGTCACACAGGTGCAAAACCATTTTCTTTTTTTTAGAAAAAATTTTTATTGAATTTTTCAAGTCAAGTATTCAATAAACATTACAATCAATAAAGCAGATACATTGTTAAATATCAATGAGTGCGGATTGTTATTTGAGAAAGGTCTGAGAAGATACACTTCTATAAGAAGCTATATAAACTTCTTTGTGTATGAAGACCTAAAGGTTGTTCAGGGGTAGGAAGGAGGGGGGATATGCTGTGAGGAACAAGGGAGCTGGGGGAGGAAACCTGAGGAGGCGACAGGGGGAATGAAAATGGGTGAATGACAGGGGGAGTAAGTGCAGCATGAAAAACAAGGGGAAAAAAAAAAACTCTGAGGGGAGGAGGGGTAAGGAGGTAGGGTGGGGAGGTGGGGGGATGCCGGCAATCTCCACGTAAGCATCAAGAAAAGAAAATCCAGTACATTAAAGATATGTCAACGGGGGTTCAGTTTGAAAGTAGGTTGTCCATGGGGACCAGGTTTTAATAAGAGAAGGAGTGGAATCATGTAGAAATGCGGTAATCTTTTCCACCTTGTAGGTGGACCATATGGCACTAATTAGGGTAGGTTTGGAGGGAGCTGTAGGGCTTTTCCAGTTTTTAGCGATCAGGCATTTGGTTGTATTAAGAATATGATTGATCAATTTTTGTGACGCAGGTTGGGAGCGTGGGATTGGTCTTAGTAAAAGGGAGAAAGAGGGAGAGGTGGGCATTTGTATGTTCAGCACCAGCCTAATTAAGTCATGGGCTTCCCGCCAGAGGGATTGAATGATTGGGCAGTCCCACCAGATGTGAAGGAAGGAGCCTTCTTGGCCGCATGATCTCCAACACTGGGGCGAGGAGGAAGGGTAGATAGCATGCAGTTTGGTTGGTACCATATACCATCTAAAATAGATCTTCTATGCATTTTCTTTAATTCGCGTTGAGATAGAGCTTTTTGCAATAGCCATTCTGATGTTAGCCCACGTGTTTAGGCTGAGCTCTTCACCCATGTCAGCCTCCCAATCAAATTCCTGTTTTTCCTTCTGAGGTTGGTTATAAGAAACCAGTATCTGATAGATGGTTGAAATTAGTTTTTTTGTGTTTTGGGATTGCCTGCAGAGGGATTCGAGGGTAGTTTTTTTCAAGGAGGGCTGAGCCTGAGGAAGTGAATTACAGAAATGGCGAAGCTGTAGATATTGATAAAAAATGGAGTGTGGAAACGAGAATTTGGAGCGGAGGGATTCAAAGTCTGGGAGGTGAGATGTAGGGGCGATGTCTGCGGGGAAAAGGATGTTGTGTTTCATCCAGAGTTTGAATGCGTTTTTAGTTGTCCCTGGTGGGAAAGCTGGGTTGTTCCATAGTGGGGATAATGATGGGTGATGAGAGCGTAGTTTATAGAGTTTAGTGGATAGATCCCAAACCCTAATTGTGTGGCGTGTAGAGGGCAAAAGGGCAGTAAGGGCGGTGCGGGAGGTGGGGGGGATCCATAGGAGGGAGGATAGCGAGTAATGTGCGATGAAGGAGGCTTCGATGTGTGTCCAAACTCTTTGAGAGGGAGGAGCGTGCCATAAGATTGAAGGGGCTATGTGCACAGCTCTGTAATATTTAAGAATGTTTGGTAGGCCGAGACCACCCGTATTATGGGGTTTTTGTAAGAGGTGTAGTTTAACTCTGGGTTTTTTCCCAGCCCATACGAAAGTACTTATATCTCTTTGGAGGTGCTTAAGTACCCTGACAGGGATGTGTATGGGGAGAGTTTGCCATAGATATAGCAGCCGGGGTAAAATCATCATTTTAATCGCTGCCATCCGACCCGTCCAAGAGATGAATTGTGAGTTCCAGGCAGAGAGGTCTGACCTAATAGAAGCAAATAATCTGGGAAAGTTAACTGAGTAGAGGTTATTGTATGATCTGGAAAGATAAATCCCAAGATATTTGATTTTATCAGGCTGCCAACAGAGAGGGATTTTTGCTTGAAGGATGGAGAGGTCGGCAGGAGCGATGTTAATGTCTAAGGCTTCTGATTTAGAAGCGTTTAATTTATAATTGGAGAATGTGCTATATGTTTTGGTTTCCTGAAAAATGGAGGGCAACGAGGTCAGTGGGTTGGTCAGAGTTAATATGACATCGTCAGCATAGAGAGCGATTTTATGTTGTGCGCGCCCTATATTGATGCTGTGGATGTTCGGGTTATTACGGATCCACGTGGCGAGGGGTTCCATAATTAAAGCGAATAAGAGAGGTGAGAGTGGACACCCCTGACGTGTGCCATTTTTGATATTAAACTGGGCTGATTTAAGTCCATTCACCATCACAGCGGCCGAGGGATTGTTGTATAGTGCTAATATGCCATCTAAGAATGGTCCTCTAAAGCCCATGTGAGACAAGGTGCCGCGAATGAAAGGCCACGCCACCCTGTCAAAGGCCTTTTCTGCATCGAGAGCCACCACCAGGGCTGCTATCGATCTTTCGTTGGCGACGTGGATAAGATCAATTAGGCGTCTGGTGTTATCTGAGGCTTGGCGGTTGGGAATGAAACCTACTTGGTCTGGATGGACCAATGTAGGTAGTAATGGGGCTAGGCGATTAGCTAGAACTTTGGCGTAGAGTTTTAAATCAGAATTAAGTAGGGATATAGGGCGATAGTTGCCCATATCCGTCGGGTCTCTATCGGGTTTGGGGATAACTATTATGTTAGCCCTGGTGGTGGCTGCGTCGATCGGGTGGCCCTGTAGGAGGGAGTTAAATAGAAAGGTGAGCATTGGAGCGAGGGGTTGGGCCAGTTTTTTATAATACAGGTTGGTGAATCCGTCGGGGCCAGGAGCAGCTGTGCGTCGTAGGGTTTTGATTGCTTCGAGGATCTCATCGGTGGTGATGGGTGCGTTTAATGTCTCCACCTGAGATATGGTTAGTTTGGGGAGTCGGCATGAGATCAAGTACTCATCCAAATCCTCCGGGTTGGAGGACGTAGAGGGGTCGGAAGAATTCAGGTTGTATAGATTTTCATAAAATGAGCGGAATTGGGCCGCCATTGTGACAGAGTTATAAGTGATGGATCCGTCCATGCATTTTAAGGACATAATTCTGTTTTTAGTCCGTTTGGCCCTAAGCTGACAGGCTAATAAGGAGTCTGCTTTATTAGATTTCTCATAGAATTTTTGCTTCGCCCATAGTAAAGCTTGGGCGGCTCTAGAAGAGAGGAGTTGGTTTAGTTGGCCTTTAAGCGCTATGATTTTCAAGTATGTCTGCTGAGTGGGGTGTAGTTGATGCTCTTGGGTGAGAGAGGTGAGGGTAGTCTCTAGTTCTTGGTTTTTTTTGCGTGTGGCTTTGTTTTGTGCACTCGTTAAACTGATTAATTTGCCTCTAATTGTGGCCTTGTGAGCTTCCCAAAGAATGGAGGGAGGGATGTCAGGGGTGTTATTTAGGGAGTAAAATTCCGAGATGGATGAGGTTAGGTCTGATAAGATATCCGGTTTGAGAAGTAAGGAATCATTGATACGCCATTGTTTTGTGGGGGGCTGTAGGGAGGATCGGATGTTAAGTTCCAGTGCTAGGTGGTCTGACCAGGTGACTGGGATCGTTTGCGCGTCCACTGGGTTTTGAGCGGAAATAGTATCTGCAAAGATATAATCAATTCGGGTGTGTAGATTGTGTGGGGGGGGAAAATGAGTGAAGCCTGGCGATGAAGGGTATAGCACTCTCCAGAAGTCCTATAGGTTATGTCTTGTTAGATGAATGAGGAGGCGTTTAGAAAGTCTGGCATGGTTGGGTAGTGTTGAGTTAGACTGAGATCTATCAAGAGAAGGTTGTATGGTGGCATTGAAATCTCCTCCTATAATAGTTAGACATGGAGAAAATTGCGCTAGCTTAGTGAAAAAGACAGAGTAGAGGGAGCTCTGTTGCGTGTTAGGGGCAGAGACAGAGGCAAGAAGAACAGGTGACTGGTGCAAAACCATTTTCATGCTCTGAATGTGGGAAATGTTTTAGAAGGAAATCAACTCTTGTTATACATGAGAGAAGTCACACAGGTGTGAAACCATTTTCATGTTTGGAATGTGGGAAATGTTTTACACATAAATCAGCTGTTCATAAACACCAGAGAACTCACACACAAATAGTATAGGGTGAGATTTAATAGGATGAGAGATTTAGAAAGTGAGAGATTTGGTGAGAAATCTCCAGTTTTTATAAAGCGGCAATCATTTACACTTTAAAATCAAACTGGTTTAGCAGTGTTAATGATTGCCGCTTTAAAAAAACTGGAGATTTCTCACCAAATCTCTCACTTTCTGAATCTCTCATCCTATTAAATCTCACCCTTAATTTTAATTAACTGATCTACATGAAACGGAAGCATCAATACTAAATTCCTCTATCATCCATTGTATGTGCATTCTTAGATACAGTGTAAACTTTCCTATGCCGAAATTGAATGTCTAACAGGTTCAAATGTCGACATGTGTATTTCACATTTTTTGGTGTCAGTGTTGACATGGACTCCCAATTAGTGTAAAGCATAACCTCTTGGTTCCCTCTCCACCCTTGGTGCAAGTTACACACATGTAATGCCGGCGGCCACATCTGATTGACTGAATACATCTGTCAGTTATGCTGATGTTCCAGTTCTATTGCTGCTGTGATGTATTGCCATGGTTACAGTGACATGAGCGATCAGTGTGCAATAAGACTCCATGTCTCCTAGTCTGACTGTATATGGGAAAGCAGCTGGTGTATGTATTACTGAGTCATTATATAACCGCATTGTTGTACCTGTGCTTTATGTATAACAGCCTCTCTGTAATATATATGTAATAAATACACTGTGACCCTGTACTGTAATGTGTGTGGTGTATACTGATATTTGGGCCATCACTATGACTCTGCGCCTCTTCTCACACCCCGGGCACCTATGTAGGAGGTGCATGTGCTGGGATTGCCGAGCCGGCCACGTTCCGTGGTACTCACAGCCCACGGGCCCAGCACCATGCAGCTTTATGGATCCCATTTGGCATCCGGTACTTAGACACAACTCCCGGCCACCTCCACATGAGCCCCATAATGTGGGATCTGTTACTCTGTCACTGGGGTCAGAGCTGGGAGATAATGTGTTCCCACAGGGCAGGTGCCGGTGTCTGATGCTATGTGGCAGGATCTGTACAACTGCCCCCATTATATAACATGAGACACATAGGGGGGAATGTACTAAGATGGGCGTATACGGCAGATCCCGATACAAATGGAAAGAAATGAGATTGGCCGTATAAGACCCAATAATACGAATGGACCATACATTTACAGAGATGTCATATTCTCCTCATTTGTATTTTCTGATGATGTAGTCCATATTCTGTTACCGGTGGGTTAAAGTTCGAGGGGACCAAGATGGCTGGATCCCAGAAAAGTACTTCAATAAATTACTTTAGTTTTAAAGTACACTTACTGTATTTGCTGGCGTATAAAACTACTTTTTTCCCCTGAAAAACATGCCTCCAAGTGGGAGGGTCGTCTTATACACCGGGTGCACTTGTATAACAAACTATATTTTGAGTGGAAATATTGGGGGGGGTCATCTTCTACGCCCAGTCGTCTTATACGCCGGCAAATATGGTATCTACCGTTATGATCAGCAGAATTTCCAATACAGCATACGGTACTTGTGTATTATCTGGGCGCCCGATTTTTTTCATCTTATGTGATTGTACAACCAAAAATCGGTCGCATCGCATGTGATGCGACCGATTTTGGACCCGATTTTTTATTGTACAGGCACCCAGATGACTAATGCCTATGTCAAATGCCCCCCATTGTTAACGCCACCCCACGATCAACACCAACCCGAAGCGTGGCGAGCGCAGCGGTACGCGCCCTCCAACCTTTTCATACCCCCACTATCCACATCGGCGTGGAGTTGATTTTATATAGTGTGGCGAGCCCCGTGGGATACGAGCCCAAAGCGTGGCGAGCGGACGTGTAATACATGTTAAGTAATCCGAGTCCCCTCGCCACGCTTCAGGCTCGTATTCCACGTCCCCTAGCGGGGCTCGCTGCGCTTGCCACACTATATAATATCAACTCCACGCCGACGTGGATAGTGGGGGTATGAAAAGGTCGGAGGGTGCTACGCTCGCCACGCTTCGGGTTGGAGTTAACAATGGGGGGGGGGGGGGGGGATTTTACCAAATAATTACTCATCCTGGTGGGTATACAATTAAAAATCGGGTCAGGGGGGCCATTTAACATTGAGTACAATGTAAAAATCGGGTCGGACTGCCAAAAACCCCAAAAATCGGGTCCCATGGCATGCGATGGAAAAAATCGGGCGCCCACATATTACACAAGTACCCAGCATACACATCAGCAAACTCAGGAGCCCCGCCCCCTGCCTCAAGAGGCTGAGTTGGTTTCTTCCTGGCACTTCTGCAGTCAGTGTTCATCCAAGAATGAGGCTACCCTAACACTGACAGGGTCCTGGTTATATAGGCTACAGAGGCTACCCTGACACTGACAGGGCCCTGGTTATATAGGCTACAGTGACTACCCTAACACTGACAGGGTCCTGGTTATGGGATGCGGTCATTTGGTCGAATGCATTATGGTCGAATGTCATTACATCGAATCCATTAGGTCGAATTGCTAAAAGGTCGACATGATTCTAGGTCGACATGGGAAAAGGTCGAAATGATTCTAGGTCGAAAGGTCATTAGTTCGACAGGTCATTAGGTCGACATTGTCTAGGTCGACATTCACAAAGTCGACATGGGGTTTTTCACTGTTTTTTGAGCCGACATGTGCTGACAGGCGGTATTTCATGCCCTACCATCCACTAGGGCGTGGTGGGAGAATAAAATAGTGTGCCGAGCGTAGCGAGGCACCGTGCCCGACGCATAGCGAGCGCAGCGAGCGATGCGAGGGGATGCAGTGCACTTTAAACTGTGTCCATGTCGACTGTGTTGACATTCAGGTAAAAAAACAGTGAAAAACCCCATGTCGACTTTGTGAATGTCGACCTAGACAATGTCGAACTAATGACCTTGTCGACCTAATGACCTGTCGAACTAATGACCTTTCGACCTAGAATCATTTCGACCTTTTCCCATGTCGACCTAGAATCATGTCGACCTTTTAGCAATTCGACCTAATGGATTCGATGTAATGACATTCGACCATAATGCATTCGACCAAACGATCCCAACCCCTGACAGGGTCCTGGTCATATAGGCTACAGTGACTACCCTAACACTGACAGGATCCTGGTTATATAGGCTACAGAGGCTACCCTAACACTGACAGGGTCCTGGTTATATAGGCTACAGAAGCTACCCTAACACTGACAGGGTCCTGGTTATATAGGCTACATAAGCTACCATAACACTGACCGGGTCCTGGTTATATAAGCTACAGAAGCTACCCTAACACTGACAGGGTCCTGGTTATATAAGCTACAGAAGCTACCCTAACACTGACAGGGTCCTGGTTATATAGGCTACAGAAGCTACCCTAACACTGACAGGGTCCTGGTTATATAGGCTACAGAAGCTACCCTAACACTGACAGGGTCCTGGTTATATAGGCTACAGTGACTACCCTAACACTTACAGGGTCCTGGTTATATAGGCTACAGTGGCTACCCTAACACTGACAGGGTCCTGGTTATATAGGCTACAGTGGCTATCCTAACACTGACAGGGTCCTGGTTATATAGGCTACTGAGGCTACGCTAACACTGACAGGGTCCTGGTTATATAGGCTACAGAGGCTACGCTAACACTGACAGGGTCCTGGTTATATAGGCTACTCTAACACTGACAGGGTCCTGGTTATATAGGCTACAGAGGCTACCCTAACACTGACAGGGTCCTGGTTATATAGGCTACTGAGGCTACGCTAACACTGACAGGGTCCTGGTTATATAGGCTACAGAGGCTACGCTAACACTGACAGGGTCCTGGTTATATAGGCTACTGAGGCTACGCTAACACTGACAGACAGGGTCCTGGTTATATAGGCTACAGAGGCTACGCTAACACTGACAGGGTCCTGGTTATATAGGCTACTCTAACACTGACAGGGTCCTGGTTATATAGGCTACAGAGGCTACCCTAACACTGACAGGGTCCTGGTTATATAGGCTACAGAGGCTAAGCTAACACTGACAGGGTCCTGGTTATATAGGCTACAGAGGCTACCCTAACACTGACAGGGTCCTGGTTATATAGGCTACAGAGGCTACCCTAACACTGACAGGGTCCTGGTTATATAGGCTACAGAGGCTACGCTAACACTGACAGGGTCCTGGTTATATAGGCTACAGAGGCTAAGCTAACACTGACAGGGTCCTGGTTATATAGGCTACAGAGGCTACCCTAACACTGACAGGGTCCTGGTTATATAGGCTACAGAGGCTACCCTAACACTGACAGGGTCCTGGTTATATAGGCTACAGAGGCTACGCTAACACTGACAGGGTCCTGGTTATATAGGCTACAGAGGCTACCCTTACACTGACAGGGTCCTGGTTATATAGGCTACATAAGCTACCCCTAACACTGACAGGGTCCTGGTTATATAGGCTACCATAACACTGACCAGGTCCTGGTTATATACGCTACATAAGCTACCCTAACACTGACAAGGTCCTGGATATATAGGCTACACCAGCTACCCTAACAATGACAGGGTCCTGGTTATATAGGCTACAGAGGCTACCCTAACACTGACAGGGTCCTGGTTATATAGGCTACAGAGGCTACCCTAACACTGACAGGGTCCTGGTTATATAGGTTACAGAGGCTACCCTAACACTGACAGGGTCCTGGTTATATAGGCTACCCTAACACTGACAGGGTCCTGGTTATATAGGCTGCAGAGGCTACCCTAACACTGACAGGGTCCTGGTTATATAGGCTACAGAGGCTACCCTAACACTGACAGGGTCCTGGTTATATAGGCTACAGAGGCTACCCTAACACTGACAGGGTCCTGGTTATATAGGTTACAGAGGCTACCCTAACACTGACAGGGTCCTGGTTATATAGGCTACCCTAACACTGACAGGGTCCTGGTTATATAGGCTGCAGAGGCTACCCTAACACTGACAGGGTCCTGGTTATATAGGCTACAGATGCTACCCTAACACTGACAGGGTCCTGGTTATATAGGCTACCCTAACACTGACAGGGTCCTGGTTATATAGGCTGCAGAGGCTACCCTAACACTGACAGGGTCCTGGTTATATAGACTACAGAACTCCTGCGTAAGCTGTTTTATAAGTGCAAAGGCTAAAGTGTAATATAAATGTAAATAACAGTAGAGGGCACTGTTGCCTGAATTATAAATGTTCAAACTAATGTACTGACAAATGTGTACATAGGATTACATAGATTAAAGACACAATGTGAATGCAATGTCCCAGGATTGAGAAGCAAGGACAAAAACACGTGACTTGGTTTAGTCTAATATAACCAGTGACCGTTGTCTATTGGGACAAACATGTTAGAATCTAAAACCGCCTCTATCATCTAATAAGGGAATATACAGATATCCCTTCTTGTCCTACCACCATTTATTTATATTAATGAAATAAACACCCACCTTACTTCTAAAGATTATATTATTTACAAAAGCAACAATACCTGACATCAGACTTAAATGAGCAATGACAATATATTCATCAGTCCTGATACCTTCCACCCTTGGTCTCAGGTAGTTTTCCACCATATACCTTCCAGGTTTCTCCTGTGGGGAGACCTCTGTTGTCCTGTATTGCACCAGGGCATCTGAGATTTCATTGCCTTTTAGCCCAGTGTGTAATAGACATGTCCCACAGACACAGGCCGTCCATAACACTGGTTATATAGCTCAGTTTCCAGCTTGGTTCTACAACAAGGCGAGCATCCATGTCATCCATCCTTGGGATACAGTACAGCTGTTGGTGTTAATGATGATGATGGGAGGAGCTTTGGTTTCTTCCAGCAGCATGACTACAGCATGTAGCTCTGCTTACTGACATGTTCCTTCTTCACCACCCCCATGGATCAGTTCTGGGTGCTTCCTGTGGAGACCACTGTTGCTGACCACTCTGTGGACCTGCTGCTGTGGATTGCTTGGGCAGTCTCTTGTATGGACGCTCCACCTCTTTCCAACCACTTCCATTCCTGCAGCATCTGCTCCTGGGCCATGGCTGTGTGTGCCTAGGCCTGTGTGCCTTACCCACCCTGCCACTGGTAAGTCAGTGCGTATAGTGACCGGTTGTGGCATGATGACGCTCCCCACATGCTGGAGTGCAGTGTATGCTGTCTGTGGGTGTGGTAACTGCTTGCTCCAACGTTCAATAGGAGTCTTCAGTTCAGTACTCTGGGTGGCAGTGGAGTCAAATGCTCTTCTGCCATAGACCCAGTCATACCAGATGAGGTGCCTACTGCTAAATCCAGGGGTGCTTTCATGTAGGTGGGAGCTGACTGGACAAACATACAGAGATCAGGTCCTTCCCACTGTATTACACTCACTCCCCCACCTCATGGATTTGCAACTTTCACCAAACGTCGAACACACCCTAACAAATATACCTGCTGAATACCCTCTCTAGTAGTGTGCCACGGTGAGGTGGGCATCATCTGTATTTTTATTACTTCACAAGTCAATAATGTCCAGGTACCATCCCTACTGTGAAACCTCTGCGCCTGTAAATGCACCCGGGGATCTATTGGCAAAGTTCCCATTTGTGCCGTTTCTGTGGAAATTAACTTAATTGAATCTCCACCCTCCTCCCACAACCGGAGTATCCCTGTAGGATTTGTAGCATATTTAAATCAAAGGGTGTGGTATAGGATCCAGACAGTCATTAGCCCAATGTTGGGATCCTGACTGCCCGGACTCAGGCAGCAAGGGGAGTGCAACAAAGCCCCCTGCGGGCTCGGTGCTCTCACCACCTATTCTATTCTCCCTCTATCACATCATGGACCCCCATGAGGGAGGATAGCCAGGGGCCGTTGGGACCCCAAGTGTCGGGGTTTTAACAGTCAAGATCCTGACTGTCGGGCACCCATATCAAATCACTCTGTTTCCCATCATCAATCGCTATGGGAGCTTTCTCTGTCTCTGGTGCAGTAGCTTCCTTCTCACAAACCGCTGGTCGTGTTCCTTGTATAATTACAGGTATAGCTTTAGGAGGGTTTGTATACAGCAGATCCCTGATAAACATTTGACGTATGGGTCAGTCAGTGTGAGACGTATGGGTCAGTGGGTCTGTCAGTCCGTGTGTAATGTATGGGTCAGGTAGTCAGTGTGAGACATATTGGTTTAACAGGACAATCAGTGCGAGACGTATGGACTAGTGGGTCAGTCAGTGTAAGACCTATTGGTCAGTGTGTCAATAGATCAGTGAGACATATGGGTCAGTCAGACTGTGTGATACGTGTTGGTCGGTGCATGTGAGACTTATGGGTCAGTGCGTGTGAGACTTATGGGTCAGTCCGTGTGAGACTTATGGGTCAGTCCGTGTGAGACTTATGGGTCAGTCCGTGTGAGACTTATGGGTCAGTGCGTGTGAGACTTATGGGTCAGTGCGTGTGAGACTTATGGGTCAGTCCGTGTGAGACTTATGGGTGAGTCTGTGTGAGACTTATGGGTCAGTCCGTGTGAGACTTATGGGTCAGTCAGTGTGAGATGTATGGGTCAGTTAGTCCGTGTGTAATATATGGGTCAGTTAGTCCGTGTGAGACGTATTGGTTAGCGCAGGGCTGGGCAACACCAGCCCTCCAGATGTTAGTGAACTACACATCCCAGGATGCTTTGCATTAGTTTTGCTATGTGGCCATGCTGAAACTGATGCAAGGCATGCTGGGATGTGTACTTCATCATCATCTGGAGGGCCGGTGTTGCCCAGCCCTGGGTTAGCGGGTCAGTCAGTCCGTGTGTAACGTATGGGTCAGTGGATCAGTCACCTGGGCACACCTTATACATCCTCATACCCGGCACATATACCCCCATACCCACAGTCACCACCCAGCATTACACCTCATACATACACACCTGGGCAGACCTTATACATCCTCATACCCGGCACATATACCCCCATACCCACAGTCACCACCCAGCATTACACCTCATACATACACACCTGGGCACACCTTATACATCCTCATACCTGGCACATATACCCCCCATACCCACAGTCACCACCCAGCATTACACCTCATACATACACATCTGGGCACACCTTATACATCCTCATGCCTGGCATATATACCCCCCATACCCACAGTCACCACCCAGCATTACACCTCATACATACACACCTGGGCACACCTTATACATCCTCATGCCTGGCACATATACCCCCCCATACCCACAGTCACCTCCCAGCATTACACCTCATACATACACACCTGGGCACACCTTATACATCCTCATACCCGGCACATATACCCCCATACCCACAGTCACCACCCAGCATTACACCTCATACATACACACCTGGGCACACCTTATACATCCTCATACCTGGCACATATACCCCCATACCCACAGTCACCACCCAGCATTACACCTCATACATACACATCTGGGCACACCTTATACATCCTCATACCTGGCATATATACCCCCCATACCCACAGTCACCGCCCAACATTACACCTCATACATACACACCTGGGCACACCTTCTACATCCTCGTGACTGGCACATATACCCCCCATACCCACAGTCACCACCCAGCATTACACCTCATACATACACACCTGGGCACACCTTATACATCCTCATGACTGGCACATATACCCCCATACCCACAGTCACCGCCCAGCATTACACCTCATACATACACATCTGGGCACACCTTATACATCCTCATACCCTGCACATATACCCCCATACCCACAGTCACCGCCCAGCATTACACCTCATACATACACACCTGGGCACACCTTATACATCCTCATGCCTGGCACATATACCCCCCATACCCACAGTCACCGCCCAGCATTACACATCATACATACACACCTGGGCACACCTTATACATCCTCATATCCAGCACATATACCCCCATACCCACAGTCACCACTCAGCATTACACCTCATACATACACACCTGGGCATACCTTATACAGCCTCATGCCTGGCATAAATAACCCCCTATACCCACAGTCAGCACCCAGCATTACACCACATACATACACACCTGGGCACACCTTATACATCCTCATACCTGGCATATATACCCCCCATACCCACAGTCACTTCCCAGCATTACACCACATACATACACATCTGGGCATGGCTGAATAGTAAAGAAAAGGGTGGAGAACTACAAGTCCCAGCATGCACAGCAGTCTCTGCCTTGCAGCACCACAGCTATGGCTGGGAGGACTCACACACCTGGTATTATACTGCAGCCTGTGTGAGTAGAACAGCAGCTTCCCTGTAAGTGCCCTTATGGCTCACACCCAGCAATCACTACTATGCTGTTACTAGCAGTATAATACCTGGGGTTACCTGGTGCCAGCTGCAGCACTCTCCCTCCTGCCTGCCATGCACACCAGGAAGGGACGTTTCCCTGGTAACACAGCTCCTCCCACTCTGCCCCACACAGAAAATACACTTTGGCTACAGCCGCGGGGGGGTCTGGGAGCTGAGTACAAACCACAACAAAATGGCCGCCGCTGTATGAGGACACTGGAACATCACTGCCGGACAGCTAGAAGCAGTAATTGCATTGTGTGAATGCATAGAGAGAGAGAGAGAGTTATGTGATGTGAGGTCACCGGTAGCTGATAGATTCCATGCTCTAAATAAGATTAGTAAAGCGCCATAACAATTGTCCCCTGTGTGAGGGAGCGGCGGCCATTTTCCCGAAGACCAATCCCCGCGTTCATTGGCTGCAGCA
Organism: Crinia signifera; assembly: GCF_055691185.1. Taxonomy (NCBI): domain Eukaryota; kingdom Metazoa; phylum Chordata; class Amphibia; order Anura; family Myobatrachidae; genus Crinia; species Crinia signifera. The sequence continues at coordinate 20,894,969 of NC_139222.1, read as the reverse complement.
TCTCGGCTCCCTGCTGGGGCAGCGCTGCTGATCTTACCTGAGACCTCTCACTTCCAGCAGCCACGGTGATTAAGTTACGGGGGACCGAGAAAAGATATTGCTGTATCTGGCAGCAGGTGATGGAATTGTGCTGCCCTGGTTATACAGGGGGAGCAGCCTGTGGTGTCCCGTTCACACAGCGAGAGCGGCCTGCGGTGTCCCGTTCACACAGCGAGAGCGGCCTGCGGTGTCCCGTTCACACAGGGGGAGCGGCCTGCGGTGTCCCGTTCACACAGGGGGAGCGGCCTGCGGTGTCCCGTTCACACAGGGGGAGCGGCCTGCGGTGTCCCGTTCACACAGGGGGAGCGGGCTGCGGTGTCCCGTTCACACAGGGGGAGCGGCCTGGGGTGTCCCGTTCACACAGGGGGAGCGGCCTGCAGTGTCCCTTTCATACAGGGGGAGTGGCCTGTGGTGTCCCATAGTACAGGAGCAGCGGCCTGTAGTGTCCTATTCATACAGGGGGAGTGGCCTGTTACAAATGTTATAGAGGGGGAGCAGACTCTTGTGCGTTGTTATTATTATTGTACAGTTGAGCAGCCTCTGTGTGATGATGATGATTATTATATATTTTCTTATTCCTTGATTACCAGTCTCTGATTTCTTAATATTATTAGTATTATGATGATTATACAGAGCGAGCAGCTGTTGTTCTCTATATGATATATATTTAAATGTGGGGAAACATTAGAAGCTGTTTTTGTGCCTCTATGTGGATTTCTCTTACCTTTATCTAATATGTTACATGTGTACTGTGTGGTGTTTATTGTAATTCTTATATTTACTCCAGGAGAACAGAGCGGTGAGGATGAGACGCGTCACTGATTCCCCGAGGATGAACAAGGATCAAAGTCACATGACTGACAGGATACTAAATATCACCCTGGAGATCATCTACCTGCTGACTGGGGAGGTGAGGGGATCTGGGAGTGTCACTGTGACATCACTGATATCTATAGTAATAATACAGGGACGTGCCTGGGGAGGTGAGGGGATCTGGGAGTGTCACTGTGACATCACTTATATCTATAGTAATAATACAGGGACGTGACTGGGGAGGTGAGGGGATCTGGGAGTGTCACTGTGACATCACTTATATCTATAGTAATGATATGGGGAGGTGAGGGGATCTGGGAGTGTCACTGTGACATCACTTATATCTATAGTAATAATACAGGGACGTGACTGGGGAGGTGAGGGGATCTGGGAGCGTCACTGTGACATCACTTATATCTATAGTAATAATACAGGGACGTGACTGGGGAGGTGAGGGGATCTGGGAGAGTCACTGTGACATCACTTATATCTATAGTAATAATACAGGGACGTGACTGGGGAGGTGAGGGGATCTGGGAGTGTCACTGTGACATCACTTATATCTATAGTAATAATACAGGGACGTGACTGGGGAGGTGAGGGGATCTGGGAGAGTCACTGTGACATCACTTATATCTATAGTAATAATACAGGGACGTGACTGGGGAGGTGAGGGGATCTGGGAGTGTCACTGTGACATCACTTATATCTATAGTAATAATACAGGGACGTGACTGGGGAGGTGAGGGGATCTGGGAGTGTCACTGTGACATCACTTATATCTATAGTAATAATACAGGGACGTGACTGGGGAGGTGAGGGGATCTGGGAGTCACTGTGACATCACTTATATCTATAGTAATATTACAGGGATGTGACTGAAGAAGTGAGGGGATCTGGGAGTGTCACAGTGACATCACTTATATCTATAGTAATAATACAGGGACGTGACTGGGGAGGTGAGGGGATCTGGGAGTGTCACTGTGACATCACTGATATCTATAGTAATAATACAGGGACGTGACTGGGGAGGTGAGGGGATCTGGGAGTGTCACTGTGACGTCACTTATATCTATAGTAATAATACAGGGACGTGACTGGGGAGGTGAGGGGACCTGGGAGTGTCACTGTGACATCACCTATATCTATAGTAATAATACAGGGACGTGACTGGGGAGGTGAGGGGATCTGGGAGCGTCACTGTGACATCACTTATATCTATAGTAATAGTACAGGGACGTGACTGGGGAGGTGAGGGGATCTGGGAGTGTCACTGTGACATCACTTATATCTATAGTAATAATACAGGGACATGACTGGGGAGGTGAGGGGATCTGGGAGCGTCACTGTGACATCACTTATAGTAATAATAGAGGGTCATAACTGGGGTGTCTACAGTGATAGTGTATTTTCTTATACACAGGGTTACACAGTAGTGAAGAAGACCTCTGGTGATGAGACACCCAGTAGCCATCACTGTGTGTCAGAAGGACAGAAGAGGACCCAGATTCCCATCATGGTGCCTCCACCTCACTCACTGATACATGGGAAAGACAATGAGCAGAAGATCTTGGAACTCACTAACAAGATCAATCAACTGCTGACTGGAGAGGTGACTGCTGGGAATGGGACATTATACAGTAATACTGGGGGATATGAACAGGGAGGTGACTGCTGGAAATGGGACATTATACAGTAACACCGGGGGATGTGACCAGAGAGGTGACTGCCGGGAATGGGACATTATACAGTAACACTGGGGGATGTGACTGCTGGGAATGGGACATTATACAGTAACACCGGGTGATGTGACCGGAGAGGTGACTGCTGGGAATGGGACATTATACAGTAACACCGGGGGATGTGACCAGAGAGGTGACTGCTGGGAATGGGACATTATACAGTAACACCGGGGGATGTGACCGGAGAGGTGACTGCTGGGAATGGGACGTTATACAGTAACACAGGGGGATGTGACCGAAGAGGTGACTGCTGGGAATGGGACATTATACAGTAACACCGGGGGATGTAACCGGAGAGGTGACTGCTGGGAATGGGGCATTATACAGTAACACCGGGGGATTTGACTGCTGGGAATGGGACATTATACAGTAACACCGGGGGATGTGACCGGAGAGGTGACTGCTGGGAATGGGACATTATACTGTAACACCGGGGGATGTGAAGGGAGAGGTGACTGCTGGGAATGGGACGTTATACAGTAACACCGGGGGATGTGACCGGAGAGGTGACTGCTGGGAATGGGACGTTATACAGTAACACCGGGGATGTGCCTGGAGAGGTGACTTCCGAGAATGGGACATTATACAGTAACACGGGGGATGTGTTCTGAGTGATGACTGTATCATTGTGTGTGTCAGGTTCCTATAAGGTGTCAGGATGTCGCTGTCTATCTCTCTATGGAGGAGTGGGAGTATATAGAGGAACACAAGGGTCTGTACAAGGACGTGATGATGGAGATTCACCGGCCCCTCACATCACTGGGTAAGCAGAGATTACATTTTATTGCACATGGTAGAGCAGGTATGGGGGCCCCCTATATAATCGTGTCATCTGCTAATCGCACATGTACAATGTCCTCAGTCACTGTGTGTCTCCTACAGATGGGCCCAGTAACAGAGATACCCCAGAGAGATGTCCCCGTCCTCTGTATTCCCAGGATAATCACATATATACCATGTCCTCAGTCACTGTGTGTCTCCTACAGATGGGCCAGTAACAGAGATACCCTAGAGAGATGTCCCCGTCCTCTGTATTCCCAGGATAATCACATATATACAATGTCCTCGGTCACTGTGTGTCTCCTACAGATGGGCCCAGTAACAGAGATACCCCAGAGAGATGTCCCCATCCTCTGTATTCCCAGGATAATCCCATATATACCATGTCCTCAGTCACTGCGTGTCTCCTACAGATGGGCCCAGTAACAGAGATACCCCAGAGAGATGTCCCCGTCCTCTGTATTCCCAGGATAATCACATATATACCATGTCCTCAGTCACTGCGTGTCTCCTACATATGGGCCCAGTAACAGAGATACCCCAGAGAGATGTCCCCGTCCTCCGTATTTCCAGGATAATCACATATACAGTATACCATGTCCTCAGTCACTGCGTGTCTCCTACAGATGGGCCCAGTAACAGAGATACCCCAGAGAGATGTCCCTGTCCTCTGTATTCCCAGGATAATCACATATATACAATGTCCTCAGTCACTGCGTGTCTCCTACAGATGGGCCCAGTAACAGAGATACCCCAGAGAGATGTCCCCGTCCTCTGTATTCCCAGGATAATCACATATATACCATGTCCTCAGTCACTGCGTGTCTCCTACATATGGACCCAGTAACAGAGATACACCAGAGAGATGTCCCCGTCCTCTGTATTCCCAGGATAATCACATATATACCATGTCCTCAGTCACTGCGTGTCTCCTATAGATGGGCCCAGTAACAGAGATACCCCAGAGAGATGTCCCCGTCCTCTGTATTCCCAGGATAATCACATATATACCATGTCCTCAGTCACTGCGTGTCTCCTACAGATGGGCCCAGTAACAGGAATACCCCAGAGAGATGTCCCCGTCCTCTGTATTCCCAGGATAATCACATATATACCATGTCCTCAGTCACTGCGTGTCTCCTATAGATGGGCCCAGTAACAGAGATACCCCAGAGAGATGTCCCCGTCCTCTGTATTCCCAGGATAATCACATATATACCATGTCCTCAGTCACTGCGTGTCTCCTACAGATGGAGCCAGTAACAGAGATACCGCATAGAGATGTCCCCGTCCTCTGTATTCCCAGGATAATCACATATATACCATGTCCTCAGTCACTGCGTGTCTCCTACAGATGGGCCCAGTAACAGAGATACCCCAGAGAGATGTCCCCCTCCTCTGTATTCCCAGGATACTCACATATATACCATGTCCTCAGTCACTGTGTGTCTCCTACAGATGGAGCCAGTAACAGAGATACCCCAGAGAGATGTCCCCGTCCTCTGTATTCCCAGGATAATCACATATATACCATGTCCTCAGTCACTGCGTGTCTCCTACAGATGGGCCCAGTAACAGAGATACCCCAGAGAGATGTCCCCGTCCTCTGTATTCCCAGGATACTCACATATATACCATGTCCTCAGTCACTGTGTGTCTCCTACAGATGGGCCCAGTAACAGAGATACCCCAGAGAGATGTCCCCGTCCTCTGTATTCCCAGGATAATTACATATATACCATGTCCTCAGTCACTGTGTGTCTCCTACAGATGGGCCCAGTAACAGAGATACCCCAGAGAGATGTCCCCGTCCTCTGTATTCCCAGGATAATCACATATATACAATGTCCTCAGTCACTGCGTGTCTCCTACAGATGGGCCCAGTAACAGAGATACCCCAGAGAAATGTCCCCGCCCTCTGTATTCCCAGGATAATCACATATATACCATGTCCTCAGTCACTGTGTATCTCCTACAGATGGGCCCAGTAACAGAGATACCCCAGAGAGATGTCCCCGTCCTCTGTATTCCCAGCACTGTACAGAGGAGACTCACAGGACCCCACAGGAGGATCAGGTAGGTGGGAATTAGGGTCTCCCCAATATACCAAAGTGACTGTCACTATATGAATTGCAGCAGTTGTGTGTGTGTGTGTGTGTGTGTGTGTGTGTCTTATACACTGATATTCTATCTCCATAACATCAGACAATACTAATGTGATATTTTTTTAGGTTCATTGTGAAGATTTGTCTGATATTAAGGCCGAAGAAATAAAGGGAGAAGAAGAGACGGATGTGACTGATATTAAGGCAGAAGGAGAAGAGTCTTGTGTGACAGATAAGAAAGAAGATACAGACACAGAAGACACATATATGAGGGATGATCAGCAGTGTAAGGAGGAGGAAATCCCTACAGATACCAGCGCAGGTGAGGAATAATCACTTATTACATACTAGCTGACCTGCCGTGAAAACCTGGGATTTTTTTTTATTTTTTATTCCAAAATTGTTGTAAAATTTCGTCTTATGCTGCGCCAAAGGCCCAAGATTGTAAATTGTTAAAACATTCACCGTAATGTTAGTGTTTGCATTGATACTCAATGACCGCAATTAGATCAGGTGTGGTGGTGGTGTTTCAAACACACCGCTCCTGACTTGTGTGCATACTTGCCTACCTGACCCTCTCCATGCAGGAGAAAATGCTCTGTTCCTGGACTTCCCTGGTAATGTATGACTGCCATCACCTGTGGGGAGCTAGGTAATCTCTTATATATTTGGCTACATCTGTCACTCAAAGTGTGTCTGGAGATATAACCCTGGGTGGAGCCTCTGACTCACATGACTGACTCACATGACAGAGAACCAGCCCAGTGAGCCCACAGACAGTGCCAGACACCCTCTGCCTCTCCATGTTACACAGCAAAGACACAGCTACACACCAGACACACCAGGTGAGCGCCCCACACCTCCATACCTCCCAACATGACCCTCTCCAGGAGGGACAGAATGCTCTGTTTGTGGACTTCCATCTTAATTTATGATTGTCATCACCTGTCATTTTAAACAGGGTAATTGATAAGAAAGGTGTTTAAGCACAGGTGATGGTAATCCATAAATTAAGAAGAAAGTCCAGAAACAGAGCAATGTGTCCCTCCTGGAGAGGGTCATATTGGGTATGCACCTCCCTCCCCCCCCCCCCCCCCCCCATTCACGGCATCCCCACGATTAAATGGCACATGCAAAACACTGACATGGCTATGGTCGACAATGAAAAAGGTTGACAAGATTTATTTTTCACTTTTCAATGTTTTCATATTCATTCTCATGTGTCGAAATGGACACCAATGAAGTGCCACACTTATGTCAACATTTACATGTGTTGACCTTTCTTGATTTTTTTTCTTGTGGCGATTCGCGGCACCCCCCGCGACCCCCCTCCCGCGATTTGCGGCACACCCCCCGCAATTCGCGGCACCCCCGGTGACTCCCGCGATTCGCGGTGACACCCCCCCTCCTGCAATTCGCGCCAACCCCCGGGCCCCCCCTCCCGCGGTTCACGGTGCCCCCCACGACCCCCCCTACCGCGGTTCACAGTGCCCCCCACGACCCCCCCCCCCCCTACCGCAATTCCCTACCCCTGACCCCCCTCCTGTCATTGCGGCAACCCCCCGCCCCCGCGACCCACCCTCCCGCGATTCACTGTAACCCCCCGCGCCCCCCCATCCCACGATTCGCGGCACCCACACACCCCCCCCCACGACCCATCCTCCCGCAATTCACGGCATCCACCCACGACCCCTCCTCCCGTGATTCGCGGACACCCCTCACCTCCTCCCTCCCCCACACCCGCGCGTGATTCACGGCAACCCCAGGATTAAATGGCACATGCAAAACACTGGCACGGCGATGGTCGACAATGAAAAAGGTTGACATGAGTTTTTGAAGATTTATTTTTCTTTTTTTTAATGTTTTCATATTCATTCTCATGTGTCGACATGGACACCGTTGAAGTGCCACACTTATGTCAACATTTACATGTGTTGAACTTTCTGTGTTGATTTTTTCTTGTAGCAATTTTTTTCCAGTGACAACTATGAACTATGTGCACGTCAACCTACACATCATCAACCAATTCTTTGTATAATATACAACACCTGTTCTGTTTTACTGTAGGTGTTTTAAGTCAGACCTTTTACTGCTACTATTACTGTTTATGTAAATGCATTCTGAATGACAGCAACATCCTACCATCCTTCTACAAGAATATATAACCAACTAGGTGATTCATCGCGCCCCGTGCCCCCCCCCTCCCGCAATTCACGGACCCTCCGCGCACCCCCCCTCCCGCGATTCGCAACCCCCCCTCGCGCAATTCACGCCCCCTCCCACGCTTTGCGGACCCCCGCCCTCTCCCGCGATTCGCCGACACCTGCGCCCCCTCCCTCCCTCGCTTGATTCACGGCACCCCCTGCGCCCCTCCTGCAATTCACGGCACCCCTAAACCCCTCTTTAGTCCCCCGTATACTCACACACCCCTATCACTACCCAGCTTCCTGCTCTCCTGAACCGTAACTTCCACCACTGGGGAGTCGCTGACGCTGTTTTGCCCACATACCCCTATCATGCCTCATAGCCCTGCTCTCATGCACCCAAACTCCCACCCAGTAGGAGGAGACACTGACTAAGGGCCACCATCCTGTACTGCCATGCTGGATCCTCACCCACTGGCAGAAGCTGCACAGTATCTCCCACCCTCCTCTTTAGTCCCCCTTATGCCCACACACCCCTATCACTACCCAGCCTCCTGTTTTCCTGTGTCGTGACCTCCGCCAGTGGGGAGCCGCTGACTCAGAAACACCCTACTATACTATTGCACACACACACACACCTAAACAACATGCACACACAGCCCCACACACCCACAAATGTCACTGTACCATCCACACTATCAATGTACATCTTACTCTGTAACCGCTTTTTAATTAAACAAAACAATACACACCCCCTTCCACATCATATGCTCTCTATTTAACACATTTCACCTATAACTGAAGTTGCAATACAGGCATCTTTCATACAATTCTAACCATCTTTCTCATATACAAATGTTCACAAATTAAGGGGGCGCAGCCCCTTACGACGGTGTGAAGAGCGCCCGTAGGGCGCGATGAATCACCTAGTTGATAAGAAAAGGTGTCACCATAGGTGATGGCAATCATACATTACAGGGAAGTCCAGGTACAGAGCATTTTCTCCCGCATGGAGAGGGTCAGGTAGGCAAGTATGCTTGTGTGTTGATGAATTCTACATCCACTCTAATGCATTTATTTTTTCTGTGTGCTGTACTGTTTTTGTGTATGTGTTGTTATGTATGTGTTGTGTTGTGTGTTTCTCTCCCGGGGGCGACCAAATGACCGCCCTGGCGCCGGAGACCCCACCCCCATTCACCGCCCCGCTGACAACCTAAATTACCTCCTGTGTGCAGCCAGCGGGGGTCCGGTGACAGGCATCGGGGTTCCGGGTAGCCGCTGTAGCGGCAGCTTGACTCCGTCCGTCTCTCCGCTCACCTACTAGTGCGGCGTCGGGAAGCGCTGGTGATGACTTCGAAAATACTTGCCGGACGCTGATTGGCTGACCCCGCTGGCTGTCCCCGGACCTGAGAGCCCCACCCCCCTCCAGCGCCCGGTGCGCGTGCCCCCCCTAGTTATGGCCCTGCTCTAGTGTATCTCATACATGTCACTGTGTGTTACCAGCCCAGAGATCTGACCAGTCTCCTCCCCACACACTCTGGTGTATCTCATACATCAGGAGCCATCAGCCCCTATTATACTCCTGCTCTCCCCCTCACATCATGTCACTGTGTGTTACCAGCCCAGAGATCTGACCAGTCTCCTCCCCACATTCTCTGGTGTATCTCATACATCAGGAGCCATCAGACCCTATTATACTCTTGCTCTCCTCCTCACATCATGTCACTGTGTTTTACCAGCCCAGAGATCTGACCAGTCTCCTCCCCACACTCTCTGGTGTATATCATACATCAGGGGCCATCAGCCCCTATTATACTCCTGCTCTCCCCCTCACATCATGTCACTGTGTGTTACCAGCCCAGACATCTGACCAGTCTCCTCCCCACCGCTGGTATATATCAGCTCCTGGTGTCTTAAGGACTTCCTTTTCCTGTAACCCCCGGTGCTGTAAAGTGACCTGTCGCTTTGCAGCATCACTTTACTGCACTAGGGGTCACAGCACAGCAGGAGGCCCTGTAGACTGGAAGCAATCCCCTGGGGAGGTGAGTATGATTGTTTTTTACACTGTGATCAGCATGTGTGACACAGGACACACACAGCTGATCACCCTGGCCCCATCCCTGCACAGCTCTCTCTGCCTAGGAACAGAGAGAGCTGTGCAGAAGCCCAGAATTTGCACCTGAGCTCTGTGATTCCCCAGCTGAAGCTGCATTATTATTATCACAGGGTATTTGACTTTTTTTTTAGTTATAGTTAATTTGGCTAGAGCACGTTTCTCAAATATAAGTATGGGAGATGTGATCTGCTTACAAAAAAAAAAAGCGAATTGAAGGGTTTTGATCAGTTTTTCGTGAAAATTTAACCAATTAAAGAGAGCGCATGTATACCAATGTATAAAGTTTTATTAAAAGACAATAATTAAAAATACATTAGTTAATATCAACCTTGTAATAAACCTATTAGGTATAATTGCCCCTTAGGAAAAATGTCCCGTTGACAATTAGCAATGTCCCAAGACCCGTGCTAATCACAGTCTCTAATTGGTGCTTAGGGACCAATAGTCAATATAAATCCTGTAGGGTAAAACACATGTGCAGATCTAATGTTACTTGAATGGTATGCTTCCCAGAGCAAAAGATCTCACCACTTGTCTTTCCCTCTTTAGAGGATATTAATTGCGGGCATTGATGGTTTTGTAATTCCACGCACGAAAGTCTCCACACAGATGTATTTGCGGTCGTCTCAGACTCGGCGCTTACGGGGTCCTAGCAGTATCCGTTTGGCAGTGTGTGGGCTCCCGGCTCCGTCTAGGTTGAGCGGGCCTCTGCAGCCGCACACCTCGTGGCTGACAGGTGCTGTGTCAGTATTATTAGCCATGTCCCTCCTGCTATACCTCAATCCTCAGCGCCGCACATCAGTTTCCTGACGGGCACCGGATGGGTGATCGGGCAGGTCCTAAGGTTAGGACGGTGGGGGTTTTGATTGCCGCGGCTGAGGAGACTGTCAGGCCTCGCACGGGTAGCTCCAGCGCTACCCCGGCGGTTTCCCTGCAGCACGTCCCGGCTGTTGCTAAGCAGCCGGGACGCCCTCGCGTCATTGGACGCGGCTGCGTCATCATGCCACGACATCCAGCAGACGCCGCCGTGCGTCCTGGTCCGCCTCCTCATTCTCTTCCCCCACGGCCACAGCGGTTGCCTAGGCGACGGGGGACGCCAGGCAACCAGGCGGAAGGGGAAGACTCCGGCTCAGCCGTCCGCCCACCTGATCAGCCGCAGCTGCTCACCATTGTCCGGCTCTCTATTTAAACCTTTTCACCGGGACACTCAGACGCCGGTTATAGTTCTTACCTAGCGTTCTGAGTGTTCCCGGTTCCTGGTGGTCTTGTCCTGTTCCTGCCTGTCTGTGGGTTTCCAGCTGCAGCATCCAGCGTTCCTATCCACCTCCTGGCTACTATCCTGGTGGAAGCCTGCCTTGCCTGCAGCAGTCACTGTTCTCAGATAAGTTGGGATTTCTCCCTTACCTTCTTGCTCTGAGATCACTGTGTATTTATATATATATATATATATATATATATATATATATATATATATATATATATATATATATATATAAAGGAAAAAAACCTTTCCTGCGCTAATAGAGTAAAAGCAGCACCTCTGAAGGGTCCTCTGTTAGCAAAGACCCAATCAAATAGACATAGAAAAGAAGGGGAGATCAGAGTGCGCTAATAGACCAATAAATGTCACTTAGTAGAAATATATTTAATATAAAATACAAATAAAAAGTACATATAAATCATGTACAATAAAACCCTTCAAGGGGTATCACAGAATATACAATTGGTGAACATCAATAATTGCTCAGAGATTTCATATTCACAAACAGAAGTACCAACGCGTTTCGTCTGAACTAGACTTCATCAGGGGCAGAAATTGCGGTCAGCAGTAACTGTAATTTACAATGATATATTACATCAGTGAAATTCATATCTGCAATATCACAAAAAGGAGAATTTTGAGGAAGAACAGGGAGAGGAGATGGAGAGAACGACAATGACCACATAGGATCGAAACCAGGCATTTTAGAAATTTATATCATTAATTAATCAATTAATAAATCAATAGAAAATCAATTCATAAATTAATAAAATTAATAAAATTTAATAAAAATTCACCCGTAAACACCACGTGATAATTAATGACAATAATGCACATACATATGGATGTTCAGATAAAATTATGACTCAGATGTCAATAAGACATAATCCAGTAAATTTCGGCAATCTATATAAATTCATACAAATTTACAGAAAGTCACATTCTGTTCCATACATATTAACAGAAGACCTTATGGTTGAATGTTTGACAAATTATTACATACCAGAAAAAAGGGTATTCAGACTTGAAATAACCAAAACAATGGTAATAGCCAGATGTGACAGAATCCTCAAATTAACATCTGGTAACAAAAACATTATATACCTTAGTATAAAATTACAGTCCAAAAGAGATATGCAAGTTCAACTCATCAAGTAAACTTCAATTGGAAAAGAAAAAGGAAAAAACACTTGGGAAAAAACACTTGGGAAAAAAAACACTTACTAGCAATGTCAGGAGCAGTAGCATACAGCAGGAGTTCACCAGTGTGAATGAAAGCACTGTGTCTCTGTAGTGTATATATAGCCCAGAGCGTATAGCGTCACTTCCGGGTACTGGATAATAAAGTTAATCCATTAAAGATGTTTATAACTAGTAAAGCTAAATTTTCAATAAGCTGTATCATTACAGCGCTCCCTTATGTAGCGAAGAAGTGAAAAAGGGGGTCTGATGGAACCGTTAAATAGCTAATATAAGTCAGTGGAACGCAACGCGCATCGCGTGCGTTCCAAATGGCGGCCATTTTAGGCGGAAGTCCGGAATTCTATACACAGGTGATGTGAGTGTAGTGAGAAAATGATAGACCGCTCAGCCTGTATTGATGATGGAACGCACAGTATACCCCATGCGTTCCATCTGGCGGCCATGATGGACCTATATGAGGTGCTGGTCTATGTAAACAGCAGTGTAATGTGAGCGTGTTTAAGATGAACGGAAGTGATAGACTATGGAGCGCACAGTGTAACCCATGCGTTCCATCCGGCAGCCTTGATGAATATATGTGAAGTGCTAATCTATATAATAGACTGTGGGACGCATAAAAATGCGCTCCTAATAGCGGCCCTAATTAAATACTTTGTGTATAGTGAACTACAATATTTAAATATGTGGAAACGAAGCATGTGATTAACATGACTCCTATATTAAAGTAATATACTAATAAAGTGACAGATAATCTATTCTATGTTTTAGAAAACTAGAAAAATAGGGAAAAAATTATTATTAAACTAAAAAATAAATAAATAAAAAATAAATAATAAATAAATGTGAAAATAAAAATAAGAATAAAAATAAAAATAAATATAAAATAAAATAAAAATAAAATAAAAATAAATAAAAATAAATAAATAAATAAAAAAATAATAAATAAATAAAAATAAAAATAAATATAAATAAAAATAAAAATTAAAAATAAAATTAAATAAATAAAAATAAAATTAAAATAAAAATAAAAATAAAAATGAAAAAATTAAAAAAATTAAAAAATTCTGTGTATCCCATTCCATACTGGAAAATAATTAGAATAATAAAGGGTACCCGAAGATATCTTAATGAATTGGACTTGCATTTACAGCATCAGTCACCATTGTTAAAAATAAATGAATATGATTTGTGCACAAGAAAAAGGAAAAAGGAGAAAATGGAAAATGGGGAGTGAAAAAGGTTAAATAAAAGCTACCACATCAATGCCTTCATTTAGGCCATTAGGTTTGAGAGTATTGAGAGTATAAATCCAATAACTCTCTCTTTTAATAAGATGTTGTCCCCTATCTCCGCCTCTGGGGTTGATGGGTATTTTTTCCAATATTGTAAATGAAAAATTCTCCTTCGTTGCGGTTGAATTATGTTTCTCCAAGAAATGTCTTGGAAGACTATGAATCCTGACTTTATTTTTAATGTTTCGAATATGTTCTTGGATGCGTATTTTAGTCTGCCTGATCGTTTTTCCAATATACTTCAGACCGCATCCACACGTAATCATGTAAACCACATGATCTGTATTACATGTAACCGCATCTTTAATTGAATACAATCGGCCATCTTCTAGGGTGTGATTGAGAGGAGTCTTATCTAAAAACTTACAACAGATGCATTTATTACATGACGTTACCCCAGGTTTTTTAGTCAAAAAATTCTTATGAGTGTTCTCTTTAACTTTAGAAATAGTTTTCAGCCTGCTAGGTGCCAGAATGCTTTTCAAGTTGGAAGCCTTACGGTAGACCACATTCGGTTTTTGAGGGAGATGTTGGCCCAAAATCGGATCTCTTAAGAGAGTACTCCAATGTTTTTCCAGAATTTTACTGATGGTTTTATTATTACAGTTATACTGTGTAATAAACGGTCTGGTATTCATTGGTGTTTTAGTCTTGATGTTGTGTTCCAGTAGACTGTCCCTTTCTCTAATGGCAGCTTTGGATCTTGCCCCATCTATGAATTCTTTTTTGTACCCTCTCTCCAGGAACCTACCGTAGAGGAGTTCTGATTGTAGCCAGAAATCCTCTACTGTACTACAATTTTGTCTAATCCTCAGAAATTGTGCGTAGGGGACGCTGTTTTTCCATACCGGGTGATGACAGCTTTCTGCTGGAATGAAGCTGTTGGCATCTACAGCTTTGAAGTATGTTCTCGTCAACACTTCTTTTTCTGGGATGCCTTCGAGTTCTAGGTCAAGAAATTCAATTTTACTTTGATCGGTTTTATATGTGAATTTAAGATTGAAATCATTCACCTGAATATCTGACATAAAATTGACAATACTTGACTCGTCGCCACACCAGATCAGGAGGAGATCATCAATGTATCTTCCGTAAAAAACGATATGATCTTTGTAAGTTGAATTGAATACATGTAGATCTTCCCATGCCCTCATGTGCAGGTTGGCATATGCCGGGGCAAACTTGGTCCCCATAGCCGTTCCTTGTTGTTGGAGAAAGAATTCATCATTGAATTCAAAGAAATTGTGGCTCAGTATAAATTTTATACTGTCAATTAGGAAGGTGATCTCTGCGTCTCTTATGTTGGGATCCGTTCGAAGAATGTTGCCTACTGACTCTATACCCTTAGAGTGGGGTATCGAGGAATATAAGCCCTGGACATCTATGGTGAGCCAGCTGTAATTGGACGACCATATTTTTCCTTTCAAAAGTTGCAGAACAGTGGTACTATCTTTCAAGTGTGACCGATTCTGTAATACAAATGGTTGCAGGCGTATATCTAAATAATGTGAAAGGTTAGAAGTTAAAGAGTTGACTCCAGCGATTATCGGCCGGCCTGGTGGATGATCCTGGCTCTTATGTACCTTTGGAATATGATAAAAAATTGGTACGGTGGGATGCTTTACCATCATGTAATCATATTCCTCTTTACAAATCACACCTTTCTGTAAACCTGTTAGTAGATGGCCATTAAGTTCTGCTTGGAAGTCAATGGTAGGATTATTTTCAAGTTTCAAATACGTAGTGTCATCTTCCAAAATTTTGTTTGCCTCGGATAAATATTTAACTCTATCCTGTAAAACTACAGCTCCACCTTTGTCTGCACTTCTAATAATAGTATTGGTATCTTTCTTCAAGGTTTTTATAGCTTTGTTTTCTTGGGGGTTCAGATTTTTTAGGGAGAATTTAGAAGGTTTGATTTTCCTAAAATCTTCTCTCACAGCTTCATAAAAAATGTCCAAGTGACTCCCCCTGGATTCCACAGGATAAAAGTGTGAGGGTAGAGACACAACGGGCTTGCCTTTCTCTTCCTGAGTGGAATTTGTTTGATTCTTGAGGAAATGACGTTGAACGGTCAAATTTCTAATATATTTGTTCAAGTCAATAAATAAATCGAAGGCATTTCGGTGGCAGTCTGGGGCAAATTTGAGGCCTTTATTTAGTACCGCAATCTCGGCTGTAGATAACTCTTTCTCAGAAATGTTGATGATCCCTGATCCTGAGTTAACGATTGTGGTAGTTTTTGTTTTTTTGGGGATCTGTTTTTTACCTCTTGTTCCTCTATTTCGCCATTGTATCTCCTTTTTAGACCGTGCGGGGAATCTAATCGGGTATGTAATTCCTCTCTCGTGGACCGATGGGGGGGGTCTATATGACGTTTTTCGTCTAAAAAATGTTGGCGTTGTTGATCTCTGTGGGGTGAGGGGGAACGAAAAGACTCAAATCTTCTTTTGTTGTTATGACGAAAATCTCGATATGACGGTATTCTATTTCGTTGGTTCCTCCATTCTTGAGGATGATAATCATCTCTATATTCTCTTTGCTCGTAATTTCTATTGTCTCTATGCCAATAAGGTCGCTCCATAGTGTAGTTAGGACGATAATTATTCCTCCGTGAGTTATCATATGGTCTTGGTCTTTCAATGTGCCGGGCAGATTCCGTATATGTGGAGTTATATACTTGACCACGATTCCTGGATTCATTGGGCCAGATGTGTATTTGGCCGCTTATATAATCTTTCTTATCACGATAGAATTTCTTTTGTTTCCTTTGTATGATGTCTCTCTCCAGATGATCTATTTTGGACTGAAGATCATTGATATCTTTTTTGAACCTTCAAATTTGGTGAGGGAAGATTCTATTTTTCCCATTTCTTTTTCTAGATTCACCAATTCTTTCTTTCTTTCATTTATGATAATATTAATTAGTTTATTTGAGCATTCATCGAGGGTGGTATTCCATGCTTTAAGGAAGGTGGCGTTATCATTGCCATAAGTAGGAATTTTTTGGAGTCGAAGGCCTCGTGGGATTCTTCCTACCTCAAGATATTTTTCTAACGTGATAATATCGTACCACCCTTTGATTTCTTTGGTGGCTAGTTTTTCCAGGGAATTAAGGTGTCCATAGTAGTCCTTATCGTCCTCCTCCATCTCGAAAACCTGTTCCTCATCAGAGAATATATTCTTTGCATTCATAGACCGTTTGGTCTGATCCTTAAACAAAGGCATGGGAGCAGCGGGAAAGGGAAACTAACAGAAGGAATAGATACAAAAAGGAAAAAACCCTTTCCTGCGCTAATAGAGTAAAAGCAGCACCTCTGAAGGGTCCTCTGTTAGCAAAGACCCAATCAAATAGACATAGAAAAGAAGGGGAGATCAGAGTGCGCTAATAGACCAATAAATGTCACTTAGTAGAAATATATTTAATATAAAATACAAATAAAAAGTACATATAAATCATGTACAATAAAACCCTTCAAGGGGTATCACAGAATATACAATTGGTGAACATCAATAATTGCTCAGAGATTTCATATTCACAAACAGAAGGCCCAACGCGTTTCGTCTGAACTAGACTTCATCAGGGGCAGAAATTGCGGTCAGCAGTAACTGTAATTTACAATGATATATTACATCAGTGAAATTCATATCTGCAATATCACAAAAAGGAGAATTTTGAGGAAGAACAGGGAGAGGAGATGGAGAGAACGACAATGACCACATAGGATCGAAACCAGGCATTTTAGAAATTTATATCATTAATTAATCAATTAATAAATCAATAGAAAATCAATTCATAAATTAATAAAATTAATAAAATTAATAAAATTTAATAAAAATTCACCCGTAAACACCACGTGATAATTAATGACAATAATGCACATACATATGGATGTTCAGATAAAATTATGACTCAGATGTCAATAAGACATAATCCAGTAAATTTCGGCAATCTATATAAATTCATACAAATTTACAGAAAGTCACATTCTGTTCCATACATATTAACAGAAGACCTTATGGTTGAATGTTTGACAAATTATTACATACCAGAAAAAAGGGTATTCAGACTTGAAATAACCAAAACAATGGTAATAGCCAGATGTGACAGAATCCTCAAATTAACATCTGGTAACAAAAACATTATATACCTTAGTATAAAATTACAGTCCAAAAGAGATATGCAAGTTCAACTCATCAAGTAAACTTCAATTGGAAAAGAAAAAGGAAAAAACACTTGGGAAAAAACACTTGGGAAAAAAAACACTTACTAGCAATGTCAGGAGCAGTAGCATACAGCAGGAGTTCACCAGTGTGAATGAAAGCACTGTGTCTCTGTAGTGTATATATAGCCCAGAGCGTATAGCGTCACTTCCGGGTACTGGATAATAAAGTTAATCCATTAAAGATGTTTATAACTAGTAAAGCTAAATTTTCAATAAGCTGTATCATTACAGCGCTCCCTTATGTAGCGAAGAAGTGAAAAAGGGGGTCTGATGGAACCGTTAAATAGCTAATATAAGTCAGTGGAACGCAACGCGCATCGCGTGCGTTCCAAATGGCGGCCATTTTAGGCGGAAGTCCGGAATTCTATACACAGGTGATGTGAGTGTAGTGAGAAAGTGATAGACCGCTCAGCCTGTATTGATGATGGAACGCACAGTATACCCCATGCGTTCCATCTGGCGGCCATGATGGACCTATATGAGGTGCTGGTCTATGTAAACAGCAGTGTAATGTGAGCGTGTTTAAGATGAACGGAAGTGATAGACTATGGAGCGCACAGTGTAACCCATGCGTTCCATCCGGCAGCCTTGATGAATATATGTGAAGTGCTAATCTATATAATAGACTGTGGGACGCATAAAAATGCGCTCCTAATAGCGGCCATAATTAAATACTTTGTGTATAGTGAACTACAATATTTAAATATGTGGAAACGAAGCATGTGATTAACATGACTCCTATATTAAAGTAATATACTAATAAAGTGACAGATAATCTATTCTATGTTTTAGAAAACTAGAAAAATAGGGAAAAAATTATTATTAAACTAAAAAATAAATAAATAAAAAATAAATAATAAATAAATGTGGAAATAAAAATAAAAATAAAAATAAATAAAAATAAAAATAAATAAAAAAATAAAAAAATAATAAATAAATAAAAATAAATATAAATAAAAATAAAAATAAAAATTAAAAATAAAATTAAATAAAATTAAAATAAAAATAAAAATGAAAAAATTAAAAAAATTAAAAAATTCTGTGTATCCCATTCCATACTGGAAAATAATTAGAATAATAAAGGGTACCCGAAGATATCTTAATGAATTGGACTTGCATTTACAGCATCAGTCACCATTGTTAAAAATAAATGAATATGATTTGTGCACAAGAAAAAGGAAAAAGGAGAAAATGGAAAATGGGGAGTGAAAAAGGTTAAATAAAAGCTACCACATCAATGCCTTCATTTAGGCCATTAGGTTTGAGAGTATTGAGAGTATAAATCCAATAACTCTCTCTTTTAATAAGATGTTGTCCCCTATCTCCGCCTCTGGGGTTGATGGGTATTTTTTCCAATATTGTAAATGAAAAATTCTCCTTCGTTGCGGTTGAATTATGTTTCTCCAAGAAATGTCTTGGAAGACTATGAATCCTGACTTTATTTTTAATGTTTCGAATATGTTCTTGGATGCGTATTTTAGTCTGCCTGATCGTTTTTCCAATATACTTCAGACCGCATCCACACGTAATCATGTAAACCACATGATCTGTATTACATGTAACCGCATCTTTAATTGAATACAATCGGCCATCTTCTAGGGTGTGATTGAGAGGAGTCTTATCTAAAAACTTACAACAGATGCATTTATTACATGACGTTACCCCAGGTTTTTTAGTCAAAAAATTCTTATGAGTGTTCTCTTTAACTTTAGAAATAGTTTTCAGCCTGCTAGGTGCCAGAATGCTTTTCAAGTTGGAAGCCTTACGGTAGACCACATTCGGTTTTTGAGGGAGATGTTGGCCCAAAATCGGATCTCTTAAGAGAGTACTCCAATGTTTTTCCATTTTTATTCTTATTTTTATTTTCACATTTATTTATTATTTATTTTTTATTTATTTATTTTTTAGTTTAATAATAATTTTTTCCCTATTTTTCTAGTTTTCTAAAACATAGAATAGATTATCTGTCACTTTATTAGTATATTACTTTAATATAGGAGTCATGTTAATCACATGCTTCGTTTCCACATATTTAAATATTGTAGTTCACTATACACAAAGTATTTAATTAGGGCCGCTATTAGGAGCGCATTTTTATGCGTCCCACAGTCTATTATATAGATTAGCACTTCACATATATTCATCAAGGCTGCCGGATGGAACGCATGGGTTACACTGTGCGCTCCATAGTCTATCACTTCCGTTCATCTTAAACACGCTCACATTACACTGCTGTTTACATAGACCAGCACCTCATATAGGTCCATCATGGCCGCCAGATGGAACGCATGGGGTATACTGTGCGTTCCATCATCAATACAGGCTGAGCGGTCTATCACTTTCTCACTACACTCACATCACCTGTGTATAGAATTCCGGACTTCCGCCTAAAATGGCCGCCATTTGGAACGCACGCGATGCGCGTTGCGTTCCACTGACTTATATTAGCTATTTAACGGTTCCATCAGACCCCCTTTTTCACTTCTTCGCTACATAAGGGAGCGCTGTAATGATACAGCTTATTGAAAATTTAGCTTTACTAGTTATAAACATCTTTAATGGATTAACTTTATTATCCAGTACCCGGAAGTGACGCTATACGCTCTGGGCTATATATACACTACAGAGACACAGTGCTTTCATTCACACTGGTGAACTCCTGCTGTATGCTACTGCTCCTGACATTGCTAGTAAGTGTTTTTTTTCCCAAGTGTTTTTTCCCAAGTGTTTTTTCCTTTTTCTTTTCCAATTGAAGTTTACTTGATGAGTTGAACTTGCATATCTCTTTTGGACTGTAATTTTATACTAAGGTATATAATGTTTTTGTTACCAGATGTTAATTTGAGGATTCTGTCACATCTGGCTATTACCATTGTTTTGGTTATTTCAAGTCTGAATACCCTTTTTTCTGGTATGTAATAATTTGTCAAACATTCAACCATAAGGTCTTCTGTTAATATGTATGGAACAGAATGTGACTTTCTGTAAATTTGTATGAATTTATATAGATTGCCGAAATTTACTGGATTATGTCTTATTGACATCTGAGTCATAATTTTATCTGAACATCCATAGGTATGTGCATTATTGTCATTAATTATCACGTGGTGTTTACGGGTGAATTTTTATTAAATTTTATTAATTTTATTAATTTTATTAATTTATGAATTGATTTTCTATTGATTTATTAATTGATTAATTAATGATATAAATTTCTAAAATGCCTGGTTTCGATCCTATGTGGTCATTGTCGTTCTCTCCATCTCCTCTCCCTGTTCTTCCTCAAAATTCTCCTTTTTGTGATATTGCAGATATGAATTTCACTGATGTAATATATCATTGTAAATTACAGTTACTGCTGACCGCAATTTCTGCCCCTGATGAAGTCTAGTTCAGACGAAACGCGTTGGTACTTCTGTTTGTGAATATGAAATCTCTGAGCAATTATTGATGTTCACCAATTGTATATTCTGTGATACCCCTTGAAGGGTTTTATTGTACATGATTTATATGTACTTTTTATTTGTATTTTATATTAAATATATTTCTACTAAGTGACATTTATTGGTCTATTAGCGCACTCTGATCTCCCCTTCTTTTATATATATATATATATATATATAATTTTCGATTGGTCCGGCACTCCCTTAGCTGCAGAATATACCTTGCTGATGGTGCCTTCAGTAAGCCTGTAACACAGGCTGGATACACGGAGGTTTACACAGCGGCACTCAAAAGTCTTGTAAAGGTGTAATAAAAATCCTTTATTTGCGCCCAACGGCGTTTCGGGGATCTCTCCCCCGTCTTCAGGGGCTTAGTGGCTTAAAAACAGTGTTCACATACACAATATATATAGCAGGAACAATGAACATACATTTAAAAACGATTGATCTCACCTGTCCGGCGCCGCCGCCCCCTCCGGAAGTCTCCCACGTGGGTATCTCCGTCAATGGTATTGGACGGCGGCGCCGGGCTGTGACATCATCACACAACAAGGACTGGTTGCCAAGCAACTCACTGCAGCCGGCTGTTGATAAGAAAAACAATATAACGGACTCAGCGCATATATTATCAAATTGATATGAGCCTTGCTGTGATAAGCATTAAAAATACATGTAATAAAAACATAGGTTAAAAACTTTGTAATGCTGTCATATAGTGAATCCCCATATTGCAGTATAACACACAATAAAGTACCACCATTTAACTCTGTAAGTCTGCGTGGTCTGAAGAATGAAATTATGTATATCTAACTGCACATGGAGCACTACTGGACAGCATAAGAACATGACAAGAAATGCATAACAGTAGATTCCTACAAGAAGCATTGTAAGCCCAGGGCTTCATTTAACCCTCTGGGTGCCAGGGTGTTTAATGTAAAAATCCATCTGCTTTCCCTCTGTAACAGGATTTTATCCCTGTTACCCCCTCTCACAGTCAAAGGGACATGGTCAATAATTATGGCTCTAATACTGGGCACTGAATGTTTGTTCTGTGCCCAGTGTCTGGCCACAGGTTGATCACTATGCCCGCTGGCTAGTGCCTGTTTAATCGCACTACGATGTTGTGCCATGCGTTCACGAAATTGCCTCTGTGTCTTGCCCACATAGGACAAGCCACACGGACATGTCAAAATATAAATAATGTAGGTGGTAGTACAGGTCACCGAATGTAAGATTTTGATCTTTTTGCCAGTTTGGGGGTGATTAAATGTTTTACTGGGAATTAAAGTATTGCAGGTAGTACACCCTAAGCATCTATGGCAACCTATTTTCTGGGTTAAAAAATGAGTATGCTGTTTCTTTAATAGTGGGGTTATGTCCAATTTCACCACTTGATCCCTTATATTTCTACCCCTGGTATAACTGGGTAAGAGTCTATTGTTTTGCAATAAGGGTAGGTCTTGATCCTGACTAATCATCGGCCACCATCGTTTAGCTTTCTTGATGGTAGATACCGTGTCAGTGGTGAACTTATTGACCCATGGAATTACTTTACCCATATTTTTGCTGGGTCTGGTTTCCATGGTTTTATGTCGAGGTATGTCCAGTACCTTCCTTTTTAAGTGACCCAATTCTATCCTGTCATACCCTCTCTCTACAAATTTATCCACCATCTGCTCTAACGCTTTAACGATTTTTACATTAAACACCCTGGCACCCAGAGGGTTAAATGAAGCCCTGGGCTTACAATGCTTCTTGTAGGAATCTACTGTTATGCATTTCTTGTCATGTTCTTATGCTGTCCAGTAGTGCTCCATGTGCAGTTAGATATACATAATTTCATTCTTCAGACCACGCAGACTTACAGAGTTAAATGGTGGTACTTTATTGTGTGTTATACTGCAATATGGGGATTCACTATATGACAGCATTACAAAGTTTTTAACCTATGTTTTTATTACATGTATTTTTAATGCTTATCACAGCAAGGCTCATATCAATTTGATAATATATGCGCTGAGTCCGTTATATTGTTTTTCTTATCAACAGCCGGCTGCAGTGAGTTGCTTGGCAACCAGTCCTTGTTGTGTGATGATGTCACAGCCCGGCGCCGCCGTCCAATACCATTGACGGAGATACCCACGTGGGAGACTTCCGGAGGGGGCGGCGGCGCCGGACAGGTGAGATCAATCGTTTTTAAATGTATGTTCATTGTTCCTGCTATATATATTGTGTATGTGAACACTGTTTTTAAGCCACTAAGCCCCTGAAGACGGGGGAGAGATCCCCGAAACGCCGTTGGGCGCAAATAAAGGATTTTTATTACACCTTTACAAGACTTTTGAGTGCCGCTGTGTAAACCTCCCTATATATATATATATATATATATATATATATATATATATATATATATATATATATATATATATATATATATATATATATAAACGTTTGGTGGGTGGCGGCACTCAAATCAGCAAATCATGCTGATTTGAGTGCCGCCACCCACCAAACGTTTGTATTACCCTGTCTCCTACAGGGGTCCACGGAGGGCACCAGACCCGGCTGTATGCCGAGTTGCTCAATTGGAGTGCCGCAAATATGCAAATTTCTATATATATATATATATATATATATTGTGTCATCATTAGTGTATTGTTACACCGGTACCCCCTGGGTACACTAGTATTCTTTTCTTATTGTGTCAACTCATGTGTATTGTTACACCCACTGGAAATTGTATTTCCCCAGAGGTTTCCTGGTCTTGGGGCGTTCCTCACCCCCGCCCTTAGGGCTGGGTTGTCCTCACCGGTGGGTACAGTTAGCTTTACCCTTGTTCTCTCCTGGCCTCGGCGGGCGAGTTGTCCATACTTAAGACCTGCCTGTAGCGGAGTGGGGCGGACCTAATTCGCCCTTCAGCCGAGACGGGCCCAGGTGAAGCCTAGCCCTGCACTTGTCCGTCGATTCCAGGTGGAGGCAACGGAGTTAGGGGTGGTGAGGACACCCGTGTCCATAACATTTGGTGAGGACACCCGTGTTCATAACAGTATAACCGGCCATTTACTTAGCCCAGTCTCATCTCTATCATGGATCCTGCGCAGCAGGCCGCCGGCCATACTCTGGTAGGACAGATGCATTCGCTTACACAAAAGCTCCAGGAGCTTACACTCCGGGTCAACACACAGGAGGAGCGGGTCCATGGTGTCGTGTCTGCTTCCAGAAATTCTGAGCCTAAACTTAGTCTCCCAGATCGTTTTTCTGGGGATCGCTCACATTTATATAACTTTAGAGAGGCCTGTAAATTATATTTTAAACTCCGCCCGGTCTCTTCTGGCTCTGAGTCCCAACGTGTGGGCATAATTATTTCCCTCCTCCAGGGGGATCCACAGACCTGGGCGTTCGGTCTCCCAGCTAGAGATGTAGCTCTTTCCTCCGTTGACTCTTTTTTTTCTGCTATGGGCTTGTTGTATGACGACCCTGATCGGTCCGCCTCTGCCGAAGCGAATCTTCAGGCACTACGGCAGGGTCAGGGTACGGCGGAGGGCTATTGTACTCAGTTTAGGAGATGGGCGACTGATTCGGGGTGGAATGATCCGGCCCTGCGCAGCCAATTCAGAATTGGGTTATCTGATGGTCTTAAGGACGCGTTGGTCCATTATCCCTCTCCCACATCCTTGGATGAGATTATGCAGTTAGCCATCAAGGTAGACCGACGGTTTGTGAACGTCAAAGGGAGAGAGAGTCGGGGGTGTTCTCCTCTCACTCTTCCGGGGATACCCCGGAGATCCCGGGTGAAGAGCCTATGCAGATTGGGGCCACTCGCCTTTCCGCCTCCGAGAAAAACCGTAGGAGGCTTAAGGGCTTGTGTCTCTACTGCGGAGGCCAGGGTCATCGTGCTTTGGCCTGTCCTCTTAAGGCGGGAAAAGACAGGGCCTAGGTGACTTCGGGGAATGCACTTAGGCCTAACTTGTTTTTCCCCCATTGATTCCATCTTAATTAGTGTCACCCTCTCCATTGGGAAGCAGGTGTCGGAAGTTTCTGCCTTTTTGGATTGTGGGGCAACCGGCAATTTTATTGACGCCACCCATGTCGAGTCCTTGGGGCTCGATCCCTTTCCCCTCGAGGGGAACCTCTCCGTTTGTGGTTTAGATGGTCTCCCACTTTCCAACGGCAGTATTTCCTCACGCACTCCTTCCCTTCGGTTGTCTATTGGGGCCCTTCACTCCGAATAAATATCTTTTTTCATTTTTCATTGTCCTTTTGCTCCTCTTGTCTTGGGCCTACCTTGGTTAAAGAAACACAATCCCAACATAGACTGGGTCTCGGGGGAGATCACTCGGTGGGGGTCTTCGTGTGCGAACAACTGTCTCTCTCTTCCTCTCCGGGCCTCACACCCTGTCCTTTCTGCTTTACCTCTTCCCTACCAGGATTATTCTGATGTTTTCTCCAAAAAGGAAGCAGAGACATTGCCCCCTCATCGTTCGTTTGATTGTGCTATTGATCTTGTCCCCAACTCTAGGCTGCCCAAGGGGCGTTTATATGCACTGTCTGTCCCGGAATCCCAGGCTATGGATGATTATATTAAAGAAAGCCTTGAGAAGGGTTTCATTCGCCCATCTAAGTCTCCTGTGGGCGCGGGGGTTTTTTTTGTGGAGAAAAAGGATAGTTCTTACCTAGCGTTCTGAGTGTTCCCGGTTCCTGGCGGTCTTGTCCTGTTCCTGCCTGTCTGTGGGTTTCCAGCTGCAGCATCCAGCGTTCCTATCCACCTCCTGGCTACTATCCTGGTGGTAGCCTGCCTTGCCTGCAGCAGTCACTGTTCTCAGATAAGTTGGGATTTCTCCCTTACCTTCTTGCTCTGAGACAACTGTGTATTTATATATATTGTGTCATCATTAGTGTATTTTTACACCGGTACCCCCTGGGTACACTAGTATTCTTTTCTTATTGTGTCAACTCATGTGTATTGTTACACCCACTGGAAATCGTATTTCCCCAGAGGTTTCCTGGTCTCGGGGCGTTCTTCACCCCCGCCCTTAGGGCTGGGTTGTCCTCACCGGTGGGTACAGTTGGCTTTACCCTTGTTCTCTTCTGGCCTCGGCGGGTGAGTTGTCCATACTTAAGACCTGCCTGTAGCGGAGTGGGGCGGACCTAATTCGCCCTTCAGCCGAGACGGGCCCAGGTGAAGCCTAGCCCTGCACTTGTCCGTCGATTCCAGGTGGAGGCAACGGAGTTAGGGGTGGTGAGGACACCCGTGTCCATAACATTTGGTGAGGACACCCGTGTTCATAACAGAGACGTAATGGCAAGTCTCTGTGGAGATGGCAAGGCTGATGATATGCTCCTGGGTGGCCCAAGGAGGTGAGAAAACCTCTTTTACTTGACGCGTTTCTCCGTCTATGTATTCAGACGGTTTCCTCAGAAGGTATAAGAACCCATATCTTCTGCCTGTCTTATAAAGCACTCCTGCCCAATCAGCCTGGGGCTTTAATTTGCATACACCTGTTGTTTAATTAACTGTATCTCCAGGTGTAATCAACCTATGAAGTTTTCACTTTTTAGGTATTCTCATTTTCTCCTTCATCCACCTGTGACACCTCACTGGACTAACAGTGGGGAATAGAAGGGCGACTGCAGGGAGCATGAGCACTTTAAGAATTTTGTGGCCAGCTCCTCCCCTTCTACTTCCCCCAGACAGTCAGTCTTATGTTGTGCCCTGCGGGAGCTAGGCACACTTCTGGTTTGCTCCAGGGCAAGTTCAGGAGAATTTCTTTATTTTTTTTACTCTACAATCAGCAAGAGGAGGGTCAGACAGCCTCTGCCTCTGTCTGACCCTGCCGTTGGAGCTGCCGGGGGGACCAGTTCGCAGCTGCATGCAGCTTGTGCTCTGGCTTCGGCTGAGGAAACCACAGTTTCCGGAGTGGACAGAGACACCGATGCGTGCGGCGCGTGTCCTGATCTCCCACCAGCCACACTACCCACAGGCCAGCCTGGCAGGGGTGAGTAGAGCCCGGTCCCTCTACTAGAGAGGGTGCCACGGCAGTGGCGTATATAAACAAGCAGGGCGGCACTCGCAGCCGCGCAGCCATGAGAGGTCAGTCGGATTCTCTTCTGGGCCCAGGACAACACTCAGGCTATTTCCGCAGTATTCCTCCCAGGGGTCGAAAACTGGGAGGCAGACTTCCTGAGCCGACACGACATGCACCCCGGAGAGTGGTGTCTGCATCCTCAGGTGTTCGAGCAACTGGTGAGGAGGTGGGGTCTCCCTCAAGTCAACCTCATGGCGTCTGGACACAATCACCAGTTGCCCCTATACGGAGCTCGGACTCGAGATCCATGAGCAGTGGGAGTAGATGCCCTGACAATGCCTTGGCCTTACCAGTTTGTGTATCTGTTTCCTCCATTCCCTCTGCTTCCGCGACTGCTACAGCGCATTCAGAGGGAGGCGGCCTCGGTTCTTCTGATAGCACTGTATTGGCCGCGCAGATCTTGGTACACAAACCTCACGTCCATGCTCGTCGACGAACCATGGCCATTGCCTCTGCAGGAGGATCTGCTCAGTCAAGGCCCTTTCTACCATCAGAGCCTGGAACATCATTTGACGGCGTGGGTACTGAGAAGTCCATCCTGAGGAAGGCAGGGATTCCGGCTACGGTTATCCATATGATGCTGAGGGACAGGAAAGAGGTGACATCTCTCCACTATTACCGTATCTGGAGAGCTTACATCAATTGGTGGGAGGGGCGGGGTGTCTCACCGAAGTTGTTCAAAAAGTCGAGACTCCTTCTCTTCTTACAAGCAGGCCTGTCCACAGGCTTAAGGCTGGGCTCCCTCAAGGTACAAGTATCGGCCTTGTCTGTATATTTCCAGAGCCGTTTGGCCTTACTTTTGGAGGTACAGACCTTTTTCCATGGGATCCTCCGTATTCAACCCCCTTTTAGGGCTCCTACCGCACCATGGGACTTGGATTTGGTTTTAACCTTTCTCCAATCCTCTTTGTTCGAACCTCTAGAATCGGTGGAATTAAAATATCTTGCATGGGAGACTGTGCTCCTTTAGGCCTTGCCCTCCGCAAGGAGGGTCTGTGACCTATGTAGGGGCGCTTTCTTGTAAACCACCATTCCTGATCTTTCACCCGGATAGGTTGGAACCTGCAAGGTTTTTCTACCTAAAGTGGTTACAGCCTTTTACATAAACCAGCCCATTGTAGTCCCGGCATTTGAGGGGGATTCTCCGGCTGACGAGTTTTTGGATGTGGTGCAGACCCTCCATATCTATGTAGAAAGGACGGCCTCCATTATCGTCATCCTCCTTCTACCATATCGGCGCACTCTACGCGCTCGGAAGGTCCCTCTTGGGCGGCTGCCCAAGGGGTTTCCATTCAGCAGCTATGCTGGGCTGCTACCTATCGAGTAGGAAGACCTTTGTCAGGTTCTACCAATTTTTTTTTTTTTTAACTTGTATAAATTTTTTATTGATTTTTCATATAGGTCATAGCTTACATAGCATAACATTGCATTGAATTTTTGACAATTAATTTGTACAATTCAACAAGAAATTAAGTCAGCATATTATCAGATACATGTAATGCAGTGTATTAATGCTATACATATAGAATCATAACTAAACAAAAATAAAAAGAAAAGAAAAGAAACAGTCTCTTATTCGTTATTTGGATTGGCGCATCTATTGGTAAGCAGCAATTATTTATAGACTATTGTTACTATGAAGTGTAACATCCAACTTGTTTCTTTGTACCATTAATAATGCTTGGTAAGGACGGTCAAAGTGTATACTGTCCATTAAAGTCCACAGAGGAGAATTGGCAATGGTCGTAGGGGAGCAAAGGGGGATCTAAATTCCACTAGGTTGAGGGGGAGGCCAAAGCCAGCACAGAATCATTCCACCTGTTCCATTTGGAATAGTACCTTGGGAGGGTGTCTCTCTGTCGGAAGACAAATCGCTCATGCTCCGAGACTTGATTAACCAGCGCACACCAGTGTCGGTGGCTAGGGGAGGATGTAGCAAACCAATTGCGCGCCACTATGACCTTTGCCAGCGTAACCAAACATAACACATATTTATAAATATCCGGGGTACAAAGTTCTGCAAGATCTAGGGCAAACATACATATAGAGGGCGAGGATGCTGGTAGAGTGGGCTCCGTAGTGCGAAGGCTACTCCAGACCCCATCCCAGAAAGCTAGGACCCTGGGACATTGCCACATCATGTGCCAAAAGCCAGCATCGCCCGTACCGCACCTAGGACAGTTCGCATCTTCTCTCAACCCAGCGCTAAATAATGATTGTGGTGTGCGATACACTCTGTGCATGACATAAAATGCCACCTGTTGATATCTCACACAGGGCGTTGATGTCCCAACAGACTCAAGAATTTGTACCCATTGTTCCTCAGTAATGGGTCCCAGATCACCCTCCCACTTAGCTTTTAGGCACGTTAATGCATCCGGATTCGTTCGGGAGATTAGGGCGGCATACACAGTTGAAACCCTCTTACGCTGTCCAAGGCCTCTTATTAGCTCCTTAACCGGAGAGTCCGACAAGGCTGGCACCCCGTTCTGGAACTGGGACTGTACAGCATGCCTGAGCTGGAAATATCTAAAGAAAACCTTATTTGATACTCGGAACTCGTCGCTTAGTTGTTGGAAGGACTTTAAGGAGTTATCTGCATACAACTGACAGATGGAAATTAGGCCTGCCCCATACCAGATATTATCAACCGAGATAGGGCGTAGTTCCTGAAAGGAACTGTTATTCCATATTGGAGTTTCTTTATCAATTCCCTTCCAATCAAAAAGAGTATGCGCATACCTCCATACTAGCCTGCATTGTCTCAACAAGGGGGGGAGTCCCCCGAGCGGACCACCCGTAAGAAGAAAGTGCAGCGGGACCAATCCCCTACCCACCGACTCAGTACAAAAATTGGGAAATGTGGCGCCTCCCCTATCTCCAACCCATTCAGAGATGTGTACCAGCTGGGTCGCCAAATAGTATAGTCGCAGGTCAGGGAGACCTAGACCACCGCTACCACGTGGCCTGGCCAAGGTTCTCCTAGCCACCCTGGGCACACCACCCCCCCATACAAAGGAAGATATTATGCTATCAATTTTTGCAAAAACTTTCTTAGGTATGTATACTGGAGCATGCTGCAGGGCATATAGATACTTGGGCTGGATGGTCATTTTTATTAAGTTTATGCGCCCAGTCATCGTCAGCGGGAGCTTTTTCCATACGTGTGTTTTTGCCTGGAAGGCCGATGTAATTGGGGCTATATTTTGTTGTACGTATTCTTTACTGTCAGGCGTAACCCAGATTCCCAGGTATTTAAAGCGGGTGGTCCACTGCAGGGGGGGAATTAATTGGGGGGTGTTCCGGGACCACACCCGAGAGCGGAAAGATACTAGATTTGTCCCAGTTAATTAATAACCCAGAGTATACCCCAAAAGAGTTGACTATTTCCAACAGTGCCTCCAAAGAGGGGCCAGCATCATTTAGGAACAGCAGCATATCATCAGCATATAATGCCACAGCATCTGGGTGCCAATTGACCGCTATTCCTCTAATCGCAGGGTGTGCTCTTATTAGGCATACTAACGGCTCTATCGCGAGAGCAAACAGAGTCGGAGACAGCGGGCAGCCCTGTCTGGTTCCCCTGCCCAACCCAAAACAGTCAGTCAAACTGCCATTTATGGATAATCTAGCCCTGGGGTTGCAGTATAACAGTTTCACCCATCTAATGTAGTTAGGTCCGAAGGCAAACCCCCGCATAACCTCCCACAGATATGACCACTCGACCGAGTCGAAGGCCTTGGCGGCGTCCAAGGACACCACCACTGCCCCCGACCCGGCCGCGTCCCCCCTCTGCAAGTGGCAGAACAACCTGCGCAGATTCTGCGTAGTAGACTTGGTGGGCATAAAGCCTGTCTGATCATTGTGTATTATTGATGAGATAACCAAGTTAAGGCGCAGGGCAAGGACCTTAGCAAGGATTTTAATATCTGAGGTAAGGAGCGATATGGGTCGGTAAGACTCCGGAGCAGTGGGGTCTTTGCCCGGTTTTGGAAGAACTATAATTGTTGCCTCCATCATTGATGGGGGTAAAACCCCCCCCTCGAATAGCGCGTTATATAGGTTTAGCAAGTATGGAATAAAGTGCTCTCTATACTTTTTGTATACTTCTATGGGAATACCATCTCCACCTGGTGCCTTCTTGTTAGGAAAGGAGGCTATGGCTGCCTCAATCTCCGTGTGCGAGATCGGTGCCTCCAACGCCTCTATGGAGGAGGGTGACAAACGGGGCTGTGTGACTTCAGCCAAATACTCATTCAGCTGGTCATGGGTATAACTAACTTTGGTAGCATAGAGTGTTGAATAGTAACATTTGAACTCCTGTGCTATCTCGGTGGTGGAATAACACATTTCCCCCCTGCTATTTTTGACGCTTTGTATGGTATTAGCTCCTCTCCCATCTTTGACCAAATATGCTAGGTAGCTGCCACCCACCTCCGCCTGTGCATACATAGCGTGTTGATTAAACAGTAGTTTACGTTTAGTTTTATCTCGCAAATGCGCGGCCCATCTTTCCCTTGCCACATCCCATTGCATGCGATCCTCAGGTGACCTGGAAATAATGTATTTTTCTTCTCTGTCTTTACAATCAGCCTCAAGTTGAAATTCCTCTCTCCTCCCTGCTCGTTTAATATTAGCTATACGCTTTATGAATGTACCCCTCATATAGGCCTTGAAGGTGTCATGTTTTAATGCTTGGTCGGCACATGTTTTATTGCATAAATCAAACGTCTCCCACTCTTTTGTTAGATCCCTGTCGTCACCCATTAACGAGAGCCAGAAAGGGTTGAGCCTCCAACTGCTAGGATAGGGGGATGCCTGTCCTTCCATTGTTAGCAACAGCGGGGAGTGGTCCGAGATACCTCTTTGCAGATATTTAGCCTCTATTACTTTAGGGGACAAGTCAGGAGATATGAGTGCCAGATCAATTCTAGAAAGAGCATTAACGCTGGCTGAATGACAGGAGTATTGGCGCAGTTGGGGGTTTCTAACTCTCCATATGTCAATTAGACCCAGCTCGGTTATCAGCTTAGCAAAAGGGGTGGGCGCAGTCTGCTCAGGAAGGTCATGGGGTAAACGTTCATTCCATTTATCTAAATGCCTATCCATAAAATTATTAAAATCACCTATGCACAGCACCGGTGTGCCCGGACACATAGATACAAATGCCATTGCCAATTTTATCACCTCATTGCTGTATGGCGGCGGGATATATACCGCAAGTACATTTATGAGTTTGCGGTTGATGTAGGCCCTTAAAAAGACATATCTGCCATACTGATCTATTTGGCTGTGGACCAGGTGGAAGTTAACTGTTTTTCGGACTAAAACTGAGACCCCTCTAGCATTATTGGAAAAAGTTGAGTGGTACATAAAACCGACCCACGGCTTTTTAAGTGCTAACGTTTTACTGCCTGTTATATGCGTTTCAGTAATACATGCAACATCTGCTCTGTGCTTCTTAATTTGTCCAAGAACCAAAGCCCGCTTAACGCGGTCGTTCATTCCTCTAACATTCCAACCAAGCACTCTCAGGCCATCTGTGCGGTCAGCCATTTTGTTTGATGTTGGTGTACATTACGCGTTCCAGATAATTTAGACCCCCCCAGTGGGCCCCCGTCCAGATGGACGGCCATTGCAACTGCTTACCTAGCGCCTTAGACATACAGAGACCATTAGAGAACAACATAAAACATACTTTGCAAAACAATCCCAAATACCCCCCACCCTGCATATCTTCCCAACTAGATATACCTGTTCCCAGAAGAACTAACCTACCTAAAACCTAAAGTAACAAAAAATAGTGCACTTAGAAATGATACCCTAGGGGTATAGGAAACAAATACTCCTATAAGCTATATTACTGCATGAGCTCCGCTAACAATTAAGTGATAACAGTGCTACCCACCCTAGGCATTTACCCACAGCAATATAACAGTAACATCAAGCAATAAACCACTGGTTAGAGCAGCACGCTTGTCGCGGGCCGCAACTCCGCCTGGAAGGTCCTGTGGTACCTCAAAGTAAGATACATCACCACTGGAAGCTGTACAAGGTCACAGTTAGACACGAGGATTAGGGATACGATCCAACCACGCCTCTGCCTCTCTTGCAGAGTTGAAGAAGTGTGTGGTATCCGCATGTATAACACGGAGACGGGCCGGAAATAGCATAGAATATTGGATCTGTCTCTCTCTCAGGCGCTTCTTGACGTTAATGAAGAGTGATCTTGACTTCTGCACTTCCACAGCAAAATCTGGATATACAGACACATTGTGATTGTCGTGCTTCAGGGGGCCCTGCACCCTGGCGAGGCGTAGCAGGGTGTCTCGATCCTTATAGTTGAGGAACCTTGCGATGAAGGTACGGGGAGGGGCGCCTGGAGGGGGAGCCCTGGATGGTAATCTGTGGGCCCTCTCTACCGAGAACTGAGGAGTGAAGTCCTCGCGTTTAAAGAGCTGCAGCAACCAGGATTCGAGGAATTGCTCAGGAGCAGAGCCCTCTGCTCTTTCAGGGAGGCCCACCAGTCTAACATTATTGCGCCTCAGGCGACCTTCCATATCAGAGAGTTTGGACTTCACTGAGTCCATTTGTGTCACCAGGTCTAAAACCGTAGCCCTGAGAGGATTAGTGACGTCCTCCAGATCGGATATTCTGTGCTCCGTTTCTCCGACTCTCTCACGCAATTTTTGCATGTCATGCCTTATTAACGTTATGTCCACCTGCACCTGGCCTATCCTGTCTGTTACTCTCTGCTCCGACGCAGCTATTGCTGCCAGGATTTGTTGTGTGGACTGCACAGGTGTTGGTTCAACGGGAGGTCCGGCGCCACCCTCAGCCGGGGGCGGAGAATCTTCAGAATGTGGTGGGGTGTTAGATTGGGAGCCCCTGGCAAATTTTTCGAGTCTGGAGGCAGCGGAGGCATGACCCGTCTTGCCCATGTTTGGTCACCACAACTCCCCTGTACAGGGCTATAGTTCAGTCACTTAGTGGTCGAGGGCCCAGCAATGTTGGGTGGTCGTCCCAATGTGCAGGGGGGGGGGGAGGGGGGGAGAGAAAGGGGAGCACACAGTCAGATTTTAAAGTATTTGAAATGAAATGAAGCCGGTAGGAATTAATAGCTGTTAAGCACGGTCTCCAGGACCTGTTAATTATTTCTCAGGGATTCACTACAGCCTGGCTAGATATGTGCACCGTGCTTTGAGGAGTCTGAGCTCCAATGCCTGGCCTTTGTATAATATAGGGGGTAATAGCAGTCAATGGCACAGTTTTAATCAGGCGACAGCACTATTGTATAAAGTAGGAGCACACCAGAAGAATGCACCTCAGGGGGTAGTTAGTAGCCGGCCACAGTTGTCTCCCCAGCTATTGGCAGCCCTCACTGTCAGCACCAGCCGTATCCTATCTGATGCTGTGTTCTCTAAGATGGCGGCCGTCCCTTACAGGGATTGTTGCGCTCACCCTTGGTGTTATTCCGACTTCTGTCCAGCTGTAAGGCTCACCGGCATCAGGAGGGGGCACCGCCAGGTCCCCAAAACAGCGTCTCCTGTCGCACCGGGTATCCCCGCTCTGCTCCCCGCCTGCTGGCGCCGCAGCCGCTGTGTCCTCCGTTCACCACGTTGCGCCGCGCTGCCTTCACGTAGGGATAGCTCTCCTCCCGCACTCGCCCCCGGTCCTCACACCGCCGCACGGGGGGGTGTTCTTTGTCCCCGGACAGCGCCGGCTCCCGCCCGCATACAATACTCTGCCTGCAGGGTTTGGAGCGCCTCACCGTCCCCAGTCAAGATGGCGCCGGACACAGGAGGATTGGCGCGTACAGCTCTCCTCACCCGCCGCCGACCTCACGGACCCGACCTCGTCTTTTCCGCAAGTCCACACAGGTCAGGGGGGGTTCCTGCAACCTTTTGTGGGGTTTGGGTCGCCTTCAGGGTGGTGAAGCCAGGATATTAGCCCAGGATTGTAGCGGAGCTCACAGACTTACGTCCGTTCACATGCTGTACCAAGCCACGCCCCAGGTTCTACCAATTTGATACCATTACAGACCCTGCTTCTCAGTTTGGTCGCGTGGTTTTGATGGGATCTCAGCGCTGTCCCACCTGTGTTGGGAGCTCTGGGATGTCGCCACTGTTACCCCAGTGACACCTGGTGGATGAAGGTTAAAACAGGATTTTGTACTTACCGTTAAATCCTTTTCTCCGATTCCACAGGTGTCACTGGACGCCCGCCTCGGCGCTGAAGTTCTTGTTTGCTTCATTCAGACCAGTTTGTTTTCTTTGGTTTTCTACAGCACCATAGGTCTGTTCTAGTAAGATTAGAGTTTCAGTCAGTTGGCTTTGCTGAAACACTCCACGATGGTATGTGTGGTCTAGTTTGTGTTTTCTGACCTTTTTCAATTTCAGTTATTTTCTTATGTTGTTCTGTGTAAGAGTGTTTTGTTTGTACTCATCTCCTCCTGGGAAGTGTTTTTTCCTATCTTCCAGCTCCCTCCGGGCACAATTCTGTTGACTGTCTGGGGGAAGTAGAAGGGGAGGAGCTGGCCACATTGTCTCTGAAAATTATTAAAGTGCCCATGCTCCCTGCAGTCGACCTTCTATTCCCCACTGTAACTCCAGTGACACCTGTGGAATCAGAGAAAAGGATTGGAGCAATTCTATTTAAACATACATAACAATTATGACCTCATATTATACAATATATAAAAAATGCATACACATACACAAATAAAAGTATCTATAAGTATTGGCATCCGTGAACGTAATCACTTTATTAACATTCCTAGTCCTCAACATTAATTGTTTATTCACATTCATTTGAGCCAGCTCTTGGCTCGACGGTAAAGACCCGGACCTTCAGTTTACACCAACCTTCAGATTGCTGGTTTGAGTCACACATCAGACCAAACCCAACTGTGGGTGTGTATAAATAGATTTCTTTTTTATATTATTTTATATTGATTTTTTAGAATATTTTATATTGTGCCAGGCATAAAAGGCTATATAATTAAAAGTGGTAACATAAAGAATAATAATAATAATAATAAATGTTAATTTAACCATAATCAAAATATAAATGAGAATAAATAAATATAGATAAATAATAGAAAATAGTAAATAAATGAAAATAAAAATAAATCTAAAAATCCAAATAAAATAAAAAATGTAAAATAAATGTAAATAAAGATAAAAAGAAAAATATTTATACACACCCACAGTTGGGTTTGGTCTGATGTGTGACTCGAACCAGCAAGAGCTGGCTCAAATGAATGTGAATAAACAATTTAATGTTGAGGACTAGTAATGTTATTAAAGTGAAGTAAGGTGATTACGTTCAGCGATGCCAATACTTCTAGATACTTTTATTTGTGTATCTGTATGCATTTTTTATATATAGTATAATATGAGTTTATAATTATGTATGTTTAAATAGAATTGCTCCAAATAATGAGAAGAGCTAAAAGGTGAAAACTTCATAGGTTGATTACACCTGGAGATACAGATAATTAAACAACAGGTATATGCAAATGAAAGCCCCAGGCTGATTGGGCAGGAGTGCTTTATAAGACAGGCAGAGGATATGGGTTCTTATACCTTCTGAGGAAACCGTCTGAATACATAGACGGAGAAACGCGTCAAGTAAAAGAGGTTTTCTCACCTCCTTGGGCCACCCAGGAGCATATCATCACCCTTGCCATCTCCACAGAGACTTGCCATTACTGTCGCCTCAGCCGCGGCAATTAAAACCCCACCGTCCTAACCTTAGGACCTGCCCGATCACCCATCCGGTGCCCGTCAGGAAACTGATGTGCGGTGCTGAGGGTTGAGGTATAGCAGGAGGGACATGGCTAATAATACTGTCACAGCACCTGCCAGCCACGTGGTGTGCGGCCGCAGAGGACCGCTCAACCTAGACGAGCCGGGAGGCCACACACTGCCAAACGGATACTGCTAGGACCCCGTAAGCGCCGAGTCTGAGACGGCCGCAAATACATCTGTGTGGAAACTTTCTTGCGTGGAATTACAAAACCATCAATGCCCGCAATTAATATTCTCTAAAGAGGGACAGACAAGTGGTGAGATCTTTTGCTCTGGGAAGCATACCATTCAAGTAACATTAGATCTGCACATGTGTTTTACCCTACAGGATTTATATTGACTATTGGTCCCTAAGCACCAATTAGAGACTGTGTGATTAGCATGGGTCTTGGGACATTGCTAATTGTCAATGGGACATTTTGCCTAAGGGGCAATTATACCTAATAGGTTTATTACAAGGTTGATATTAACTAATGTATTTTTAATTATTGTCTTTTAATAAAATTTTATACATTGGTATACATGCGCTCTCTTTAATTGGTTCTTTTTTCGCTCTTTAACTACTGTTGCCTTGGTAGCTGCACATATATACCAATCATAAGCACTCATAGTGAATTGTGATATATATATTTGGAGTAATTGATTATTTAGAAGTTTGGCGCCTGAATTATTATTATTATTTTGCTTTCATAAAAACTGCTCCAAAAGCCCGCTAGTACATTCAGGGGAAACTAAAATAATGTAAAAATACCCTTTCTCTTTCAATGGTCCTGGTGACATAGCTCAACACTGGGATGTAGGAGGGTCCGAAGGAGCCAGGCACCTATCCTAAAGCTTTAGAGGGTAGGCTCCTCCCCTACTGCATCCCGGACTCTTCAGTTCGTGTTAGGTGCCCACTGGAGTGGGTGCTATTCTAAAGGGCTGCAGGAGCAGCCGAAGAAATAGAGTAGTTAGGGAATTTTTATTATTTTAT
Organism: Crinia signifera; assembly: GCF_055691185.1. Classification (NCBI taxonomy): domain Eukaryota; kingdom Metazoa; phylum Chordata; class Amphibia; order Anura; family Myobatrachidae; genus Crinia; species Crinia signifera. Next base: position 20,856,934 of record NC_139222.1, on the reverse strand, counting down.
TAACTTTCACCCTAGCTAGGTAGGCACAGAGTGAGGATTCTCATTAGTGAATCCTCACTCTGCTAGCGCAGCAGGAGCTGACAGAAGCGCATCCTGTCAGCTCACTGTGCACAAGGGAGACGCTGTCTGGCCTCCCTGTGCAGCGCTTCCAGCTTCTTTTAAGAAGCTGCCTGGGCTACGGAGCGCTCTGAAACCGGCTTCACGCAGGTGGGGATCATGGGGGACAGGCGCTCCGTGATGGCGGCGGCCATTTTCTGCGGAGCTTACACACTGAGCTCCTGTTATGAGAGGACAGCAGTGTGTTACAGGCATGTTCCAAGTGGTCCCCAGTCGAGGGGGAGATGCTGGAACTAGGAGATCCTACTAAGGGAGCGGCTGTCTGGGGTGGTTGGCGCCAAAAGTCACGGACCCCGCAGCAGCAGGGACTTGGTCTCTTCCCTCACTCTGTTTTGGCGCCTTTCAGAACGCTTGCAGCGGAGCTGAGCTGGCTTACAGATCCTGACAGAGTGTTTGGATTTCCTGGGCATCGTTTCCCCGCATCTGAAACAGACAGACAGATAAGTGGCTGGGTGCATTGACTCTGTATAAGCGCTGTTGTACATTTGTATGCACTGTGTGGTTACTTTACATCATGTCTGAGCAACAAGCTGTGGTTTTGGGGGAGGGAGCCCTTAATACTATGAGCGCTTGTAATGTATGTACACAAAAATTTATACCTGAGCAGATGGCCAAGGGGGGTTTGTGTATTGCTTGCGCTGCTGTGAGACCCATGGGGAGTGAACCCCAGAGGGCAGAGCAAATTGAACTCGCGTGGGCTAGTGCCCTGGGCAGGTCTGTTAACGCTTTAGTGCAATTGCTGGACAGACAGAGTGATGCCTTGGTAGAATCTCAGAGACCTATGCCATCATCTCAGCAGTCCTCTGGCTCCTTGCCTCTTACCCAGGCAGATCCTGCCTTCATACAGGTGATGCAGGATACTGCAAAGTGGATCAACAGGTTTAGTGACTTGCTAGACAAAATTGATGTTGATGCTGTAGGGACCCCTAAAAGGTCTTACTCAGTGCCTTTATTGGTAGATGAAGAGGAGGGAGCATATGCAGACATTCCCTGGGAGCAGGGTGATGATTCCGAGGATTCCTCAGCCGCAGGGGTGGAGGATTTGATTACAGCTGTTAAACAGGCTTTAAAACTTTCAGTGGAGGATAAAACTCCTGCTAAAGGTGTATTTAAACGGCAGCGTAAGGAAGCTGTTACATTTCCTTCAGATGAAGGTTTACAAGAATTGTTGGAAGGAGCTTGGAAAACTCCTGATAAAAAGCTGCAGATGCCAAAGATTTTTAAGTCTGTACCCCATGCCGGAGTCTCATGTGGATCTCTGGGAAAAAGTGCCAGTAGTTGATGCTTCTGTGACACGCTTGTCAAAAGCTACTGTATTACCAGTGCAAGGGGGCGCAGCTTTTAAGGACCCCGTGGACAAAAAGATGGAGGGTAACCTCAAAGCTATATTTGAAGGGGTGGGATTCACCCTACGTCCCCTTATTGCTTCAGCCTGGGTCTCTAAGGCCATGATTGAGTGGGCCAATGATTTATGCACCATTTTACATGCTGACCCTGGTGTGTTGTTGCTAGCGGAGAAGCTTAAGGCAGCGGCAGAGTATGTGTTGGAAGCAGAAGAGGAAGCTCTCAAAATGGCGACCAGAGTTTCCACAGTGTCTATCAATGCCAGGAGAGTACTCTGGCTTAAGGCCTGGGAGGCAGATAATGAGTCTAAGAAGGCCTTAGAAACATTAGCTTTCAAAGGAAAGTTATTATTTGGATCTGAATTAGAAGAGATCATTAAGCAGGCCACGGGTGGCAAAAGTACATTCCTGCCTGCCCCCGCAGCCAAGCAGTCATCAAGATTTTCTGCTTTTAGGCTGTCCTTTCGGCCCTCCCCTAGAGGTGGTGCGTTCGAGGACAGTCATTTAGGGGAAAGTTTCAGTCCTCCAGGGGTAAGGCCCCGAAGTCAAAATTTGGTTCTTTTCACAAGAAACCTGTCACCAAAGGAGAGGACAAACCCTCCGCATGACTGTCGGGGGATCTGCCCGGCAGTGGTAAAGTAGGGGGGTGGTCTATCACAGTTCAAGGACGCCTGGGCGCCTCTAGACCAGGATTCCTGGGTGTTAGACATTATAGCACAGGGATACAGAATTCCCTTCAAAGGTCTTCCTCCGAGAAGATTCATTCCCACAGCTATACCAAAGGAAGCTCGGCTCCGTACAGCTCTCTTAAGAGCAGCTCACTCTCTGTTAGAGAAGGGGGTGGTAATCCCGGATCCCAGGACAGAGTGGAAGAAAAGGCTTTTACTCCACTCTGTTTTTGGTACCCAAACCAGACGGGTCTTTCAGACCAATACTGAATTTAAAGTCTCTAAATGTCCATTTGTGGGTAGACCATTTCAAAATGGAGTCTCTAAGGTCAGTGCTGCTAAGCCTGGACCAGGGAGAATTTTTGGCATCCATGGATGTCCAGGACACGTATCTTCATGTCCCCATACACCCAGAACATCAGGCCCTGTTGAGGTTTGCGATCGGAGACCTGCACTTGCAATTCCAGGCGTTGCCCTTTGGTCTGGCCACAGCACCAAGGGTTTTCACCAAAATAATGTCTGTAATGGCGGCTGTGCTCCGGCTGAGGGGAATCACAGTGATACCTTATTTGGACGACCTGCTGTTCAAAGCAGAGTCGGCAGACAGGTTGCAGAGTCACTTGGCAGAAGCCATCAGTTTTTTGCAGGCTCACGGCTGGCTTTTTTTTTTTCCATCAATAAATTTTTATTAACAGAGAGTTTTATATGGGGTACAGAAGAAAGAAAAAGGGGGATACTTGGGGGGGGGGGGGGGGACAACATTCTGGGTTAAAAAACAGTACAATTTTGCAAATAAAATGGGTAGAACAAAACATATATAGAACATAGCACAGATACACCGCTGCGCAGAGCGGGCTATATACGAGGCAGGTAATATACTAGACAGATCAGGACATATAGGACAGTACGGCAGACTGATATGAAATGAAATAAGCATTCCCTAATAGTCCCAGCTCTATTGACTTGATCAGGCTGTTGTCTAGTACCTAAGGTGGGGGGGATTCCGGGTCTGGGGTTTCATTTAAACTGAACGTAGTTGTCTGGTCCCCGCTCCCTTTGTTATGTAAGTATGCCAGAGGGCCCATCTAGGGTGGGGTGGGGGGGGGTTAGTCGAGTGGGGTTGGTGACCGGTCTCCATGAGGTAGTGGTGATTAGTTTTTAAAATAACCTGGAGAGAGGAAGGCGGAGAGGGTTGCTTCCACTGTTGGGCAAGGTTTGCACGTGCCGCGATAAGAATGTGTCCGAGGACATATGTTTTCCCTGCCGGGAGTTCCCGGGGGTATACGTGGAATAGGGCTATGAGTGGGTCGGGTAGGAGGGATATCTGAATTACCATGGATATCAAACTAAATACCTCTCTCCAGTACTCCCTGAGCTTGGGGCAAGACCAGAAAATGTGGAATATATTACCCACATTCCCACATTGACGCCAGCACATGTTAGAGCAAGTTGGCCAGAAAGTATGTAGGCGGTCGGGGGTCAGGTAGAGGCGGTTAATCAGTTTTATATGCATCTCCGAGTGATTGAGGCAGCGGGACATTGTATATGAGGATAGAAAGATCTTGCTCCACTGGGGATCGGAGAGCTGGATGCCCAAATCCGTCTCCCATTTCTTATGAGCTGCCGTCTTGGTAAACGCAGGGGGGGTTATCAGGGTCTTATACCAAAAGGAAATATCTCCTTTGGATATCGTCATAAAGGGGCGGGAGAGGACCGTTTGGTGGAGGGCTTCTGGTGGAGAGTATTTGACAAAGTGTGAGTTCCACCAATGGGTCAGCTGCAGGTAGTGATAGTACTCGTGGGAGGGGAGGGAGTATGTTTCTTGTAGGGAGGCGAAGGGTAGGATTGTGTTGGCGTTTAACACATCTCCTAGGGTTTTAATCCCTTTGTGCTTCCAGAGGTTCAGATTGAGATTGGGTATGAGTTTTGCCGCTGTAATGATAGGGAGAGTAGTGATAAGGGCAGGTGGGGCACGGAGATTGGAAAGTAGTTGGTCCCACACATGTAGGGTAGCAGATGTCGCCGGGAGTAGGGTTAGGAGGGGGGGTCTTATATGTTTTGGGATCTTTAGTAAGTCTGAGAGAGGGATGTGTGGGCAGTGAGATTGTTCGATGTCCACCCAGGCTCTGGAAGAGGGACTCTCGGAGTAATGTTTGGATGGGGCCAAGAGGCAGGCTGTCTGGTAGAGGGACAGATCGGGGAGGTCCAGTCCTCCGAATGCTCTCGGGAGGGACATTTTGGAGCGGGCCATAGCTGGGGGTTTTGTTGACCATACATATTTTGTTAGAATAGAGGTAGCCAATTGGAGAGATTTTTTCGGGAATACATAAGGGATGGTGCGGAACAGATACATAAGCTTGGGTAGGAGTGACATCTTGAATGCCGCCATCCTACCCATCCATGATATTTCGAATGTTAGCCACGATCTGGAGAGAGACGCAAGGGAAATGAGAAGGGGAGAAAAATTAGCCTCAAATACAGACTTCATGTTTGGGGGGATATGTATGCCTAGGTATTTTATAGAGTCGGGTTGCCAGTTGTAGTTATATTTGGATTTCAGTAAGGGAAGGGAATCTGCAAGGTTTATCGGGAGAGCGTCAGTCTTGGATGTGTTAAGTTTGTAATAAGAGGCAGCGCTGTAGGAGGATAGTGTCGCGTGGATATGTGGGAGCATTTGGGGGGATCTGTCACAAAAAGTAGCACATCATCTGCGAATAAACTCAGCTTATGATTAGTGGAGCCTACTCGAAGGCCTGGGATATTGGGGTTATCACGGATGGACATAGCCAGTGGTTCAATGGAGAGGACAAATATCAGGGGCGAGAGGGGGCAGCCCTTCCTAGTGCCATTGGAAATTGTAAAAGGGGTGGAAAGGAAGCCGTTACTAAACACTCGAGCCGATGGGGAGCTATATAGGGACATAATTGACCGCAATATCCGATCTTTGAAGCCAAAACGGGACAGGACCTCTTGCATATATTGCCAGTTAAGGCGATCAAATGCCTTTTCGGCATCTAGTGAGAGGAGAAGCAAGTCCTGTCCTGTGGATAATGAATCGATTAGGTTGAACACTCTTCTAGTATTGTCTGGGGCCTGTCGTCCAGGGACGAACCCTGTCTGGTCTGGGTGGACCAGGGAGGGTAGGAAGTGATTTATTCGGGACGCCATTAATTTGGCAAAAATTTTGATATCAGTGTTCAGTAGGGCTATCGGGCGGTAGTTTTGGCACATTGCAGGATTTTTGCCGGGCTTCGGGATGGTCACTATTCGGGCCTCCAGTAATTCTGGGGGGGCCTTCCCCTCAGAGGAGAGCTCATTGAAAAGGTCTCTTAGGTAGGGGGACAGTAGGTCGCTAAAAGATTTATAGAAGTCTGTGATGAAGCCATCAGGCCCAGGGGCTTTGTTGCAGGGGAGTGATTTAATAGCTGACTGGATTTCAGCCTGAGACCAGGGGGCATTTAAGGAGTCTAATTGTTCAGAGGAAAGGGAAGGGAAGTGTAAGTTGTCTAAAAAATCACCGATGGTAGCATTGGTAGGTTGGGGCGTGGAGGGATCTAAGTAGAGATTATAAAGCTTAGAATAGTAGTCAGCAAACTGATTGGCGATGTCCTTAGGGTTATGTACTTTCTCTTTGCTTGGAGAAATAATGTATTTAATTATATTTCTGGCCTGCTGGGCACGTAGTTTTCGGGCTAACATCCTGCCTGATCTGTTACTGGCTAAGTAGAATTTATGCCTCATCCTATTTAAAGCTGATTGGGTACGTGTGAGGAGAAGCTTCTGGAGTTGGCTACGTATCGAAGCTAACTCTGTCTTTAGGGAGACGGAGGGGGATTTTTTATTCCTGTTTTCAAGTTCTATTAGTTTGACCTCTAGGGCTTTTTGAGTTGCGGCGGCTCTGCGTTTTAATGTGGCTCCGGCTTGTATGGCTGCCCCTCTGGTGACTGCCTTAAAAGCACACCAGTGATTAATCACCGAGGTATCAGTTGTCTGGTTGTTTGTCATATACGCTTCCATTGTTTTTAATATGGTGTCTTTGGCTGAGGGGTCCTTTAGTAGATGAGGGAATAGGCGCCAAGGTCTGGGGGGGACTTGTGAGGGGAGGAAGTTCCATTGCCACACCACAGGTGCATGGTCAGACCATGTGATAGGGAGTATATCTGCACCCTTGGAGTGTTGGAGGGACCACTTGTCACATAGGATATAGTCGATTCTGGAGTAGGTGTTATGGACTTGGGAGTGAAAAGTGTATTCTCGGCCAGTTGGGTAGGTTATTCTCCAGGTGTCATACAGATCAAATTCTAATAATAGATTGCGTAGGGCTGTCGATTGATTATCTGAATGCGTATGGTGGGAGGAGGGGAGACGGGATTTGTCCAGTCGGGGGTCAAGAGCCAAATTGAAATCACCTAACAATATCAAGGAGCCTTTTGAGATTTTTCGTACCAGGGTGAATAGTTTACGGAGGAAGGCCACCTGATTCGTGTTGGGGGCGTAAATGGATACTATAGTCGTTAATCTGTCCTCTAGGAGGCCAGTAAGTATCAAGTATCTGCCATTCTTGTCAGCAGTTTGGGACTGGCAGGTAAAGGGAGTATGGCGGTTAAAAAGGATAGCAACACCATTACGTTTGAAAGGGCCATTGGCATAGTAGATTGTCGGGTAGTTTGGGTCTCTGAATTTGGGTGGGTTGGTGGAGGCAAAGTGCGTCTCTTGAAGGGCCGCTATATCCGCCTTTTGTTTGTGGAGATATGACAGGGCCATCCTACGCTTATGTGGGGAATTCAGCCCCTTACCATGCCTAAGCTATTATCTTTAAATGTTATGTCCTTAAAAATGCTATGGATATAACGGGTGTGTCTGTGTGAGGGGTGGAAGGTGGCGTATATTGGTGGTTAGGAATGCAGTCCAGGGGAGGGGAAGGGGGGAGGAAAGACAGTTAACATAAGGAGAGTAGAGGAAAGGGAAAGGAAAAGCAAAGCAAAAGGGTCCAACTACTAGGACCCGCATGACTACTGCAGGGGAAAGAAAAAGGTTTTTCATGCAGTAGTATCAAGGAGTTTTTGGGGTGGTGGCCCGGCCTCACTGGGGAGCAGGGAAGAAGAGGAAGGCCACCGCTCCAGAAACGACTTTCCTTTCATTTGTTTTCCCTTAGGAACTGTGCAACATATTACAAATTAACAAACATTCCACCTATAAAACTTGGAAGTAATTAGGTAAACAACTGTTGTATATAACTCACTAGAGCGGGCGCGAGTGGGCCCCAACTATTGTATGGGGCACAATGCGCATAAACAAAAACAGAAACAGAAATTTTTAACGTGCTAACATCAAAATGCAACAAACATCTGTAAACAGATTCCCAATGCCTAGCATCCTACCGCTACTTGTAAGTAATAAAACTGATACTTATCGCATAAACATCCACCCACTGTGGGGAGGTAGGGAGGTAGGATGGCAAGGGAGTTCAGATATGAAGAGGGAATGTCCGTGGCTTCATATAGGGCATCAAGTGTCAGTCCATTCCTGGCGGAAAGGTTGGGGGCGCTTCTGCCCTTGGGTTCCTGTTGTTGAGATGTTCCATTCTAACAGGAGTTTCTTTCCAGCATCTAGAGTGGACACATTGTAGGTGGTGTCTTCGTGTGTAATAATCAGCTTCACAGGGAACCCCCAGCGGTATCGGATGTCGTGAGTGCGCAGTGCCGTAGTAATTGGGGCGAAGGCTCTCCTGTTGGCCAGGGTCGCAGGGGAGAAATCTTGATACAGTTGGAGGCCTCCTAGAGCATCGGATTTCTTTGCTTCACGTGCTGCTTTCAGGAGTTGTTCTTTAATTGTGAAAAAATGGACCCGGAGGAGAGTGTCTTTGGGTAGGTCGGCAGGGATTGTTTTGGGTCTCGGCAAGCGATGGATGCGGTCGATGAGTAGATCTTTGGGATCGGCAGAGGGGAGAAGTCTAGAGAACAATGCGGTAGCGTAGCCTTCTAGTTCGGCGTTGGTCACTGACTCTGGGATGCCCCTGATCTTGATGTTGTTCCGTCTGGACCTGTCCTCGAGGTCCGCGAGTTTGGTTTTGAATTGGGTGATTTCGATTTGTTGACGGTCATAAGAAGATATAAGACCATTGTGAGAAGCGACCAGCTCCTCCATTTTCTTCTCTAAGTGGTCCGTTCTGTCTCCGATCGCCACCAGCTCAGTTTTAACCTCTCTGATGGCCAGCTTAAGGTCTTTTGCTATCTCTGCTTGGAATGCAGAGAAGACCTGGCAGAGAGACTTTACGGTAACCGGTTCGTCAGAGTCAGCATCGATACCTGCCAGCCCAGTAGGGGGGTTTTGCTCCTCACGGACTCCCAGGGGCTTGTATGGATGCTGCAGGGGACTTGTTTGCGATTGTGGGGTTTGGGAAGTTTTCTTGGTCGACATGCTTATTTTGGTTGGGGCGACCTCCTTGGGTCTCTTGGGGGCCATATTTGAGGCAGGCACTAATTGCGCAGATGATGGAGAAGTAGTATTAGGCACCGTGGGGGTTCCCACAGTAGGTTATCACTTCATATATGGTGTGGAGTGTAGTCGTCACGGGGCGGCAGCCATGAGATGTGGGTTTTCACATTGGGGCCTGAAATGGGGCTGCTGTAGCTATGAACTGTCTGGAGTGCGCTATATCACAGTGCCACCAGGGAGATCCTGGTAGCGCTCGGGATGTTTAAAGGAAGTACTTATCCCTATATCTGGGATGTAGACTGAGTGGTATTCTGGGCTTCAGCAGGATGATATATTGATGTTTAGTGTCCCTGCAGAGATTGAGACAGGATGGGCTAATTGCAGGTCCCAGCAGTGCGACACAGGCTGTAGTTAAAGGGGGTTCTGCAGGTGATGCAGGGTGTAGTTCAGCCCTGTGATCGATAGGTGGCGATACGCCCAAGGGATGTTTTGGGGTCTTGCAGGGTTGCTGCGGGCTCAGGTGGAGATGGGGAGAGAATGGCGGAGCCACGTGGGGATATGATGGTGGCCGGGTCCAGCCGCGGCAAGGTAGAAGGAGCGGGGGTGGCGCGGGGAGCTCCCCAGATGGGGCTGGTTCCAAGTAGTGACGGGGTTCCGCTTACCGGAGATGTGGGAGCGCTGTGGCACCTGACGGTGGGGATGGGCGCCTGCCTTCTATGTTCCTGCACGCTGCGGGTGGAAGGTGCGCTCCGGGCTTCCGATCAGCTGGGCGGCGGGTGAGAGGGCTTGCTGAGCGGCTAATCGGAGGATGTAGAGATGTCCCCCGTCAGACGTGGTGATGCGTCTTCCGCCGCGTCACCGCTCCTTCCTCCTCCCGAACCCGAGTCCCCGGCTTCTATCGCCGGACCAGGCCGCAACCTGCAGCAGCACTTAAAAGTGCTGCCCGGCTCCGCGACCTCGTACCGGGTCAGGCGGGGGGTATGGGGAGAGCTAATGAAGGGTAGGGAGGTCGTCTGGGACGGGTAGGAAAGGCTTAAAAGGGAAAAAGGCGCTCTCACGGCTGGCTTTTAAACTTGCAAAAGTCTCAGTTGGTGCCATCACAGAGGCTCCAATTCTTGGGGGTCATTCTGGATACCCATCTACATCGGGTATTTTTACCGGAGGTGAAGGCCAGGGATTTGGTTGCCTTAGTCCAGGAGATTCTCAGCCCTCGGAGCACATCAGTGTGGAGGTGCCTCAAGCTGCTGGGGAAGATGGTGGCGTCTTTCGAGACGCTGCAGTTTGCCAGGTTCCACTCTCGGGTGTTCCAGTGGAACATTTTGACGGCTTGGTCAGGAAACACACAGACCATGAAGTCAGAACAGATAGTGCTGTCTTCGGAAACTCGAGCCTCCCTGAAATGGTGGACAGACGTGGATTCCCTTCAGTGGGGTCGGTCACTGCAGTCCTGGAGCTGGCTGGTAGTCACTACCGACGCCAGTCTCAGGGGCTGGGGGGCAGTAGTCTTGGACCTGCGTCTGCAGGGCTTGTGGACTCCAGAAGAATCTGCCTTACCGATCAACATCTTGGAACTGAGAGCTGTGTGGAAAGTGATTTCTCTGGCGGGAGACAGGTTACAGAGGCTTCCTTTAAGGATTCAGACCGACAACGCCACAGCTGTGTAGTATCTGAATCACCAGGGAGGCACACGCAGCAAACTGGCCATGTGGGAGGTGTCCAGAATCTTCTTGTGGGCGGAACAGAATGTTCCAGCTTTATCAGCTATATTCATACCAGGAGTGGAGAATATAGAGGCCGACTTCCTGACCAGGGAGGAGCTGAAGGAAGGAGAATGGAGCCTGAATCCTCAAATATTTCATCAAATTACTTTGATGTGGGGAACCCCAGACGTTAACCTGATGGCATCCAGGTTCAACCATCAGGTGCCCAGGTTTTATGCCAGGACAAGGGACCTACTGGCAGAAGCAGTGGATGCCATGACTATCCCCTGGGAGGGCAATCTTCTTTATGTTTTTCCGCCAGTCCCAATGCTGGCGAGAGTGTTGAAGAGGATTCAGGCCCAAGAAATCCCAGTGATTTTAGTGGCCCCGGATTGGCCAAGGAGGTCCTGGTACTCGAGGCTTCAGAAATTGTCTGTGGACTCGTGGCGTCTACCTCTGAGGTCAGATCTTCTAAGACAAGGGCCATTCAATCATCTGGATTCAGCTCCATTAATTTTGACGGCCTGGCTGTTGAAACCGCCATTTTGAGGAATAAAGGATTCTCAGAGGCAGTGGTTAAAACCATGATAAAAGCCAGAAAGGCAGTGTCTTCGGCAAATTATTATAGGGTCTGGAAGACCTATATTCGTTGGTGTGAGAGACAGAAGTCTCATACATCACGCTTTAAATTGACAAAAATGTTGGAATTTTTGCAGGATGGTTTTTCCTCTGGGTTAAGCCTTCAGTCTCTAAAGGTGCAGATCTCGGCCTTGTCCATTTACTTCCAGAAAAGAATTGCATTATTGCCGGAAGTACAGACCTTCCTACAGGGGGTGTCTCGGTTGAAACCTCCCTACAAACAACCAGTAGCTCCATGGGACTTATCTCTGGTTTTGGAATGCCTTCAGAAGGCACCTTTTGAACCATTAAGGTCGGCTGACCTTAAGTTCCTTACATGGAAACTGGTATTTTTGTTGGCAGTGGCGTCAGCAAAAAGGGTGTCAGAGTTGGGAGCATTGTCATGCAAGTCCCCTTTCCTGATATTTCACGATCGGGCAGTCCTTCGGACGGTACCCCAGTTTTTACCAAAAGTAGTCTCTGCTTTTCATCTAAACCAGGAGATAGTTCTGCCTGTGTTTCAACCCCCAGAGGGTTCAAGAAAAAGGGACAAATTGAGGAGTTTGGATGTTGTGCGCGCCTTGCGCGTTTATGTGGACAGAGTTAAGAGTGTCAGAAAGACTGATACCTTGTTAGTGTTGTATGACATACACAAAATTGGTTGGCCTGCTTCTAAGCAGACCATTGCTAGGTGGTTGCGCTCTGTTATTGCGTTTGCATACACTAAAGTTGGTAGGCCAGTGCCGGCCAGGATTAATGCGCATACCACCAGGTCAGTCGCCACCTCTTGGGCGGTTCGACATGGGGCAACAGCTGAGCAGGTTTGCAGGGCTGCCACTTGGTCATCTGTACATACCTTTGCCAAATTCTATAGGTTCCATGAGTTCGCGTCGGAGGACGCATCATTCGGGCGAGCAGTAATGAGAGCTGCAGACCTGAGCGTACCCACCCAAAGGACCGGCTCTGGAACGTCCCAGTGTTGAGCTGTGTCACCAGGACCATTGAAAGAGAAAAAGGGATTTTTGTAAGAACTTACCGTTCGAATCCCTTTCTCTGATATGGTCCTGGTGACACAGCGATCCCTCCCTTACGCTCAGTAAGTATGCCAGGTTCATGATGTTTCATGTTATTTGGTTAAAAGTTATTGTTAAAAAATGTGCATATAATATGTGTAGGCGTTTGTACTGAGTTAATGTATTCCAGTGGCTTTGAAAGATTGAACTGAAGAGTCCGGGATGCAGTAGGGGAGTAGCCTACCCTCTAAAGCTTTAGGATAGGTGCCTGGCTCCTTCGGACCCTCCTACATCCCAGTGTTGAGCTGTGTCACCAGGACCATATCAGAGAAAGGGATTCGAACGGTAAGTTCTTACAAAAATCCCTTTTTATCGCATTACTTTGGTAAAAATAATGTAAATGGGTCCTTCTATTTGGAGGGGCTGATGGGATACAGAGGGGAGAGACTGGGGATCATAGATAGGGGATTTAGAGGGAAGAGACTGGAGATCATGGAGAGGGTTACAGAGCAGAGAGACTGGGGATCATAGAGAGGGGATACAGAGCGGAGAGACTGGGGATCATAGAGAGGGGATACAGAGCGGAGAGACTGGGGATCATAGAGAGGGGATACAGAGCGGAGAGACTGGGGATCATAGAGAGGGGATACAGAGCTGAGAGACTGGGGATTATAGAGAGGGGGTTAAGAGCGGAGAGACCGGGGATCATAAAGAGGGGATACAGAGCGGAGAGACCGGGGATCATAGAGAGGGGGTAGAGAGCGGAGAGACTGGGGATCATAGAGAGGGGGTACAGAGCAGAGAGACTGGGGATCATAGAGAGGGGGTACAGAGCAGAGAGACTGGGGATCATAGAGAGGGGATTTAGAGGGGAGAGACTGGGGATCATAGAAAGGGGGGTACAGAGCAGAGAGACTGGGGATCATAGAGGGGATTTAAAGGGGAGAGACTGGGAATCATAGAGAGGGGGTACAGAGCGGAGAGACTGGGGATCATAGAGAGGGGGTACAGAGCAGAGAGACTGAGGATCATAGAGAGGGGATACAGAGCGGAGAGACTGAGGATCATAGAGAGGGGGTACAGAGCAGAGAGACTGGGGATCATAGAGAGGGGGTACAGAGCAGAGAGACTGGGGATCATAGAGAGGGGGTACAGAGCGGAGAGACTGGGGATCATAGAGAGGGGATACAGAGCGGAGAGACTGAGGATCATAGAGAGGGGATACAGAGTGACAGCAGGAAAGCATTAGTAAGGAATTGGGGTATCAGAGTCTGACTGATACATCAGAGAGAGGTGAAGAGATGGGCGGGTAAAGTTCCCATGGTGGTGGGCAAAGTCTTGCAGGCCTGAGTGGGAGGAGGTAATTAGGTGGGAGATGAGGTGCCCGTCGTTGTCATTGGACAGAGATGGAAGTTGGGGAGGAGATATAGGAGCAGGTTACAGTAATCCAGTCTGGTCTGTAACCAGTGATTGGATGAGAGTCTTAGGGCCCTATTCAGACTTGCTCGCTGTGCTGCGTGATGTTATCCTGTGGAGCCCTGGGAGCAGGATAACACCGCCCCTCTGAACGCACGCCGCCCCCTGCCCTCTCCCACCCTGTGCAGGGATACGTACGGCTACACATCCATCCGCTAGCGCCCGCACAGAGAAGAAATCATTTGGTTACCTACCATCGTATGATTGGTCCTGTCCCTGACGCTCACAGCCGCCACGTAACCCGGAATCACTCGGCGGCTGTGAGGATTTTAGCGATTTCCGTTTGGGAGCCGACAATCAGCTCAGACGTCAGGTGCGCACACGCAGTTCCTGCTGTTATTTATTACATCTCTATTAGATATGGACAATTCCTCCTGCTCTGGCGCGTTTTCTACTCCTTTACGGTTTCCACTATTTTCTATCCGATTTATCATTCGATCAACACTGGCTTCAGGCAGGAGATGGACATGGACTGGAATGCTGCAGTGATACATTAGATTTCCGCTATATAGTCTTGGCTGCTATCACTATTTATCTATTTGATTTGCATTGGGATCCAATCTGCATTTAATGTGCAAAAACCATTTGATGACCATTCCATTTTCTATTCGATTTTGCTTCTATAAAGCCTATCTCACCATGTGTATGCTCTATTAGACATATATATCTGTGGATGGATTGTTCTCCATACACCCTGCCCAATCCATAGTGACTGATGTCACAACTGGGCGGTTACAATTACATGCGCCGGTCAATTCCGCTGCACATCACCGCTGCCTACTGCAGCGGGTGTATGGGAGGTCAGGAGATATCACACACAGCACCATGCACTATCTAGCTTTAGGTATGTTGACCATTGGCTGTGTTGCAGAGCTGACGCGATATGTCTGGTCATTCAAAGACCTATCGCTGGCTGAGAGACCATCGATATATCGGCCAGTGTGTGCGCAGCATTAGACATGTTCAGTTTAAGTGATAAAACCTCCATGAACATTTGCTTCTCAATGTAAACAATTCTGTCTGTTGTCATTCATCTGTTTCCTGCAGATGGGCGCACAAGCAGGAATACCTCGGAGGGAGATCTCATTGTGTCTCCAGATTATATACTAGAAGATAAGAACATCAGACAAGATTCTCCAGAAGAAAAACCCATTATCCCCAATACACACCCAACATTTCACAGTGCAGATATTTCATCTGGTCCCTCTAGTCATGAGGAACCTTCTCCTGATCATTCAGACCTTACTACACACAGTACAGATCATAAAGATGATACAATAACATCCAGTTCTGAGTCTGGTAAGAGTTCTATACATCCGTCAGATTCTGTTTTACATCAGAGACATCAAACAGGGGAGAAACCATTTTCATGCTCTGAATGTGAGAAATGTTTTGCACATAAATCATCTCTTGTTACACATGAGAGAATTCACACAGGTGAGAAACCATTTCCATGCTCTGAATGTGGGAAATGTTTTAGAAGGAAATCAAAACTTGTTATACATGAGAGAATTCACACAGGTGAAAAACCATTTCCATGTTCTGAATGTGGGAAATGTTTTAGCGAAAAATCAAATCAAGTTACACATGAGAGAAGTCACACAGGTGAGAAACCATTTTCATGTTCTGAATGTGGGAAATGCTTTAGCGTAAAATCAAATCTTGTTATACATGAGAGAAGTCACACAGGTGAGAAACCATTTTCATGCTCTGAATGTGGGAAATGTTTTAGAAGGAAATCAAATCTTGTTATACATGAGAGAAGTCACACAGGTGAGAAACCATTTTCATGCTCTGAATGTGGGAAATGTTTTAGAAGGAAATCAAATCTTGTTATACATGAGAGAAGTCACACAGGTGAGAAACCATTTTCATGTTCTGAATGTGGGAAATGTTTTACAAATAAATCGTCTCTTGTTACACATGAGAGAAGTCACACAAATGTGAAACCATATTCATGCTCTGAATGTGGGAAATGTTTTAGAGAGAAATCAACTCTTCGTAAACATGAGAGAATTCACACAGGTGAAAAACCATTTCCATGTCCTGAATGTGGGAAATGTTTTAGCGAAAAATCAAATCAAGTTAGACATGAGAGAAGTCACACAGGTGAGAAACCATTTTCATGTTCTGAATGTGGGAAATGCTTTAGCGACAAATCAAATCTTGTTATACATGAGAGAAGTCACACAGGTGAGAAACCATTTTCATGCTCTGAATGTGGGAAATGTTTTAGAGAGAAATCAACTCTTGTTAAACATGAGAGATTTCACACAGGTGAGAAACCATTTTCATGCTCTGAATGTGGGAAATGTTTTAGAAGGAAATCAACTCTTGTTATACATGAGAGAAGTCACACAAGTGTGAAACCATTTTCATGTTTGGAATGTGGGAAATGTTTTACACATAAATCAGCTGTTCATAAACACCAGAAAACTCACACACAAATAGTATAGGGTGAGATTTAATAGGATGAGATTTTCAGAAAGTGAGAGATTTGGTGAGAAATCTCCAGTTTTTATAAAGCGGCAATCATTTACACTTCAAAATCAAACTGGTTTAGCAGTGTTAATGATTGCCGCTTTACAAAAACTGGAGATTTCTCACCAAATCTCTCACTTTCTGAATCTCTCATCCTATTAAATCTCACCCTTAATTTTAATTAACTGATCTACATGAAACGGAAGCATCAATACTAAATTCCTCTATCATCCATTGTATGTGGATTCTTAGATACAGTGTCTAGGTAAACTTTCCTATGCCGAAGTTGAATGTCTAACAGGTTTAAATGTCGACATGTGTTTAACATTTTTTGGTGTCAGTGTTGACATGGACTCCCAATTAGTGTAAAGCGTAACCTCTTGGTTCCCTCTCCATCCATGGTGCAAGTTACACACATGTAATGCCGGCGGCCACATCTGATTGGCTGACTGCATCTGTCATTTATGCTGATGTTCCAGTTCTATTGCTGCTGTGATGTATTGCCATGGTTACAGTGACATGAGCGATCAGTGTGCAATAAGACTCCATGTCTCCTAGTCTGACTGTATATGGGAAAGCAGCTGGTGTATGTATTACTGAGTCATTATATAACCGCATTGTTGTACCTGTGCTTTATGTATAACAGCATCTCTGTAATATATATGTAATAAATACACAGTGTGACCCTGTACTGTAATGTGTGTGGTGTATACTGATATTTGGGCCATCACTATGACTCTGCGCCTCTTGTCATACCCCCGGCACCTATGTAGGAGGTGCATGTGCTGGGATTGCCGAGCCGGCCACGTTCCGTGGTACTCACAGCCCACGGGCCCAGCACCATGCAGCTTTATGGATCCCATTTGGCATCCGGTACTTAGACACAACTCCCGGCCACCTCCACATGAGCCCCATAATGTGGGATCTGTTACTCTCTCCCTGGGGTCAGAGCTGGGAGATAATGTGTTCCCACAGGGCAGGTGCAGGTGTCTGATGCTATGTGGCAGGATCCCCCATTATATAACATGAGACACATAGGGGGAAATGTACTAAGATGGGCGTATACGGCAGATCCCGATACAAATGGAAAGAAATGAGATTGGCCGTATAAGACCCAATAATATGAATGGACCATACATTTACAGAGATGTCATATTCTCCTCATTTGTATTTTCCGATGATGTAGTCCATATTCTGTTACCGGTGGGTTAAAGTTCGAGGGGACCAAGGTGGCTGGATCCTAGAAAAGTACTTCAATAAATTACTTTAGTTTTAAAGTACACTTACTGTATTTGCTGGCGTATAAAACTACTTTTTTCCCCTGAAAAACATGCCTCCAAGTGGGAGGGTCGTCTTATACGCCGGGTGCACTTATATAAAGTGCAATAGTTCAAGCTATGTGAATCAAACCACAGTGCAGCTAACATACAGGACCACAGAGTAGATACATCTCGAACTACTCAAAAAGACAAATGCAGCAAAAGATGGAGTGGAACTGAAAGATAGCGCTCAGTGGTATCTAAGTACAGAGGATGTATAGCCTCAAATAAAAATATTTTTATACAAAACCATATACAACTGGTCATGTGTCGCACAGGATTTGAATATCATGGATGGATATAATATTTCACATAGATCCAAATAGATTCTCCCCTATTAGGCATAAAGGGGAGACACAATAGGGAAAAACATGGTGCAGATCATTATGGTAAAAAAGGTTTTAATATGGAGGATACACTTACAAAGTGTTGACGATAATAAAAGCGTGTAACAATGAAACCAAGGCAAAGCAGCAGGCATAAAGATGTTCTCGGAAGTCTCCTGTCCAGGGTCCCTTGGTCCGGAATCAAGGGGGGTTCAGTCCAGGATCTTCCTCCGCCGTGGATACTGCTACCCGGAAGTCAAGTGTCCAATTGCAAATACACACGCTTAACGCGTTTCGGAAAACAAAGTTCCTTCTTCAGAAAACAAAGTTCCTTCTTCAGAAGCGTGATAAAATGTCCCCAGGCATGCATATATATACCTCCTATCATTAAAACAAATACAATACATATGCCGCTAATCGGCATACAATATCTGGATTCCGTGTGAAGAAAGATGGCGGTGCATTCCATATGCCGGAAGTACGTCACCCCATGCGTTCCAATAGCCGAAAGTGATCGCAATACAGTGGTTTAGACGTAGCTGTGCGTTCCAGCCTTCTGGCGCTTGCTTTCCAATTCTTTCTTTAAGGCAATACCTCACAATTTGGATCAATAAATATGTATGTCATGATTGCTCACAGGGAAAACGGATATTGTGTACATAAATTATCAATACACATAAGATCTGTAAAAAAAAAAAAAAAAGATTTGTTAGAGTACAATCCAAAATATTATGATGCCAGCACCAAATAGAAAAAGAAAAGAGCAGTGAGAACTTGAAGAGTAGAACAAATTTTTAACTCAAAAAGGGTTTCAACTCAAAATCCCCATTGAGGCCTTTGGGTACCAATGTCCCCAATTTATGGATCCAGCGCATCTCTGTCCTTGAGAGACGTTTGGCTAGATCATTGGTTCAAGTTTTGGGGATAATTTGTTCCATTGCACAAAAGTTTGAAATATGGCTTTCCTTCGAGTTGTGAACAACCCTAAAATGTGCTGATACAGTATGTGTTCTTAACTGTTTCCGGATGTTGTATATGTGTTCAGCAGTATGTGCTTTTAATTGTCTACTAGTTTTGCCTATATAGGCCAAGCCGCAACTGCATTGAAGCAGATATACAACGTTTCTGGAATGACATGTCAAAAATTGTTTAATTGATACACTGGTGCCATTTATCATCAACTGCTCTATTTTTCTATCTTTGGCCTTTACTGTTTTACAGGCCAAACAGGAGCCACAGCGATGGAACCCAATGGTTCTAATCGCTTGACGGGGTTTCTCCTCTGTTGAACTATGTACCAGATGATCTCGTAATGATGGTGCTTTTTTATAAATAAATTGAGGTTTGTCTGGTAACTCTGGACCTATAACGGGATCATTTTGAAGGAGATACCAGTTGGTCTTAAAGACCTGCTCTATATCCACTTGAACCTATCATTAGTTTCCTTAGGTTTGGTTTTTACTTCCAATAAGCTGGTTCTCTCAATCTGGTTAATTCTCTCTTTTGCTTTATTAAGGATTTGGCTCGAATAACCCTTAACCTGCAATCGATCCGAAACTTCTTGTATTTGGGATTCACAGACAGAGGGGTCGGTGTAATTCCGCTTGATGCGGGTGAATTGCCCAAAAGGAATGGCATCAAGCCAGTTTTTATGATGCTGACTGGTGGTGTAAATGAAGCTGTTAGAATCCGTTTCTTTTCTAAACGTTTTCGTTTTGAGAGTATTGGATTCAATGTAGATGTTGAAATCCAAGAAGGATACCTCCTTCTGGCTACAACTGAATGTAAGTTTAATGTTCCTGCTATTACTATTCAAAGAATCACAGAAAGAGTCTAAGGAATTCTTATCCCCTGACCAAATAAAAAAAATATCATCTATAAAACGGCTCCAGGACACCAGGCCTACCCCCAGCTCGCCACCCTGCCACACCACTTGATCTTCCCAGTGGGCCATAAATAGGTTGGCATAGCTGGGGGCAAACCTGGTGCCCATTGCTGTTCCGGTACACTGTAATTAAAAAGACCCTTCATGCACTTATATAACAAACTATATTTTGAGTGGAAATATTGGGGGGGGGGTCGTCTTATATGCTGGCAAATACGTTATCTACCGTTATGATCAGCAGAATTTCCAATACAGCATACGGTACTTGTGTATTATCTGGGCACCCGATTTTTCCTTTTCAGGGTCCATGGGTCCCACAGGGGACATCGGGATTGTAGGCGGATCCAGGGGGTCCGAGGCACCAATCAGCAAAGCATCTTTAAGTTTCCCAGAATGCCCAGGCCCTCTCCCCTACAGCCCCGCCTCCAGGGCTCTACCCAGTTTTTTGTTGGTGCCTGCAGGAAGCAGACGCACCTTTTTATCAGTGGGGATTGCCTCGCTGAGGCAATCCCACAAAAAGCTTATTTTTATTTTTCACTTTTGAATCTGCCGCCTTTACGGCAGAAGTCGCTTTGCGGCTTAGCCGCTCAACGCCGTCAGTCACTGACCGCGGAGCGAGCGGCTGCATCTCTCCTCCCGGCGCCGACATTCCCCCATGACAGGCGTCAAGCGGGGTAATCCGGCCAAGGAGACCTCGGCGAATAGCACCTCCGGACGTCTCCCCCTGGCAGCTTGCCCGGACCAGGAGCAGGTAAGGTGGGAGGGGGAGTGGGGGGAAAGGTGACGAGGGCAAGAGAAGGAGGTATATGTAAATGGCAATACCAGTCATGTATATATGAAACACTCAGGTGATGTAAATGAGCTTCATGCGGTTTCCTTAATTGTTGATGCCAAAGCAGTAATGGGATGGCGTATGTATTCAGTCACAGTCTGACATTTTTGTGGGGGGGTTATGAGAGTCGGTTTCTTCTTGCAGGTAGGCTTCTGCGTCGCTTGGGGATAGGAAGTCTTTAAGTGAGGTTCCGTCAAATATCCTGAGTCTGGCTGGGTATAAGGGCGCAAACTTGCGGCCATCACGGATGAGATTAGCGCAGATAGGTGAGAAATCCTTTCTTGCCTTGGTCAGCTCGGCAGAATAGTCCTGGAATAAAAGTATTTTATGCCCCTCTGTAACGATCAGATCAGGTGATCGATCAAATTAACGTATGCCTCCTGTTATGATTATCTGTTCGATCAATGTATGTCTGATATTATTGTAAAGTTATGTCTCCTGTGAGTATTGGAATCAGGACATGTCTTTTATTATGTGGGTAAACTGTAGGTGACCCTGGTTTGAGGCCTGTATTCCCTCTGTTTAACATCTGTGGACTCCTCTGGAGTTAGGATGTAAGATAAAGATCTGAGACCCCTCATAAACCAGATTGGGGGGGAGAGCAATAGTGTCCAGCCAACAGGCCAAAGTTGCTCTGGCCCTCCACTAAATTACCTCTTATCACTTGAGGAATGTATAAAATCTACTTCAAAGCAGGGACAAATTCTTTATGGGAAAGATCCTATATCTAGGGACCTTCACTAGGCTCAGCAAGGGAATGGTTAAAAATCCCAAGGGTGGGAGGGATGAGGGAGGCTGCAGAAAAAAACCTCTGTACCTTGGGATAGTCAGTGGTCACTACCTGGGGGTGTAGCAAACAGGCTGTAAGCGACCAGAGATTTCTTGTGGAGAACCCCCCCACGTCAGGATTGGTACTTAAGTGTAAGATACGGTTCTGTCATTTTTCCTATTTATTTTATTTCTGAAATTGCATTTAATCTTGTGTGTACTTTTAAAATCATTGTAATATCTTGCAACTATTTTTTAAAGCTCTGTAGTATTTCTAGGAATAAATAATACCTATTCTCAGTCCTGGTCCTGTGTTCTTAAGACTCATTAGCCTCAGAAGAGAACGCTCCAGCGTGTTACCATTTGTATATTGTATTGTGCGGTCAGGTGCGAGCCAAGCCACCCCTTGCGCAGTTTCAAGCGCTAAAATCATGTTTTGGCTGGTGGCAGTGTACCTCAAGTAAAGGACCCGAGAGTCCAAAGTGAACCCCAGTCACGGCCGGAGCTGCTCAGATTGACGTATCGGAGCAGGCGACCGGTGGGTCCGTGACACCCTCCCAGGTCAGGGGTTTAACCTTGCGGGATTCTACTCATAATAATTCTTTGTGGAGGTAGTTCAGTGTTTTAAATATTACTGCATGAGGTCTGGCGCCCTCTTGTGTTCTCTGTGGGCCTAACCTGTGAGCCTGTTCAATTACTAAATCATTGCATCTATCCTGCACATTTAATAAATTGGGGAGGGTGATCCTGATAAAGTCGTAGAGGCCCTGACCCTTGACGGTTTCTGGGAGTCCGATCAGACGCAGGTTATTACGTCTGGACCTGTTTTCAAGGTCCTGAATTTTATTCTGCAATTGGTGAATAGTTTTTGTATGATCTTTTGAGACCAACTTTATCTCAGCTACCTCTGCAAAAGTCTCTCCAACTCTATGTTCAGTCTCAAGCACCCGTTGTTGTAGCGGAGCAATCTGCCTATTTATATCAGCAGTCTGCTGCTTCAATAGGGGAGATATGGCAGCTCTCACAGCATCAATGAGGTCCCCATATGTCACTGGGGCTTGTGGGTCAGGGAGTGAGGTGTCTCTGCGTGGTTTGTGTGGGGTATCTGGGCGAGCCAGGTTTACCTGCAGATCCTCGGATTCCCTCTCCTCCTCCTCAGAGGGATATTGGCTGTGCAGCGGTGACCCCGGGAGAGACGCGCTGGGCGTGATGTGAGGCGCCAACTTGGGTTCCCTGCTTCTCTTCTCTCCCTCCTTCTTGTGGCGCTTGGTGTTGCTGGGCATCGCGGTGAAATACTTTTCCATATACCGCGGGTATTCGGCGGTATAGCGGTGAGTGGGGAGGAGCCGTTAGTCGAGGCGCAGTGCCTTGTAAATGATATAATTGGGCTAACCGGCAGCGGAGCGGATTCTCTCAGCCTCCTCTCATAGGGTAGCCGGAACCGGAAGTCCGTATGTGGATTCTTAGATACAGTGTCACAAGTTACACACCTGTAATGCCGGCGGCCACATCTGATTGGCTGAATGCACTGTAATTTATGCTGATGTTCCAGTTCTATTGCTGCTGTGATGTATTGCCATGGTTACAGTGACATGAGCGATCAGTGTGCAATAAGACTCCATGTCTCCTAGTCTGACTGTATATGGGAAAGCAGCTGGTGTATGTATTACTGAGTCATTATATAACCGCATTGTTGTACCTGTGCTTTATGTATAACAGCCTCTCTGCAATATATCTGTAATACACTGTGTGACCCTGTACTGTAGTGTGTGTGGTGTATACTGATATTTGGGCCATCACTATGACTCTGCGCCTCTTGTCATACCCCGGGCACCTATGTAGGAGGTGCATGTGCTGGGATTGCCGAGCCGGCCACGTTCCGTGGTACTCACAGCCCACGAGCCCAGCACCATGCAGCTTTATGGATCCCATTTGGCATCCGGTACCTAGACACAACTCCCGGCCACCTCCACATGAGCCCCATAATGTGGGATCTGTTACTCTGTCACTGGGGTCAGAACTGGAAGATGTGTTCCCACAGGGCAGGTGCCGGTGTCTGATGCTATGTGGCAGGATCTGTACAACTGCCCCCATTATATAACATGAGACACATAGGGAGGAATGTACTAAGATGGGCGTATACGGCAGATCCCCATACAAATGGAAAGAAATGAGATTGGCCGTATAAGACCCAATAATACAAATGGACCATACATTTACAGAGATGTCATATTCTCCTCATTTGTATTTTCTGATGATGTAGTCCATATTCTGTTACCGGTGGGTTAAAGTTCGAGGGGACCAAGATGGCTGGATCCCAGAAAAGTACTTCAATAAATTATTTTGGTTTTGAAGTACACTTACTGTATTTGCTGGCGTATAAAACTACATTTTGTTCCCCTGAAAAACATGCCTCCAAGTGGGAGGGTCGTCTTATACGCCGGGTGCACTTGTATAACAAACTATATTTTGAGTGCAATATTGGGGGGGGGAGGTCGTCTTATACGCCGGCAAATACGGTATCTACCGTTATGATCAGCAGAATTTCCCATACAGCGTACGGTACTTGTGTATTATCTGGGCGCCCAATTTTTTCATCTTATGTGATTGTACAACCAAAAATCGGTCGCATCGCATGTGATGCGACTAATTTTGGACCCAATTTTTTATTGTACAGGCACCCAGATGACTAATTCCGATGTTAAATGCCCCCCAGACCCGATTTTCGATTGTACACCTACCCTGATGGGTAATGCCTATGTCAAATGCCCCCCATTGTTAACGCCACCCCACGATCAACACCAACCCGAAGCGTGGCGAGCGCAGCGGTACGCGCCCTCCAACCTTTTCATACCCCCACTATCCACATCGGCGTGGGGTTGATTTTATATAGTGTGGCGACCCCCGCGGGATACGAGCCCAAAGTGTGGCGAGCGGACGTGGAATACATGTTAAGTAATCCGCGTCCTCTCGCCACGCTTCGGGCTCGTATTCCGCGTCCCCTCGCGGGGCTCGCTGCGCTTGCCACACTATATAAAATCAACTCCACGCCGACGTGGATAGTGGAGGTATGAAAAGGTTGGAGGATGCTGCGCTCGCCACGCTTCGGGTTGGAGTTAACAATGGGGGGGGGCATTTAACATTGAGTACAATGTAAAAATCGGGTCGGAACGTCCAAAAAACCCCAAAATCGGGTCCCATTGCATGCCTTAAGTACTGGCATGCGATGGAAAAAATCGGGCGCACACATATTACACAAGTACCCAGCATACACATCAGCAAACTCAGGAGCCCCGCCCCCTGCATCAAGAGGCTGAGTTGGTTTCTTCCTGGCACTTCTGCAGTCAGTGTTCATCCAAGAATGAGGCTACCCTAACACTGACAGGGTCCTGGTTATATAGGCTACAGAAGCTACCCTAACACTGACAGGGTCCTGGTTATATAGGCTACAGAGGCTACCCTAACACTGACAGGGTCCTGGTTATATAGGCTACAGAAGCTACCCTAACACTGACAGGGTCCTGGTTATATAGGCTACAGTGACTACCCTAACACTTACAGGGTCCTGGTTATATAGGCTACAGTGGCTACCCTAACACTGACAGGGTCCTGGTTATATAGGCTACTGAGGCTATGCTAACACTGACAGGGTCCTGGTTATATAGGCTACAGAGGCTACGCTAACACTGACAGGGTCCTGGTTATATAGGCTACTCTAACACTGACAGGGTCCTGGTTATATAGGCTACAGAGGCTACCCTAACACTGACAGGGTCCTGGTTATATAGGCTACAGAGGCTACGCTAACACTGACAGGGTCCTGGTTATATAGGCTACAGAGGCTACCCTAACACTGACAGGGTCCTGGCTATATAGGCTACCCTAACACTGACAGGGTCCTGAATATATAGGCTACAGAGGCTACCCTAACACTGACAGGGTCCTGGATATATAGGCTACAGAGGCTACCCTTACACTGACAGGGTCCTGGTTATATAGGCTACCATAACACTGACCGGGTCCTGGTTATATAGACTACAGAACTCCTGCGTAAGCTGTTTTATAAGTGCAAAGGCTAAACTGTAATATCATAAATGTAAATAACAGTAGAGGGCGCTATTGCCTGAATTATGAATGTTCAAACTAATGTACTGACAAATGTGTACATAGGATTACATAGATTAAAGACACAATGTGAATGCATTGTCCCAGGATTGAAAAGCAAGGACACAAGCACGTGAATTAGTTTAGTCTAATATAACCAGTGACCGTTGTCTATTGGGACAAACATGTTAGAATCTAAAATCGCCTCTATCCGCTCATAAGAGAATATACAGATATCCCTTCTTGTCCTATCACCATTTACATTAATGAAAGAAACACCCACCTTACTTCTAAAGATTATATTATATACAAAAGCAACAATACCTGACATCAGACTTAAATGAGCAATGACAATATATTCATCAGTCCTGATACCTTCCACCCTTGGTCTCAGGTAGTTTTCCACCATATACCTTCCAGGTTTCTCCTGTGGGGAGACCTCTGTTGTCCTGTATTGCACCAGGGCATCTGAGATTTCATTGCCTTCTAGCCCAGTGTGTAATAGACATGTCCCACAGACACAGGCCGTCCATAACACTGGTTATATAGCTCAGTCTCCAGCTTGGTGCTACAACAAGGCGAGCATCCATGTCATCCATCCTTGGGATACAGTACAGCTGTTGGTGTTAATGATGATGATGGGAGGAGCTTTGGTTTCTTCCAGCAGCATGACTACAGCATGTAGCTCTGCTTACTGACATGTTCCTTCTTCACCACCCCCATGTATCAGTTCTGGGTGCTTCCTGTGGAGACCACTGTTGCTGACCACTCTGTGGACCTGATGCTGTGGATTGCTTGGGCAGTCTCTTGTATGGACGCTCCACCTCTTTCCGACAAGTACCACTTCCATTCCTGCAGCATCTGCTCCTGGGCCATGGCTGTGTGTGCCTAGGCCCTTGCACCTCACCCACCCTGCCACTGGTAAGTCAGTGCGTATAGTGACCGGTTGTGGCATGATGATGCTCCCCACATGCTGGAGTGCAGTGTATGCTGTCTGTGGGTGTGGTAACTGCTTGCTCCAAAGTTCAATAGGAGTCTTCAGTTCAGTACTCTGGGTGGCAGTGGAGTCAAATGCTCTTCTGCCATAGACCCAGTCATACCAGATGAGGTGCCTACTGCTAAATCCAGGGGTGCTTTCATGTAGGTGGGAGCTGACTGGACAAACATACAGAGATCAGGTCCTTCCCACTGTATTACACTCACTCCCCCACCTCATGGATTTGCAACTTTCACCAAACGTCGAACACACCCTAACAAATATACCTGCTGAATACCCTCTCTAGTAGTGTGCCACGGTGAGGTGGGCATCATCTGTATTTTTATTACTTCACAAGTCAATAATGTCCAGGTACCATCCCTACTGTGAAACCTCTGCGCCTGTAAATGCACCCGGGGATCTATTGGCAAAGTTCCCATTTGTGCCATTTCTGTGGAAATTACCTTAATTGAATCTCCACCCTCCTCCCACAACCGGAGTATCCCTGTAGGATTTGTAGCATATTTAAATCAAAGGGTGTGGTATAGGATCCAGACAGTCATTAGCCCAATGTTGGGATCCTGACTGCCCGGACTCAGGCAGCAAGGGGAGTGTAACAAAGCCCCTTGCGGGCTCGGTGCTCTCACCACCTATTCTATTCTCCCTCTATCACATCATGGACCCCCATGAGGGAGGATAGCCAGGGGCCATTGGGACCCCAAGTGTCGGGGTTTTAACAGTCAAGATCCTGACTGTCGGGCACCTATATCAAATCACTCTTATTTCCCATCTTCAATCACTATGGGAGCTTTCTCTGTCTCTGATGCAGTAGCTTCCTTCTCACAAACCGCTGGTTGTGTTCCTTGTATAATTACAGGTATAGCTTCAGTGGGTTTTGTATACAGCGGATCCCTGATAAACATTTGACGTATGGGTCAGTCAGTGTGAGACATATGGGTCAGTCAGTGTGAGAAGTATTGGTTAGTGGGTCTGTCAGTCAGTCCGTGTGTAATGTATGGGTCAGGTAGTCAGTGTGAGACATATGGGTTTAACGGGACAATCAGTGTGAGACGTATGGACTAGTGGGTCATTCAGTGTAAGACCTATTGGTCAGTGTGTCAATAGATCAGTGAGACATATGGGTCAGTCAGACTGTGTGATACGTGTTGGTCAGTGCGTGTGAGACTTATGGGTCAGTGCGTGTGAGACTTATGGGTCAGTCCGTGTGAGACTTATGGGTCAGTCCGTGTGAGACTTATGGGTCAGTCCGTGTGAGACTTATGGGTCAGTCAGACTGTGTGATACGTGTTGGTCAGTCCGTGTGAGACTTATGGGTCAGTCAGACTGTGTGATACGTGTTGGTCGGTCCGTGTGAGACTTATGGGGTCAGTCCGTGTGAGACTTATGGGGTCAGTCAGACTGTGTGATACGTGTTGGTTGGTCCGTGTGAGACTTATGGGGTCAGTCCGTGTGAGACTTATGGGGTCAGTCCGTGTGAGACTTATGGGGTCAGTCCGTTTGAGACTTATGGGGTCAGTCCGTGTGAGACTTATGGGTCAGTCCGTGTGAGATGTATGGGTCAGTTAGTCCGTGTGAGACGTATTGGTCAGTCAGTCCGTGTGTAACGTATGGGTCAGTGGATCAGTCAGTCAGTGTGTCAGTCAGTGTGTCAGTCAGTGTAAGACCTATGGGTCAGTGTGAGATGTACTGGCCAGTGGGTCAATCAATCAGTGTGAGATATATGGATCAGTCAGACTGTGTGATACGGGTGGGTCAGACCGTGTGAGAAGTATGGGTCAGTCCATGTGAGAAGTAGGGATCAGTGGGTCAGTCAGTCAGTGTGAGATGTATGGATTAGTCAGTTAGGGTGAGATTGATGGGTTAGTGGGTCAGTCACTGAGATGTATGGGTCAGTTAGTCACTGTGAGATGTATGGTTTAGTGGGTCAGTCAGCGTAAAACTTATAGGTCAGTGGGTCAGTCCGTTTGAGACGAATAGGTCAGTCAGTATACCCCACCATACCCACATTCACCTTCCAGCATTACACCTCATACATACACATCTGGGCACACCTTATACATCCTCATGCCCAGCACATATACCCCCATACCCACAGTCATCACCCAGCATTACACCTCATACATACACACCTGGGCACACCTTATACATCCTCATACCCGGCACATATACCCCCATACCCACAGTCACCACCCAGCATTACACCTCATACATACACACCTGGGCACACCTTATACATCCTCATACCCAGCACATATACCCCCATACCCACAGTCACCTCTCAGCAATACACCTCATACATACACACCTGGGCACACCTTATACATCCTCATGCCCGGCACATATACCCCCATACCCACAGTCACCACCCAGCATTACACCTCATACATACACACCTGGGCACACCTTATACATCCTCATGCCCAGCACATATACCCCCATACCCACAGTCATCACCCAGCATTACACCTCATACATACACACCTGGGCACACCTTATACATCCTCATACCCGGCACATATACCCCCATACCCACAGTCACCACCCAGCATTACACCTCATACATACACACCTGGGCACACCTTATACATCCTCATACCCGGCACATATACCCCCCATTACCCACAGTCACCACCCAGCATTACACCTCATACATACACATCTGGGCACACCTTATACATCCTCATGCCCGGCACATATACCCCCCATTACCCACAGTCACCACCCAGCATTACACCTCATACATACACACCTGGGCACACCTTATACATCCTCATGCCCGGCACATATACCCCCATACCCACAGTCACCGCCCAGCATTACACCTCATACATACACACCTGGGCACACCTTATACATCCTCATGCCCGACACATATAGCCCCATACCCACAGTCACTGCCCAGCATTATGCCTCATATATATATATATATACACACACCTTATGCCCGGCACATATACCCCTATACCCACAATCACCGCCCAGCATTACCCTTCATACATACACACCTGGGCACACCTTATACAGCCTCATGCCTGGCATATATACCACCCATACCCACAGTCACCTCCCAGCATTACACGACATACATACACACCTGGACACACCTTATACATCCTCATGCCTGGCACATATACCCCATATACCCACTGTCACTTCCCAGCATTACACCACATACATACACATCTGGGCATGGCTGAATAGTAAAGAAAAGGGTGGAGAACTACAAGTCCCAGCATGCACACCAGTCTCTGCCTTGCAGCACCACAGCTAGGGCTGGGAGGACTCAGCTGCCTCTCCCTGGTCCCAGTGATAGCACACACCTGGTATTATACTGCAGCCTGTGTGAGTAGAGCAGCAGCTCCCCTGTAAGTGCCCTTATGGCTCACACCCAGCAATCACTACTATGCTGTTACTAGCAGTATAATACCTGGGGTCACCTGGTGCCAGCTGCAGCACTCTCCCTCCTGCCTGCCATGCACACCAGGAAGGGACGTTTCCCTGGTAACACAGCTCCTCCCACTCTACCACACACAGAAAAAGACACTTTGGCTACAGCCGCGGGGGAGTCTGGGAGCTGAGTACAAACCACAACAAAATGGCCGCCGCTGTAGGAGGACACTGAGACATCACAGCCGGGCTGCTAGGAGAGGTAACTGCCCCTGGGAGAATCAACAGAGAGAGTTATGTGATCTGAGGTCACCTTTAGATGATAGATTCCATGCTGTATATATGACTAATAAGTCTCCATAACACCTGTCCCATTTGCGACGGAGCGGCGGCCATTTTCCCGAAGACCAATCCCCGCGAAGAGTGACGGCAGCCGCAGCATCTCGGCTCCCTGCTGGGGCAGCGCTGCTGATCTTACCTGAGGCCTCTCACTTCCAGCAGCCACGGTGATTAAGTTACCGGGGACCGAGAGAAGACATTGCTGTATCTGGCAGCACGTGATGGTATTGTACTGTCCTGGTGTTATTATACAGGGGGAGCAGCCTGTGGTGTCCTGTTCATACAGGGGAGCAGCCTGTGGTGTCCTGTTCAAACAGCGAGAGCGGCCTGCGGTGTCCCGTTCACACAGCGAGAGCGGCCTGCGGTGTCCCGTTCACACAGGGGGAGCGGCCTGCTACAAATGTTATAGAGGGGGAGCAGACTCTTGTGCGTTGTTTTTATTATTGTACAGTTGAGCAGCCTCTGTGTGATGATGATGATTATTATAATATATTTTCTTATTCCTTGATTACCAGTCTCTGATTTCTTAATATTATTAGTATTATGATGATTATACAGAGCCAGCAGCCTTTGGTGCCTATTATTACATTTTATTTTAATATCATTCACTACAATGGACATAGCAGTGCTATTATATCCTATACTATACATTTACCTGTTGTTCTCTATACGATATATATTTAAATGTGGGGAAACATTAGAAGCTGCTGTTGTGCCTCTATGTGGATTTCTCTTACCTTTATCTAATAGGTTTCATGTGTACTGTGTGGTGTTTATTGTAATTCTTATATTTACTCCAGGACAACAGAGCCGTGAGGATGAGACGCGTCACTGATTCCTCGAGGATGTACAAGGACCAGAGTCACATGACTGACAGGATACTAAATATCACCCTGGAGATCATCTACCTGCTGACTGGGGAGGTGAGAGGATCTGGGAGCGTCACAGTGACATCACTTATATCTATAGTAATAATACAGAGACGTGACTGGGGAGGTGAGGGGATCTGGGAGCGTCACAGTGACATCACTTATATCTATAGTAATAATGCAGGGACGTGACTGGGGAGGTGAGGGGATCTGGGAGTGTCACTGTGACGTCACTTATATCTATAGTAATAATACAGGGACGTGACCGGGGAGGTGAGGGGATCTGGGAGCGTCACTGTGACATCACTTATATCTATAGTAATAATACAGGGACGTGACTGGGGAGGTGAGGGGATCTGGGAGCGGCACTGGGACATCACTTATATCTATAGTAATAATACAGGGACGTGACTGGGGAGGTGAGGGGATCTGGGAGTGTCACTGTGACATCACTTATATCTATAGTAATAATACAGGGACGTGACCGGGGAGGTGAGGGGATCTGGGAGCGTCACTGTGACATCACTTATATCTATAGTACTAATACAGGGAAGTGACTGGGGAGGTGAGGGGATCTGGGAGCGTCACTGTGACGTCACTTATATCTATAGTAATAATACAGGGAAGTGACTGGTGAGGTGAGGGGATCCGGGAGCGTCACTGTGACATCACATATATCTATAGTAATAATACAGGGACGTGACTGGGGAGGTGAGGGGATCTGGGAGCGTCACTGTCACATCACTTATATCTATAGTAATAATACAGGGACGTGACTGGGGAGGTGAGGGGATCTGGGATTGTCACTGTGACGTCACTTATATCTATAGTAATAATACAGGGACATGACTGGGGAGGTGAGGGGATCTGGGAGTGTCACTGTGACATCACTTATATCTATTGTAATAATACAGGGACGTGACCGGGGAGGTGAGGGGATCTGGGAGCGTCACTGTGACATCACTTATATCTATAGTACTAATACAGGGAAGTGACTGGGGAGGTGAGGGGATCTGGGAGCGTCACTGTGACGTCACTTATATCTATAGTAATAATACAGGGAAGTGACTGGTGAGGTGAGGGGATCCGGGAACGTCACTGTGACGTCACATATATCTATAGTAATAATACAGGGACGTGACTGGGGAGGTGAGGGGATCTGGGAGTGTCACTGTGACATCACTTATATCTATAGTAATAATACAGGGACGTGACTGGGGAGGTGAGGGGATCTGGGAGTGTCACTGTGACATCACTTATATCTATAGTAATGATACAGGGATGTGACTGGGGAGGTGAGGGGATCTGGGAGGGTCACTGTGACATCACTTATATCTATAGTAATAATACAGGGACGTGACTGGGGAGGTGAGGGGATCTGGGAGTGTCACGGTGACATCACTTATATCTATAGTAATAATACAGGGATGTGACGGCGGAGGTGACTGGATCCGGGAGTGTCACACTGACATCACTTATATCTATAGTAATAATACAGGGACGTGACTGGGGAGGTGAGGGGATCTGGGAGCGTCACTGTGACATAACATATATCTATAGTAATAATACAGGGACGTGACTGGGGAGGTGAGGGGATCTGGGAGCGTCACCGTGACATCACTTATATCTATAGTAATAATACAGGGAGATGAGGGGATCCGGGAGTGTCACTGTGACATCACTTATATCTATAGTAATAATACAGGAGGTGAGGGGATCTGGGAGTGTCACTGTGACATCACTTCTAGTAATAATAAAGGGTCATAACTGGGAGTGTCTACAGTGATAGTGTATTTTCTTATACACAGGGTTACACAGTAGTGAAGAAGACCTCTGGTGATCATGAGACACCCAGTAGCCATCACTGTGTGTCAGAAGGACAGAAGAGGACCCAGATTCCCATCATGGTGCCTCCACCTCACTCACTGATACATGGGAAAGACAATGAGCAGAAGATCTTGGAACTCACTAACAAGATCAATCAACTGCTGACTGGAGAGGTGACTGCTTGGAATGGGACATTACACAGTAATGCTGGGGGATATGAACAGAGCGGTGACTGCTGGGAAGGGGATATTATATAGTAACACGGGGGGAGGAGTGACCGGAGAGGTGACTGCTGGGAATGGGACATTATACAGTAACACCGGGGGCTGTGACCGGAGAGGTGACTGCTAGGAATAAGCCGTCATACAGTAACACCGGGGGATGTGACCAGAGAGGTAACTGCTGGGAATGGGACGTTATACAGTATAACACCGGGGCATATGACCAGAGAGGTGACTGCTGGGAATGGGACATTATACAGTAACACCAGGGGATGTGACCGGAGAGGTGACTGCTGGGAATGGAACATCATACAGTAACACCAGGGGATGTGACCAGAGAGGTGACTGCCGGGAATGGGACATTATACAGTAACACCGGGGGATGTGACTGCTGGGAATGGGACATTATACAGTAACACCGGGGGCTGTGACCGGAGAGGTGACTGCTGGGAATGGGACGTTATACAGTAACACCGGGGGATGTGACCGGAGAGATGACTGCTGTGAATGGGACGGTATACAGTAACACCGGGGGATGTGACCGGAGAGATGACTGCTGGGATGGGACGTTATACAGTAACACCGGGGGATGTGACCGGAGAGGTGACCAATGGGAATGCGACGTTATACAGTAACACCGGAGGATGTGACCGGAGACTGCCGGCAATGGGATATTATACAGCAACACCGGGGATGTGCCTGGAGAGGTGACTTCCGAGAATGGGACATTATACGGTAACACCGGGGGATGTGACCTGAGAGGTGACTGCTGGGAATGGGACATTATACAGTATAACACCGGGGGATGTGACCGGAGAGGTGACTGCTGGGAATGGGACATTATACAGTAACACAGGGGAATGTGACTGCTGGGAATGGGACATTATACAGTAACACCGGGGGATGTGACCAGAGAGGTGACTGCTGTGAATGGGACATTATACAGTAACACCGGGGGCTGTGACCGGAGAGGTGACTGCTGGGAATGGGACGTTATACAGTAACACTGGGGGATGTGACCGGAGAGGTGACTGCTGGGAATGGGATGTTATACAGTAACACTGGGGGATGTGACCGGAGAGGTGACCAATGGGAATGGGACGTTATACAGTAACACCGGGGGATGTGACCGGAGAGGTGACTGCTGTGAATGGTGCATTATACAGTAACACCGGGGGATGTGACCGGAGAGATGACTGCTGGGAATGGGACGTTATACAGTAACACCGGGGGATGTGACCAATGGGAATGGGACGTTTTACAGTAACAGCGGAGGATGTGACCGGAGTCTGCCGGCAATAGGAAATTATACAGTAACACGGGGGATGTGGTCTGAGTGATGACTGTATCATTGTGTGTGTCAGGTTCCTATAAGGTGTCAGGATGTCGCTGTCTATCTCTCTATGGAGGAGTGGGAGTATATAGAGGAACACAAGGGTCTGTACAAGGACGTGATGATGGAGATTCACTGGCCGCTCACATCACTGGGTAAGCAGAGATTACATTTTATTGCACATGGTAGAGCAGGTATGGGGGCCCCCTATATAATCGTATCATCTGCTAATTGCACATGTACAATGTCCTCAGTCGCTGTGCGTCCCTTATAGATGGACCCAGTAACAGAGATACCCCAGAGAGATGTCCCCGTCCTCTGTATTCCCAGGATAATCACATATATACCATGTCCTCAGGCACTGTGTGTCTCCTACAGATGGGCCCAGTAACAGAGATACCCCAGAGAGATGTCCCCGTCCTCTGTATTCCCAGGATAATCACATATATACCATGTCCTCAGTCACTGTGCGTCTCCTACAGATGGGCCCAGTAACAGAGATACCCCAGAGAGATGTCCACGTCCTCTGTATTCCCAGGATAATCACATATATACCATGTCCTCAGTCACTGCGTGTCTCCTACAGATGGGCCCAGTAACAGAGATACCCCAGAGAGATGTCCCCGTCCTCTGTATTCCCAGGATAATCACATATATACCATGTCCTCAGTCACTGTGTGTCTCCTACAGATGGGCCCAGTAACAGAGATACCCCAGAGAGATGTCCCCGTCCTCTGTATTCCCAGGATAATCACATATATACCATGTCCTCAGTCACTGTGTGTCTCCTACAGATGGGCCCAGTAATAGAGATATCCCAGAGAGATGTCCCCATCCTCTGTATTCCCAGGATAATCACATATATACCATGTCCTCAGTCACTGCGTGTCTCCTACAGATGGAGCCAGTAACAGAGATACCCCAGAGAGATGTCCCCGTCCTCTGTATTCCCAGGATAATCACATATATACAATGTCCTCAGTCACTGTGTGTCTCCTACAGATGGGGCCAGTAACAGAGATACCCCAGAGAGATGTCCCCGTCCTCTGTATTCCCAGGATAATCACATATATACCATGTCCTCAGTCACTGCGTGTCTCTTATAGATGGACCCAGTAACAGAGATACCCCAGAGAGATGTCCCCGTCCTCTGTATTCCCAGCACTGTACAGAGGAGACTCACAGGACCCCACAGGAGGATCAGGTAGGTGGGAATTAGGGTCTCCCCAATATACCAAAGTGACTGTCACTATATGAATTGCAGCAGGTGTGTGTGTGTGTG
Organism: Crinia signifera; assembly: GCF_055691185.1. Taxonomy (NCBI): domain Eukaryota; kingdom Metazoa; phylum Chordata; class Amphibia; order Anura; family Myobatrachidae; genus Crinia; species Crinia signifera. The sequence continues at coordinate 20,821,591 of NC_139222.1, read as the reverse complement.
TGTGTGTGTGTGTGTGTGTGTCTTATACACTGATAGTCTATCTCCATAACATCAGACAATACTAATGTGATTTTTTTTAGGTTCATTGTGAAGATTTGTCTGATATTAATGCCGAAGAAATAAAGGGAGAAGAAGAGATGGATGTGAGTGATATTAAGGCAGAAGGAGAAGAGTCTTGTGTGACAGATAAGGAAGAAGATACAAAGACAGAATATACATATATGAGGGATGATCAGCAGTGTAAGGGGGAGGAAATCCCTACAGATACCAGCGCAGGTGAGGAATAATCACTTATTACACACTATCTGACCTGCCCGGGAAAACCTGGGAGTTTTATTTTATTTTCATTCCAAAATTGCTGTAAAATTTCGTCTTATGCTGCGCCAAAGGCCCAAGATTGTAAATTGTTAAAACATTCACCGTAATGTTAGTGTTTGCATTGATACTCAATGACCGCAATTAGATCAGGTGTGGTGGTGGTGTTTCAAACACACCGCTCCTGACTTGTGTGCATACTTGCCTACCTGACCCTCTCCATGAGGGGAGAAAATGCTCTGTTCCTGGACTTCCCTGTAATGTATGACTGCCATCACCTGTGGGGAGCTAGGTAATTGAAAAGGTGTCACCATAGGTGATGGCAATCATACATTACAGGGAAGTCCAGGTACAGAGCACTTTCTCCCGCATGGAGAGGGTCAGGTAGGCAAGTATGCTTGTGTGTTGATGAATTCTACATCCACTCCTGAGATTTAGCACCTGTAATGCATTTCTTTTTTCTGTGTGCTGTACTGTTTTTGTGTATGTGGTGTTATGTATGTGTTGTGTTGTGTGTTTCTCTCCTGGGACGGGGGCGACCAAATGACCGCCCTGGCGCCGGAGACCCCACCCCCGTTCACCGCCCCGCTGACAACCTAAATTACCGTCCGTCTCTCCTACTAGTGCGGCGTCGGGAAGTGCTGGTGATGACTTCGAAAAGACTTGCCGGATGCTGATTGGCTGACCCCGCTGGCTGTCCCCGGACCTGAGAGCGCCCCCCCCTCCAGCGCCCGGTGCTCGTGCCCCCCCTAGTTTCGGCCCTGCTCTGGTGTATCTCGTACATCAGGAGCCATCAGCCCCTATTATACTCCTGCTCTCCCCTCACATCATGTCACTGTGTGTTACCAGCCCAGAGATCTGACCAGTCTCCTCTCCGCATTCTCTGGTGTATCTCATACATCAGGAGCCATCAGCCCCTATTATATTCCTGCTCTCCCCCTCACATCATGTCACTGTGTGTTACCAGCCCAGAGATCTGACCAGTCTCCTCCCCACACTCTCTGGTGTATCTCATACATCAGGAGCCATCAGCCCCTATTATACTCCTGCTCTCCCCGTCACATCATGTCACTGTGTGTTACCAGCCCAGAGATATGACCAGTCTCCTCCTCACACTCTCTGGTGTATCTCATACATCAGCAGCCATCAGCCCCTATTATACTCCTGCTCTCCCCCTCACATCATGTCACTGTGTGTTACCAGCCCAGAGATCTGACCAGTCTCCTCCCCACACTCTCTGGTGTATCTCATACATCAGGAGCCATCAGCCCCTATTATACTCCTGCTCTCCCCCTCACACCATGTCACTGTGTGTTACCAGCCCAGAGATCTGACCAGTCTCCTCCCCACACTCTCTGGTGTATCTCATACATCAGGAGCCATCAGTCCCTATAATACTCCTGCTCTCCCCGTCACATCATGTCACTGTGTGTTACCAGCCCAGAGATATGACCAGTCTCCTCCTCACATTCTCTGGTGTATCTCATACATCAGCAGCCATCAGCCCCTATTATACTCCTGCTCTCCCCCTCACATCATGTCACTGTGTGTTACCAGCCCAGAGATCTGACCAGTCTCCTCCCCACACTCTCTGGTGTATCTCATACATCAGGAGCCATCAGCCCCTATTATACTCCTGCTCTCCCCCTCACACCATGTCACTGTGTGTTACCAGCCCAGAGATCTGACCAGTCTCCTCCCCACACTCTCTGGTGTATCTCATACATCAGGAGCCATCAGACCCTATTATACTCCTGCTCTCCCCCTCACATCATGTCACTGTGTGTTACCAGCCCAGACATCTGACCAGTCTCCTCCCCACCGCTGGTATATATCAGCTCCTTGTGTCTTAAGGACTTCCATTTCCTGTAACCCCTGGTGCTGTAAAGAGACCTGTCGCTTTGCAGCATCACTTTACTGCACTAGGGGTCACAGCACAGCAGGAGGCCCTGTAGACTGGAAGCAATCCCCTGGGGAGGTGAGTATGATTGTTTTTTACACTGTCATCAGCATGTGTGACACAGGACACACACAGCTGATCACTCTGGCCACATCCCCGCACAGCTCTCTCTGCCTAGGAACAGAGAGAGCTGTGCAGAAGCCCAGAATTTGCACTTGAGCTCTGTGATTCCCCAGCTGAAGCTGCATTATTATCACAGGGTATTTGACTTTTTTTTTAGTTTTAGTTCATTTGGCTAGAGGACGTTTCTCAAGTATAAGTATGGGAGATGTGATCTGCTTACAAAAAAAAAATGTGAATTGAAGGGTTTTGATCAGTTTTTCATGAAAATTTTACCAATTAAAGAGAGCGCATGTAAACCAATGTATAAAGTTTTATTAAAAGACAATAATTAAAAATACATTAGTTAATATCAACCTTGTAATAAACCTATTAGGTATAATTGCCCCTTATGCAAAATGTCCCGTTGACAATTAGCAATGTCCCAAGACCCGTGCTAATTACAGTCTCTAATTGGCGCTTAGGGACCAATAGTCAATATAAATCCTGTAGGGTAAAACACATGTGCAGATCTAATGTTACTTGAATGGTATGCTTCCCAGAGCAAAAGATCTCACCACTTGTCTGTCCCTCTTTAGAGGATATTAATTGCTGGCATTGATGGTTTTGTAATTCCACGCACGAAAGTCTCCACACAGATGTATTTGCGGCCGTCTCAGACTCTGCGCTTACGGGGTCCTAGCAGTATCCGTTTGGCAGTATGTGGGCTCCCGGCTCGTCTAGGTTGAGCGGTCCTCTGCAGCCGCACACCACGTGGCTGACAGGTGCTGTGACAGTATTATTAGCCGTGCCCCTCCTGCTATACCTCAACCCTCAGCACTGCACATCAGTTTCCTGACGGGCACCGGATGGGTGATCGGGCAGGTCCTAAGGTTAGGACGGTGGGGTTTTGATTGCCGCGGCTGAGGAGACGTAATGGCAAGTCTCTGTGGAGATGGCAAGGGTGATGATATGCTCCTGGGTGGCCCAAGGAGGTGAGAAAACCTCTTTTCTTGACGCGTTTCTCCGTCTATGTATTCAGACGGTTTCCTCAGAAGGTATAAGAACCCATATCCTCTGCCTGTCTTATAAAGCACTCCTGCCCAATCAGCCTGGGGCTTTCATTTGCATACACCTGTTGTTTAATTAACTGTATCTCCAGGTGTAATCAACCTATGAAGTTTTCACTTTTTAGGTATTCTCATTTTCTCCTTCATCCACCTGTGACACCTCACTGGAGTAACAGTGGGGAATAGAAGGGAGACTGCAGGGAGCATGGGCACTTTAAGAATTTTGAGGCCAGCTCCTCCCCTTCTACTTCCCCCAGACAGTCAGTCTTATGTTGTGCACCCTCATGCACCTGGGTAATGTTACTGAACTAATTGAGCATCTACCACTATCTGTATGTATGTTGTGAGAGGCAGAGAGGAGCTTGCATTAGGCGGAGATGCAGGTCCTGATATGCCACATGGAGGAGTCTGGGGTTGCTCCAAGGTAGGTAGCTCTTAGCTTGGATATATCAAGTAAGGAGCCATTATCATTTGGCTCCTTGCTGGTTAATCGTAGACCCAATTTAGGGTAACAGTGGTGTGGGGTGTGGTGCCCCTGGACTGGATGGGCTGGGTGGCTTTAGTGCGGCATGCCCTTACATTCTATTAACACTTTTCCCTCACTAACACTATCTCTCTCCTATTTTAATTACATTTTTTATTTATCTCTCTCTTTAACTATAGCTTTGGCTTCTTATCACTAATTATTAACACTTAGTATATCACTGGCATGCCGCACTGGGCTTCCCAGCTTATGATGGTTTTTGGGGTGCCGCACCCTGCACCTAGATATAGCGCTAGGGACCCCCAATATACAGAGAAGCCTTGACGCGGCTTGGGGGCATAGCATACACCTGCGCAGGTATATGTAACCAATATCTCTGAATTCTATTATCATGTAGTGTTCTAGATTGGTTACTAACATTACTCAGTGTGCTGAGGGAAAAAAGTCTTGTTTTACTTACCCAGTATTTAACCCCTCCCTCATGCACCTGGGTAATGTTACTGAACTAATTGAGCATCTACCACTATCTGTATGTATAGTGGGCAATAAAAGGGCGACTGCAGGGAGCATAGGCACTTTAAGAATTTTGTGGCCAGCTCCTCCCCTTCTACTTCCCCCAGACAGTCAGTCTTATGTTGTGCCCTGCGGGAGCTAGGCACACTTCTGGCTTGCTCCAGGGCAAGTTCAGGAGAATTTCTTTATTTATTTTTTTTTTTTTTACTCTACAATCAGCAAGAGGAGGGTCAGACAGCCTCTGCCTCTGTCTGACCCTGCCGTTGGAGCTGCCAGGGGGACCAGTTCGCAGCTGCATGCGGCTTGTGCTCTGACACCGGCTGAGGAAACCACAGTTTCCGGAGTGGACAGAGACACCGATGCGTGCGGCGCGTGTCCTGATCTCCCACCAGCCACACTACCCACCAGCCAGCCTGGCAGGGGTGAGTAGAGCCCGGTCCCTCTACTAGAGAGGGTGCCACGGCAGTTGCGTATATAAACAAGCAGGGTGGCACTCGCAGCCATGAGAGGTCAGTCGGATTCTCCTCTGGGCCCAGGACAACGATCAGGCTATTTCTGCAGTATTCCTCCCAGGGGTCGAAAACTGGGAGGCAGACTTCCTGAGCCGACGCGACATGCACCCCGGAGAGTGGTGTCTGCATCCTCAGGTGTTCGAGCAACTGATGAGGAGGTGGGGTCTCCCTCAAGTCAACCTCATGGCGTCTGGACACAATCACCAGTTGCCCCTATACAGAGCTCGGACTTGAGATCCATGAGCAGTGGGAGTAGATGCCCTGACAATGCCTTGGCCTTACCGGTTTGTGTATCTGTTTCCTCCATTCCCTCTGCTTCCGCGACTGCTACAGCGCATTCAGAGGGAGGCGGCCACGGTTCTTCTGATAGCACCGTATTGGCCGCGCAGGTCTTGGTACACAAACCTCACGTCCATGTTCGTCGACGAACCATGGCCATTGCCTCTGCAGGAGGATCTACTCAGTCAAGGCCCTTTCTACCATCAGAGCCTGGAACATAATTTGACGGCGTGGGTACTGAGAAGTCCATCCTGAGGAAGGCAGAGATTCCGGCTACGGTTATCCCTATGATGCTGAGAGACAGGAAAGAGGTGACATCTCTCCACTATTACCGTATCTGGAGAGCTTACATCAATTGGTGGGAGGGGCGGGGTGTCTCACCAAAGTTGTTCAAAAAGTCGAGACTCCTTCTTCTCTTCTTACAAGCAGGCCTGTCCACAGGCTTGAGGCTGGGCTCCCTCAAGGTACAAGTATCGGCCTTGTCTGTATATTTCCAGAGCCGTTTGGCCTTACTTTTGGAGGTACAGACTTTTTTCCATGGGGTCCTCCGTATTCAACCCCCTTTTAGGGCTCCTACCGCACCATGGGACTTGGATTTGGTTTTAACCTTTCTCCAATCCTCTTTGTTCGAACCTCTAGAATCGTGGAATTAAAATATCTTGCATGGAAGACTGTGCTCCTTTTGGCCTTGCCCTCCGCAAGGAGGGTCTGTGACCTATGTAGGGGCGCTTTCTTGTAAACCACCATTCCTGATCTTTCACCCGGACAGGACGGAACCTGCAAGGCTTTTCTGCCTAAAGTGGTTACAGCCTTTCACATAAACCAGCCCATTGTAGTCCCGGCATTTGAGGGGGATTCTCCGGCTGACGAGTTTTTGGATGTGGTGCAGACCCTCCATATCTATGTAGAAAGGATGGCCTCCATTAGAAAGACTGATGCTTTGTTCGTGGTCTACGATCCGGTAAAAAGAGATTGGCCTGCAACCAAACAGACGCTATCTCGGTGGATTCGTCTGACCATCAGACAGGCGTACATCGCAGAGGCTCGTCATCCTCCTTCTACCATATCGGCGCAATGTACGCGCTTGGAAGGTCCCTCTTGGGCGGCTGCCCAAGGGGTTTCCATTCAGCAGCTCTGCCGGGCTGCTACCTTGTCGAGTAGGAAGACCTTTGTCAGGTTCTACCAATTTGATACCATTACAGAACCTGCTTCTCAGTTTGGTCGCGTGGTTTTGATGGGATCTCAGCGCTGTCCCGCCTGTGTTGGGAGCTCTGGGACGTCGCCACTGTTACTCCAGTGACACCTGGTGGATGAAGGAGAAAACGGGATTTTGTACTTACCGTTAAATCCTTTTCTCCGATTCCACAGGTGTCACTGGACGCCCGCCTCGGCGCTAAAGTTCTTGTTTGCTTCATTCAGACCAGTTTGTTTTCTTTGGTTTTCTACAGCACCATAGGTCTGTTCCAGTAAGATTAGAGTTTCAGTCAGTTGGCTTTGCTGAAACTCTCCACGATGGTATGTGTGGTCTAGTTTGTGTTTTCTGACCCTTTTCAATTTCAGTTCTTTTCTTATGTTGTTCTGTGTAAGAGTGTTTTGTTTGTACTAATCTCCTCCTGGGAAGTGTTTTTCCTATCTTCCAGCTCCCTCCGGACACAATTCTTTTGACTGTCTGGGGGAAGTAGAAGGGGAGGAGCTGGCCACACTGTCTCTGAAAATTATTAAAGTGCCCATGCTCCCTGCAGTTGACTTTCTATTCCCCACTGTAACTCCAGTGACACCTGTGGAATCGGAGAAAAGGATTTAATGGTAAGTACAAAATCCTGTTATTTGGAGCAATTCTATTTAAACATACATAACAATTATGACCTCATATTATACAATATATAAAAAATGCATATACATACACAAATAAAAGTATCTATAAGTATTGGCATCGCTGAACGTAATCACCTTACTTCACTTTATTAACATTCCTAGTCCTCAACATTAATTGTTTATTCACATTCATTTGAGTCAGCTCTTGGCTCGACGGTAAAGACCCGGACCTTCAGTTTACACCAACCTTCCGATTGCTGGTTCGAGTCACACATCAGACCAAACCCAACTGTGGGTGTGTATAAATAGATTTTTTTTTTATATTATTTTATATTGATTTTTTAGAATATTTTATATTGTGCCAGGCATAAAAGGCTTTATAATTAAAAGTGGTAACATAAAGATATATAATAATAATAAATGATAATTTAACCATAATCAAAATATAAATGAGAATAAATAAATATAGATAAATAATCAAAAATAGTAAATAAATGAAAATAAAAATAAATAAAAATCCAAATAAAATAAAAAATGTAAAATAAATGTAAATAAAGATAAAAAGAAAAATATTTATACACACCCACAGTTGGGTTTGATCTGATGTGTGACTCGAACCAGCAAGAGCTGGCTCAAATGAATGTGAATAAACAATTTAATGTTGAGGACTAGTAATGTTATTAAAGTGAAGTAAGGTGATTACGTTCAGCAATGCCAATACTTCTAGATACTTTTATTTGTGTATGTGTATGCATTTTTTATATATTGTATAATATGAGTTTATAATTATGTATGTTTAAATAGAATTGCTCCAAATAATGAGAATAGCTAAAAAGTGCAAAACTTCATAGGTTGATTATACCTGGAGATACAGTTAATTAAACAACAGGTATATGCAAATGAAAGCCCCAGGCTGATTGGGCAGGAGTGCTTTATAAGACCGGCAGAGGATATGGGCTCTTATACCTTCTGAGGAAACCGTCCGATTACATAGATGGAGAAACGCGTCAAGGAAGAGAGCTTTTCTCACCCCCTTGGGCCACCCAGGAGCATATCATCACCCTTGCCATCTCCACAGAGACTTGCCATTACTGTCGCTTCAGCCGCGGCAATTAAAACCCCACCGTCCTAACGTTAGGACCTGCCCGATCAGCCATCCGGTGCCCGTCAGGAAACTGATGTGCGGTGCTGAGGGTTGAGGTATAGCAGGAGGGGCACGGCTAATAATACTGACACAGCACCTGTCAGCCACGTGGTGTGCGGCTGCAGAGGACCGCTCAACCTAGATGGAGCCGGGAGCCCACACACTGCCAAACGGATACTGCTAGGACCCCATAAGCGCCGACACGGAGACGGCCGCAAATACATCTGTGTGGAGACTTTCTTGCGTGGAATTACAAAACCATCAATGCCTGCAATTAATATCCTCTAAAGAGGGACAGACAAGTGGTGAGATCTTTTGCTCTGGGAAGCATACCATTCAAGTAACATTAGATCTGCACATGTGTTTTACCCTACAGGATTTATATTGACTATTGGTCCCTAAGCACCAATTAGAGACTGTCTGATTAGAACGGGTCTTGGGACATTTTGCCTAAGGGGCAATTATACCTAATAGGTTTATTACAAGGTTGATATTAACTAATGTATTTTTAATTATTGTCTTTTAATAAAACTTTATACATCGGTATATATGCGCTCTCTTTAATTGGTACTTTTTTTCGCTTTTTAACTACTGTTGCCTTGGTAGCTGCACATATATACCAAGCATAAGCACTCATAGTGAATTGTGATATATATATTTGGAGTAATTGATTATTTAGAAGTTTTGCGCCTGAACTATTATTATTTTGCTTTCATAAAAACTGCTCCAAAAGCCTGCTAGTACATTCAGGGGAAACTAAAATAATGTAAAAATACCCTTTATCGCATTATTTTGGTAAAAATAATGTAAATGGGTCCTTCTATTTGGAGAGGCTGATGGGATACAGAGGGGAGAGACTGGGGATCATAGAGAGGGGATTTAGAGGGAAGAGACTGGAGATCATGGAGAGGGTTACAGAGCGGAGAGACTGGGGATCATAGAGAAAGGATACGGAGAGGAGAGACTGGGGATCATAGAGAGGGGATACAGAGGGGAGAGACTGGGCATCATAGAGAGGGGATACAGAGCGGAGAGACTGGGGATCATAGAGAGGGGATACAGAGCGGAGAGACGGGATCATAGAGAGGGGATACAGAGGGGAGAGACTGGGGATCATAGAGAGGGGAGAGACTGGGGATCATAGAGAGGGGATACAGAGGGGAGAGACTGGGGATCATAGAGAGGGGATACAGAGGGGAGAGACTGGGGATCATAGAGAGGGGATACAGAGGGGAGAGACTGGGGATCATAGAGAGGGGATACAGAGGGGAGAGACTGGAGATCATAGAGAGCGGTTACAGAGTAGAGAGACAGAGGATCATAGAGAGGGGTTACAGAGCAGAGAGACTGGAGATCATAGAGAGGGGGGTACCGAGCAGAGAGACTGGAGATCATAGAGAGGGGGTACAGAGCCGAGAGACTGAGGATCATAGAGAGGGGATACAGAGCGGAGAGACTGAGGATCATAGAGAGGGGGTACAGAGCAGAGAGACTGGGGATCATAGAGAGGGGATACAGAGCGGAGAGACTGAGGATCATAGAGAGGGGGTACAGAGCAGAGAGACTGAGGATCATAGAGAGGGGGTACAGAGCAGAGAGACTGAGGATCATAGAGAGGGAATACAGAGCCGAGAGACTGGGGATCATAGAGAGGGGATACAGAGCGGAGAGACTGAGGATCATAGAGAGGGGATACAGAGTGACAGCAGGAAAGCATTAGTAAGGAATTGGGGTATCAGAGTCTGACTGATACATCAGAGAGAGATGAACAGCCTGGGCGGGGAAAGTTCCCATGGTGGTGGGTAAAGTCTTGCAGGCCTGAGTGGGAGGAGGTAATTAGGTGGGAGGTGAGGTGCCCGTCATTGTCATTGGACAGAGATGGAAGTTGGGGAGGAGACATAGGAGCAGGTTACAGTAACCCAGTCTGGTCTGTAACCAGTGATTGGATGAGAGTCTTAGGGCCCTATTCAGACCTGCTTGCTGTGCTGCGTGATTTCGGATCCCAGGGATCAGGATAACACCGCCCCTCTGAGCGCACTCTGCCCTCTCCGACCCTGTGCAGGGATACGTACGGGTACACATCCATCCGCTAGCGCCCGCACAGAGAAGAAATCATTTGGTTACCTACCATCGTATGATTGGTCCTGTCCCTGACGCTCACAGCCGCCACGTAACCCGGAATCACTCGGCGGCTGTGAGGACTTTTAGCGATTTCCGTTTGGAAGCCGACAACCAGCTCAGACGTCAGGTGCGCACACGCGGTTCCTGCTGTTATTTATTACATCTCTATTAGATATGGACAATTCCTCCTGCTCTGATGCGTTTTCTACTCCTTTACGGTTTCCACTATTTTCTATCCGATTTATCATTCGATGTGCATTCGATTTGCTATTAGATGAACACTGGCTTCAGGCAGGAGATGGACATGGACTGGAACGCTGCAGTGATACATTAGATTTCCGCTATATAGTCTTGGCTGCTATCACTATTTATCAATTTGATTTGCATTGGGATCCAATCTGCATTTAATGTGCAAAAACCATTTGATGTCCATTCCATTTTCTGGTCGATTTTGCTTCTATAAAGCCTATCTCACCATGTGTATGCTCTATTAGACATATATATCTGTGGATGGATTGTTCTCCATACACCCTGCCCAATCCATAGTGACTGATGTCACAAATGGGCGGGTACAATTACATGTGCCGGCCAATTCCACTGCACATGGGAGGTCAGGAGATATCACACACAGCACCATGCACCATCTAGCTTTAGGTATGTTGACCATTGGCTGTGTTGCAGAGCTGACGCGATATGTCTGGTCATTCAAAGACCTATCGCTGGCTGAGAGACCATCGATATATCGGCCAGTGTGTGCGCAGCATTAGACATGTTCAGTTTAAGTGATAAAACCTCCATGAACATTTGCTTCTCAATGTAAACAATTCTGTCTGTTGTCATTCATCTGTTTCCTGCAGATGGGCGCACAAGCAGGAATACCTCGGAGGGAGATTTCATTGTGTCTCCAGGTGAAGATAAGAACATCAGACAAGATTCTCCAGAAGAAAACCCCATTATCCCCAATACACACCCAACATTTCACAGTGCAGATATTTCATGTGGTCCCTCTAGTCATGAGGAACCTTCTCCTGATCATTCAGACCTTACTACACACAGTACAGACCATAAAGATGATACAGTATCATCCAGTTCTGAGTTTGGTAAGAGTTCTATACATCCGTCAGATTCTGTGTTACATCAGAGTCATCAAACAGGGGAGAAACCATTTCCATGCTCTGAATGTCGGAAATGTTTTAGAAGGAAATCAAATCTTGTTATACATGAGAGAAGTCACACAGATGTGAAACCATATTCATGCTCTGAATGTGGGAAATGTGTTACAAATAAATCGTCTCTTGTTACACATGAGAGAAGTCACACAAATGTGAAACCATATTCATGCTCTGAATGTGGGAAATGTTTTAGAGAAAAATCAAATCAAGTTAGACATGAGAGAAGTCACACAGGTGAGAAACCATTTTCATGTTCTGAATGTGGGAAATGCTTTAGCGACAAATCAAATCTTGTTATACATGAGAGAAGTCACACAGGTGTGAAACCATATTCATGCTCTGAATGTGGGAAATGTTTTAAAGAGAAATCAACTCTTGTTAAACATGAGAGAATTCACACAGGTGAGAAACCATTTTCATGTTCTGAATGTGGGAAATGCTTTAGCGACAAATCAAATCTTGTTATACATGAGAGAAGTCACACAGGTGAGAAACCATTTTCATGTTCTGAATGTGGGAAATGCTTTAGCGTAAAATCAAATCTTGTTATACATGAGAGAAGTCACACAGGTGAGAAACCATTTTCATGCTCTGAATGTGGGAAATGTTTTAGAAGGAAATCAAATCTTGTTATACATGAGAGAAGTCACACAGGTGTGACACCATATTCATGTTCTGAATGTGGGAAATGTTTTACAAATAAATCGTCTCTTGTTACACATGAGAGAAGTCACACAAATGTGAAACCATATTCATGCTCTGAATGTGGGAAATGTTTTAGAGAGAAATCAACTCTTCGTAAACATGAGAGAATTCACACAGGTGAGAAACCATTTTCATGTTCTGAATGTGGGAAATGCTTTAGCGACAAATCAAATCTTGTTATACATGAGAGAAGTCACACAGGTGAGAAACCATTTTCATGCTCTGAATGTGGGAAATGTTTTAGAGAGAAATCAACTCTTGTTAAACATGAGAGAATTCACACAGGTGAGAAACCATTTTCATGTTCTGAATGTGGGAAATGCTTTAGCGACAAATCAAATCTTGTTATACATGAGAGAATTCACACAGGTGAGAAACCATTTTCATGCTCTGAATGTGGGAAATGTTTTAGAGAGAAATCAACTCTTGTTAAACATGAGAGAATTCACACAGGTGAGAAACCATTTTCATGTTTGGAATGTGGGAAATGTTTTACACATAAATCAGCTGTTCATAAACACCAGAGAACTCACACACAAATAGTATAGGGTGAGATTTAATAGGATGAGATTTTCAGAAAGTGAGAGATTTGGTGAGAAATCTCCAGTTTTTATAAAGCGGCAATCATTTACACTTCAAAATCAAACTGGTTTAGCAGTGTTAATGATTGCCGCTTTACAAAAACTGGAGATTTCTCACCAAATCTCTCACTTTCTGAATCTCTCATCCTATTAAATCTCACCCATAATTTTAATTAACTGATCTACATGAAACGGAAGCATCAATACTAAATTCCTCTATCATCCATTGTATGTGGATTCTTAGATACAGTGTCTAGGTAAACTTTCCTATGCCGAAGTTGAATGTCTAACAGGTTCAAATTCGACGTGTTTTTAAAATTTTTTGGTGTCAGTGTTGACATGGACTCCCAATTAGTGTAAAGCGTAACCTCTTGGTTCCCTCTCCACCCTTGGTGCAAGTTACACACATGTAATACAGGCGGTCCCATCTGATTGGCTGAATGCATCTGTCAGTTATGCTGATGTTCCAGTTCTATTGCTGCTGTGATGTATTGCCATGGTTACAGTGACATGAGCGATCAGTGTGCAATAAGACTCCATGTCTCCTAGTCTGACTGTATATGGGAAAACAGCTGGTGTATGTATTACTGAGTCATTATATAACCGCATTGTTGTACCTGTGCTTTATGTATAACGGCCTCTCTGCAATATATATGTAATAAATACACTGTGTGACCCTGTACTGTAATGTGTGTGGTGTATACTGATATTTGGGCCATCACTATGACTCTGCGCCTCTTGTCATACCCCGGGCACCTATGTAGGAGGTGCATGTGCTGGGATTGCCGAGCCGGCCACGTTCTGTGGTACTCACAGCCCACGGGCCCAGCACCATGCAACTTTATGGATCCCATTTGGCATCCGGTACTTAGACACAACTCCCGGCCACCTCCACATGAGCCCCATAATGTGGGATCTGTTACTCTGTCACTGGGGTCAGAGCTGGGAGATAATGTGTTCCCACAGGGCAGGTGTCGGTGTCTGATGCTATGTGGCAGGATCCCCCATGTTAATGACGATAAAATATGACCAAAGAAACAATAAGTGAAAAGCGCAGGTTACGTATTATGTCCGTAACCAGCATACCCTTTATACCTAGCTACGTGCGAACAAAACGTAGCGCAGCGTAGCGTACCTTTATTGTGTATTGTACACCAAAGAACCAGTACTATATTAAGAGATTCTTTCGCAGTACTTAGACTCTAATCTGCGAATATACCTTTAAGGACAGTGTCCGTAATATACCTTATCGCTATGTGCGAATAAACAGACACGACCACTTAATAGAAGTAAGGAGATCGGAACTCCGCAAAAAGATGTATTTAAGTCCCTAACGGACAACAGGGGGTTACAGGAATAGAAAATACAGGTATAACAGGTAATACAATAGACTAACAATACAATATAATAATCAGGCTCTACTCGGGGAAGAAAAACAGATACAGGATACAATCAGCCAACAATACAATAAGTATAAGTACCGTGAATGCAACCGTTTACCGTCTCCTCATCAAATATGCGCAGCGCAGTCCGGTCAGAGCTCGCTATCGTTCAGGGTTGAACTATAGCCCGGTCGAAGGTCAGGGAAAGGAAGATGTGCCGAAGTGACCAAGGCCGCCCTGGGTCACCTATCTTATAGGGTCAGAAGGGGGAGGTCAAAGGCCATTCCTATTGGTCGGGGGTCGTATGTCAGGTTCTCTGTGATTGGGGGGTAACATGATGCACCTGGTTTGAATGGGTGCAGGGGAGTGAACTTTTGGAGTTCTTTGTTTGTTGGTTTCGTCGTCAGGGGTTGTAAAAGCAGTAGAAACCAGTTACATCTGGATTCCTTTGTTATACCTTTTTCAACAGAAACTGTCCTGGGAATATGGAATATGTCCATAACTATCGGGCCGTGTATATTGTGAAATATTCGCAATGACCGGAATACTGCGCATAAGATACGGAACGGAACGGTACTAAACACTATACAGACAGATGTATGCAATGCTAACTAAGCTATGTGTGGCGTTCTAAACCTTTAACTATATTTTATTTAGTGTCAGTATGTTCTTATGAATTTATGTGTAATAGTATGGCTACGCTTCTGGTCCACTTTGTCACACAGACTCGGGTATGGAAACTTTATTAGCGCAACTCTGCGAACCAAAATGGCGGCCATACTATCCTAAAATGGCGTGTATGCAACTCGACTTTCACAGTCCACCCTTTAACAGTAAATATAAAACTGTTACAATACAAAACATTTTAAACAACAATACAGAAATTCATAATCCTAACAGAGAAATTAGGATCCGTGAATTGAACATATAAGGGGAGTAAACCATCTGCTCTTGGCCGATCCGGGATCATGGATAAACGATGGGCCGCATTTATCGAACAATCTACTCAGGGTCACGAAGGATAATATACAATTTTTGGGATAAAAATAAAAACGGGTGGTTACAACATATACACGTTCACAAATATGGTTTCTTTAAAGGGAGGTGGTTTCGATTCTAGGGTCATATACCAAACCCTGGTCTTCCTCTGCATCTCTCGTTCTTACACTCATGATTTCTGTACGTTTTGTCTTTCCCCGGGTCACCACCTTTAAACATTTGAACAATAGCACAAAGACTATGATGGCTCCACCGATACAGAGAAGGAGTTTTCCTATGCTAGCTATGATCCCTTGCGCCCATTCTCCTAAACCAGAGAACCAGTGCATGGGATTCAACCAGGAGGTCCATTCACTAACTTTGCTACCTATTTCTGCCAGGCTAATATTGTGTTCCCTTCTAAATTCCCATTTGAGCTGAAGAATCTCATCCATCCGATGATCAATGATTTCTTCTGGGTCTTCAGTATTGTTGGTGATATATGTACAACACTTCACCCCAAACTGTGTAGAGAGGGTGACACAATATCCTCCTGTCATAGCTGTCAGATAGTTCAACACCATCCGATGTTGGACTAGCTCTCTTTTATACGCTTGTAACTCCTTCCCAGTGTATCTAAAAGTGTCATCATAAATCTCAGTGATGTTATCTACCAAGCTGGCTAATGCTTGTATATATTTAAATTTATGACTCCTCTGGCGGTATGGGTGATATCTAATGCGATGAGGAGTTGGATACCGAACGACTCGTGTATCATTTCAGAAGCTAGGGGTTCTTTCTTAATTGTTAAATCCCTTTTGTGGATTTGATCATAGTGGGTATGAGTGTAAGGAGGAGGTATACCTCTGTGTATGCTCACCATCTCATCATGTGTGAGGGTCATCACTTCAGGTAACACTCTTCCTAGATAACAAATTCCAACGTAGTTCATGGAGAGCCATTTGTACGCCCTTCTACCACAAATATAATAAACATCGTCAGGGAGAAAGTAAGGGACAGAGTATTTCATGATCTTGTCACACATTATCCATAAGAACATTCCCGTCCCCTGCTCCCTGACTCGTTCCTCACATGTTTCTGGCTGTAGGGTCATATTACAGTAGCCGGCTGATACTCTGCCGGCCATCATTTTACTTTTCTTCACCGTGTAGACATATTTGTAGTGTCTCCCACTGGTTCGGATTTTTAACAATAATTCCTTATCTATAGGCTCTCCATCTGGACGCTGGGAGTAAGTTATTGTCTGGTTATGCCATGTCACTTCCCAAGTACCAATTGTTCTGGAACTGGAGAAGTTCATACATACCAGGGACTTGTCCACTTGGTATGGGTGTAATCTAAGACTAGGGGACCTGGTATACAGGTATCTCTTATCCAGTGGCCTCCCTTTATTTAATACACTTATCTCAGAAATATTAAGCGGGTATGGGACTAGGCCTACACTACTCCTTTTATGTAGCACTTGTGAACACACCCAGCATTCTGTTTGGTTTAAGACCTTACCCACTAGTGAGTGGTAATCACTCAAAGGATGTCGGCCTGTAGTTGCCTTACTTGTCGACTGACATCGCTGGATGCATTCTTCTTCCATTTTTGGTTGACAATATCTACAGACACAGTACTCACCAGACAATAACTCATCACATAGCCCTTGAACTACGTTTTCCTCATACCTTTTACCTTCTCCTGTCATGGGCAAAGTGTCAAGCTGGTTTAGGGATTCTACCTCACCCATATCTGGGTCCATTATTACACTGTCAGTACTCCGCTCCGATCGCTCTAGTATGTGGCAGCCAACGAGTATCCTTGGATGAAGAAGAGGAAACAGAAAGAAAACAAGGAAATAGATGCATAACTGTGAACCTGTTGCTTGGAGTCCTTCCATCATCTCTACCAGGGGACTTTTATTTGCTCTGCTCTTGGACCTTTGCGCGCTCAGGTTGCTTGACCTTGGCTGCTTCTCAGTCTTCCCGGAACAATGCTTCTAGCGATACTTCTTCTCTTTCGCTCTCTGCACACTGGGACTCTGGGTTACTGGCTTTCTTGCAGTGGGACGAATGTATCCAAGTCTCTCTCTCTGCGACTTTAATTGATGTAGTGCTGGTCAACAAAACTTGGTACGGTCCTTCCCAACGGTCTATCAAACAACCTGAGCGTAAAAAATTTCGGATCATAACAAAGTCTCCTGGTTTAAGATTATGACAATTCTCGGTAGGCATATCAGGGTTCAGTAAATTCAGCTGCTTTTGTTGTTTTCTTAGCTGTTTGTTTAGCTTTAGGATATACTGTACAGTTAGCTCATTGTTACATTTGAGATCATCCTGTGGGTCTATCATGATGTGTGGCTGCCGACCAAACAATATCTCGAAGGGGGACAAGTTGAGCGGAGCCCTGGGAGTGGTCCTAATGCTATACAGCACAATAGGCAATGCCTCTGGCCATAACAACCCTGTTTCAGCCATAACTTTACCCAATTTGTTCTTAATAGTACCATTCATTCTCTCAACTTTGGCGCTCGCCTGGGGACGATATGGAGTATGAAGTTTACTATTAATCCCCAGGAGTTTACACATGATTTGGAAGACCTCTCCTGTGAAATGAGTGCCTCTGTCACTCTCAATTACCTTTGGGATACCATATCTACAGACAAACTCCTGACATATTTTCTTTGCTGTAAAGGTAGCAGTGTTGGAGGCAGCGGGGAAAGCCTCCACCCAGCTGGAAAACATGTCAACCCAAACTAATACATATTTCAGGTTTCTACAGGGTGGTAACTGTATGAAGTCGATTTGTATTACCTGGAAGGGGCCTTCTGTAGGAGGGATGTGGGATGGCTCTGTTGGGATGGCTTTTCCAATGTTCTTCCTCAAACAGGTGAGGCATGACATTGCCACTCTACCTGCTTGAGAAGCGAACCCTGGTGCACACCAGTAGGCCTTTACCAGCTTGCACATACCTTCCTTCCCAAGATGTGTCAGCCCATGGGCCGCCTCGGCTAGACTAGGAAGGTATGCCCTGGGGGCCACTGGTTTCCCGTGTCCATCTCTCCAAAGTCCGGTGGACTCTTGGCCACATCCCTTCGACTTCCATACTGCTCTTTCCTGTGGGGAACACAAATTCTGCATGTCTATCAGTTTGGATGTGGATACCATGTTCAGTGTACGAAGGTTTGTAGGATGGGTGACAATATTTACAGGGCATGCGGCCCTTTTCGCTGCCTCATCAGCGCGGCTGTTACCAAGTGACACCGGGTCCTTCTCTGATGTGTGAGCTTTGCACTTGATAACAGCCACTCTGTCTGGAAGCTGGATAGCTCCCAGAAGTCTCCTAATGTATGTCGCATGCGCCACTGGTGTGCCCGCCGCCGTCATGAAATTTCGGAGGCGCCATAGGGCTCCAAAATCATGCACTACTCCGAAAGCATATCTGGAGTCGGTATATATGTTAACTGATTTTCCTTTGGCCAGTTCACATGCTCTGGTCAGTGCCACCAGTTCCGCTACTTGTGCTGAGTGAGGTGGTCCCAAGGGTTCAGCTTCCACAATACCTTCTCCATCTACTACCGCGTAGCCTGTGCACAGCTCTCCCGTCTCCGTCTGTCTATGACAGCTACCATCAGTGAATAAGGTTATGTCTACCTCACTTAATGGGCTGTCGCTTATGTCAGGACGTGCTGTAAAGGTCTGATTCAGATAGGTCATGCAATCATGCTTATCCTCACCATCACTAAACTCTGCTTTACCATTTTCAGCAACATTCCCATCACCCTCCACCCTTTGTGCCTTGGAGGGCACATGAGGGAGGAATGTGGCTGGGTTTAGTGTGTTGCATCTTTTAATGGTAATATTTACTGGGGCCATCAGCGCCAGTTCCCACTTGGTGAACCGTGCTGAGGACACATGACGTGTTTGGGCAGAATTTAGGAGGGCAGAGACAGCATGGGGAGCATGAACAGTTAAATCGTGTCCCAACACCACGTCCTCACTCTTGCTTACTAGTTGTGCTATTGCGGCCACACTTCGTAAGCAAGTTGGGAGTGAGCGTGCTACTGTGTCCAGCTGGCCACTGTAGTACGCTACTGGTCGGTTGGCATCACCATGTTTTTGGACAAGTACTCCTGCCGCACACCCAGCTGATTCCGTTCCGTACAGTTCAAAGGGTTTCCCATAATCTGGCATTCCCAGTGCTGGGGCCTTTGTTAGGCTCACCTTTAGTTCCTCGAAAGCCAGCTCAGATTCCTCAGTATGAGAGACCCGATCTGGCTTAGTTGAGGAAACCATCTCTTGTAGTGGTAATGCCAGAATAGAGAATCCAATTGCGACAGTATCCACACATGCCTAGGAACGTAAGGATCTGGTGCTGGGTCTGTGGCAGTACCATGTTTTGAATCGCTTGGATTCGGTCGTCGGTGAGGTGTCTCAGCCCTTGGGTAAGGCAGTGGCCCAGATACTTAACCCTGGTCTGGCATAACTGTAGCTTATCCTTTGATACTTTATGTCCTGTCTCTGAGAGATGCATCAGCAGCTGTCTAGTGTCATCCACTGATGACTCCAGTGACTCAGAACACAACAATAAGTCATCGACATATTGTATTAGTATCAACCCACTCATGGGTTGAAAGGATTGCAAACAATCATGCAAGGCCTGGGAGAAGATGCTGGGGCTGTCTATGAATCCCTGGGGGAGTCGTGTCCAGGTATACTGTACTCCTCTGTAGGTAAAGGCGAACAGATACTGTCTGTTTGGGTGTAAAGGGACAGAGAAGAACGCTGAACACAAATCAATGACTGTGAAATGAGTACAGTGAGGTGGGATTTGCATTAGGATGACAGCTGGGTTTGGCACTACGGGGAATTGGCTCTCAACTACTTTGTTTACCCCTCTTAAATCCTGCACTAGTCTGTAGCCCCTCCCCCCGCTCTTTTTCACAGGAAAGATGGGACTATTGGCCGTGCTGGAAGTTCTAACTAGGATTTCCTGTTGGAGCAATCGTTGGATCACTGGGAATACTCCTAGCTCAACTTCAGGTTTTAAAGGGTATTGCGGTATTTTTGGGGCTATCCTGCCTTCTTTTAAGCGGATCTCTACTGGAGCTACATTTGCCATCAGCCCAGCATCCTGTCCATCTTTAGTCCAAAGGGAACCCGGTATTTGTGCTGTAATTTCAGCTACCCTAGATGGATTTGACTCTACAACAGTGGAATACAACATTAGTCTCTGAGGACTGTCCAGCATATCTTGCACTTCTTGTGTAAGATTTTTAGGAGTGTCCAGGAATACCCCATCGGGGGTGCAATAGATGACACATCCCATTTTACATAGTAAATCTCTACCCAGGAGGTTAGTCGGGGCCGCTGCAGCCAACAGGAAAGAGTGTTTGGTATGCAGCGGCCCGATTGTAACCTCCGCTGGTTTCGTCAGTGGGTAATGTTGTATTTTTCCTGTTACCCCAATTGCTGCTACTGATTGGTTAGTGAAACCCAAGTGAAGAGGAGTGTTGAGAACAGATCTGGCCGCCCCTGTATCAACCAAGAAGGTTTGCCTTACTCCAGCTATATCAACCTTCACCTGAGGTTCCTCTCTAAGGTGTTGTGTTAGTCTAACTGGCTGTAGGATACAGGTATGACCTGTTTCCTATTGTCTTACCTGGGTTGCCCTTAGTACAGTGTCAGCCATCAAATGGGGAGTCCTGCTATATTCCACTGCTGCAGGAAAATACACTCCCAACTGTACGTTGATCAGGCGTATATTTTCCTGGTTGATCTCATCATTTATCTCCTTGTCCACCTTCAATCCACTATCCTGAATGAATTTCGGGATGTCTATGTGAGTAGGGAGACAGGCCCTCAACATGATTCTCCAATCCTTGTTGGTGGGCTCATCAGAGTTTCCCAGATCCCTTACAATTTTCCGTCACAATGCCAGATCTTTCCTAGGATCAGGGAAATCTGTAATGATGGACCGCAGCTCTAACCGTGTCCATGGGTTTAGCATGGTCATCTTCCTGGTAGGTATCACACCCTCTCTGTCTGCCTTACCATAGGGAACCTCCAGTGTGCGCATAGGATATGTTTGTACCACATCCGCATTACTGGGACCTGCTTGGGAGTCGTCTGTGTCTGTGCTGTGTAGTGCCTTCTTACCTGGGTCCAAGACTATGCTGTTGGCATCAGCCGTCTCCTCTTCCTGTGCTGGAGCCCCAGCAGCAGGTTTTGCTGGTTCAGCCTTTCCTTCAATCATATTAATTGCATGGGAGACGTCTAGTGCCAACAGCTGCTCGTTTTCCTCTCGGGTTTCCTTATAAGGGGATAAAACAGGGTACAAGTTAGCAACGGATAAATTACTGCTCATGTTTTGCTTATTAGTCATTAACCCCTTCGGCACATATGGGGGTGGGGGAGCTGTTGCGGCTATGGTTGCATTTTTATTGTGGCTGATTGTATCTGGCACTGCCAGACCTCTGATTCCCCACTGTTCCTGTCCTTCCTTCTGCCACAATTTAAGAATATCTATGTGCTTCACTCTCTCCTTATGACTGGAGAGTAGACATATTTCATCTTTTACTGCCGATAAGATTTCTGGATCGAAGCTACCAACACTGGGAAATTCTAACTTGCTGCCTTGTGTCATCTTTCTCCATTTCTTTTGGTAAACAACTGCTCGTTCACCGTGTTTACAACACATAATAAAAGCCGCCGATCCTTTTGGTCGGCTTGCTTCCTCCCTATCTGACACGTTATCACAGCGTGACCCGTTATTACCCATAATTACAGGAATAAACGTTCACAGCTAGTAGATACCGGTGGGTTATTACTTGTCTGAGAGCCCCCAACCACTCACTTCTCCACACAATGGCACTATTCCGCAATCAAGCGTGAAGCCCAATGTGCGAGGTAATGTTACTCAATCACCAAGCTCTCAACTAGCCGCGCACGTCTAGTTGACCTACAAGGTGCGGCCTAATTTTTCCAGGGTACAACAAACTTGTTTTCCTGTACCCCCAAAAACTGGATTTTCTAAAGTAGCTAATCGGATCACTGGGTTCCGATGTATCTTCTTGTACCAGTTGGTCTTAAAGACCCGCTCTATATCCACTTGAACCTATCATTAGTTTCCTTAGGTTTGGTTTTTACTTCCAATAAGCTGGTTCTCTCAATTTGGTTAATTCTCTCTTTTGCTTTATTAAGGATTTGGCTCGAATAACCCTTAACCTGCAATCGATCCGAAACTTCTTGTGTTTGGGATTCACAGACAGAGGGGTCGGTGTAATTCCGCTTGATGCGGGTGAATTGCCCAAAAGGAATGGCATCAAGCCAGTTTTTATGATGCTGACTGGTGGTGTAAATGAAGCTGTTAGAATCCGTTTCTTTTCTAAACGTTTTGAGAGTATTGGATTCAATGTAGATGTTGAAATCCAAGAAGGATACCTCCTTCTGGCTACAACTGAATGTAAGTTTAATGTTCCTGCTATTACTATTCAAAGAATCACAGAAAGAGTCTAAGGAATTCTTATCCCCTGACCAAATAAAAAAAATATCATCTATAAAACGGCTCCAGGACACCAGGCCTACCCCCAGCTCGCCACCCTGCCACACCACTTGATCTTCCCAGTGGGCCATAAATAGGTTGGCATAGCTGGGGGCAAACCTGGTGCCCATTGCCGTTCCGGTACACTGTAAATAAAAAGACCCTTCATGCACTTATATAACAAACTATATTTTGAGTGGAAATATTGGGGGGGGGGTCGTCTTATACGCTGGCAATTACGGTATCTACCGTTATGATCAGCAGAATTTCCAATACAGCATACGGTACTTGTGTATTATCTGGGCACCCGATTTTTCCTTTTCAGGGTCCATGGGTCCCACAGGGGACATCGGGGTTGTAGGCGGATCCAGGGGGTCCGAGGCACCAATCAGCGAAGCATCTTTAAGTTTCCCAGAATGCCCAGGCCCTCTCCCCTACAGCCCCGCCTCCAGGGCTCTACCCAGTTTTTTGTTGGTGCCTGCAGGAAGCAGACGCACCTTTTTATCAGCAGGGATTGCCTCGCTGAGGCAATCCCACAAAAAGCTTATTTTTATTTTTCACTTTTGAATCTGCCGCCTTTACGGCAGAAGTCGCTTTGCGGCTCAGCCGCTCAACGCCGTCAGTCACTGACCGCGGAGCGAGCGGCTGCATCTCTCCTCCCGGCGCCGACATTCCCCCATGACAGGCGTCAAGCGGGGTAATCCGGCGGGGGAGACCTCGGCGAATAGCACCTCCGGACGTCTCCCCCTGGCAGCTTGCCCGGACCAGGAGCAGGTAAGGTGGGAGGGGGGAGTGGGGGGAAAGGTGACGAGGGCAAGAGAAGGAGGTATATGTAAATGGCAATACCAGTCATGTATATATATGAAACACTCAGGTGATGTAAATGAGCTTCATGCGGTTTCCTTAATTGTTGATGCACGGGCCAACAAAGCAGTAATGGGATGGCGTATGTATTCAGTCACAGTCTGACATTCTTGTGGGGGGGGTATGCGAGTCGGTTTCTTCTTGCAGGTAGGCTTCTGCGTCGCTTGGGGATAGGAAGTCTTTAAGTGAGGTTCCGTCAAATATCCTGAGTCTGGCTGGGTATAAGAGCGCAAACTTGCGGCCATCACGGATGAGATTAGCGCAGATAGGTGAGAAATCCTTTCTTGCCTTGGTCAGCTCGGCAGAATAGTCCTGGAATAAAAGTATTTTATGCCCCTCTGTAACGATCAGATCAGGTGATTGATCAAATTAACGTATGCCTCCTGTTATGATTATCTGTTCGATCAATGTATGTCTGATATTGTTGTAAAGTTATGTCTCCTGTGAGTATTGGAATTAGGACATGTCTTTTATTATGTGGGTAAACTGTAGGTGACCCTGGTTTGAGTTTGAGGCATGTATTTCCTCTGTTTGACATCTGTGGACTCCTCTGGAGTTAGGATGTAAGATAAAGATCTGAGACCCCTCATAAACCAGATTGGGGGGGAGAGCAATAGTGTCCAGCCAACAGGCCAAAGTTGCTCTGGCCCTCCACTAAATTACCTCTTATCACTTGAGGAATGTATAAAATCTACTTCAAAGCAGGGACAAATTCTTTATGGGAAAGATCCTATATCTAGGGACCTTCACTAGGCTCAGCAAGGGAATGGTTAAAAATCCCAAGGGTCGGAGGGATGAGGGAGGCTGCAGAAAAAAACCTCTGTACCTTGGGATAGTCAGTGGTCACTACCTGGGGGTGTAGCAAACAGGCTGTAAGCGACCAGAGATTTCTTGTGGAGAACCCCCCCACGTCAGGATTGGTACTTAAGTGTAAGATACGGTTCTGTCATTTTTCCTATTTATTTTATTTCTGAAATTGCATTTAATCTTGTGTGTACTTTTAAAATCATTGTAATATCTTGTAACTATTTTTTAAAGCTCTGTAGTATTTCTAGGAATAAATAATACATATTCTCAGTCCTGGTCCTGTGTTCTTAAGACTCATTAGCCTCAGAAGAGAACGCTCCAGCGTGTTACCATTTGTATATTGTATTGTGCGGTCAGGTGCGAGCCAAGCCGCCCCTTGCGCAGTTTCAAGCGCTAAAATCAGGTTTTGGCTGGTGGCAGTGTACCTCAAGTAAAGGACCCGAGAGTCCAAAGTGAACCCCAGTCACGGCCGGAGCTGCTCAGATTGACGTATCGGAGCAGGCGACCGGTGGGTCCGTGACACCCTCCCAGATCAGGGGTTTAACCTTGCGGGATTCTACTCATAATAATTCTTTGTGGAGGTAGTTCAGTGTTTTAAATATTACTGCACGAGGTCTGGCGCCCTCTTGTGTTCTCTGTGGGCCTAACCTGTGAGCCTGTTCAATTACTAAATCATTGCATCTATCCTGCACATTTAATAAATTGGGGAGGGTGATCCTGATAAAGTCGTAGAGGCCCTGACTCTTGACGGTTTCTGGGAGTCCGATCAGCCGCAGGTTATTACGTCTGGACCTGTTTTCAAGGTCCTGAATTTTATTCTGCAATTGGTGAATAGCTTTTGTATGATCTTTTGAGACCAACTTTATCTCAGCTACCTCTGCAAAAGTCTCTCCAACTCTATGTTCAGTCTCAAGCACCCGTTGTTGTAGCGGAGCAATCTGCCTATTTATATCAGCAGTCTGCTGCTTCAATAGGGGAGATATGGCAGCTCTCACAGCATCTATGAGGTCCCCATATGTCACTGGGGCTTGTGGGTCAGGGAGTGAGGTGTCTCTGCGTGGTTTGTGTAGGGTATCTGAGCGAGCCAGGTTTACCTGCAGATCCTCGGATTCCCTCTCCTCTTCCTCCTCAGAGGGATATTGGCTGTGCAGCGGTGACCCCGGGAGAGACGCGCTGGGCGTGATGTGCGGCGCCATCTTGGGTTCCCTGCTTCTCTTCTCTCCCTCCTTCTTGTGGCGCTTGGTGTTGCTGGGCATCGCGGGGAAATACTTTTCCATATACCGCGGGTATTCGGCGGTATAGCGGTGAATGGGGGGGAGCCGTTAGTCGAGGCGCAGTGCCTTGAAAATGATATAATTGGGCTAACCGGCAGCGGAGCTGATTCTCTCAGCCTCCTCTCATAGGGTAGCCTGAACCGGAAGTCTGTATGTGGATTCTTAGATACAGGGGGAAATGTACCAATATGAAAAACCTAGTTTTTCGTATTCGTATTTTCCCTACGGTTGCATACGACTGTTTAAGTCGTATGCAAACTCGTGTTCCGGAGGGGGATTTACAAAGCAGTCAGATACGACTGCTTTGTAACCCTCCGATGGTGTAATGATTCGTATAAGCGGCCGTATATACGGCTGCTAATACGAATTATTTGTAGCAGTCTGCACGGATCAGTCAGATCCGTGCAGGCTGCAAGGTGTAATAAAAAAATAGAAAAATAAATAAAAAAAAAACCGGCGTGGGGTCCCCCCCACAACCATAACCAGCACCAGGCTGAAGGAGCCGGGGCCGGTAATTAAAAATCAGGGAACCCGACAAATAGGGGTTCCCCGATTTTTAACAACCAGCCCCAGGCTCCAGGTCCGGGGCTGGTTCCCAAAATACGGGGGACAAAATGAGTAGGGGTCCCCCGTATTTTAAGAACCAGCCCCAGGCACAACCAGCCGGCAGGGTAATGTCACAGCCGGGGGACACTTATAATATAAGGTCCCGCGGCCAAAACATTCTCCCTACCGACCAGTCAGCCTGGCCAGGGGCCCTGGGGGAGTGGGGACCCCCCCAATAAAGGGGTCCCCCCCCTCCAGGACTTACCTGACCAGGCTGAAGCCTGGTGCTGTCCTCGATGCCCCTGGGCGGTGGGCATCGAGCTGATAAATGTTGTAAAAAAAAGATGAACCTATTGTTTTTTACTGTGGCACTACAAGTGCCAGCAAGCCTCCCCAGCAAGCTGGGACTTGGAGAACCACAAGTCCCAGCCTGCTGGGCATTAAAGGGCCCGCTGGCACTTGTAGTTCTACAGTTAAAAAAATAGTGCACAAAACACACTGACACACTTTTAAAATAAAACTTTATTACACACAAAGCCCACACATACTAATACTTACCTATCTTCTTCCCATAGGTCGCCCTGGTCCTGTGTCGGCGTCTTCTGGTCCTGTGTCGTCTTCTTCCTCCATGTCGACCGTCGCTGTCGCCGTCCGGATCCGACGAAATCCATTTGGGAAGCTGTGGAAGGAAACCATACTCACCTGTCCCAGCGCGACGTAGTCCAGGTAAGTGTCTTGGCAAAAAAACAAAACGAGCACCCGAAACCAAGCGGACACGACGGAGACGCACGTGTGTTTGTTTACATCGTGCGGCTCCGCCTCCCGAATGCCGCTATTGGCCGCCTTGCGGCCTAGCGGCCAATCAGGAGCCGCTAGGCCGCAAGGCGGCCAATAGCGGCATTCGGGAGGCGGAGCCGCACGATGTAAACACCGTGCGTCTCCGTCGTGTCCGGTCTGGTTTCGGGTGCTCGTTTTGTTTTTTTGCCAAGACACTTACCTGGACTACGTCGCGCTGGGACAGGTGAGTATGGTTTCCTTCCACAGCTTCCCAAATGGATTTCGTCGGATCCGGACGGCGACAGCGACGGTCGACATGGAGGAAGAAGACGACACAGGACCAGAAGACGCCGACACAGGACCAGGGCGACCTATGGGAAGAAGATAGGTAAGTATTAGTATGTGTGGGCTTTGTGTGTAATAAAGTTTTATTTTAAAAGTGTGTCAGTGTGTTTTGTGCACTATTTTTTTAACTGTAGAACTACAAGTGCCAGCGGGCCCTTTAATGCCCAGCAGGCTGGGACTTGTGGTTCTCCAAGTCCCAGCTTGCTGGGGAGGCTTGCTGGCACTTGTAGTGCCACAGTAAAAAACAATAGGTTCATCTTTTTTTTACAACATTTATCAGCTCGATGCCCACCGCCCAGGGGCATCGAGGACAGCACCAGGCTTCAGCCTGGTCAGGTAAGTCCTGGAGGGGGGGGACCCCTTCATTGGGGGGGTCCCCACTCCCCCAGGGCCCCTGGCCAGGCTGACTGGTCGGTAGGGAGAATGTTTTGGCCGCGGGACCTTATATTATAAGTGTCCCCCGGCTGTGACATTACCCTGCCGGCTGGTTGTGCCTGGGGCTGGTTCTTAAAATACGGGGGACCCCTACTCATTTTGTCCCCCGTATTTTGGGAACCAGCCCCGGACCTGGAGCCTGGGGCTGGTTGTTAAAAATCGGGGAACCCCTATTTGTCGGGTTCCCTGATTTTTAATTACCGGCCCCGGCTCCTTCAGCCTGGTGCTGGTTTCGGCTGTGGGGGGGACCCCACGCCGTTTTTTTTTTTTATTTATTTATTTTTCTATTTTTTTACACTGTAGCCTGCACGGATCTGACTGATCCGTGCAGGCTAAAACGCAAATAGAACAGGAAAATGGTGTTCTATTTTCCTGTCGTATTTGCGTGGGTGTTTCACACCACTAAGCAGCCGTATTGTCAGTACGGCTGCTTAGTAAATCAGAAACCACCATTCTTTGAATGGTGATTTCTGTCGTATTCTATCGATGGTGTAGACATTCGTATTTGTAAATACAAATACGAATGTTCCATCTTTAGGACTACGATTTGTTGTATTTTTGGGATTGTAAATCCCGAAAATACAAATTCGTAAAAAAAAGGTGTATTTCTCCCTACGAATACACCTTTTTTCTACGAATCCATTTTGGTACATTTCCCCCACAGTGTCTATGTAAACTTTCCTATGCCGAAATTGAATGTCTAACAGGGTCAAAATGTCGACCTGAAAAGGTCGATATGTGTTTTTCACATTTTTTGGTGTCAGTGTTGACATGGACTCCCAATTAGTGTAAACCTCTTGGTTCCCTCTCCACCCTTGGTGCAAGTTACACACATGTAATACAGGCGGCCACATCTGATTGGCTGAATGCATCTGTCATTTATGCTGATGTTCCAGTTCTATTGCTGCTGTGATGTATTCCCATGGTTACAGTGACATGAGCGATCAGTGTGCAATAAGACTCCATGTCTCCTAGTCTGACTGTATATGGGAAAGCAGCTGGTGTATGTATTACTGAGTCATTATATAACCGCATTGTTGTACCTGTGCTTTATGTATAACAGCCTCTCTGTAATATATATGTAATAAATACACAGTGTGACCCTGTACTGTAATGTGTGTGGTGTATACTGATATTTGGGCCATCACTATGACTCTGCGCCTCTTGTCATACCCCCGGCACCTATGTAGGAGGTGCATGTGCTGGGATTGCCGAGCCGGCCACGTTCCGTGGTACTCACAGCCCACGAGCCCAGCACCATGCAGCTTTATGGATCCCATTTGGCATCCGGTACTTAGACACAACTCCCGGCCACCTCCACATGAGCCCCATAATGTGGGATCTGTTACTCACTGGAAGATAATGTGTTCCCACAGGGCAGATGCAGGTGTCTGATGCTATGTGGCAGGATCTGTACAACTGCCCCCATTATATAACATGAGACACATAGGGGGGAATGTAATAAGATGGGCGTATACGGCAGATCCCGATACAAATGGAAAGAAATGATATTGGCCGTATAAGACCCAATAATACGAATGGACCATACATTTACAGAGATGACATATTCTCCTCATTTGTATTTTCCGATGATCTAGTCCATATTCTGTTACCGGTGGGTTAAAGTTCGAGGTGACCAAGATGGCTGGATCCCAGAAGAGTACTTCAATAAATTACTTTAGTTTTGAAGTACACTTACTGTATTTGCTGGCGTATAAAACTACTTTTTTTCCCCTGAAAAACATGCCTCCAAGTGGGAGGGTCGTCTTATACGCCGGATGCACTTGTATAACAAACTATATTTTGAGTGGAAATATTGGGGGGGGTCGTCTTCTACGCCCAGTCGTCTTATACGCCGGCAAATACGGTATCTACCGTTATGATCAGCAGAATTTCCAATACAGTATACGGTACTTGTGTATTATCTGGGCGCCCGATTTTTTTCATCTTATGTGATTGTACAACCAAAAATCGGTCGCATCGCATGTGATGCGACCGATTTTGGACCCGATTTTTTTATTGTACAGGCACCCAGATGACTAATTCCTATGTTAAATGCCCCCCAGACCCGATTTTTGATTGTACACATACCCTGATGGGTAATGCCTATGTCAAATGCCCCCCATTGTTAACGCCACCCCACGATCAACACCAACCCAAAGCGTTGCGAGCACAGCGGTACGCGTCCTATGACCTTTTCTTTCCCCCACTATCCACATCGGCGTGGAGTTGATTTATATAGTGT
Organism: Crinia signifera; assembly: GCF_055691185.1. Classification (NCBI taxonomy): domain Eukaryota; kingdom Metazoa; phylum Chordata; class Amphibia; order Anura; family Myobatrachidae; genus Crinia; species Crinia signifera. The sequence continues at coordinate 20,791,680 of NC_139222.1, read as the reverse complement.
GGCGAGCCCCGCGGGATACGAGCCCAAAGCGTGGCGAGCGGACATGGAATACATGTTAAGTAATCCGCGTCCCCTCGCCACGCTTCGGGCTCGTATTCCACGTCCCCTCGTGGGGCTCGCTGCGCTTGCCACACTATATAAAATCTACTCCACACCGACGTGGATAGTGGGGGTATAAAAAGGTCGGAGGATGCTGCGCTCGCCACGCTTCGGGTTGGAGTTAACAATGGGGGGGGGGGGGGGATTTTACCTAATAATTACTCATCCTGGTGGGTATACAATTAAAAATCGGGTCAGGGGGACCATTTAACATTGAGTACAATGTAAAAATCGGGTCGGAATGTCCAAAAAACCCCAAAATCGGGTCCCATCGCATGCCTTAAGTACTGGCATGCGATGAAAAAAATTGGGCGCCCACATATTACACAAGTACCCAGCATACACATCAGCAAACTCAGGAGCCCCGCCCCCTGCATCAAGAGGCTGAGTTGGTTTCTTCCTGGCACTTCTGCAGTCAGTGTTCATCCAAGAATGAGGCTACCCTAACACTGACAGGGTCCTGGTTATATAAGCTACAGAAGCAACCCTAACACTGACAGGGTCCTGGTTATATAGGCTACAGTGACTACCCTAACACTGACAGGGTCCTGGTTATATAAGCTACAGAGGCTACCCTAACACTGACAGGGTCCTGGTTATATAGGCTACAGAAGCTACCCTAACACTGACAGGGTCCTGGTTATATAGGCTACAGAAGCTACCCTAACACTGACAGGGTCCTGGTTATATAAGCTACAGAAGCTACCCTAACACTGACAGGGTCCTGGTTATATAGGCTACAGAAGCTACCCTAACACTGACAGGGTCCTGGTTATATAGGCTACAGAAGCTACCCTAACACTGACAGGGTCCTGGTTATATAGGCTACAGTGATTACCCTAACACTGACAGGGTCCTGGTTATATAGGCTACAGAGGCTACCCTAACACTGACAGGGTCCTGGTTATATAGGCTACCATAACACTGACCGGGTCCTGGTTATATAGACTACAGAACTCCTACGTAAGCTGTTTTATAAGTGCAAAGGCTAAAGTGTAATATCATAAATGTAAATAACAGTAGAGGGCGCTGTGCTTGGGCACTGAGATTAGTTTAGTCTAATACAGGGGTGGGGAACCTCAGGCCAGGGGGCCGTATGCGGCCCCCGTAGCCGGTCTGAGTGGCCCTCCCACCCGCCCGGCGGCTTTGCCGGGAGTCAAGTACAGGGGAATTACCGCAAGAGGTCGGTAGTTCTTGTGAGATTCCTCTTAATCAACAGCAGCTGGAGTCTGTCAGTCCTATTCAGCGGCAGCCGCCGGAGACGACTGCAGCAGGACAATTTGTACGAGAAATTTTTACATATGGCCCCCTGAAGGATTTTTTCCCAATACAAACCGCCCTTGGCACAAAAAAGGTTCCCCACCCCTGGTCTAATATAACCAGTGACCGTTGTCTATTGGGACAAACATGTTAGAATCTAAAATCGCCTCTATCCGCTCATAAGAGAATATACAGATATCCCTTCTTGTCCTATCACCATTTATTTATATTAATGAAATAAACACCCACCTTACTTCTAAAGATTATATTATATACAAAAGCAACAATACCTGACATCAGACTTAAATGAGCAATGACAATATATTCATCAGTCCTGATACCTTCCACCCTTGGTCTCAGGTAGTTTTCCACCATATACCTTCCAGGTTTCTCCTTTGGGGAGACCTCTGTTGTCCTGTATTGCACCAGGGCATCTGAGATTTCATTGCCTTCTAGCCCAGTGTGTAATAGACATGTCCCACAGACACAGGCCGTCCATAACACTGGTTATATAGCTCAGTCTCCAGCTTGGTGCTACAACAAGGCGAGCATCCATGTCATCCATCCTTGGGATACAGCACAGCTGTTGGTGTTAATGATGATGATGGGAGGAGCTTTGGTTTCTTCCAGCAGCCTGACTACAGCATGTAGCTCTGCTTACTGACATGTTCCTTCTTCACCACCCCCATGTATCAGTTCTGGGTGCTTCCTGTGGAGACCACTGTTGCTGACCACTCTGTGGACCTGATGCTGTGGATTGCTTGGGCAGTCTCTTGTATGGACGCTCCACCTCTTTCCGACCACTTCCATTCCTGCAGCATCTGCTCCTGGGCCATGGCTGTGTGTGCCTAGGCCCTTGCGCCTCACCCACCCTGCCACTGGTAAGTCAGTGCGTATAGTGACCGGTTGTGGCATGATGATGCTCCCCACATGCTGGAGTGCAGTGTATGCTGTCTGTGGGTGTGGTAACTGCTTGCTCCAAAGTTCAATAGGAGTCTTCAGTTCAGTACTCTGGGTGGCAGTGGAGTCAAATGCTCTTCTGCCATAGACCCAGTCATACCAGATGAGGTGCCTACTGCTAAATCCAGGGGTGCTTTCATGTAGGTGGGAGCTGACTGGACAAACATACAGAGATCAGGTCCTTCCCGCTGTGTTACACTCACTCCCCCACCTCATGGATTTGCAACTTTCACCAAACGTCGAACACACCCTAACAAATATACCTGCTGAATACCCTCTCTAGTAGTGTGCCACGGTGAGGTGGGCATCATCTGTATTTTTATTACTTCACAAGTCAATAATGTCCAGGTATCATCCCTACTGTGAAACCTCTGCGCCTGTAAATGCACCCGGGGATCTATTGGCAAAGTTCCCATTTGTGCCGTTTCTGTGGAAATTAACTTAATTGAATCTCCACCCTCCTCCCACAACCGGAGTATCCCTGTAGGATTTGTAGCATATTTAAATCAAAGGGTGTGGTATAGGATCCCGACAGTCATTAGCCCAATGTTGGGATCCTGACTGCCCGGACTCAGGCAGCAAGGGGAGTGCAACAAAGCCCCCTGCGGGCTCGGTGCTCTCACCACCTATTCTATTCTCCCTCTATCACATCATGGACCCCCATGAGGGAGGATAGCCAGCGGCCGTTGGGACCCCAAGTGTCGGGGTTTTAACAGTCAAGATCCTGACTGTCGGGCACCCATATCAAATCACTCTGTTTCCCATCATCAATCGCTATGGGAGCTTTCTCTGTCTCTGGTGCAGTAGCTTCCTTCTCACAAACCGCTGGTCGTGTTCCTTGTATAATTACAGGTATAGCTTTAGGAGGGTTTGTATACAGCAGATCCCTGATAAACATTTGACGTATGGGTCAGTCAGTGTGAGACGTATGGGTTAGTCAGTGTGAGACGTATGGGTCAGTGGATCAGTCAGTCTGTGTGTAATGTATGGGTCAGGTAGTCAGTGTGAGACATATTGGTTTAACGGGACAATCAGTGCGAGACGTATGGACTAGTGGGTCAGTCAGTGTAAGACCTATTGGTCAGTGTGTCAATAGATCAGTGAGACATATGGGTCAGTCAGACTGTGTGATACGTGTTGGTCGGTGCATGTGAGACTTATGGGTCAGTGCGTGTGAGACTTATGGGTCAGTCCGTGTGAGACTTATGGGTCAGTCCGTGTGAGACTTATGGGTCAGTCCGTGTGAGACTTATGGGTCAGTGCGTGTGAGACTTATGGGTCAGTGCGTGTGAGACTTATGGGTCAGTCCGTGTGAGACTTATGGGTGAGTCTGTGTGAGACTTATGGGTCAGTCCGTGTGAGACTTATGGGTCAGTCAGTGTGAGATGTATGGGTCAGTCAGTGTGAGATGTATGGGTCAGTTAGTCCGTGTGTAATATATGGGTCAGTTAGTCCGTGTGAGACGTATTGGTTAGCGCAGGGCTGGGCAACACCAGCCCTCCAGATGTTAGTGAACTACACATCCCAGGATGCTTTGCATTAGTTTTGCTATGTGGCCATGCTGAAACTGATGCAAGGCATGCTGGGATGTGTACTTCATCATCATCTGGAGGGCCGGTGTTGCCCAGCCCTGGGTTAGCGGGTCAGTCAGTCCGTGTGTAACGTATGGGTCAGTGGATCAGTCACCTGGGCACACCTTATACATCCTCATACCCGGCACATATACCCCCATACCCACAGTCACCACCCAGCATTACACCTCATACATACACACCTGGGCACACCTTATACATCCTCATACCTGGCACATATACCCCCCATACCCACAGTCACCACCCAGCATTACACCTCATACATACACATCTGGGCACACCTTATACATCCTCATGCCTGGCATATATACCCCCCATACCCACAGTCACCACCCAGCATTACACCTCATACATACACAGCTGGGCACACCTTATACATCCTCATGCCTGGCACATATACCCCCCCATACCCACAGTCACCTCCCAGCATTACACCTCATACATACACACCTGGGCACACCTTATACATCCTCATACCCGGCACATATACCCCCATACCCACAGTCACCACCCAGCATTACACCTCATACATACACACCTGGGCACACCTTATACATCCTCATACCTGGCACATATACCCCCATACCCACAGTCACCACCCAGCATTACACCTCATACATACACATCTGGGCACACCTTATACATCCTCATACCTGGCATATATACCCCCCATACCCACAGTCACCGCCCAGCATTACCCTTCATACAGACACACCTTATACATCCTCATACCTGGCACATATACTCCCCATACCCACAGTCACCGCCCAACATTACACCTCATACATACACACCTGGGCACACCTTCTACATCCTCGTGACTGGCACATATACCCCCCATACCCACAGTCACCACCCAGCATTACACCTCATACATACACACCTGGGCACACCTTATACATCCTCATGACTGGCACATATACCCCCATACCCACAGTCACCGCCCAGCATTACACCTCATACATACACATCTGGGCACACCTTATACATCCTCATACCCTGCACATATACCCCCATACCCACAGTCACCGCCCAGCATTACACCTCATACATACACACCTGGGCACACCTTATACATCCTCATGCCTGGCACATATACCCCCCATACCCACAGTCACCGCCCAGCATTACACATCATACATACACACCTGGGCACACCTTATACATCCTCATATCCGGCACATATACCCCCATACCCACAGTCACCACTCAGCATTACACCTCATACATACACACCTGGGCATACCTTATACAGCCTCATGCCTGGCATAAATAACCCCCTATACCCACAGTCAGCACCCAGCATTACACCACATACATACACACCTGGGCACACCTTATACATCCTCATACCTGGCATATATACCCCCCATACCCACAGTCACTTCCCAGCATTACACCACATACATACACATCTGGGCATGGCTGAATAGTAAAGAAAAGGGTGGAGAACTACAAGTCCCAGCATGCACAGCAGTCTCTGCCTTGCAGCACCACAGCTATGGCTGGGAGGACTCACACACCTGGTATTATACTGCAGCCTGTGTGAGTAGAACAGCAGCTTCCCTGTAAGTGCCCTTATGGCTCACACCCAGCAATCACTACTATGCTGTTACTAGCAGTATAATACCTGGGGTTACCTGGTGCCAGCTGCAGCACTCTCCCTCCTGCCTGCCATGCACACCAGGAAGGGACGTTTCCCTGGTAACACAGCTCCTCCCACTCTGCCCCACACAGAAAATACACTTTGGCTACAGCCGCGGGGGGGTCTGGGAGCTGAGTACAAACCACAACAAAATGGCCGCCGCTGTATGAGGACACTGGAACATCACTGCCGGACAGCTAGAAGCAGTAATTGCATTGTGTGAATGCATAGAGAGAGAGAGAGTTATGTGATGTGAGGTCACCGGTAGCTGATAGATTCCATGCTCTAAATAAGATTAGTAAAGCGCCATAACAATTGTCCCCTGTGTGAGGGAGCGGCGGCCATTTTCCCGAAGACCAATCCCCGCGTTCATTGGCTGCAGCATCTCGGCTCCCTGCTGGGGCAGCGCTGCTGATCTTACCTGAGGCCTCTCACTTCCAGCAGCCACGGTGATTAAGTTACGGGGGACCGAGAAAAGATATTGCTGTATCTGGCAGCAGGTGATGGAATTGTGCTGCCCTGGTTATACAGGGGGAGCAGCCTGTGGTGTCCCGTTCACACAGCGAGAGCGGCCTGCGGTGTCCCGTTCACACAGCGAGAGCGGCCTGCGGTGTCCCGTTCACACAGGGGGAGCGGCCTGCGGTGTCCCGTTCACACAGGGGGAGCGGCCTGCGGTGTCCCGTTCACACAGGGGGAGCGGCCTGCGGTGTCCCGTTCACACAGGGGGAGCGGGCTGCGGTGTCCCGTTCACACAGGGGGAGCGGCCTGGGGTGTCCCGTTCACACAGGGGGAGCGGCCTGCAGTGTCCCTTTCATACAGGGGGAGTGGCCTGTGGTGTCCCATAGTACAGGAGCAGCGGCCTGTAGTGTCCTATTCATACAGGGGGAGTGGCCTGTTACAAATGTTATAGAGGGGGAGCAGACTCTTGTGCGTTGTTATTATTATTGTACAGTTGAGCAGCCTCTGTGTGATGATGATGATTATTATATATTTTCTTATTCCTTGATTACCAGTCTCTGATTTCTTAATATTATTAGTATTATGATGATTATACAGAGCGAGCAGCTGTTGTTCTCTATATGATATATATTTAAATGTGGGGAAACATTAGAAGCTGTTTTTGTGCCTCTATGTGGATTTCTCTTACCTTTATCTAATATGTTACATGTGTACTGTGTGGTGTTTATTGTAATTCTTATATTTACTCCAGGAGAACAGAGCGGTGAGGATGAGACGCGTCACTGATTCCCCGAGGATGAACAAGGATCAAAGTCACATGACTGACAGGATACTAAATATCACCCTGGAGATCATCTACCTGCTGACTGGGGAGGTGAGGGGATCTGGGAGTGTCACTGTGACATCACTGATATCTATAGTAATAATACAGGGACGTGACTGGGGAGGTGAGGGGATCTGGGAGTGTCACTGTGACATCACTTATATCTATAGTAATAATACAGGGACGTGACTGGGGAGGTGAGGGGATCTGGGAGTGTCACTGTGACATCACTTATATCTATAGTAATGATATGGGGAGGTGAGGGGATCTGGGAGTGTCACTGTGACATCACTTATATCTATAGTAATAATACAGGGACGTGACTGGGGAGGTGAGGGGATCTGGGAGCGTCACTGTGACATCACTTATATCTATAGTAATAATACAGGGACGTGACTGGGGAGGTGAGGGGATCTGGGAGAGTCACTGTAACATCACTTATATCTATAGTAATAATACAGGGACGTGACTGGGGAGGTGAGGGGATCTGGGAGTGTCACTGTGACATCACTTATATCTATAGTAATAATACAGGGACGTGACTGGGGAGGTGAGGGGATCTGGGAGAGTCACTGTAACATCACTTATATCTATAGTAATAATACAGGGACGTGACTGGGGAGGTGAGGGGATCTGGGAGTGTCACTGTGACATCACTTATATCTATAGTAATAATACAGGGACGTGACTGGGGAGGTGAGGGGATCTGGGAGTGTCACTGTGACATCACTTATATCTATAGTAATAATACAGGGACGTGACTGGGGAGGTGAGGGGATCTGGGAGTCACTGTGACATCACTTATATCTATAGTAATATTACAGGGATGTGACTGAAGAAGTGAGGGGATCTGGGAGTGTCACAGTGACATCACTTATATCTATAGTAATAATACAGGGACGTGACTGGGGAGGTGAGGGGATCTGGGAGTGTCACTGTGACATCACTGATATCTATAGTAATAATACAGGGACGTGACTGGGGAGGTGAGGGGATCTGGGAGTGTCACTGTGACGTCACTTATATCTATAGTAATAATACAGGGACGTGACTGGGGAGGTGAGGGGACCTGGGAGTGTCACTGTGACATCACCTATATCTATAGTAATAATACAGGGACGTGACTGGGGAGGTGAGGGGATCTGGGAGCGTCACTGTGACATCACTTATATCTATAGTAATAGTACAGGGACGTGACTGGGGAGGTGAGGGGATCTGGGAGCGTCACTGTGACATCACTTATAGTAATAATAGAGGGTCATAACTGGGGTGTCTACAGTGATAGTGTATTTTCTTATACACAGGGTTACACAGTAGTGAAGAAGACCTCTGGTGATGAGACACCCAGTAGCCATCACTGTGTGTCAGAAGGACAGAAGAGGACCCAGATTCCCATCATGGTGCCTCCACCTCACTCACTGATACATGGGAAAGACAATGAGCAGAAGATCTTGGAACTCACTAACAAGATCAATCAACTGCTGACTGGAGAGGTGACTGCTGGGAATGGGACATTATACAGTAATACTGGGGGATATGAACAGGGAGGTGACTGCTGGAAATGGGACATTATACAGTAACACCGGGGGATGTGACCAGAGAGGTGACTGCCGGGAATGGGACATTATACAGTAACACTGGGGGATGTGACTGCTGGGAATGGGACATTATACAGTAACACCGGGTGATGTGACCGGAGAGGTGACTGCTGGGAATGGGACATTATACAGTAACACCGGGGGATGTGACCAGAGAGGTGACTGCTGGGAATGGGACGTTATACAGTAACACCGGGGGCTGTGACCGGAGAGGTGACTGCTGGGAATGGGACGTTATACAGTAACACCAGGGGATGTGACCGGAGAGGTGACTGCTGGGAATGGGACATTATACAGTAACACCGGGGGGATGTGACCGGAGATGTGACTGCTGTGAATGGGACGTTATACAGTAACACTGGAGGATGTGACCAGAGACTGCCGGCAATGGGATATTATACAGTAACAGCGGGGGATGTGACAGGAGACTGCCGGCAATGGGACATTATACAGTAACACGGGGGATGTGGTCTGAGTGATGACTGTATCATTGTGTTTGTCAGGTTCCTATAAGGTGTCAGGATGTCGCTGTCTATCTCTCTATGGAGGAGTGGGAGTATATAGAGGAACACAAGGGTCTGTACAAGGACGTGATGATGGAGATTCACCGGCCCCTCACATCACTGGGTAAGCAGAGATTATATTTTATTGCACATGGTAGAGCAGGTATGGGGGCCCCCTATATAATCGTATCATCTGCTAATCGTCCTCAGTCGCTGTGTGTCTCCTACAGATGGGCCCAGTAACAGAGATACCCCAGAGAGATGTCCCCGTCCTCTGTATTCCAAGGATAATCACATATATACCATGTCCTCAGTCACTGTGTGTCTCCTATAGATGGGCCCAGTAACAGAGATATCCCAGAGAGATGTCCCCGTCCTCTGTATTCCCAGGATAATCACATATACACCATGTCCTCAGTCACTGCGTGTCTCCTACAGATGGGCCCAGTAACAGAGATACCCCAGAGAGATGTCCCCGTCCTCTGTATTCCCAGGATAATCACATATATACAATGTCCTCAGTCACTGTGTGTCTCCTACAGATGGGCCCAGTAACAGAGATACCCCAGAGAGATGTCCCTGTCCTCTGTATTCCCAGGATAATCACATATATACCATGTCCTCAGTCACTGCGTGTCTCCTACAGATGGGCCCAGTAACAGAGATACCCCAGAGACATGTCCCCGTCCTCCGTATTTCCAGGATAATCACATATATACCATGTCCTCAGTCACTGCGTGTCTCCTACAGATGGGCCCAGTAACAGAGATACCCCAGAGAGATGTCCCTGTCCTCTGTATTCCCAGGATAATCACATATATACAATGTCCTCAGTCACTGCGTGTCTCCTACAGATGGGCCCAGTAACAGAGATACCCCAGAGAGATGTCCCCGTCCTCTGTATTCCCAGGATAATCACATATATACCATGTCCTCAGTCACTGCGTGTCTCCTACATATGGACCCAGTAACAGAGATACACCAGAGAGATGTCCCCGTCCTCTGTATTCCCAGGATAATCACATATATACCATGTCCTCAGTCACTGCGTGTCTCCTACAGATGGGCCCAGTAACAGAGATACCCCAGAGAGATGTCCCCGTCCTCTGTATTCCCAGGATAATCACATATATACCATGTCCTCAGTCACTGCGTGTCTCCTACATATGGGCCCAGTAACAGAGATACCCCAGAGAGATGTCCCGTCCTCCGTATTTCCAGGATAATCACATATATACCATGTCCTCAGTCACTGCGTGTCTCCTACAGATGGGCCCAGTAACAGAGATACCCCAGAGAGATGTCCCTGTCCTCTGTATTCCCAGGATAATCACATATATACAATGTCCTCAGTCACTGCGTGTCTCCTACAGATGGGCCCAGTAACAGAGATACCCCAGAGAGATGTCCCCGTCCTCTGTATTCCCAGGATAATCACATATATACCATGTCCTCAGTCACTGCGTGTCTCCTACAGATGGGCCCAGTAACAGGAATACCCCAGAGAGATGTCCCCGTCCTCTGTATTCCCAGGATAATCACATATATACCATGTCCTTAGTCACTGCGTGTCTCCTATAGATGGGCCCAGTAACAGAGATACCCCAGAGAGATGTCCCCGTCCTCTGTATTCCCAGGATAATCACATATATACCATGTCCTCAGTCACTGCGTGTCTCCTACAGATGGAGCCAGTAACAGAGATACCGCATAGAGATGTCCCCGTCCTCTGTATTCCCAGGATAATCACATATATACCATGTCCTCAGTCACTGCGTGTCTCCTACAGATGGGCCCAGTAACAGAGATACCCCAGAGAGATGTCCCCCTCCTCTGTATTCCCAGGATACTCACATATATACCATGTCCTCAGTCACTGTGTGTCTCCTACAGATGGAGCCAGTAACAGAGATACCCCAGAGAGATGTCCCCGTCCTCTGTATTCCCAGGATAATCACATATATACCATGTCCTCAGTCACTGCGTGTCTCCTACAGATGGGCCCAGTAACAGAGATACCCCAGAGAGATGTCCCCGTCCTCTGTATTCCCAGGATACTCACATATATACCATGTCCTCAGTCACTGTGTGTCTCCTACAGATGGGCCCAGTAACAGAGATACCCCAGAGAGATGTCCCCGTCCTCTGTATTCCCAGGATAATTACATATATACCATGTCCTCAGTCACTGTGTGTCTCCTACAGATGGGCCCAGTAACAGAGATACCCCAGAGAGATGTCCCCGTCCTCTGTATTCCCAGGATAATCACATATATACAATGTCCTCAGTCACTGCGTGTCTCCTACAGATGGGCCCAGTAACAGAGATACCCCAGAGAAATGTCCCCGCCCTCTGTATTCCCAGGATAATCACATATATACCATGTCCTCAGTCACTGTGTATCTCCTACAGATGGGCCCAGTAACAGAGATACCCCAGAGAGATGTCCCCGTCCTCTGTATTCCCAGCACTGTACAGAGGAGACTCACAGGACCCCACAGGAGGATCAGGTAGGTGGGAATTAGGGTCTCCCCAATATACCAAAGTGACTGTCACTATATGAATTGCAGCAGTTGTGTGTGTGTGTGTGTGTGTGTGTGTGTGTGTGTCTTATACACTGATATTCTATCTCCATAACATCAGACAATACTAATGTGATATTTTTTTAGGTTCATTGTGAAGATTTGTCTGATATTAAGGCCGAAGAAATAAAGGGAGAAGAAGAGACGGATGTGACTGATATTAAGGCAGAAGGAGAAGAGTCTTGTGTGACAGATAAGAAAGAAGATACAGACACAGAAGACACATATATGAGGGATGATCAGCAGTGTAAGGAGGAGGAAATCCCTACAGATACCAGCGCAGGTGAGGAATAATCACTTATTACATACTATCTGACCTGCCGTGAAAACCTGGGATTTTTTTTTATTTTTTATTCCAAAATTGTTGTAAAATTTCGTCTTATGCTGCGCCAAAGGCCCAAGATTGTAAATTGTTAAAACATTCACCGTAATGTTAGTGTTTGCATTGATACTCAATGACCGCAATTAGATCAGGTGTGGTGGTGGTGTTTCAAACACACCGCTCCTGACTTGTGTGCATACTTGCCTACCTGACCTTCTCCATGCAGGAGAAAATGCTCTGTTCCTGGACTTCCCTGGTAATGTATGACTGCCATCACCTGTGGGGAGCTAGGTAATCTCTTATATATTTGGCTACATCTGTCACTCAAAGTGTGTCTGGAGATATAACCCTGGGTGGAGCCTCTGACTCACATGACTGACTCACATGACAGAGAACCAGCCCAGTGAGCCCACAGACAGTGCCAGACACCCTCTGCCTCTCCATGTTACACAGCAAAGACACAGCTACACACCAGACACACCAGGTGAGCGCCCCACACCTCCATACCTCCCAACATGACCCTCTCCAGGAGGAACAGAATGCTCTGTTTGTGGACTTCCATCTTAATTTATGATTGTCATCACCTGTCATTTTAAACAGGGTAATTGATAAGAAAGGTGTTTAAGCACAGGTGATGGTAATCCATAAATTAAGAAGAAAGTCCAGAAACAGAGCAATGTGTCCCTCCTGGAGAGGGTCATATTGGGTATGCACCTCCCTCCCCCCCCCCCCCCATTCACGGCATCCCCACGATTAAATGGCACATGCAAAACACTGACATGGCTATGGTCGACAATGAAAAAGGTTGACAAGATTTATTTTTCACTTTTCAATGTTTTCATATTCATTCTCATGTGTCGAAATGGACACCAATGAAGTGCCACACTTATGTCAACATTTACATGTGTTGACCTTTCTTGATTTTTTTTCTTGTGGCGATTCGCGGCACCCCCCGCGACCCCCCTCCCGCGATTTGCGGCACACCCCCCGCAATTCGCGGCACCCCCGGTGACTCCCGCGATTCGCGGTGACACCCCCCCTCCTGCAATTCGCGCCAACCCCCGGGCCCCCCCTCCCGCGGTTCACGGTGCCCCCCACGACCCCCCCTACCGCGGTTCACAGTGCCCCCCACGACCCCCCCCCCCCTACCGCAATTCCCTACCCCTGACCCCCCTCCTGTCATTGCGGCAACCCCCCGCCCCCGCGACCCACCCTCCCGCGATTCACTGTAACCCCCCGCGCCCCCCCATCCCACGATTCGCGGCACCCACACACCCCCCCCCACGACCCATCCTCCCGCAATTCACGGCATCCACCCACGACCCCTCCTCCCGTGATTCGCGGACACCCCTCACCTCCTCCCTCCCCCACACCCGCGCGTGATTCACGGCAACCCCAGGATTAAATGGCACATGCAAAACACTGGCACGGCGATGGTCGACAATGAAAAAGGTTGACATGAGTTTTTGAAGATTTATTTTTCTTTTTTTGAATGTTTTCATATTCATTCTCATGTGTCGACATGGACACCGATGAAGTGCCACACTTATGTCAACATTTACATGTGTTGAACTTTCTGTGTTGATTTTTTCTTGTAGCAATTTTTTTCCAGTGACAACTATGAACTATGTGCACGTCAACCTACACATCATCAACCAATTCTTTGTATAATATACAACACCTGTTCTGTTTTACTGTAGGTGTTTTAAGTCAGACCTTTTACTGCTACTATTACTGTTTATGTAAATGCATTCTGAATGACAGCAACATCCTACCATCCTTCTACAAGAATATATAACCAACTAGGTGATTCATCGCGCCCCGTGCCCCCCCCCTCCCGCAATTCACGGACCCTCCGCGCACCCCCCCTCCCGCGATTCGCAACCCCCCCTCGCGCAATTCACGCCCCCTCCCACGCTTTGCGGACCCCCGCCCTCTCCCGCGATTCGCCGACACCTGCGCCCCCTCCCTCCCTCGCTTGATTCACGGCACCCCCTGCGCCCCTCCTGCAATTCACGGCACCCCTAAACCCCTCTTTAGTCCCCCGTATACTCACACACCCCTATCACTACCCAGCTTCCTGCTCTCCTGAACCGTAACTTCCACCACTGGGGAGTCGCTGACGCTGTTTTGCCCACATGCCCCTATCATGCCTCATAGCCCTGCTCTCATGCACCCAAACTCCCACCCAGTAGGAGGAGACACTGACTAAGGGCCACCATCCTGTACTGCCATGCTGGATCCTCACCCACTGGCAGAAGCTGCACAGTATCTCCCACCCTCCTCTTTAGTCCCCCTTATGCCCACACACCCCTATCACTACCCAGCCTCCTGTTTTCCTGTGTCGTGACCTCCGCCAGTGGGGAGCCGCTGACTCAGAAACACCCTACTATACTATTGCGCACACACACACACACACACACCTAAACAACATGCACACACAGCCCCACACACCCACAAATGTCACTGTACCATCCACACTATCAATGTACATCTTACTCTGTAACCGCTTTTTAATTAAACAAAACAATACACACCCCCTTCCACATCATATGCTCTCTATTTAACACATTTCACCTATAACTGAAGTTGCAATACAGGCATCTTTCATACAATTCTAACCATCTTTCTCATATACAAATGTTCACAAATTAAGGGGGCGCAGCCCCTTACGACGGTGTGAAGAGCGCCCGTAGTGCGCGATGAATCACCTAGTTGATAAGAAAAGGTGTCACCATAGGTGATGGCAATCATACATTACAGGGAAGTCCAGGTACAGAGCATTTTCTCCCGCATGGAGAGGGTCAGGTAGGCAAGTATGCTTGTGTGTTGATGAATTCTACATCCACTCTAATGCATTTATTTTTTCTGTGTGCTGTACTGTTTTTGTGTATGTGTTGTTATGTATGTGTTGTGTTGTGTGTTTCTCTCCCGGGGGCGACCAAATGACCGCCCTGGCGCCGGAGACCCCACCCCCATTCACCGCCCCGCTGACAACCTAAATTACCTCCTGTGTGCAGCCAGCGGGGGTCCGGTGACAGGCATCGGGGTTCCGGGTAGCCGCTGTAGCGGCAGCTTGACTCCGTCCGTCTCTCCGCTCACCTACTAGTGCGGCGTCGGGAAGCGCTGGTGATGACTTCGAAAATACTTGCCGGACGCTGATTGGCTGACCCCGCTGGCTGTCCCCGGACCTGAGAGCCCCACCCCCCTCCAGCGCCCGGTGCGCGTGCCCCCCCTAGTTATGGCCCTGCTCTAGTGTATCTCATACATGTCACTGTGTGTTACCAGCCCAGAGATCTGACCAGTCTCCTCCCCACACACTCTGGTGTATCTCATACATCAGGAGCCATCAGCCCCTATTATACTCCTGCTCTCCCCCTCACATCATGTCACTGTGTGTTACCAGCCCAGAGATCTGACCAGTCTCCTCCCCACATTCTCTGGTGTATCTCATACATCAGGAGCCATCAGACCCTATTATACTCTTGCTCTCCTCCTCACATCATGTCACTGTGTTTTACCAGCCCAGAGATCTGACCAGTCTCCTCCCCACACTCTCTGGTGTATATCATACATCAGGGGCCATCAGCCCCTATTATACTCCTGCTCTCCCCCTCACATCATGTCACTGTGTGTTACCAGCCCAGACATCTGACCAGTCTCCTCCCCACCGCTGGTATATATCAGCTCCTGGTGTCTTAAGGACTTCCTTTTCCTGTAACCCCCGGTGCTGTAAAGTGACCTGTCGCTTTGCAGCATCACTTTACTGCACTAGGGGTCACAGCACAGCAGGAGGCCCTGTAGACTGGAAGCAATCCCCTGGGGAGGTGAGTATGATTGTTTTTTACACTGTGATCAGCATGTGTGACACAGGACACACACAGCTGATCACCCTGGCCCCATCCCTGCACAGCTCTCTCTGCCTAGGAACAGAGAGAGCTGTGCAGAAGCCCAGAATTTGCACCTGAGCTCTGTGATTCCCCAGCTGAAGCTGCATTATTATTATCACAGGGTATTTGACTTTTTTTTTAGTTATAGTTAATTTGGCTAGAGCACGTTTCTCAAATATAAGTATGGGAGATGTGATCTGCTTACAAAAAAAAAAAGCGAATTGAAGGGTTTTGATCAGTTTTTCGTGAAAATTTAACCAATTAAAGAGAGCGCATGTATACCAATGTATAAAGTTTTATTAAAAGACAATAATTAAAAATACATTAGTTAATATCAACCTTGTAATAAACCTATTAGGTATAATTGCCCCTTAGGAAAAATGTCCCGTTGACAATTAGCAATGTCCCAAGACCCGTGCTAATCACAGTCTCTAATTGGTGCTTAGGGACCAATAGTCAATATAAATCCTGTAGGGTAAAACACATGTGCAGATCTAATGTTACTTGAATGGTATGCTTCCCAGAGCAAAAGATCTCACCACTTGTCTTTCCCTCTTTAGAGGATATTAATTGCGGGCATTGATGGTTTTGTAATTCCACGCACGAAAGTCTCCACACAGATGTATTTGCGGTCGTCTCAGACTCGGCGCTTACGGGGTCCTAGCAGTATCCGTTTGGCAGTGTGTGGGCTCCCGGCTCCGTCTAGGTTGAGCGGTCCTCTGCAGCCGCACACCTCGTGGCTGACAGGTGCTGTGTCAGTATTATTAGCCATGTCCCTCCTGCTATACCTCAATCCTCAGCGCCGCACATCAGTTTCCTGACGGGCACCGGATGGGTGATCGGGCAGGTCCTAAGGTTAGGACGGTGGGGGTTTTGATTGCCGCGGCTGAGGAGACTGTCAGGCCTCGCACGGGTAGCTCCAGCGCTACCCCGGCGGTTTCCCTGCAGCACGTCCCGGCTGTTGCTAAGCAGCCGGGACGCCCTCGCGTCATTGGACGCGGCCGCGTCATCATGCCACGACATCCAGCAGACGCCGCCGTGCATCCTGGTCCGCCTCCTCATTCTCTTCCCCCACGGCCACAGCGGTTGCCTAGGCGACGGGGGACGCCAGGCAACCAGGCGGAAGGGGAAGACTCCGGCTCAGCCGTCCGCCCACCTGATCAGCCGCAGCTGCTCACCATTGTCCGGCTCTCTATTTAAACCTTTTCACCGGGACACTCAGACGCCGGTTATAGTTCTTACCTAGCGTTCTGAGTGTTCCCGGTTCCTGGTGGTCTT
This sequence comes from Crinia signifera, assembly GCF_055691185.1. NCBI lineage: Eukaryota > Metazoa > Chordata > Amphibia > Anura > Myobatrachidae > Crinia > Crinia signifera. The sequence goes on along the minus strand of NC_139222.1, from coordinate 20,774,668 downwards.
GTCCTGTTCCTGCCTGTCTGTGGGTTTCCAGCTGCAGCATCCAGCGTTCCTATCCACCTCCTGGCTACTATCCTGGTGGAAGCCTGCCTTGCCTGCAGCAGTCACTGTTCTCAGATAAGTTGGGATTTCTCCCTTACCTTCTTGCTCTGAGATCACTGTGTATTTATATATATATATATATAAGGGGCGGATCCTTGGCTGACGCTGACATCCCGCTGACGCTGCTGTCGTCCTCAGATCTGTCTGGTCCCGGCTGCAAGTTCCTACACCGGTCTGGTGTCATCACATCGTGCTGTTGTTGGACTCCTGTCGCCCGGGCTATGAATTGCAGGTTTTCTGCCTACACATTGTTCTAAACTTACATGTATGTGAGCTATTTTATTATAGTAAAGTACTACTTTTATATTGCTCATTTGTGCGCTTCTCTGGCTTTTTCTACATGTACCTCCACGTGGGTTATGGTGATTCCCACAACTGAGTAAAGCTGCACTACATGTGAAATTAATCTACAGACGGATCCACCTATATTCTGGGACTTTCTTGCGCAAACATTGGAAATTACTGTATGTATATATATATATATATATAAAGGAAAAAAACCTTTCCTGCGCTAATAGAGTAAAAGCAGCACCTCTGAAGGGTCCTCTGTTAGCAAAGACCCAATCAAATAGACATAGAAAAGAAGGGGAGATCAGAGTGCGCTAATAGACCAATAAATGTCACTTAGTAGAAATATATTTAATATAAAATACAAATAAAAAGTACATATAAATCATGTACAATAAAACCCTTCAAGGGGTATCACAGAATATACAATTGGTGAACATCAATAATTGCTCAGAGATTTCATATTCACAAACAGAAGGCCCAACGCGTTTCGTCTGAACTAGACTTCATCAGGGGCAGAAATTGCGGTCAGCAGTAACTGTAATTTACAATGATATATTACATCAGTGAAATTCATATCTGCAATATCACAAAAAGGAGAATTTTGAGGAAGAACAGGGAGAGGAGATGGAGAGAACGACAATGACCACATAGGATCGAAACCAGGCATTTTAGAAATTTATATCATTAATTAATCAATTAATAAATCAATAGAAAATCAATTCATAAATTAATAAAATTAATAAAATTTAATAAAAATTCACCCGTAAACACCACGTGATAATTAATGACAATAATGCACATACCTATGGATGTTCAGATAAAATTATGACTCAGATGTCAATAAGACATAATCCAGTAAATTTCGGCAATCTATATAAATTCATACAAATTTACAGAAAGTCACATTCTGTTCCATACATATTAACAGAAGACCTTATGGTTGAATGTTTGACAAATTATTACATACCAGAAAAAAGGGTATTCAGACTTGAAATAACCAAAACAATGGTAATAGCCAGATGTGACAGAATCCTCAAATTAACATCTGGTAACAAAAACATTATATACCTTAGTATAAAATTACAGTCCAAAAGAGATATGCAAGTTCAACTCATCAAGTAAACTTCAATTGGAAAAGAAAAAGGAAAAAACACTTGGGAAAAAACACTTGGGAAAAAAAACACTTACTAGCAATGTCAGGAGCAGTAGCATACAGCAGGAGTTCACCAGTGTGAATGAAAGCACTGTGTCTCTGTAGTGTATATATAGCCCAGAGCGTATAGCGTCACTTCCGGGTACTGGATAATAAAGTTAATCCATTAAAGATGTTTATAACTAGTAAAGCTAAATTTTCAATAAGCTGTATCATTACAGCGCTCCCTTATGTAGCGAAGAAGTGAAAAAGGGGGTCTGATGGAACCGTTAAATAGCTAATATAAGTCAGTGGAACGCAACGCGCATCGCGTGCGTTCCAAATGGCGGCCATTTTAGGCGGAAGTCCGGAATTCTATACACAGGTGATGTGAGTGTAGTGAGAAAATGATAGACCGCTCAGCCTGTATTGATGATGGAACGCACAGTATACCCCATGCGTTCCATCTGGCGGCCATGATGGACCTATATGAGGTGCTGGTCTATGTAAACAGCAGTGTAATGTGAGCGTGTTTAAGATGAACGGAAGTGATAGACTATGGAGCGCACAGTGTAACCCATGCGTTCCATCCGGCAGCCTTGATGAATATATGTGAAGTGCTAATCTATATAATAGACTGTGGGACGCATAAAAATGCGCTCCTAATAGCGGCCATAATTAAATACTTTGTGTATAGTGAACTACAATATTTAAATATGTGGAAACGAAGCATGTGATTAACATGACTCCTATATTAAAGTAATATACTAATAAAGTGACAGATAATCTATTCTATGTTTTAGAAAACTAGAAAAATAGGGAAAAAATTATTATTAAACTAAAAAATAAATAAATAAAAAATAAATAATAAATAAATGTGAAAATAAAAATAAGAATAAAAATAAAAATAAATATAAAATAAAAATAAAAATAAAAATAAATAAAAATAAATAAATAAATAAATAAAAAAATAATAAATAAATAAAAATAAAAATAAATATAAATAAAAATAAAAATTAAAAATAAAATTAAATAAAATTAAAATAAAAATAAAAATGAAAAAATTAAAAAAATTAAAAAATTCTGTATATCCCATTCCATACTGGAAAATAATTAGAATAATAAAGGGTACCCGAAGATATCTTAATGAATTGGACTTGCATTTACAGCATCAGTCACCATTGTTAAAAATAAATGAATATGATTTGTGCACAAGAAAAAGGAAAAAGGAGAAAATGGAAAATGGGGAGTGAAAAAGGTTAAATAAAAGCTACCACATCAATGCCTTCATTTAGGCCATTAGGTTTGAGAGTATTGAGAGTATAAATCCAATAACTCTCTCTTTTAATAAGATGTTGTCCCCTATCTCCGCCTCTGGGGTTGATGGGTATTTTTTCCAATATTGTAAATGAAAAATTCTCCTTCGTTGCGGTTGAATTATGTTTCTCCAAGAAATGTCTTGGAAGACTATGAATCCTGACTTTATTTTTAATGTTTCGAATATGTTCTTGGATGCGTATTTTAGTCTGCCTGATCGTTTTTCCAATATACTTCAGACCGCATCCACACGTAATCATGTAAACCACATGATCTGTATTACATGTAACCGCATCTTTAATTGAATACAATCGGCCATCTTCTAGGGTGTGATTGAGAGGAGTCTTATCTAAAAACTTACAACAGATGCATTTATTACATGACGTTACCCCAGGTTTTTTAGTCAAAAAATTCTTATGAGTGTTCTCTTTAACTTTAGAAATAGTTTTCAGCCTGCTAGGTGCCAGAATGCTTTTCAAGTTGGAAGCCTTACGGTAGACCACATTCGGTTTTTGAGGGAGATGTTGGCCCAAAATCGGATCTCTTAAGAGAGTACTCCAATGTTTTTCCAGAATTTTACTGATGGTTTTATTATTACAGTTATACTGTGTAATAAACGGTCTGGTATTCATTGGTGTTTTAGTCTTGATGTTGTGTTCCAGTAGACTGTCCCTTTCTCTAATGGCAGCTTTGGATCTTGCCCCATCTATGAATTCTTTTTTGTACCCTCTCTCCAGGAACCTACCGTAGAGGAGTTCTGATTGTAGCCAGAAATCCTCTACTGTACTACAATTTTGTCTAATCCTCAGAAATTGTGCGTAGGGGACGCTGTTTTTCCATACCGGGTGATGACAGCTTTCTGCTGGAATGAAGCTGTTGGCATCTACAGCTTTGAAGTATGTTCTCGTCAACACTTCTTTTTCTGGGATGCCTTCGAGTTCTAGGTCAAGAAATTCAATTTTACTTTGATCGGTTTTATATGTGAATTTAAGATTGAAATCATTCACCTGAATATCTGACATAAAATTGACAATACTTGACTCGTCGCCACACCAGATCAGGAGGAGATCATCAATGTATCTTCCGTAAAAAACGATATGATCTTTGTAAGTTGAATTGAATACATGTAGATCTTCCCATGCCCTCATGTGCAGGTTGGCATATGCCGGGGCAAACTTGGTCCCCATAGCCGTTCCTTGTTGTTGGAGAAAGAATTCATCATTGAATTCAAAGAAATTGTGGCTCAGTATAAATTTTATACTGTCAATTAGGAAGGTGATCTCTGCGTCTCTTATGTTGGGATCCGTTCGAAGAATGTTGCCTACTGACTCTATACCCTTAGAGTGGGGTATCGAGGAATATAAGCCCTGGACATCTATGGTGAGCCAGCTGTAATTGGACGACCATATTTTTCCTTTCAAAAGTTGCAGAACAGTGGTACTATCTTTCAAGTGTGACCGATTCTGTAATACAAATGGTTGCAGGCGTATATCTAAATAATGTGAAAGGTTAGAAGTTAAAGAGTTGACTCCAGCGATTATCGGCCGGCCTGGTGGATGATCCTGGCTCTTATGTACCTTTGGAATATGATAAAAAATTGGTACGGTGGGATGCTTTACCATCATGTAATCATATTCCTCTTTACAAATCACACCTTTCTGTAAACCTGTTAGTAGATGGCCATTAAGTTCTGCTTGGAAGTCAATGGTAGGATTATTTTCAAGTTTCAAATACGTAGTGTCATCTTCCAAAATTTTGTTTGCCTCGGATAAATATTTAACTCTATCCTGTAAAACTACAGCTCCACCTTTGTCTGCACTTCTAATAATAGTATTGGTATCTTTCTTCAAGGTTTTTATAGCTTTGTTTTCTTGGGGGTTCAGATTTTTTAGGGAGAATTTAGAAGGTTTGATTTTCCTAAAATCTTCTCTCACAGCTTCATAAAAAATGTCCAAGTGACTCCCCCTGGATTCCACAGGATAAAAGTGTGAGGGTAGAGACACAACGGGCTTGCCTTTCTCTTCCTGAGTGGAATTTGTTTGATTCTTGAGGAAATGACGTTGAACGGTCAAATTTCTAATATATTTGTTCAAGTCAATAAATAAATCGAAGGCATTTCGGTGGCAGTCTGGGGCAAATTTGAGGCCTTTATTTAGTACCGCAATCTCGGCTGTAGATAACTCTTTCTCAGAAATGTTGATGATCCCTGATCCTGAGTTAACGATTGTGGTAGTTTTTGTTTTTTTGGGGATCTGTTTTTTACCTCTTGTTCCTCTATTTCGCCATTGTATCTCCTTTTTAGACCGTGCGGGGAATCTAATCGGGTATGTAATTCCTCTCTCGTGGACCGATGGGGGGGGTCTATATGACGTTTTTCGTCTAAAAAATGTTGGCGTTGTTGATCTCTGTGGGGTGAGGGGGAACGAAAAGACTCAAATCTTCTTTTGTTGTTATGACGAAAATCTCGATATGACGGTATTCTATTTCGTTGGTTCCTCCATTCTTGAGGATGATAATCATCTCTATATTCTCTTTGCTCGTAATTTCTATTGTCTCTATGCCAATAAGGTCGCTCCATAGTGTAGTTAGGACGATAATTATTCCTCCGTGAGTTATCATATGGTCTTGGTCTTTCAATGTGCCGGGCAGATTCCGTATATGTGGAGTTATATACTTGACCACGATTCCTGGATTCATTGGGCCAGATGTGTATTTGGCCGCTTATATAATCTTTCTTATCACGATAGAATTTCTTTTGTTTCCTTTGTATGATGTCTCTCTCCAGATGATCTATTTTGGACTGAAGATCATTGATATCTTTTTTGAACCTTCAAATTTGGTGAGGGAAGATTCTATTTTTCCCATTTCTTTTTCTAGATTCACCAATTCTTTCTTTCTTTCATTTATGATAATATTAATTAGTTTATTTGAGCATTCATCGAGGGTGGTATTCCATGCTTTAAGGAAGGTGGCGTTATCATTGCCATAAGTAGGAATTTTTTGGAGTCGAAGGCCTCGTGGGATTCTTCCTACCTCAAGATATTTTTCTAACGTGATAATATCGTACCACCCTTTGATTTCTTTGGTGGCTAGTTTTTCCAGGGAATTAAGGTGTCCATAGTAGTCCTTATCGTCCTCCTCCATCTCGAAAACCTGTTCCTCATCAGAGAATATATTCTTTGCATTCATAGACCGTTTGGTCTGATCCTTAAACAAAGGCATGGGAGCAGCGGGAAAGGGAAACTAACAGAAGGAATAGATACAAAAAGGAAAAAACCCTTTCCTGCGCTAATAGAGTAAAAGCAGCACCTCTGAAGGGTCCTCTGTTAGCAAAGACCCAATCAAATAGACATAGAAAAGAAGGGGAGATCAGAGTGCGCTAATAGACCAATAAATGTCACTTAGTAGAAATATATTTAATATAAAATACAAATAAAAAGTACATATAAATCATGTACAATAAAACCCTTCAAGGGGTATCACAGAATATACAATTGGTGAACATCAATAATTGCTCAGAGATTTCATATTCACAAACAGAAGGCCCAACGCGTTTCGTCTGAACTAGACTTCATCAGGGGCAGAAATTGCGGTCAGCAGTAACTGTAATTTACAATGATATATTACATCAGTGAAATTCATATCTGCAATATCACAAAAAGGAGAATTTTGAGGAAGAACAGGGAGAGGAGATGGAGAGAACGACAATGACCACATAGGATCGAAACCAGGCATTTTAGAAATTTATATCATTAATTAATCAATTAATAAATCAATAGAAAATCAATTCATAAATTAATAAAATTAATAAAATTAATAAAATTTAATAAAAATTCACCCGTAAACACCACGTGATAATTAATGACAATAATGCACATACCTATGGATGTTCAGATAAAATTATGACTCAGATGTCAATAAGACATAATCCAGTAAATTTCGGCAATCTATATAAATTCATACAAATTTACAGAAAGTCACATTCTGTTCCATACATATTAACAGAAGACCTTATGGTTGAATGTTTGACAAATTATTACATACCAGAAAAAAGGGTATTCAGACTTGAAATAACCAAAACAATGGTAATAGCCAGATGTGACAGAATCCTCAAATTAACATCTGGTAACAAAAACATTATATACCTTAGTATAAAATTACAGTCCAAAAGAGATATGCAAGTTCAACTCATCAAGTAAACTTCAATTGGAAAAGAAAAAGGAAAAAACACTTGGGAAAAAACACTTGGGAAAAAAAACACTTACTAGCAATGTCAGGAGCAGTAGCATACAGCAGGAGTTCACCAGTGTGAATGAAAGCACTGTGTCTCTGTAGTGTATATATAGCCCAGAGCGTATAGCGTCACTTCCGGGTACTGGATAATAAAGTTAATCCATTAAAGATGTTTATAACTAGTAAAGCTAAATTTTCAATAAGCTGTATCATTACAGCGCTCCCTTATGTAGCGAAGAAGTGAAAAAGGGGGTCTGATGGAACCATTAAATAGCTAATATAAGTCAGTGGAACGCAACGCGCATCGCGTGCGTTCCAAATGGCGGCCATTTTAGGCGGAAGTCCGGAATTCTATACACAGGTGATGTGAGTGTAGTGAGAAAGTGATAGACCGCTCAGCCTGTATTGATGATGGAACGCACAGTATACCCCATGCGTTCCATCTGGCGGCCATGATGGACCTATATGAGGTGCTGGTCTATGTAAACAGCAGTGTAATGTGAGCGTGTTTAAGATGAACGGAAGTGATAGACTATGGAGCGCACAGTGTAACCCATGCGTTCCATCCGGCAGCCTTGATGAATATATGTGAAGTGCTAATCTATATAATAGACTGTGGGACGCATAAAAATGCGCTCCTAATAGCGGCCATAATTAAATACTTTGTGTATAGTGAACTACAATATTTAAATATGTGGAAACGAAGCATGTGATTAACATGACTCCTATATTAAAGTAATATACTAATAAAGTGACAGATAATCTATTCTATGTTTTAGAAAACTAGAAAAATAGGGAAAAAATTATTATTAAACTAAAAAATAAATAAATAAAAAATAAATAATAAATAAATGTGGAAATAAAAATAAGAATAAAAATAAAAATAAATAAAAATAAAAATAAATAAAAAAATAATAAATAAATAAAAATAAAAATAAATATAAATAAAAATAAAAATGAAAAAATTAAAAAAATTAAAAAATTCTGTGTATCCCATTCCATACTGGAAAATAATTAGAATAATAAAGGGTACCCGAAGATATCTTAATGAATTGGACTTGCATTTACAGCATCAGTCACCATTGTTAAAAATAAATGAATATGATTTGTGCACAAGAAAAAGGAAAAAGGAGAAAATGGAAAATGGGGAGTGAAAAAGGTTAAATAAAAGCTACCACATCAATGCCTTCATTTAGGCCATTAGGTTTGAGAGTATTGAGAGTATAAATCCAATAACTCTCTCTTTTAATAAGATGTTGTCCCCTATCTCCGCCTCTGGGGTTGATGGGTATTTTTTCCAATATTGTAAATGAAAAATTCTCCTTCGTTGCGGTTGAATTATGTTTCTCCAAGAAATGTCTTGGAAGACTATGAATCCTGACTTTATTTTTAATGTTTCGAATATGTTCTTGGATGCGTATTTTAGTCTGCCTGATCGTTTTTCCAATATACTTCAGACCGCATCCACACGTAATCATGTAAACCACATGATCTGTATTACATGTAACCGCATCTTTAATTGAATACAATCGGCCATCTTCTAGGGTGTGATTGAGAGGAGTCTTATCTAAAAACTTACAACAGATGCATTTATTACATGACGTTACCCCAGGTTTTTTAGTCAAAAAATTCTTATGAGTGTTCTCTTTAACTTTAGAAATAGTTTTCAGCCTGCTAGGTGCCAGAATGCTTTTCAAGTTGGAAGCCTTACGGTAGACCACATTCGGTTTTTGAGGGAGATGTTGGCCCAAAATCGGATCTCTTAAGAGAGTACTCCAATGTTTTTCCATTTTTATTCTTATTTTTATTTTCACATTTATTTATTATTTATTTTTTATTTATTTATTTTTTAGTTTAATAATAATTTTTTCCCTATTTTTCTAGTTTTCTAAAACATAGAATAGATTATCTGTCACTTTATTAGTATATTACTTTAATATAGGAGTCATGTTAATCACATGCTTCGTTTCCACATATTTAAATATTGTAGTTCACTATACACAAAGTATTTAATTAGGGCCGCTATTAGGAGCGCATTTTTATGCGTCCCACAGTCTATTATATAGATTAGCACTTCACATATATTCATCAAGGCTGCCGGATGGAACGCATGGGTTACACTGTGCGCTCCATAGTCTATCACTTCCGTTCATCTTAAACACGCTCACATTACACTGCTGTTTACATAGACCAGCACCTCATATAGGTCCATCATGGCCGCCAGATGAAACGCATGGGGTATACTGTGCGTTCCATCATCAATACAGGCTGAGCGGTCTATCACTTTCTCACTACACTCACATCACCTGTGTATAGAATTCCGGACTTCCGCCTAAAATGGCCGCCATTTGGAACGCACGCGATGCGCGTTGCGTTCCACTGACTTATATTAGCTATTTAACGGTTCCATCAGACCCCCTTTTTCACTTCTTCGCTACATAAGGGAGCGCTGTAATGATACAGCTTATTGAAAATTTAGCTTTACTAGTTATAAACATCTTTAATGGATTAACTTTATTATCCAGTACCCGGAAGTGACGCTATACGCTCTGGGCTATATATACACTACAGAGACACAGTGCTTTCATTCACACTGGTGAACTCCTGCTGTATGCTACTGCTCCTGACATTGCTAGTAAGTGTTTTTTTTCCCAAGTGTTTTTTCCCAAGTGTTTTTTCCTTTTTCTTTTCCAATTGAAGTTTACTTGATGAGTTGAACTTGCATATCTCTTTTGGACTGTAATTTTATACTAAGGTATATAATGTTTTTGTTACCAGATGTTAATTTGAGGATTCTGTCACATCTGGCTATTACCATTGTTTTGGTTATTTCAAGTCTGAATACCCTTTTTTCTGGTATGTAATAATTTGTCAAACATTCAACCATAAGGTCTTCTGTTAATATGTATGGAACAGAATGTGACTTTCTGTAAATTTGTATGAATTTATATAGATTGCCGAAATTTACTGGATTATGTCTTATTGACATCTGAGTCATAATTTTATCTGAACATCCATAGGTATGTGCATTATTGTCATTAATTATCACGTGGTGTTTACGGGTGAATTTTTATTAAATTTTATTAATTTTATTAATTTTATTAATTTTATTAATTTATGAATTGATTTTCTATTGATTTATTAATTGATTAATTAATGATATAAATTTCTAAAATGCCTGGTTTCGATCCTATGTGGTCATTGTCGTTCTCTCCATCTCCTCTCCCTGTTCTTCCTCAAAATTCTCCTTTTTGTGATATTGCAGATATGAATTTCACTGATGTAATATATCATTGTAAATTACAGTTACTGCTGACCGCAATTTCTGCCCCTGATGAAGTCTAGTTCAGACGAAACGCGTTGGTACTTCTGTTTGTGAATATGAAATCTCTGAGCAATTATTGATGTTCACCAATTGTATATTCTGTGATACCCCTTGAAGGGTTTTATTGTACATGATTTATATGTACTTTTTATTTGTATTTTATATTAAATATATTTCTACTAAGTGACATTTATTGGTCTATTAGCGCACTCTGATCTCCCCTTCTTTTATATTTATATATATATATATATATATATATATATATATATATATATATATATATATATATATATATATATATATATATATATATATATATAAACGTTTGGTGGGTGGCGGCACTCAAATCAGCAAATCATGCTGATTTGAGTGCCGCCACCCACCAAACGTTTGTATTACCCTGTCTCCTACAGGGGTCCACGGAGGGCACCAGACCCGGCTGTATGCCGAGTTGCTCAATTGGAGTGCCGCAAATATGCAAATTTCTATATATATATATATATATTGTGTCATCATTAGTGTATTGTTACACCGGTACCCCCTGGGTACACTAGTATTCTTTTCTTATTGTGTCAACTCATGTGTATTGTTACACCCACTGGAAATTGTATTTCCCCAGAGGTTTCCTGGTCTCGGGGCGTTCCTCACCCCCGCCCTTAGGGCTGGGTTGTCCTCACCGGTGGGTACAGTTAGCTTTACCCTTGTTCTCTCCTGGCCTCGGCGGGCGAGTTGTCCATACTTAAGACCTGCCTGTAGCGGAGTGGGGCGGACCTAATTCGCCCTTCAGCCGAGACGGGCCCAGGTGAAGCCTAGCCCTGCACTTGTCCGTCGATTCCAGGTGGAGGCAACGGAGTTAGGGGTGGTGAGGACACCCGTGTCCATAACATTTGGTGAGGACACCCGTGTTCATAACAGTATAACCGGCCATTTACTTAGCCCAGTCTCATCTCTATCATGGATCCTGCGCAGCAGGCCGCCGGCCATACTCTGGTAGGACAGATGCATTCACTTACACAAAAGCTCCAGGAGCTTACACTCCGGGTCAACACACAGGAGGAGCGGGTCCATGGTGTCGTGTCTGCTTCCAGAAATTCTGAGCCTAAACTTAGTCTTCCAGATCGTTTTTCTGGGGATCGCTCACATTTCTATAACTTTAGAGAGGCCTGTAAATTATATTTTAAACTCCGCCCGGTCTCTTCTGGCTCTGAGTCCCAACGTGTGGGCATAATTATTTCCCTCCTCCAGGGGGATCCACAGACCTGGGCGTTCGGTCTCCCAGCTAGAGATGTAGCTCTTTCCTCCGTTGACTCTTTTTTTTCTGCTATGGGCTTGTTGTATGACGACCCTGATCGGTCCGCCTCTGCCGAAGCGAATCTTCAGGCACTACGGCAGGGTCAGGGTACGGCGGAGGGCTATTGTACTCAGTTTAGGAGATGGGCGACTGATTCGGGGTGGAATGATCCGGCCCTGCGCAGCCAATTCAGAATTGGGTTATCTGATGGTCTTAAGGACGCGTTGGTCCATTATCCCTCTCCCACATCCTTGGATGAGATTATGCAGTTAGCCATCAAGGTAGACCGACGGTTTGTGAACGTCAAAGGGAGAGAGAGTCGGGGGTGTTCTCCTCTCACTCTTCCGGGGATACCCCGGAGATCCCGGGTGAAGAGCCTATGCAGATTGGGGCCACTCGCCTTTCCGCCTCCGAGAAAAACCGTAGGAGGCTTAAGGGCTTGTGTCTCTACTGCGGAGGCCAGGGTCATCGTGCTTTGGCCTGTCCTCTTAAGGCGGGAAAAGACAGGGCCTAGGTGACTTCGGGGAATGCACTTAGGCCTAACTTGTTTTTCCCCCATTGATTCCATCTTAATTAGTGTCACCCTCTCCATTGGGAAGCAGGTGTCGGAAGTTTCTGCCTTTTTGGATTGTGGGGCAACCGGCAATTTTATTGACGCCACCCATGTCGAGTCCTTGGGGCTCGATCCCTTTCCCCTCGAGGGGAACCTCTCCGTTTGTGGTTTAGATGGTCTCCCACTTTCCAACGGCAGTATTTCCTCACGCACTCCTTCCCTTCGGTTGTCTATTGGGGCCCTTCACTCCGAATAAATATCTTTTTTCATTTTTCATTGTCCTTTTGCTCCTCTTGTCTTGGGCCTACCTTGGTTAAAGAAACACAATCCCAACATAGACTGGGTCTCGGGGGAGATCACTCGGTGGGGGTCTTCGTGTGCGGACAACTGTCTCTCTCTTCCTCTCCGGGCCTCACACCCTGTCCTTTCTGCTTTACCTCTTCCCTACCAGGATTATTCTGATGTTTTCTCCAAAAAGGAAGCAGAGACATTGCCCCCTCATCGTTCGTTTGATTGTGCTATTGATCTTGTCCCCAACTCTAGGCTGCCCAAGGGGCGTTTATATGCACTGTCTGTCCCGGAATCCCAGGCTATGGATGATTATATTAAAGAAAGCCTTGAGAAGGGTTTCATTCGCCCATCTAAGTCTCCTGTGGGCGCGGGGGGTTTTTTTGTGGAGAAAAAGGATAGTTCTTACCTAGCGTTCTGAGTGTTCCCGGTTCCTGGCGGTCTTGTCCTGTTCCTGCCTGTCTGTGGGTTTCCAGCTGCAGCATCCAGCGTTCCTATCCACCTCCTGGCTACTATCCTGGTGGTAGCCTGCCTTGCCTGCTGCAGTCACTGTTCTCAGATAAGTTGGGATTTCTCCCTTACCTTCTTGCTCTGAGACAACTGTGTATTTATATATATTGTGTCATCATTAGTGTATTGTTACACCGGTACCCCCTGGGTACACTAGTATTCTTTTCTTATTGTGTCAACTCATGTGTATTGTTACACCCACTGGAAATCGTATTTCCCCAGAGGTTTCCTGGTCTCGGGGCGTTCTTCACCCCCGCCCTTAGGGCTGGGTTGTCCTCACCGGTGGGTACAGTTGGCTTTACCCTTGTTCTCTTCTGGCCTCGGCGGGTGAGTTGTCCATACTTAAGACCTGCCTGTAGCGGAGTGGGGCGGACCTAATTCGCCCTTCAGCCGAGACGGGCCCAGGTGAAGCCTAGCCCTGCACTTGTCCGTCGATTCCAGGTGGAGGCAACGGAGTTAGGGGTGGTGAGGACACCCGTGTCCATAACATTTGGTGAGGACACCCGTGTTCATAACAGAGACGTAATGGCAAGTCTCTGTGGAGATGGCAAGGCTGATGATATGCTCCTGGGTGGCCCAAGGAGGTGAGAAAACCTCTTTTACTTGACGCGTTTCTCCGTCTATGTATTCAGACGGTTTCCTCAGAAGGTATAAGAACCCATATCTCCTGCCTGTCTTATAAAGCACTCCTGCCCAATCAGCCTGGGGCTTTAATTTGCATACACCTGTTGTTTAATTAACTGTATCTCCAGGTGTAATCAACCTATGAAGTTTTCACTTTTTAGGTATTCTCATTTTCTCCTTCATCCACCTGTGACACCTCACTGGACTAACAGTGGGGAATAGAAGGGCGACTGCAGGGAGCATGAGCACTTTAAGAATTTTGTGGCCAGCTCCTCCCCTTCTACTTCCCCCAGACAGTCAGTCTTATGTTGTGCCCTGCGGGAGCTAGGCACACTTCTGGTTTGCTCCAGGGCAAGTTCAGGAGAATTTCTTTATTTTTTTTACTCTACAATCAGCAAGAGGAGGGTCAGACAGCCTCTGCCTCTGTCTGACCCTGCCGTTGGAGCTGCCGGGGGGACCAGTTCGCAGCTGCATGCAGCTTGTGCTCTGGCTTCGGCTGAGGAAACCACAGTTTCCGGAGTGGACAGAGACACCGATGCGTGCGGCGCGTGTCCTGATCTCCCACCAGCCACACTACCCACAGGCCAGCCTGGCAGGGGTGAGTAGAGCCCGGTCCCTCTACTAGAGAGGGTGCCACGGCAGTGGCGTATATAAACAAGCAGGGCGGCACTCGCAGCCGCGCAGCCATGAGAGGTCAGTCGGATTCTCTTCTGGGCCCAGGACAACACTCAGGCTATTTCCGCAGTATTCCTCCCAGGGGTCGAAAACTGGGAGGCAGACTTCCTGAGCCGACACGACATGCACCCCGGAGAGTGGTGTCTGCATCCTCAGGTGTTCGAGCAACTGGTGAGGAGGTGGGGTCTCCCTCAAGTCAACCTCATGGCGTCTGGACACAATCACCAGTTGCCCCTATACGGAGCTCGGACTCGAGATCCATGAGCAGTGGGAGTAGATGCCCTGACAATGCCTTGGCCTTACCAGTTTGTGTATCTGTTTCCTCCATTCCCTCTGCTTCCGCGACTGCTACAGCGCATTCAGAGGGAGGCGGCCTCGGTTCTTCTGATAGCACTGTATTGGCCGCGCAGATCTTGGTACACAAACCTCACGTCCATGCTCGTCGACGAACCATGGCCATTGCCTCTGCAGGAGGATCTGCTCAGTCAAGGCCCTTTCTACCATCAGAGCCTGGAACATCATTTGACGGCGTGGGTACTGAGAAGTCCATCCTGAGGAAGGCAGGGATTCCGGCTACGGTTATCCATATGATGCTGAGGGACAGGAAAGAGGTGACATCTCTCCACTATTACCGTATCTGGAGAGCTTACATCAATTGGTGGGAGGGGCGGGGTGTCTCACCGAAGTTGTTCAAAAAGTCGAGACTCCTTCTCTTCTTACAAGCAGGCCTGTCCACAGGCTTAAGGCTGGGCTCCCTCAAGGTACAAGTATCGGCCTTGTCTGTATATTTCCAGAGCCGTTTGGCCTTACTTTTGGAGGTACAGACCTTTTTCCATGGGATCCTCCGTATTCAACCCCCTTTTAGGGCTCCTACCGCACCATGGGACTTGGATTTGGTTTTAACCTTTCTCCAATCCTCTTTGTTCGAACCTCTAGAATCGGTGGAATTAAAATATCTTGCATGGGAGACTGTGCTCCTTTAGGCCTTGCCCTCCGCAAGGAGGGTCTGTGACCTATGTAGGGGCGCTTTCTTGTAAACCACCATTCCTGATCTTTCACCCGGATAGGTTGGAACCTGCAAGGTTTTTCTACCTAAAGTGGTTACAGCCTTTTACATAAACCAGCCCATTGTAGTCCCGGCATTTGAGGGGGATTCTCCGGCTGACGAGTTTTTGGATGTGGTGCAGACCCTCCATATCTATGTAGAAAGGACGGCCTCCATTATCGTCATCCTCCTTCTACCATATCGGCGCACTCTACGCGCTCGGAAGGTCCCTCTTGGGCGGCTGCCCAAGGGGTTTCCATTCAGCAGCTATGCTGGGCTGCTACCTATCGAGTAGGAAGACCTTTGTCAGGTTCTACCAATTTTTTTTTTTTTTAACTTGTATAAATTTTTTATTGATTTTTCATATAGGTCATAGCTTACATAGCATAACATTGCATTGAATTTTTGACAATTAATTTGTACAATTCAACAAGAAATTAAGTCAGCATATTATCAGATACATGTAATGCAGTGTATTAATGCTATACATATAGAATCATAACTAAACAAAAATAAAAAGAAAAGAAAAGAAACAGTCTCTTATTCGTTATTTGGATTGGCGCATCTATTGGTAAGCAGCAATTATTTATAGACTATTGTTACTATGAAGTGTAACATCCAACTTGTTTCTTTGTACCATTAATAATGCTTGGTAAGGACGGTCAAAGTGTATACTGTCCATTAAAGTCCACAGAGGAGAATTGGCAATGGTCGTAGGGGAGCAAAGGGGGATCTAAATTCCACTAGGTTGAGGGGGAGGCCAAAGCCAGCACAGAATCATTCCACCTGTTCCATTTGGAATAGTACCTTGGGAGGGTGTCTCTCTGTCGGAAGACAAATCGCTCATGCTCCGAGACTTGATTAACCAGCGCACACCAGTGTCGGTGGCTAGGGGAGGATGTAGCAAACCAATTGCGCGCCACTATGACCTTTGCCAGCGTAACCAAACATAACACATATTTATAAATATCCGGGGTACAAAGTTCTGCAAGATCTAGGGCAAACATACATATAGAGGGCGAGGATGCTGGTAGAGTGGGCTCCGTAGTGCGAAGGCTACTCCAGACCCCATCCCAGAAAGCTAGGACCCTGGGACATTGCCACATCATGTGCCAAAAGCCAGCATCGCCCGTACCGCACCTAGGACAGTTCGCATCTTCTCTCAACCCAGCGCTAAATAATGATTGTGGTGTGCGATACACTCTGTGCATGACATAAAATGCCACCTGTTGATATCTCACACAGGGCGTTGATGTCCCAACAGACTCAAGAATTTGTACCCATTGTTCCTCAGTAATGGGTCCCAGATCACCCTCCCACTTAGCTTTTAGGCACGTTAATGCATCCGGATTCGTTCGGGAGATTAGGGCGGCATACACAGTTGAAACCCTCTTACGCTGTCCAAGGCCTCTTATTAGCTCCTTAACCGGAGAGTCCGACAAGGCTGGCACCCCGTTCTGGAACTGGGACTGTACAGCATGCCTGAGCTGGAAATATCTAAAGAAAACCTTATTTGATACTCGGAACTCGTCGCTTAGTTGTTGGAAGGACTTTAAGGAGTTATCTGCATACAACTGACAGATGGAAATTAGGCCTGCCCCATACCAGATATTATCAACCGAGATAGGGCGTAGTTCCTGAAAGGAACTGTTATTCCATATTGGAGTTTCTTTATCAATTCCCTTCCAATCAAAAAGAGTATGCGCATACCTCCATACTAGCCTGCATTGTCTCAACAAGGGGGGGAGTCCCCCGAGCGGACCACCCGTAAGAAGAAAGTGCAGCGGGACCAATCCCCTACCCACCGACTCAGTACAAAAATTGGGAAATGTGGCGCCTCCCCTATCTCCAACCCATTCAGAGATGTGTACCAGCTGGGTCGCCAAATAGTATAGTCGCAGGTCAGGGAGACCTAGACCACCGCTACCACGTGGCCTGGCCAAGGTTCTCCTAGCCACCCTGGGCACACCACCCCCCCATACAAAGGAAGATATTATGCTATCAATTTTTGCAAAAACTTTCTTAGGTATGTATACTGGAGCATGCTGCAGGGCATATAGATACTTGGGCTGGATGGTCATTTTTATTAAGTTTATGCGCCCAGTCATCGTCAGCGGGAGCTTTTTCCATACGTGTGTTTTTGCCTGGAAGGCCGATGTAATTGGGGCTATATTTTGTTGTACGTATTCTTTACTGTCAGGCGTAACCCAGATTCCCAGGTATTTAAAGCGGGTGGTCCACTGCAGGGGGGGAATTAATTGGGGGGTGTTCCGGGACCACACCCGAGAGCGGAAAGATACTAGATTTGTCCCAGTTAATTAATAACCCAGAGTATACCCCAAAAGAGTTGACTATTTCCAACAGTGCCTCCAAAGAGGGGCCAGCATCATTTAGGAACAGCAGCATATCATCAGCATATAATGCCACAGCATCTGGGTGCCAATTGACCGCTATTCCTCTAATCGCAGGGTGTGCTCTTATTAGGCATGCTAACGGCTCTATCGCGAGAGCAAACAGAGTCGGAGACAGCGGGCAGCCCTGTCTGGTTCCCCTGCCCAACCCAAAACAGTCAGTCAAACTGCCATTTATGGATAATCTAGCCCTGGGGTTGCAGTATAACAGTTTCACCCATCTAATGTAGTTAGGTCCGAAGGCAAACCCCCGCATAACCTCCCACAGATATGACCACTCGACCGAGTCGAAGGCCTTGGCGGCGTCCAAGGACACCACCACTGCCCCCGACCCGGCCGCGTCCCCCCTCTGCAAGTGGCAGAACAACCTGCGCAGATTCTGCGTAGTAGACTTGGTGGGCATAAAGCCTGTCTGATCATTGTGTATTATTGATGAGATAACCAAGTTAAGGCGCAGGGCAAGGACCTTAGCAAGGATTTTAATATCTGAGGTAAGGAGCGATATGGGTCGGTAAGACTCCGGAGCAGTGGGGTCTTTGCCCGGTTTTGGAAGAACTATAATTGTTGCCTCCATCATTGATGGGGGTAAAACCCCCCCCTCGAATAGCGCGTTATATAGGTTTAGCAAGTATGGAATAAAGTGCTCTCTATACTTTTTGTATACTTCTATGGGAATACCATCTCCACCTGGTGCCTTCTTGTTAGGAAAGGAGGCTATGGCTGCCTCAATCTCCGTGTGCGAGATCGGTGCCTCCAACGCCTCTATGGAGGAGGGTGACAAACGGGGCTGTGTGACTTCAGCCAAATACTCATTCAGCTGGTCATGGGTATAACTAACTTTGGTAGCATAGAGTGTTGAATAGTAACATTTGAACTCCTGTGCTATCTCGGTGGTGGAATAACACATTTCCCCCCTGCTATTTTTGACGCCAAGGCCCTTATTCTGATTGACGCGGACTTTACCGCATTCTTACGGATCGCGTCTTTTCGCCGTCTGCGCATGCGTGGAGAACGCAACGCGCATGTGCCACGCCTAGACTCCGTACCAGTTCGGCAAAATCCCGTCCAAAACTGTTGGCCGCAATCAGTCGGGAAATATGGGCGTATTATGGGCGTCATGCGGAATGGCACATGGGCGTAGTTTCAAAGTGGGCAAAACGGGGCGGAAACATGGGCGGACACGGGGGAGTACACTTATGTTGGGGGGCGTACATTCGGAAACCACTCCGAATGCACGCGATCAAAAAGGGCAGAAATGTGCGGTGTCCACAAGTGTACTATTGCTTTGCGTACACCACTCGTTCATGCGGTAGGCGAACGTACGCCTAATGACTACAACCATTAACACCTGAACCCAATAGAATCTACTCCTTTACTCATTACTCACTAATAGGACGCTTGTCAGTGCTTTAATTGAAACCATTGCTGCTTCAAGGAACCCGTACTAAACACCCACATATGCTGTACTTGTCAGACACTTTCAAACTGCTAACAATGGACATGACAGAATATTAATACTAGCAATACCCATGTGTATTTGACATGTACTCATGAAACCACACATTTTGGGTAAAGTAAACACATTTATTTATATTCATGTCACAGTCAATGGCAGTGTGATGCAATGACCATAAAATAATACATACAAACAATAAACAACATGGCAGGAATGCCGCAAAATAAATAATAATACAAAACAAATATAATTGCACACAGATGGACTCCAGCACCTCCTATGTGCCACTGCACATGCAGCCAGTGGGAAATGATGAGGCTGCTGGCCCTTCTACAGCAGGGCAAGCTGCACCTGACCATTCAACAGCAGGGCACCCTACACCTGGCCCTTCTGCAGCAGGCCAACCTGCAGCTGGCTCATATGCACCATCAGCAGAATCATTTGGAACACAACCGGGGACTTCACAAGATAGTACCATGGCCATCACTTCAAGTACAGCTGACAGTAATGCCAGGCAAAAGAGGGCAACAGGGGAACCACAAAGGACATATGAAGCAAGGCCTCAGCTGGTTCCCCTCAGCACGTGATTGGACACAAGAAGCTGACACACACAGCACAATGGAAGATTTGGGAACACATAACGGCAGAGATTAATGCAGCCACAAGTTCATTTCCGACCACGTTTGGCCTTGGTAGGCTCCTTGGCCTGTGCAGCAGCTCTTCGGGGACGGCCAGATGCTGGGGCAGGTGGAGCAGATGATGTGGAGGGGTTGGCTGGTCTACCCCTCCTGCCAGCAGGGAGTGTTGCCGCTGGTAATGCACCAGAAACGGATGCCATTAGGACCCTGTTGCTGGTAACCAGCTCCACCATAAGCTCATTATGGTGGAGGAGGAGATCATTTTGGCGGGTGGCTTGCTCGGCCAGCACCTGAGCACTTGCAGCCATGGCCTGCATGCTCGCAGCCATGGACTGCTGGGTGCTGACCAAGCTCGCCAGGATCTCCTCGGTCCTACGCACCCGTTCTGATGCCAAGTCTCCCTGCTGGTTGATGTCCCCAAGCACCTCGGCCAAGGCGGCCAAATCGGCTTGGCCCGATGCCTGCTGCTGCACAGGCCTACCTCTGGGGCCAGGTGGCACGGACTCCTCCACCTCCTGAACAGAGTCGTCACCAAGCGGTGGGGTGTCTATGGGCAAAGATAAACACAATTAGGAGACATTCTACGATAATTACTTGCACAAGTTTATGGCATGACCAATATTTACCTTCCAGAAAAGACGCAAACACTTCAGCTGGGGCCTCGCTATCCATAGTGCTCACCCCCCGGATCTCCTCAACTGATATGCAGCTCTCGGCCATCACCTCCAGGGGGGTGAGCTCTAGCC
The DNA here is from genome assembly GCF_055691185.1 of Crinia signifera. Classification (NCBI taxonomy): domain Eukaryota; kingdom Metazoa; phylum Chordata; class Amphibia; order Anura; family Myobatrachidae; genus Crinia; species Crinia signifera. Next base: position 20,754,034 of record NC_139222.1, on the reverse strand, counting down.
CTGATGGCATGGGGCCGGCCCCAGATGTCTGGCTGTGGTCCCACCGCTTGGTCAGCTTCCTCTTCAGGTTGGTTTTGAAGTCCTGCCACCTGCAATGTAAGTTGACATATTAATACATGTCACTCCCAATGTTAGCTGTTGCAGCCATTGCTCTGTGCTACATATTACAACATGTGATTATTGTCCCATATATAATATTACATGCAACTATGATATCAACCGTTACAATACACATTCACAATCACCCTACTCTAACTCACAATGAAATTACATGGCAATAATGTATGTGTATCGTAACAACCTCACGGGCCATTTGCTAAATGCATCTAAGCATCAATTCAATCATTACTTGGCTATTACTGGCCACATGTATCACAAAACAACTTGCCTCTTCTTCACATGGTCCGTCTCACGAACTTGTGGCGCTACTTCATTAATCTCTGCCGTTATCTGTTCCCAAATCTTCCATCTGCGTGTGTGTGTCAGCCTCTCGGATGGACACTCTATCCAATCACGTGCTCGGGGAACCAGGATGGCCAGCTCCTGTGCTTCATATGCCTTATTTTTTTTGGGTGGTTCCGCTGTTGCACTGGCTCGCCCCTTGCTACGTCCCTGGCCCCGCCCCCTGGCACCAGTCGCTGCACTTGAAGTGCTGGCCATGGTACTACCTTGTGAAGTCCCCTGTTGTGTTCCAAACAATTCTGCTGATGGTGGATATGAGCCAGCTGCAGGTTGGCCTGCTGCAGAAGGGCCAGGTGTAGGTTGCCCTGCTGTAGAATGGTCAGGTGCAGGTTCCCCTGCTGGAGAAGGGCCAGCAGCCTCCTCATTACCCACTGCCCGCATGTGCAGTGGCACATAGGTGGTGCTGGAGTCCATCTGGTCAAATAGTTGCTGCAGCACTGGGTCCACCTCTGGTTGGGATCCAGACATGTTAGCAACAACATTGTCACCTTCTAATACACCTTTATATACTGTTTGTGTAATCTGTTTGGCGGACATCAGCGGCAGCTGCGTTCCGTGCGTGAGCGTACGTCGCTGGTTTTTCGCGCCGCATACGGTGGCGGAAATTCCATTGTGTAAAACCTGGCGAAAGTTCGACATGAAATACTGGTCACCAATGCTAACATTGCATAGAATCTTCTGATACACCTGTGACTATTGCTCAATACACATGCTATTTGCTAGCATGACATGACATTTCATTCATGACTACTGTGGTATTGTGGCGTTTTAGTGCAAGCTAAAAGTAGCCCATTCCCTTAGAGAATCCAGGCCACAAGTCATGCAATACTCATCTCTACTGTTATAGACCACACATGTGAGAGCCCTATAAATAATGTCTTCCTGCTAGAATCATTTGTCTTCAGATCTGGACTTGTCAGGGTCTAAGGTAAGCTCTTCCATGCTCCTTGTAGATATGATATCCATTAACAATGTAAGTGTATGAATGTATGCACTATTGCCTCACTGACTACAGATTGTTGGGCCAGCAAAGTGGTGTATTATTATTGCAACATGTCACATGTTCACTATTTCACTCACAGGGCTTAAACCTGTGTGGGTTCATCTATTGCAGGACAACATGTCCCAGCAATAGATGAAATGTGTCATAGTACATGATGTCGGCAAAAAATGCTGACACCTTTATCTGTGTGTTTTGGACGGTGTGTATTGAGTTCATATTATTGTGTCATCATTAGAGAGTCAAATGGATCTGCGGGATTTCATGGGGCGCCCATCTATTGTACGTATTGAAGGCTACAAATCTATTTGTAGTGGGATATGGCCATTATGTGCATAGGTGCATCAGTATTTATGTTCATTTCTTTATAGGTTGCTGAAGCTATTATGCGCTACATGGAGAGGAGGCTAAGGGCACTTGCGGCTCTCCCCACTCGTCGGCCAAGGAGGCCAGGACGTGCTAGAATCTATCGCACACGGGTGACTCTGTTTGCTATGCCCGATGATGAGGTACTTACTAGGTACCGGTTACCGCCACATGTCATTCTGGATCTGCTCACCTTAATTCAGAGCGATCTGGAACCTCTACACGGGATCACGACAGCAATTCCGCCTCACACACAGCTGCTGGCGGTGTTGCATTTCTGCGCCTCAGGATCATTCCAACAAGTAGTGGCAGTACTTGCTGGAATATCTCAGCCGGCCTTCTGCCGAATCCTGAGGCGTGTGACGTCGGCCATGTTCAGGCGCAAGGGGCACTTCATGGCCATGACATTTGCCACCGAGACCCTGCGCAGAAGCCAGCAGGCCTTCCATCAAATTGCTGGCTTCCCTAATGTGATAGGGGCTGTGGATGGCACCCATGTACCATTTGTGCCTCCATCTCGAAGTGAGAAGATATATAGGAACCGCAAATTGTTCCACTCACTGAACGTGATGGTGGTATGTGGCCCATCCATGGAGATTCTCGCCTTCAACTCGAAGTTTCCCGGAAGTGCCCATGACTCTCATGTCATCCGACAAACCGGGATATGGCATAGACTCCAAGAGCTGGAAGGCCGTGATGCGTGGGTTCTGGGTGACTCCGGTTACCCATGTACGCCCTGGCTACTTACGCCGTACAGCTACCCAGCACCGGGCCCACAGGAGGCATTCAATCGGGCGCATGTTGCCACCAGGCAAGTGGTGGAGCGCTCAATTGGCCTTTTAAAAGGTCGATTTAGAGTGCTCCACCGCACTGGTGGTGACTTACAATATGCGCCTGAAATGGTGTCGAGGATCGTGGGCCTGTGTATATTTTTCCACAACATTGCTGTGCGGCGTGAGATACCCTTTGATGAGTGGGAGGTACCATCTGAGCCGCAAGATCCGCCCATGCGCCCATCCCGCGCCCCTGAATGCCGGAGGGGATACCAGCTGCGGGACTCTGTGGCGCAAAGATACTTCAGGTACATGTTATTGAGTTGACAGAACACACCAATTATTGTACAAATCACCCCTTCAAATAAGTACAGTGTGTTAGTTGTCAGTGTTACAACACGAAAATTAGCCAGCCTGCCCTCCTAATGGCAAAGAAATAGGAGATATTTATCATATGTGCTTAGTTTGGGGGGAAGATAAATATTGGTGCTAATTATTATACCTTGTTAAAGGGATCTTATGTGTTTGTTATATCTTCATTATTGTAGTTGATACTATCCCTGATGACTGGTGAGTACATTGATTTATTCTGTAATGTGTTTTGGATTTTTTCATGTGTTGATGTCTGATTTGTTTGCAGATATATATATATATATATATATATATATATATATATATCTATATATATGATATTAGAATTTATTCACATGTTTCAACATTTCAAGGAGCAGGCAGGCAGGCAGGCAGGCAGGCAGGCAGGCAGGGCTGTTGTATAATGCTGGTCTCAGGATACCTGCAAGTGTGTGTATGTGTCTTTTACACATAAATGTACGCATACACATAGATGCATAGAGTAAATAATGCTAAGTACAGCTATGCGTTGCTAAGCTATAGCACGCGTTGCTTGGCGGAGCGAGGCGTCATTGGATTTGCTAAGTGCATACACACTGTGTTTTATATATATCAGATTTGTTCATTGCCATACATCAACACTACTGTTTTGAAGGCAAGCGAATTTTTCACCATTTGTGTTGGCGCAGAGACGCTGTTCATGTAAAGATGAACAATAAAGTTATTAACACAAATAACTGTGATCAACCAATGCCACCAGCTGATTGGTTGATAGATGCCATTGTCAACATGGCGGAGACACGAAGGGCAGAACCCTTCACACATGCGGAGCTGAGGGTTCTTGTCTCCGTCATGGAGACAAGGCTGGGCCGTGCAGGGCCCTTCATAACCAACAGGCATAAGCGGAGGGCCTATGCAGCGGCAGGGCGCCGAATTTACGCCCGCACTCGGGTGCGGAGGTCCCTCGGGCAGCTGGAGAGGCGGTGGTCGGACCTCCGCAGGCGCCAGCCCCAGCTGCTTGAGCAACTCAGGGGCGAAATTGCTGAATGTGAGTATTTTAGCTATGAAATTTCGCACTTACAACATAGCATATATAAACAATAAAATGTGTCTCATGATAAGTGGGTGTCCATGGGTTTAAAAGTCCATAGACTGTTATGTGTGCTTCTTCCTGGTTAACATGCAGTCATGTGGCTTTTATATGTAATGCCATAGCATTGAGGATTATGATGCATACAATGTGCCAGATCTAATATGTGTTACACATTGCTAAATGCCTGGGTTGTAATGTGTGAACAAATTACTACCAATCACATACTACTTTAAATGTCACAATTTTGAATCCATTAACAGTAAGGAGCTACTTTCCTGCATCGTTTGCCATCATTATCACCCTTCCATGTATGTCTTGTTATGGATTAATACATGTGCCCCAATGACCCCACATTGACCATGATGTTTTTTTCTAACACACAGCACGAGCCCAAGCACAACAGGCCCGTGAAGAGGCGGAGGCTGCCCTGGCACAGGAGGAGGCCCAAGACCCGGAGGAGGAGGTGGCGGCAATGGTGGAGGAGGAGGAAGTGGAGGAGGAGGAGATGGTGGTGGAGGAGGAGGAGGTGGTGGAGGAGGATGTGGAAGCGGAGTTGGTTGCGGAGGAGGAGGTGTTGGTGGCGGAGGAGGAGGTGGAGGAGGAGGTGGTGGTGGAGGAGGAGGAGGAGGAGGAGGAGGAGGAGGTGTTGGAGGAGGAGGAGGTGTTGGAGGAGGAGGAGGTGTTGGAGGAGGAGGAGGTGTTGGAGGAGGAGGTTGTTGGTGCAGAGGAGCTGGCGGAGGAGGGTTCGGAGGAGGCCACGGTTGCCCCGGAGGACTCGGATGATGAAGGGGAGGAGGCGTGCCAGGCCCCGGAAGATCAGCAGATCGGTATGTTAACATAATGCATCATTCATGAAGTAGTTGTACTGGTATTTTTTATGTAGCACTGGTGATAAAAAATTTTTTTCCCATACTATTCATATAGACCCCAAAGTGGGTAGCTACAGATACAGGTACGGGTTAGATGGGGTGTCCAAGGCATCCCTTTCATCCAGGACACCTCTGAATTACACCGGTTTGTGGGATGGCGTGGAGCTCCATTTTGACTGCCACATAACCGTTGTAGTTAAACAGGATCCTGGCGTAAAGGGATGAGTGGATCATTTGTGGATTAAATTCACCTGCTGCAAGCGTTGATTATGACCCATCAAATAGTGGAATCTATATTGTTGGTGAATGTTATTTATAAACTCTAGGATGTATGCTATAAATGGAGTATGTCCCGGCCTACCTTGGAATGGAGTCAGAAGTTGCCAGTGTCCCAGGAGCCTCCTCTACCTAAACACCCCCTGTAGTTCTGATTTTTATTTTTCCCTCACAGAATTGTAGGTTGCTTTAGACAGAATTATGATTTTGAGGATGTGTACTGTGCATTCCTGACATTTGCATTACTCCCATGCCACGAACCATCACTGAACTTAGACTGAGCAGATTGTGACAAGTTCTTATTGACGGAGGCCATGACCTGCTTGTCATTGGTTAGTCATGGGTGGGTTGTGACTGAGAAGAAACAATATGACTGTTATGTCTTCTGCAGAGTAAAGGGTATAGGCCGAAAAAGACAGTATGTAGTAAATAAGTTAGCATGTATGTATATATGTATGTGTCATATCTATTTATCTATGTGTGTCTCTATCTCTCTACATCATGGGTCCTCAAACTGCGGCCCTCCAGATGTTGTGAAACTACAAATCCCGGCATGCCTTGCCACAGTTTTAACACTTCCTTATAGCAAAACTGTGGCAAGGCATGCTGGGATTTGTAGTTTCACAACATCTGGAGGGCCGCAGTTTGAGGACCCATGCTCTACATAGATATATATATATATACACACATGTCACCAAGCATTTGTGCAATTTATGTCGCAGTATGTGAAATGTATGCAAGAATAACATGACTAATTGTTGCCCCTTTGACATGCCCACAGATGACACCACACCGGCAGATGAGGGGGTGCGTGGGGCCCTCCTGCGACTGGAGCACCATCTGTGGCTGGCTCAAGCAGACCTGCAGGACCTGAAAGATCAGCTTCTTTAAATTATAATTTTCTATTTTTTTTTAGTTATGTTAATTGTGTGGTTTAATAAATTCTTTATGCAAGTTCACAGTTGTTGGTTTTATTTGCACTTTAAATAGTATATGTGTAGATTGTTTATAATCTTTTACACAGGGTGTAATACAAACCATTGCACTTCAATTGCTGTAAGGGTTAATGTGTGCAATGCATGTGTTAGGCATGCTTGTAAGGATATATTGGAATCTAATTGATTCCAATTCCAAATAAGCAGTTTTTTATGAGGATAGGTAATTGAATAAGTGGGTCATGTGATGTATAGCAGAAGATACTTCATAGTGGGTTGTTTGGCGTAAATACTCCGCTTACGTGCGGTAGCACCGCTTGGCTCCCGTTCGGATGCGGTATTCCCGAGCATACTCTGTAATACTCTGTAATACCGTGCCGAATCTGAGTGTTTCTCCCGCACACGCATGGTTTGTATGTCGTCCGTAAACACGCCCTGTTCTTAAAGAGTGAGTCCGTCCGAATGCGGAGGACACGTGGGCGTTTCTACGGACGATGGCCGCACGCGGCAAAACACCGTGGCGTGCGGACCGCACCGTAAGAATGCGGGAATATCCGCACCGATCAGAATAAGGGCCCTAGTATGGTATTAGCTCCTCTCCCATCTTTGACCAAATATGCTAGGTAGCTGCCACCCACCTCCGCCTGTGCATACATAGCGTGTTGATTAAACAGTAGTTTACGTTTAGTTTTATCTCGCAAATGCGCGGCCCATCTTTCCCTTGCCACATCCCATTGCATGTGATCCTCAGGTGACCTGGAAATAATGTATTTTTCTTCTCTGTCTTTACAATCAGCCTCAAGTTGAAATTCCTCTCTCCTCCCTGCTCGTTTAATATTAGCTATACGCTTTATGAATGTACCCCTCATATAGGCCTTGAAGGTGTCATGTTTTAATGCTTGGTCGGCACATGTTTTATTGCATAAATCAAACGTCTCCCACTCTTTTGTTAGATCCCTGTCGTCACCCATTAACGAGAGCCAGAAAGGGTTGAGCCTCCAACTGCTAGGATAGGGGGATGCCTGTCCTTCCATTGTTAGCAACAGCGGGGAGTGGTCCGAGATACCTCTTTGCAGATATTTAGCCTCTATTACTTTAGGGGACAAGTCAGGAGATATGAGTGCCAGATCAATTCTAGAAAGAGCATTAACGCTGGCTGAATGACAGGAGTATTGGCGCAGTTGGGGGTTTCTAACTCTCCATATGTCAATTAGACCCAGCTCGGTTATCAGCTTAGCAAAAGGGGTGGGCGCAGTCTGCTCAGGAAGGTCATGGGGTAAACGTTCATTCCATTTATCTAAATGCCTATCCATAAAATTATTAAAATCACCTATGCACAGCACCGGTGTGCCCGGACACATAGATACAAATGCCATTGCCAATTTTATCACCTCATTGCTGTATGGCGGCGGGATATATACCGCAAGTACATTTATGAGTTTGCGGTTGATGTAGGCCCTTAAAAAGACATATCTGCCATACTGATCTATTTGGCTGTGGACCAGGTGGAAGTTAACTGTTTTTCGGACTAAAACTGAGACCCCTCTAGCATTATTGGAAAAAGTTGAGTGGTACATAAAACCGACCCACGGCTTTTTAAGTGCTAACGTTTTACTGCCTGTTATATGCGTTTCAGTAATACATGCAACATCTGCTCTGTGCTTCTTAATTTGTCCAAGAACCAAAGCCCGCTTAACGCGGTCGTTCATTCCTCTAACATTCCAACCAAGCACTCTCAGGCCATCTGTGCGGTCAGCCATTTTGTTTGATGTTGGTGTACATTACGCGTTCCAGATAATTTAGACCCCCCCAGTGGGCCCCCGTCCAGATGGACGGCCATTGCAACTGCTTACCTAGCGCCTTAGACATACAGAGACCATTAGAGAACAACATAAAACATACTTTGCAAAACAATCCCAAATACCCCCCACCCTGCATATCTTCCCAACTAGATATACCTGTTCCCAGAAGAACTAACCTACCTAAAACCTAAAGTAACAAAAAATAGTGCACTTAGAAATGATACCCTAGGGGTATAGGAAACAAATACTCCTATAAGCTATATTACTGCATGAGCTCCGCTAACAATTAAGTGATAACAGTGCTACCCACCCTAGGCATTTACCCACAGCAATATAACAGTAACATCAAGCAATAAACCACTGGTTAGAGCAGCACGCTTGTCGCGGGCCGCAACTCCGCCTGGAAGGTCCTGTGGTACCTCAAAGTAAGATACATCACCACTGGAAGCTGTACAAGGTCACAGTTAGACACGAGGATTAGGGATACGATCCAACCTCGCCTCTGCCTCTCTTGCAGAGTTGAAGAAGTGTGTGGTATCCGCATGTATAACACGGAGACGGGCCGGAAATAGCATAGAATATTGGATCTGTCTCTCTCTCAGGCGCTTCTTGACGTTAATGAAGAGTGATCTTGACTTCTGCACTTCCACAGCAAAATCTGGATATACAGACACATTGTGATTGTCGTGCTTCAGGGGGCCCTGCACCCTGGCGAGGCGTAGCAGGGTGTCTCGATCCTTATAGTTGAGGAACCTTGCGATGAAGGTACGGGGAGGGGCGCCTGGAGGGGGAGCCCTGGATGGTAATCTGTGGGCCCTCTCCACCGAGAACTGAGGAGTGAAGTCCTCGCGTTTAAAGAGCTGCAGCAACCAGGATTCGAGGAATTGCTCAGGAGCAGAGCCCTCTGCTCTTTCAGGGAGGCCCACCAGTCTAACATTATTGCGCCTCAGGCGACCTTCCATATCAGAGAGTTTGGACTTCACTGAGTCCATTTGTGTCACCAGGTCTAAAACCGTAGCCCTGAGAGGATTAGTGACGTCCTCCAGATCGGATATTCTGTGCTCCGTTTCTCCGACTCTCTCACGCAATTTTTGCATGTCATGCCTTATTAACGTTATGTCCACCTGCACCTGGCCTATCCTGTCTGTTACTCTCTGCTCCGACGCAGCTATTGCTGCCAGGATTTGTTGTGTGGACTGCACAGGTGTTGGTTCAACGGGAGGTCCGGCGCCACCCTCAGCCGGGGGCGGAGAATCTTCAGAATGTGGTGGGGTGTTAGATTGGGAGCCCCTGGCAAATTTTTCGAGTCTGGAGGCAGCGGAGGCATGACCCGTCTTGCCCATGTTTGGTCACCACAACTCCCCTGTACAGGGCTATAGTTCAGTCACTTAGTGGTCGAGGGCCCAGCAATGTTGGGTGGTCGTCCCAATGTGCAGGGGGGGGGGGAGGGGGGGAGAGAAAGGGGAGCACACAGTCAGATTTTAAAGTATTTGAAATGAAATGAAGCCGGTAGGAATTAATAGCTGTTAAGCACGGTCTCCAGGACCTGTTAATTATTTCTCAGGGATTCACTACAGCCTGGCTAGATATGTGCACCGTGCTTTGAGGAGTCTGAGCTCCAATGCCTGGCCTTTGTATAATATAGGGGGTAATAGCAGTCAATGGCACAGTTTTAATCAGGCGACAGCACTATTGTATAAAGTAGGAGCACACCAGAAGAATGCACCTCAGGGGGTAGTTAGTAGCCGGCCACAGTTGTCTCCCCAGCTATTGGCAGCCCTCACTGTCAGCACCAGCCGTATCCTATCTGATGCTGTGTTCTCTAAGATGGCGGCCGTCCCTTACAGGGATTGTTGCGCTCACCCTTGGTGTTATTCCGACTTCTGTCCAGCTGTAAGGCTCACCGGCATCAGGAGGGGGCACCGCCAGGTCCCCAAAACAGCGTCTCCTGTCGCACCGGGTATCCCCGCTCTGCTCCCCGCCTGCTGGCGCCGCAGCCGCTGTGTCCTCCGTTCACCACATTGCGCCGCGCTGCCTTCACGTAGGGATAGCTCTCCTCCCGCACTCGCCCCCGGTCCTCACACCGCCGCACGGGGGGGTGTTCTTTGTCCCCGGACAGCGCCGGCTCCCGCCCGCATACAATACTCTGCCTGCAGGGTTTGGAGCGCCTCACCGTCCCCAGTCAAGATGGCGCCGGACACAGGAGGATTGGCGCGTACAGCTCTCCTCACCCGCCGCCGACCTCACGGACCCGACCTCGTCTTTTCCGCAAGTCCACACAGGTCAGGGGGGGTTCCTGCAACCTTTTGTGGGGTTTGGGTCGCCTTCAGGGTGGTGAAGCCAGGATATTAGCCCAGGATTGTAGCGGAGCTCACAGACTTACGTCCGTTCACATGCTGTACCAAGCCACGCCCCAGGTTCTACCAATTTGATACCATTACAGACCCTGCTTCTCAGTTTGGTCGCGTGGTTTTGATGGGATCTCAGCGCTGTCCCACCTGTGTTGGGAGCTCTGGGATGTCGCCACTGTTACCCCAGTGACACCTGGTGGATGAAGGTTAAAACAGGATTTTGTACTTACCGTTAAATCCTTTTCTCCGATTCCACAGGTGTCACTGGACGCCCGCCTCGGCGCTGAAGTTCTTGTTTGCTTCATTCAGACCAGTTTGTTTTCTTTGGTTTTCTACAGCACCATAGGTCTGTTCTAGTAAGATTAGAGTTTCAGTCAGTTGGCTTTGCTGAAACTCTCCACGATGGTATGTGTGGTCTAGTTTGTGTTTTCTGACCTTTTTCAATTTCAGTTATTTTCTTATGTTGTTCTGTGTAAGAGTGTTTTGTTTGTACTCATCTCCTCCTGGGAAGTGTTTTTTCCTATCTTCCAGCTCCCTCCGGGCACAATTCTGTTGACTGTCTGGGGGAAGTAGAAGGGGAGGAGCTGGCCACATTGTCTCTGAAAATTATTAAAGTGCCCATGCTCCCTGCAGTCGACCTTCTATTCCCCACTGTAACTCCAGTGACACCTGTGGAATCAGAGAAAAGGATTGGAGCAATTCTATTTAAACATACATAACAATTATGACCTCATATTATACAATATATAAAAAATGCATACACATACACAAATAAAAGTATCTATAAGTATTGGCATCCGTGAACGTAATCACTTTATTAACATTCCTAGTCCTCAACATTAATTGTTTATTCACATTCATTTGAGCCAGCTCTTGGCTCGACGGTAAAGACCCGGACCTTCAGTTTACACCAACCTTCCGATTGCTGGTTTGAGTCACACATCAGACCAAACCCAACTGTGGGTGTGTATAAATAGATTTCTTTTTTATATTATTTTATATTGATTTTTTAGAATATTTTATATTGTGCCAGGCATAAAAGGCTATATAATTAAAAGTGGTAACATAAAGAATAATAATAATAATAATAAATGTTAATTTAACCATAATCAAAATATAAATGAGAATAAATAAATATAGATAAATAATAAAAAATAGTAAATAAATGAAAATAAAGATAAAAAGAAAAATATTTATACACACCCACAGTTGGGTTTGGTCTGATGTGTGACTCGAACCAGCAAGAGCTGGCTCAAATGAATGTGAATAAACAATTTAATGTTGAGGACTAGTAATGTTATTAAAGTGAAGTAAGGTGATTACGTTCAGCGATGCCAATACTTCTAGATACTTTTATTTGTGTATCTGTATGCATTTTTTATATATAGTATAATATGAGTTTATAATTATGTATGTTTAAATAGAATTGCTCCAAATAATGAGAAGAGCTAAAAGGTGAAAACTTCATAGGTTGATTACACCTGGAGATACAGATAATTAAACAACAGGTATATGCAAATGAAAGCCCCAGGCTGATTGGGCAGGAGTGCTTTATAAGACAGGCAGAGGATATGGGTTCTTATACCTTCTGAGGAAACCGTCTGAATACATAGACGGAGAAACGCGTCAAGTAAAAGAGGTTTTCTCACCTCCTTGGGCCACCCAGGAGCATATCATCACCCTTGCCATCTCCACAGAGACTTGCCATTACTGTCGCCTCAGCCGCGGCAATTAAAACCCCACCGTCCTAACCTTAGGACCTGCCCGATCACCCATCCGGTGCCCGTCAGGAAACTGATGTGCGGTGCTGAGGGTTGAGGTATAGCAGGAGGGACATGGCTAATAATACTGTCACAGCACCTGCCAGCCACGTGGTGTGCGGCCGCAGAGGACCGCTCAACCTAGACGAGCCGGGAGGCCACACACTGCCAAACGGATACTGCTAGGACCCCGTAAGCGCCGAGTCTGAGACGGCCGCAAATACATCTGTGTGGAAACTTTCTTGCGTGGAATTACAAAACCATCAATGCCCGCAATTAATATTCTCTAAAGAGGGACAGACAAGTGGTGAGATCTTTTGCTCTGGGAAGCATACCATTCAAGTAACATTAGATCTGCACATGTGTTTTACCCTACAGGATTTATATTGACTATTGGTCCCTAAGCACCAATTAGAGACTGTGTGATTAGCATGGGTCTTGGGACATTGCTAATTGTCAATGGGACATTTTGCCTAAGGGGCAATTATACCTAATAGGTTTATTACAAGGTTGATATTAACTAATGTATTTTTAATTATTGTCTTTTAATAAAATTTTATACATTGGTATACATGCGCTCTCTTTAATTGGTTCTTTTTTCGCTCTTTAACTACTGTTGCCTTGGTAGCTGCACATATATACCAATCATAAGCACTCATAGTGAATTGTGATATATATATTTGGAGTAATTGATTATTTAGAAGTTTGGCGCCTGAATTATTATTATTATTTTGCTTTCATAAAAACTGCTCCAAAAGCCCGCTAGTACATTCAGGGGAAACTAAAATAATGTAAAAATACCCTTTCTCTTTCAATGGTCCTGGTGACATAGCTCAACACTGGGATGTAGGAGGGTCCGAAGGAGCCAGGCACCTATCCTAAAGCTTTAGAGGGTAGGCTCCTCCCCTACTGCATCCCGGACTCTTCAGTTCGTGTTAGGTGCCCACTGGAGTGGGTGCTATTCTAAAGGGCTGCAGGAGCAGCCGAAGAAATAGAGTAGTTAGGGAATTTTTATTATTTTATTAACTTTCACCCTAGCTAGGTAGGCACAGAGTGAGGATTCTCATTAGTGAATCCTCACTCTGCTAGCGCAGCAGGAGCTGACAGAAGCGCATCCTGTCAGCTCACTGTGCACAAGGGAGACGCTGTCTGGCCTCCCTGTGCAGCGCTTCCAGCTTCTTTTAAGAAGCTGCCTGGGCTACGGAGCGCTCTGAAACCGGCTTCACGCAGGTGGGGATCATGGGGGACAGGCGCTCCGTGATGGCGGCGGCCATTTTCTGCGGAGCTTACACACTGAGCTCCTGTTATGAGAGGACAGCAGTGTGTTACAGGCATGTTCCAAGTGGTCCCCAGTCGAGGGGGAGATACTGGAACTAGGAGATCCTACTAAGGGAGCGGCTGTCTGGGGTGGTTGGCGCCAAAAGTCACGGACCCCGCAGCAGCAGGGACTTGGTCTCTTCCCTCACTCTGTTTTGGCGCCTTTCAGAACGCTTGCAGCGGAGCTGAGCTGGCTTACAGATCCTGACAGAGTGTTTGGATTTCCTGGGCATCGTTTCCCCGCATCTGAAACAGACAGACAGATAAGTGGCTGGGTGCATTGACTCTGTATAAGCGCTGTTGTACATTTGTATGCACTGTGTGGTTACTTTACATCATGTCTGAGCAACAAGCTGTGGTTTTGGGGGAGGGAGCCCTTAATACTATGAGCGCTTGTAATGTATGTACACAAAAATTTATACCTGAGCAGATGGCCAAGGGGGGTTTGTGTATTGCTTGCGCTGCTGTGAGACCCATGGGGAGTGAACCCCAGAGGGCAGAGCAAATTGAACTCGCGTGGGCTAGTGCCCTGGGCAGGTCTGTTAACGCTTTAGTGCAATTGCTGGACAGACAGAGTGATGCCTTGGTAGAATCTCAGAGACCTATGCCATCATCTCAGCAGTCCTCTGGCTCCTTGCCTCTTACCTGTCACAATATGTAGTATTCCGTGTTACCTGCGTGCAAAATCCTGCTGGCTCTGTCTATTGCTGCTGACAGCTCTGTGTGGTTAAAGTCTGCATGCTGATTTCAGCTTCTGATCCACTCCATGCTGCAGGAAAGTCTGTGTGATCTGAGCTCTGCTGATTAGTTGCAACACCTGGTAACTCTCTCCTGCAGGAGAGTTCAGTGTGAACTGACCATGCTCAGCCTTCATTGATTAGGGCACCTGTGAGTAATTAGCTCCCTGTGCTTCCTATAAAAAGGCAGTCTCTGGCAGACAGAAGCTGCCAGAGTATAGGCTCACATCCTGCTCCAGCGTCCCTTGTACTTCACTGTATTCCTGATCACCAGATACTGACTTCGGCTTGCTTCCTGACTATCCTTCGGCTTAATCCCTGTGTACCGTGAATCGTGGGTTACCTGTGTATGACCTCGGCCTGCCTCCTGACCACTCTCCTGCCTGATCCTCGCGTACCGTACCCAGTGATTACTAGTGGACGACCTCGGCTTGCCTCCTGACTATTCTCCTGTCTGACCCTTGTGTACTGTGCTCCGTGACATACCAGTGTACGACCCGGCTAAGATGACTACGCATAATCCTGAATCCACGCTACCTGTTTCCAAGGGGTTACCAGTGCCACATGGGGAACCTGCTCAGGGGACCGCGACCGGCATGTCCATAGCAGCAAAGCCCAAATCCCAACTGGAGGGGTCACTGGTGAACACCTATGGCGTGGTAAGACTCCGCACCCCTGTGTCAGGTCTAGCCAATCCCCGGCCTGGTGACCAGCGTGATGTACCTGAGACCGTGACAGAATACTCTGGCCCAAAAAAGGAGCTATGGGAGCAACTGTCTGCTAGGGTCTGTAAGCAAGAGCAGAACCAAGCTCTGATCTTACAAAGCATACAGACTCTGTTACAGCGGATGGACTTCGCTTCATCTCCTCCAATATCCGTGGAACCAGTGTCAGAGGCATTGAAGATTCTTCACCTTTTAATGCAGCAGTTGCAGGAGCTACTGACTAAGGTGTTTTCAGTGATTACCGTCTTACTAGGCAGTCCTTCTAGTGGCACGGTACCTTCCACTCTAGGTTCAGTGCCTGTGAAACCCTCTGATGACATTCCGGGCACTCCAGTGGCATCTACATCTGTGCCCTGCAAGGACAGGTACCTGAGTCATCCTCGTCCCCAGTTGTCTGATGAGGAGCGCCAGCGGCGTAGATCCCTCAGCCTATGCTTTTATTGTGGAGCCCAGGATCATTTCATCGGGGATTGTTCCCTACGTGGGACCCGAAATAGAGCAGTAGATTCTGTTCTAACCCAGAGGGAATCCTATGGTTACAACTGGGGTCCTAGGACCAAAATTTCTTTGAAGAACTGTATAGCCCAGATCAAGTCCCAGGAAGGGCACCAAAGTGCTGTACTCCAAAAGGAATTCCCCAGTGTTGAGTTCCGGGAGGGGTCTCAGAGTGACAAGCCCCAAGAAGGGTTTCAGAGTACTTCACCTCAGAAGAGGTCTCGGAGGGTAATTTCCCAGGAGGGTTCTCAAAGCTTCAAGCCACAGAAAGGGGTTCAGAGTGTCGTGCACCAGGAGGGGTCTCAGACTGTCAGGCTCCAAGCAGGGTCTCAGAGTACCACACCCCAAACAGGGTCTCTGAGCATTGCGCCCCAGGTGGGTTTCCTGAGCACTGCATCCCAAGAGGTGTCTCTGAAGGTGGTACCCCGAAAAGGGCTTCTGAATTCATTACCCAAAGAGGTCACTCAGAGTGGTGAGTCAGCTAGACTACATTCTAAAATTCCCAGAGCATCTCCAAAAAATTTTTTGAGACCCGATTCCTTGAATTTAAGAGGTGGAGTTATATGTGTAGGTTCTTCCAGGTTGATGGTGGATCCTCATGAACTCCCTACACGGACCATGGACCAGGATTCAAGTTCAGAGTGCGGCTCGGATCATGATGTCACTCCTTTTCTGGGACGTCCAATATTATCTACTGCCCGTTTTGTAGAGCCAAAGGTCACACATCAGTCAACAAAATCCAAACAGTCTTCCAAAAAGAGGAAGCACCGCAGACGACCTTGAAAATTTCCTTGTGGGGTGTTCGGAGCCCACCCCTAGAGGGGGGGGTAATGTCACAATATGTAGTATTCCGTGTTACCTGCGTGCAAAATCCTGCTGGCTCTGTCTATTGCTGCTGACAGCTCTGTGTGGTTAAAGTCTGCATGCTGATTTCAGCTTCTGATCCACTCCATGCTGCAGGAAAGTCTGTGTGATCTGAGCTCTGCTGATTAGTTGCAACACCTGGTAACTCTCTCCTGCAGGAGAGTTCAGTGTGAACTGACCATGCTCAGCCTTCATTGATTAGGGCACCTGTGAGTAATTAGCTCCCTGTGCTTCCTATAAAAAGGCAGTCTCTGGCAGACAGAAGCTGCCAGAGTATAGGCTCACATCCTGCTCCAGCGTCCCTTGTACTTCACTGTATTCCTGATCACCAGATACTGACTTCGGCTTGCTTCCTGACTATCCTTCGGCTTAATCCCTGTGTACCGTGAATCGTGGGTTACCTGTGTATGACCTCGGCCTGCCTCCTGACCACTCTCCTGCCTGATCCTCGTGTACCGTACCCAGTGATTACTAGTGGACGACCTCGGCTTGCCTCCTGACTATTCTCCTGTCTGACCCTTGTGTACTGTGCTCCGTGACATACCAGTGTACGACCCGGCTAAGATGACTACGCATAATCCTGAATCCACGCTACCTGTTTCCAAGGGGTTACCAGTGCCACATGGGGAACCTGCTCAGGGGACCGCGACCGGCATGTCCATAGCAGCAAAGCCCAAATCCCAACTGGAGGGGTCACTGGTGAACACCTATGGCGTGGTAAGACTCCGCACCCCTGTGTCAGGTCTAGCCAATCCCCGGCCTGGTGACCAGCGTGATGTACCTGAGACCGTGACATTACCCAGGCAGATCCTGCCTTCATACAGGTGATGCAGGATACTGCAAAGTGGATCAACAGGTTTAGTGACTTGCTAGACAAAATTGATGTTGATGCTGTAGGGACCCCTAAAAGGTCTTACTCAGTGCCTTTATTGGTAGATGAAGAGGAGGGAGCATATGCAGACATTCCCTGGGAGCAGGGTGATGATTCCGAGGATTCCTCAGCCGCAGGGGTGGAGGATTTGATTACAGCTGTTAAACAGGCTTTAAAACTTTCAGTGGAGGATAAAACTCCTGCTAAAGGTGTATTTAAACGGCAGCGTAAGGAAGCTGTTACATTTCCTTCAGATGAAGGTTTACAAGAATTGTTGGAAGGAGCTTGGAAAACTCCTGATAAAAAGCTGCAGATGCCAAAGATTTTTAAGTCTGTACCCCATGCCGGAGTCTCATGTGGATCTCTGGGAAAAAGTGCCAGTAGTTGATGCTTCTGTGACACGCTTGTCAAAAGCTACTGTATTACCAGTGCAAGGGGGCGCAGCTTTTAAGGACCCCGTGGACAAAAAGATGGAGGGTAACCTCAAAGCTATATTTGAAGGGGTGGGATTCACCCTACGTCCCCTTATTGCTTCAGCCTGGGTCTCTAAGGCCATGATTGAGTGGGCCAATGATTTATGCACCATTTTACATGCTGACCCTGGTGTGTTGTTGCTAGCGGAGAAGCTTAAGGCAGCGGCAGAGTATGTGTTGGAAGCAGAAGAGGAAGCTCTCAAAATGGCGACCAGAGTTTCCACAGTGTCTATCAATGCCAGGAGAGTACTCTGGCTTAAGGCCTGGGAGGCAGATAATGAGTCTAAGAAGGCCTTAGAAACATTAGCTTTCAAAGGAAAGTTATTATTTGGATCTGAATTAGAAGAGATCATTAAGCAGGCCACGGGTGGCAAAAGTACATTCCTGCCTGCCCCCGCAGCCAAGCAGTCATCAAGATTTTCTGCTTTTAGGCTGTCCTTTCGGCCCTCCCCTAGAGGTGGTGCGTTCGAGGACAGTCATTTAGGGGAAAGTTTCAGTCCTCCAGGGGTAAGGCCCCGAAGTCAAAATTTGGTTCTTTTCACAAGAAACCTGTCACCAAAGGAGAGGACAAACCCTCCGCATGACTGTCGGGGGATCTGCCCGGCAGTGGTAAAGTAGGGGGGTCGTCTATCACAGTTCAAGGACGCCTGGGCGCCTCTAGACCAGGATTCCTGGGTGTTAGACATTATAGCACAGGGATACAGAATTCCCTTCAAAGGTCTTCCTCCGAGAAGATTCATTCCCACAGCTATACCAAAGGAAGCTCGGCTCCGTACAGCTCTCTTAAGAGCAGCTCACTCTCTGTTAGAGAAGGGGGTGGTAATCCCGGATCCCAGGACAGAGTGGAAGAAAAGGCTTTTACTCCACTCTGTTTTTGGTACCCAAACCAGACGGGTCTTTCAGACCAATACTGAATTTAAAGTCTCTAAATGTCCATTTGTGGGTAGACCATTTCAAAATGGAGTCTCTAAGGTCAGTGCTGCTAAGCCTGGACCAGGGAGAATTTTTGGCATCCATGGATGTCCAGGACACGTATCTTCATGTCCCCATACACCCAGAACATCAGGCCCTGTTGAGGTTTGCGATCGGAGACCTGCACTTGCAATTCCAGGCGTTGCCCTTTGGTCTGGCCACAGCACCAAGGGTTTTCACCAAAATAATGTCTGTAATGGCGGCTGTGCTCCGGCTGAGGGGAATCACAGTGATACCTTATTTGGACGACCTGCTGTTCAAAGCAGAGTCGGCAGACAGGTTGCAGAGTCACTTGGCAGAAGCCATCAGTTTTTTGCAGGCTCACGGCTGGCTTTTTTTTTTTCCATCAATAAATTTTTATTAACAGAGAGTTTTATATGGGGTACAGAAGAAAGAAAAAGGGGGATACTTGGGGGGGGGGGGACAACATTCTGGGTTAAAAAACAGTACAATTTTGCAAATAAAATGGGTAGAACAAAACATATATAGAACATAGCACAGATACACCGCTGCGCAGAGCGGGCTATATACGAGGCAGGTAATATACTAGACAGATCAGGACATATAGGACAGTACGGCAGACTGATATGAAATGAAATAAGCATTCCCTAATAGTCCCAGCTCTATTGACTTGATCAGGCTGTTGTCTAGTACCTAAGGTGGGGGGGATTCCGGGTCTGGGGTTTCATTTAAACTGAACGTAGTTGTCTGGTCCCCGCTCCCTTTGTTATGTAAGTATGCCAGAGGGCCCATCTAGGGTGGGGTGGGGGGGGGTTAGTCGAGTGGGGTTGGTGACCGGTCTCCATGAGGTAGTGGTGATTAGTTTTTAAAATAACCTGGAGAGAGGAAGGCGGAGAGGGTTGCTTCCACTGTTGGGCAAGGTTTGCACGTGCCGCGATAAGAATGTGTCCGAGGACATATGTTTTCCCTGCCGGGAGTTCCCGGGGGTATACGTGGAATAGGGCTATGAGTGGGTCGGGTAGGAGGGATATCTGAATTACCATGGATATCAAACTAAATACCTCTCTCCAGTACTCCCTGAGCTTGGGGCAAGACCAGAAAATGTGGAATATATTACCCACATTCCCACATTGACGCCAGCACATGTTAGAGCAAGTTGGCCAGAAAGTATGTAGGCGGTCGGGGGTCAGGTAGAGGCGGTTAATCAGTTTTATATGCATCTCCGAGTGATTGAGGCAGCGGGACATTGTATATGAGGATAGAAAGATCTTGCTCCACTGGGGATCGGAGAGCTGGATGCCCAAATCCGTCTCCCATTTCTTATGAGCTGCCGTCTTGGTAAACGCAGGGGGGGTTATCAGGGTCTTATACCAAAAGGAAATATCTCCTTTGGATATCGTCATAAAGGGGCGGGAGAGGACCGTTTGGTGGAGGGCTTCTGGTGGAGAGTATTTGACAAAGTGTGAGTTCCACCAATGGGTCAGCTGCAGGTAGTGATAGTACTCGTGGGAGGGGAGGGAGTATGTTTCTTGTAGGGAGGCGAAGGGTAGGATTGTGTTGGCGTTTAACACATCTCCTAGGGTTTTAATCCCTTTGTGCTTCCAGAGGTTCAGATTGAGATTGGGTATGAGTTTTGCCGCTGTAATGATAGGGAGAGTAGTGATAAGGGCAGGTGGGGCACGGAGATTGGAAAGTAGTTGGTCCCACACATGTAGGGTAGCAGATGTCGCCGGGAGTAGGGTTAGGAGGGGGGGTCGTATATGTTTTGGGATCTTTAGTAAGTCTGAGAGAGGGATGTGTGGGCAGTGAGATTGTTCGATGTCCACCCAGGCTCTGGAAGAGGGACTCTCGGAGTAATGTTTGGATGGGGCCAAGAGGCAGGCTGTCTGGTAGAGGGACAGATCGGGGAGGTCCAGTCCTCCGAATGCTCTCGGGAGGGACATTTTGGAGCGGGCCATAGCTGGGGGTTTTGTTGACCATACATATTTTGTTAGAATAGAGGTAGCCAATTGGAGAGATTTTTTCGGGAATACATAAGGGATGGTGCGGAACAGATACATAAGCTTGGGTAGGAGTGACATCTTGAATGCCGCCATCCTACCCATCCATGATATTTCGAATGTTAGCCACGATCTGGAGAGAGACGCAAGGGAAATGAGAAGGGGAGAAAAATTAGCCTCAAATACAGACTTCATGTTTGGGGGGATATGTATGCCTAGGTATTTTATAGAGTCGGGTTGCCAGTTGTAGTTATATTTGGATTTCAGTAAGGGAAGGGAATCTGCAAGGTTTATCGGGAGAGCGTCAGTCTTGGATGTGTTAAGTTTGTAATAAGAGGCAGCGCTGTAGGAGGATAGTGTCGCGTGGATATGTGGGAGCATTTGGGGGGATCTGTCACAAAAAGTAGCACATCATCTGCGAATAAACTCAGCTTATGATTAGTGGAGCCTACTCGAAGGCCTGGGATATTGGGGTTATCACGGATGGACATAGCCAGTGGTTCAATGGAGAGGACAAATATCAGGGGCGAGAGGGGGCAGCCCTTCCTAGTGCCATTGGAAATTGTGAAAGGGGTGGAAAGGAAGCCGTTACTAAACACTCGAGCCGATGGGGAGCTATATAGGGACATAATTGACCGCAATATCCGATCTTTGAAGCCAAAACGGGACAGGACCTCTTGCATATATTGCCAGTTAAGGCGATCAAATGCCTTTTTCGGCATCTAGTGAGAGGAGAAGCAAGTCCTGTCCTGTGGATAATGAATCGATTAGGTTGAACACTCTTCTAGTATTGTCTGGGGCCTGTCGTCCAGGGACGAACCCTGTCTGGTCTGGGTGGACCAGGGAGGGTAGGAAGTGATTTATTCGGGACGCCATTAATTTGGCAAAAATTTTGATATCAGTGTTCAGTAGGGCTATCGGGCGGTAGTTTTGGCACATTGCAGGATTTTTGCCGGGCTTCGGGATGGTCACTATTCGGGCCTCCAGTAATTCTGGGGGGGCCTTCCCCTCAGAGGAGAGCTCATTGAAAAGGTCTCTTAGGTAGGGGGACAGTAGGTCGCTAAAAGATTTATAGAAGTCTGTGATGAAGCCATCAGGCCCAGGGGCTTTGTTGCAGGGGAGTGATTTAATAGCTGACTGGATTTCAGCCTGAGACCAGGGGGCATTTAAGGAGTCTAATTGTTCAGAGGAAAGGGAAGGGAAGTGTAAGTTGTCTAAAAAATCACCGATGGTAGCATTGGTAGGTTGGGGCGTGGAGGGATCTAAGTAGAGATTATAAAGCTTAGAATAGTAGTCAGCAAACTGATTGGCGATGTCCTTAGGGTTATGTACTTTCTCTTTGCTTGGAGAAATAATGTATTTAATTCTATTTCTGGCCTGCTGGGCACGTAGTTTTCGGGCTAACATCCTGCCTGATCTGTTACTGGCTAAGTAGAATTTATGCCTCATCCTATTTAAAGCTGATTGGGTATGTGTGAGGAGAAGCTTCTGGAGTTGGCTACGTATCGAAGCTAACTCTGTCTTTAGGGAGACGGAGGGGGATTTTTTATTCCTGTTTTCAAGTTCTATTAGTTTGACCTCTAGGGCTTTTTGAGTTGCGGCGGCTCTGCGTTTTAATGTGGCTCCGGCTTGTATGGCTGCCCCTCTGGTGACTGCCTTAAAAGCACACCAGTGATTAATCACCGAGGTATCAGTTGTCTGGTTGTTTGTCATATACGCTTCCATTGTTTTTAATATGGTGTCTTTGGCTGAGGGGTCCTTTAGTAGATGAGGGAATAGGCGCCAAGGTCTGGGGGGGACTTGTGAGGGGAGGAAGTTCCATTGCCACACCACAGGTGCATGGTCAGACCATGTGATAGGGAGTATATCTGCACCCTTGGAGTGTTGGAGGGACCACTTGTCACATAGGATATAGTCAATTCTGGAGTAGGTGTTATGGACTTGGGAGTGAAAAGTGTATTCTCGGCCAGTTGGGTAGGTTATTCTCCAGGTGTCATACAGATCAAATTCTAATAATAGATTGCGTAGGGCTGTCGATTGATTATCTGAATGCGTATGGTGGGAGGAGGGGAGACGGGATTTGTCCAGTCGGGGGTCAAGAGCCAAATTGAAATCACCTAACAATATCAAGGAGCCTTTTGAGATTTTTCGTACCAGGGTGAATAGTTTACGGAGGAAGGCCACCTGATTCGTGTTGGGGGCGTAAATGGATACTATAGTCGTTAATCTGTCCTCTAGGAGGCCAGTAAGTATCAAGTATCTGCCATTCTTGTCAGCAGTTTGGGACTGGCAGGTAAAGGGAGTATGGCGGTTAAAAAGGATAGCAACACCATTACGTTTGAAAGGGCCATTGGCATAGTAGATTGTCGGGTAGTTTGGGTCTCTGAATTTGGGTGGGTTGGTGGAGGCAAAGTGCGTCTCTTGAAGGGCCGCTATATCCGCCTTTTGTTTGTGGAGATATGACAGGGCCATCCTACGCTTATGTGGGGAATTCAGCCCCTTACCATGCCTAAGCTATTATCTTTAAATGTTATGTCCTTAAAAATGCTATGGATATAACGGGTGTGTCTGTGTGAGGGGTGGAAGGTGGCGTATATTGGTGGTTAGGAATGCAGTCCAGGGGAGGGGAAGGGGGGAGGAAAGACAGTTAACATAAGGAGAGTAGAGGAAAGGGAAAGGAAAAGCAAAGCAAAAGGGTCCAACTAGTAGGACCAGCATGACTACTGCAGGGGAAAGAAAAAGGTTTTTCATGCAGTAGTATCAAGGAGTTTTTGGGGTGGTGGCCCGGCCTCACTGGGGAGCAGGGAAGAAGAGGAAGGCCACCGCTCCAGAAACGACTTTCCTTTCATTTGTTTTCCCTTAGGAACTGTGCAACATATTACAAATTAACAAACATTCCACCTATAAAACTTGGAAGTAATTAGGTAAACAACTGTTGTATATAACTCACTATAGCGGGCGCGAGTGGGCCCCAACTATTGTATGGGGCACAATGCGCATAAACAAAAACAGAAACAGAAATTTTTAACGTGCTAACATCAAAATGCAACAAACATCTGTAAACAGATTCCCAATGCCTAGCATCCTACCGCTACTTGTAAGTAATAAAACTGATACTTATCGCATAAACATCCACCCACTGTGGGGAGGTAGGGAGGTAGGATGGCAAGGGAGTTCAGATATGAAGAGGGAATGTCCGTGGCTTCATATAGGGCATCAAGTGTCAGTCCATTCCTGGCGGAAAGGTTGGGGGCGCTTCTGCCCTTGGGTTCCTGTTGTTGAGATGTTCCATTCTAACAGGAGTTTCTTTCCAGCATCTAGAGTGGACACATTGTAGGTGGTGTCTTCGTGTGTAATAATCAGCTTCACAGGGAACCCCCAGCGGTATCGGATGTCGTGAGTGCGCAGTGCCGTAGTAATTGGGGCGAAGGCTCTCCTGTTGGCCAGGGTCGCAGGGGAGAAATCTTGATACA
The DNA here is from genome assembly GCF_055691185.1 of Crinia signifera. Lineage (NCBI taxonomy): Eukaryota > Metazoa > Chordata > Amphibia > Anura > Myobatrachidae > Crinia > Crinia signifera. The sequence continues at coordinate 20,730,108 of NC_139222.1, read as the reverse complement.
GTTGGAGGCCTCCTAGAGCATCGGATTTCTTTGCTTCACGTGCTGCTTTCAGGAGTTGTTCTTTAATTGTGAAAAAATGGACCCGGAGGAGAGTGTCTTTGGGTAGGTCGGCAGGGATTGTTTTGGGTCTCGGCAAGCGATGGATGCGGTCGATGAGTAGATCTTTGGGATCGGCAGAGGGGAGAAGTCTAGAGAACAATGCGGTAGCGTAGCCTTCTAGTTCGGCGTTGGTCACTGACTCTGGGATGCCCCTGATCTTGATGTTGTTCCGTCTGGACCTGTCCTCGAGGTCCGCGAGTTTGGTTTTGAATTGGGTGATTTCGATTTGTTGACGGTCATAAGAAGATATAAGACCATTGTGAGAAGCGACCAGCTCCTCCATTTTCTTCTCTAAGTGGTCCGTTCTGTCTCCGATCGCCACCAGCTCAGTTTTAACCTCTCTGATGGCCAGCTTAAGGTCTTTTGCTATCTCTGCTTGGAATGCAGAGAAGACCTGGCAGAGAGACTTTACGGTAACCGGTTCGTCAGAGTCAGCATCGATACCTGCCAGCCCAGTAGGGGGGTTTTGCTCCTCACGGACTCCCAGGGGCTTGTATGGATGCTGCAGGGGACTTGTTTGCGATTGTGGGGTTTGGGAAGTTTTCTTGGTCGACATGCTTATTTTGGTTGGGGCGACCTCCTTGGGTCTCTTGGGGGCCATATTTGAGGCAGGCACTAATTGCGCAGATGATGGAGAAGTAGTATTAGGCACCGTGGGGGTTCCCACAGTAGGTTATCACTTCATATATGGTGTGGAGTGTAGTCGTCACGGGGCGGCAGCCATGAGATGTGGGTTTTCACATTGGGGCCTGAAATGGGGCTGCTGTAGCTATGAACTGTCTGGAGTGCGCTATATCACAGTGCCACCAGGGAGATCCTGGTAGCGCTCGGGATGTTTAAAGGAAGTACTTATCCCTATATCTGGGATGTAGACTGAGTGGTATTCTGGGCTTCAGCAGGATGATATATTGATGTTTAGTGTCCCTGCAGAGATTGAGACAGGATGGGCTAATTGCAGGTCCCAGCAGTGCGACACAGGCTGTAGTTAAAGGGGGTTCTGCAGGTGATGCAGGGTGTAGTTCAGCCCTGTGATCGATAGGTGGCGATACGCCCAAGGGATGTTTTGGGGTCTTGCAGGGTTGCTGCGGGCTCAGGTGGAGATGGGGAGAGAATGGCGGAGCCACGTGGGGATATGATGGTGGCCGGGTCCAGCCGCGGCAAGGTAGAAGGAGCGGGGGTGGCGCGGGGAGCTCCCCAGATGGGGCTGGTTCCAAGTAGTGACGGGGTTCCGCTTACCGGAGATGTGGGAGCGCTGTGGCACCTGACGGTGGGGATGGGCGCCTGCCTTCTATGTTCCTGCACGCTGCGGGTGGAAGGTGCGCTCCGGGCTTCCGATCAGCTGGGCGGCGGGTGAGAGGGCTTGCTGAGCGGCTAATCGGAGGATGTAGAGATGTCCCCCGTCAGACGTGGTGATGCGTCTTCCGCCGCGTCACCGCTCCTTCCTCCTCCCGAACCCGAGTCCCCGGCTTCTATCGCCGGACCAGGCCGCAACCTGCAGCAGCACTTAAAAGTGCTGCCCGGCTCCGCGACCTCGTACCGGGTCAGGCGGGGGGTATGGGGAGAGCTAATGAAGGGTAGGGAGGTCGTCTGGGACGGGTAGGAAAGGCTTAAAAGGGAAAAAGGCGCTCTCACGGCTGGCTTTTAAACTTGCAAAAGTCTCAGTTGGTGCCATCACAGAGGCTCCAATTCTTGGGGGTCATTCTGGATACCCATCTACATCGGGTATTTTTACCGGAGGTGAAGGCCAGGGATTTGGTTGCCTTAGTCCAGGAGATTCTCAGCCCTCGGAGCACATCAGTGTGGAGGTGCCTCAAGCTGCTGGGGAAGATGGTGGCGTCTTTCGAGACGCTGCAGTTTGCCAGGTTCCACTCTCGGGTGTTCCAGTGGAACATTTTGACGGCTTGGTCAGGAAACACACAGACCATGAAGTCAGAACAGATAGTGCTGTCTTCGGAAACTCGAGCCTCCCTGAAATGGTGGACAGACGTGGATTCCCTTCAGTGGGGTCGGTCACTGCAGTCCTGGAGCTGGCTGGTAGTCACTACCGACGCCAGTCTCAGGGGCTGGGGGGCAGTAGTCTTGGACCTGCGTCTGCAGGGCTTGTGGACTCCAGAAGAATCTGCCTTACCGATCAACATCTTGGAACTGAGAGCTGTGTGGAAAGTGATTTCTCTGGTGGGAGACAGGTTACAGAGGCTTCCTTTAAGGATTCAGACTGACAACGCCACAGCTGTGTAGTATCTGAATCACCAGGGAGGCACACGCAGCAAACTGGCCATGTGGGAGGTGTCCAGAATCTTCTTGTGGGCGGAACAGAATGTTCCAGCTTTATCAGCTATATTCATACCAGGAGTGGAGAATATAGAGGCCGACTTCCTGACCAGGGAGGAGCTGAAGGAAGGAGAATGGAGCCTGAATCCTCAAATATTTCATCAAATTACTTTGATGTGGGGAACCCCAGACGTTAACCTGATGGCATCCAGGTTCAACCATCAGGTGCCCAGGTTTTATGCCAGGACAAGGGACCTACTGGCAGAAGCAGTGGATGCCATGACTATCCCCTGGGAGGGCAATCTTCTTTATGTTTTTCCGCCAGTCCCAATGCTGGCGAGAGTGTTGAAGAGGATTCAGGCCCAAGAAATCCCAGTGATTTTAGTGGCCCCGGATTGGCCAAGGAGGTCCTGGTACTCGAGGCTTCAGAAATTGTCTGTGGACTCGTGGCGTCTACCTCTGAGGTCAGATCTTCTAAGACAAGGGCCATTCAATCATCTGGATTCAGCTCCATTAATTTTGACGGCCTGGCTGTTGAAACCGCCATTTTGAGGAATAAAGGATTCTCAGAGGCAGTGGTTAAAACCATGATAAAAGCCAGAAAGGCAGTGTCTTCGGCAAATTATTATAGGGTCTGGAAGACCTATATTCGTTGGTGTGAGAGACAGAAGTCTCATACATCACGCTTTAAATTGACAAAAATGTTGGAATTTTTGCAGGATGGTTTTTCCTCTGGGTTAAGCCTTCAGTCTCTAAAGGTGCAGATCTCGGCCTTGTCCATTTACTTCCAGAAAAGAATTGCATTATTGCCGGAAGTACAGACCTTCCTACAGGGGGTGTCTCGGTTGAAACCTCCCTACAAACAACCAGTAGCTCCATGGGACTTATCTCTGGTTTTGGAATGCCTTCAGAAGGCACCTTTTGAACCATTAAGGTCGGCTGACCTTAAGTTCCTTACATGGAAACTGGTATTTTTGTTGGCAGTGGCGTCAGCAAAAAGGGTGTCAGAGTTGGGAGCATTGTCATGCAAGTCCCCTTTCCTGATATTTCACGATAGGGCAGTCCTTCGGACGGTACCCCAGTTTTTACCAAAAGTAGTCTCTGCTTTTCATCTAAACCAGGAGATAGTTCTGCCTGTGTTTCAACCCCCAGAGGGTTCAAGAAAAAGGGACAAATTGAGGAGTTTGGATGTTGTGCGCGCCTTGCGCGTTTATGTGGACAGAGTTAAGAGTGTCAGAAAGACTGATACCTTGTTAGTGTTGTATGACATACACAAAATTGGTTGGCCTGCTTCTAAGCAGACCATTGCTAGGTGGTTGCGCTCTGTTATTGCGTTTGCATACACTAAAGTTGGTAGGCCAGTGCCGGCCAGGATTAATGCGCATACCACCAGGTCAGTCGCCACCTCTTGGGCGGTTCGACATGGGGCAACAGCTGAGCAGGTTTGCAGGGCTGCCACTTGGTCATCTGTACATACCTTTGCCAAATTCTATAGGTTCCATGAGTTCGCGTCGGAGGACGCATCATTCGGGCGAGCAGTAATGAGAGCTGCAGACCTGAGCGTACCCACCCAAAGGACCGGCTCTGGAACGTCCCAGTGTTGAGCTGTGTCACCAGGACCATTGAAAGAGAAAAAGGGATTTTTGTAAGAACTTACCGTTCGAATCCCTTTCTCTGATATGGTCCTGGTGACACAGCGATCCCTCCCTTACGCTCAGTAAGTATGCCAGGTTCATGATGTTTCATGTTATTTGGTTAAAAGTTATTGTTAAAAAATGTGCATATAATATGTGTAGGCGTTTGTACTGAGTTAATGTATTCCAGTGGCTTTGAAAGATTGAACTGAAGAGTCCGGGATGCAGTAGGGGAGTAGCCTACCCTCTAAAGCTTTAGGATAGGTGCCTGGCTCCTTCGGACCCTCCTACATCCCAGTGTTGAGCTGTGTCACCAGGACCATATCAGAGAAAGGGATTCGAACGGTAAGTTCTTACAAAAATCCCTTTTTATCGCATTACTTTGGTAAAAATAATGTAAATGGGTCCTTCTATTTGGAGGGGCTGATGGGATACAGAGGGGAGAGACTGGGGATCATAGATAGGGGATTTAGAGGGAAGAGACTGGAGATCATGGAGAGGGTTACAGAGCAGAGAGACTGGGGATCATAGAGAGGGGATACAGAGCGGAGAGACTGGGGATCATAGAGAGGGGATACAGAGCGGAGAGACTGGGGATCATAGAGAGGGGATACAGAGCGGAGAGACTGGGGATCATAGAGAGGGGATACAGAGCTGAGAGACTGGGGATTATAGAGAGGGGGTTAAGAGCGGAGAGACCGGGGATCATAAAGAGGGGATACAGAGCGGAGAGACCGGGGATCATAGAGAGGGGGTAGAGAGCGGAGAGACTGGGGATCATAGAGAGGGGGTACAGAGCAGAGAGACTGGGGATCATAGAGAGGGGGTACAGAGCAGAGAGACTGGGGATCATAGAGAGGGGATTTAGAGGGGAGAGACTGGGGATCATAGAAAGGGGGGTACAGAGCAGAGAGACTGGGGATCATAGAGGGGATTTAAAGGGGAGAGACTGGGAATCATAGAGAGGGGGTACAGAGCGGAGAGACTGGGGATCATAGAGAGGGGGTACAGAGCAGAGAGACTGAGGATCATAGAGAGGGGATACAGAGCGGAGAGACTGAGGATCATAGAGAGGGGGTACAGAGCAGAGAGACTGGGGATCATAGAGAGGGGGTACAGAGCAGAGAGACTGGGGATCATAGAGAGGGGGTACAGAGCGGAGAGACTGGGGATCATAGAGAGGGGATACAGAGCGGAGAGACTGAGGATCATAGAGAGGGGATACAGAGTGACAGCAGGAAAGCATTAGTAAGGAATTGGGGTATCAGAGTCTGACTGATACATCAGAGAGAGGTGAAGAGATGGGCGGGTAAAGTTCCCATGGTGGTGGGCAAAGTCTTGCAGGCCTGAGTGGGAGGAGGTAATTAGGTGGGAGATGAGGTGCCCGTCGTTGTCATTGGACAGAGATGGAAGTTGGGGAGGAGATATAGGAGCAGGTTACAGTAATCCAGTCTGGTCTGTAACCAGTGATTGGATGAGAGTCTTAGGGCCCTATTCAGACTTGCTCGCTGTGCTGCGTGATGTTATCCTGTGGAGCCCTGGGAGCAGGATAACACCGCCCCTCTGAACGCACGCCACCCCCTGCCCTCTCCCACCCTGTGCAGGGATACGTACGGGTACACATCCATCCGCTAGCGCCCGCACAGAGAAGAAATCATTTGGTTACCTACCATCGTATGATTGGTCCTGTCCCTGACGCTCACAGCCGCCACGTAACCCGGAATCACTCGGCGGCTGTGAGGATTTTAGCGATTTCCGTTTGGGAGCCGACAATCAGCTCAGACGTCAGGTGCGCACACGCAGTTCCTGCTGTTATTTATTACATCTCTATTAGATATGGACAATTCCTCCTGCTCTGGCGCGTTTTCTACTCCTTTACGGTTTCCACTATTTTCTATCCGATTTATCATTCGATCAACACTGGCTTCAGGCAGGAGATGGACATGGACTGGAATGCTGCAGTGATACATTAGATTTCCGCTATATAGTCTTGGCTGCTATCACTATTTATCTATTTGATTTGCATTGGGATCCAATCTGCATTTAATGTGCAAAAACCATTTGATGACCATTCCATTTTCTATTCGATTTTGCTTCTATAAAGCCTATCTCACCATGTGTATGCTCTATTAGACATATATATCTGTGGATGGATTGTTCTCCATACACCCTGCCCAATCCATAGTGACTGATGTCACAACTGGGCGGTTACAATTACATGCGCCGGTCAATTCCGCTGCACATCACCGCTGCCTACTGCAGCGGGTGTATGGGAGGTCAGGAGATATCACACACAGCACCATGCACTATCTAGCTTTAGGTATGTTGACCATTGGCTGTGTTGCAGAGCTGACGCGATATGTCTGGTCATTCAAAGACCTATCGCTGGCTGAGAGACCATCGATATATCGGCCAGTGTGTGCGCAGCATTAGACATGTTCAGTTTAAGTGATAAAACCTCCATGAACATTTGCTTCTCAATGTAAACAATTCTGTCTGTTGTCATTCATCTGTTTCCTGTAGATGGGCGCACAAGCAGGAATACCTCGGAGGGAGATCTCATTGTGTCTCCAGATTATATACTAGAAGATAAGAACATCAGACAAGATTCTCCAGAAGAAAAACCCATTATCCCCAATACACACCCAACATTTCCCATTGCAGATATTTCATCTGGTCCCTCTAGTCATGAGGAACCTTCTCCTGATCATTCAGACCTTACTACACACAGTACAGACCATAAAGATGATACAGTATCATCCAGTTCTGAGTCTGGTAAGAGTTCTATACATCCGTCAGATTCTGTTTTACATCAGAGACATCAAACAGGGGAGAAACCATTTCCATGCTCTGAATGTGAGAAATGTTTTGCACATAAATCATCTCTTGTTACACATGAGAGAAGTCACACAGGTGAGAAACCATTTCCATGCTCTGAATGTGGGAAATGTTTTAGAAGGAAATCAAAACTTGTTATACATGAGAGAATTCACACAGGTGAAAAACCATTTCCATGTTCTGAATGTGGGAAATGTTTTAGCGAAAAATCAAATCAAGTTAGACATGAGAGAAGTCACACAGGTGAGAAACCATTTTCATGTTCTGAATGTGGGAAATGCTTTAGCGTAAAATCAAATTTTGTTATACATGAGAGAAGTCACACAGGTGAGAAACCATTTTCATGCTCTGAATGTGGGAAATGTTTTAGAAGGAAATCAAATCTTGTTATACATGAGAGAAGTCACACAGGTGAGAAACCATTTTCATGCTCTGAATGTGGGAAATGTTTTAGAAGGAAATCAAATCTTGTTATACATGAGAGAAGTCACACAGGTGTGACACCATATTCATGTTCTGAATGTGGGAAATGTTTTACAAATAAATCGTCTCTTGTTACACATGAGAGAAGTCACACAAATGTGAAACCATATTCATGCTCTGAATGTGGGAAATGTTTTAGAGAGAAATCAACTCTTCGTAAACATGAGAGAATTCACACAGGTGAGAAACCATTTCCATGTCCTGAATGTGGGAAATGTTTTAGCGAAAAATCAAATCAAGTTAGACATGAGAGAAGTCACACAGGTGAGAAACCATTTTCATGTTCTGAATGTGGGAAATGCTTTAGCGACAAATCAAATCTTGTTATACATGAGAGAAGTCACACAGGTGAGAAACCATTTTCATGCTCTGAATGTAGGAAATGTTTTAGAGAGAAATCAACTCTTGTTAAACATGAGAGATTTCACACAGGTGAGAAACCATTTTCATGCTCTGAATGTGGGAAATGTTTTAGAAGGAAATCAACTCTTGTTATACATGAGAGAAGTCACACAAGTGTGAAACCATTTTCATGTTTGGAATGTGGGAAATGTTTTACACATAAATCAGCTGTTCATAAACACCAGAAAACTCACACACAAATAGTATAGGGTGAGATTTAATAGGATGAGATTTTCAGAAAGTGAGAGATTTGGTGAGAAATCTCCAGTTTTTATAAAGCGGCAATCATTTACACTTCAAAATCAAACTGGTTTAGCAGTGTTAATGATTGCCGCTTTACAAAAACTGGAGATTTCTCACCAAATCTCTCACTTTCTGAATCTCTCATCCTATTAAATCTCACCCTTAATTTTAATTAACTGATCTACATGAAACGGAAGCATCAATACTAAATTCCTCTATCATCCATTGTATGTGGATTCTTAGATACAGTGTCTAGGTAAACTTTCCTATGCCGAAGTTGAATGTCTAACAGGTTTAAATGTCGACATGTGTTTAACATTTTTTGGTGTCAGTGTTGACATGGACTCCCAATTAGTGTAAAGCGTAACCTCTTGGTTCCCTCTCCATCCATGGTGCAAGTTACACACATGTAATGCTGGCGGCCACATCTGATTGGCTGACTGCATCTGTCATTTATGCTGATGTTCCAGTTCTATTGCTGCTGTGATGTATTGCCATGGTTACAGTGACATGAGCGATCAGTGTGCAATAAGACTCCATGTCTCCTAGTCTGACTGTATATGGGAAAGCAGCTGGTGTATGTATTACTGAGTCATTATATAACCGCATTGTTGTACCTGTGCTTTATGTATAACAGCATCTCTGTAATATATATGTAATAAATACACAGTGTGACCCTGTACTGTAATGTGTGTGGTGTATACTGATATTTGGGCCATCACTATGACTCTGCGCCTCTTGTCATACCCCCGGCACCTATGTAGGAGGTGCATGTGCTGGGATTGCCGAGCCGGCCACGTTCCGTGGTACTCACAGCCCACGGGCCCAGCACCATGCAGCTTTATGGATCCCATTTGGCATCGGGTACTTAGACACAACTCCCGGCCACCTCCACATGAGCCCCATAATGTGGGATCTGTTACTCTGTCACTGGGGTCAGAGCTGGGAGATAATGTGTACCCACAGGGCAGGTGCAGGTGTCTGATGCTATGTGGCAGGATCCCCCATTATATAACATGAGACACATAGGGGGAAATGTACTAAGATGGGCGTATACGGCAGATCCCGATACAAATGGAAAAAAATTAGATTGTCCGTATAAGACCCAATAATATGAATGGACCATACATTTACAGAGATGTCATATTCTCCTCATTTGTATTTTCCGATGATGTAGTCCATATTCTGTTACCGGTGGGTTAAAGTTCGAGGGGACCAAGGTGGCTGGATCCTAGAAAAGTACTTCAATAAATTACTTTAGTTTTAAAGTACACTTACTGTATTTGCTGGCGTATAAAACTACTTTTTTCCCCTGAAAAACATGCCTCCAAGTGGGAGGGTCGTCTTATACGCCGGGTGCACTTATATAAAGTGCAATAGTTCAAGCTATGTGAATCAAACCACAGTGCAGCTAACATACAGGACCACAGAGTAGATACATCTCAAACTACTCAAAAAGACAAATGCAGCAAAAGATGGAGTGGAACTGAAAGATAGCGCTCAGTGGTATCTAAGTACAGAGGGTGTATAGCCTCAAATAAAAATATTTTTATACAAAACCATATACAACTGGTCATGTGTCGCACAGGATTTGAATATCATGGATGGATATAATATTTCACATAGATCCAAATAGATTCTCCCCTATTAGGCATAAAGGGGAGACACAATAGGGAAAAACATGGTGCAGATCATTATGGTAAAAAAGGTTTTAATATGGAGGATACACTTACAAAGTGTTGACGATAATAAAAGCGTGTAACAATGAAACCAAGGCAAAGCAGCAGGCATAAAGATGTTCTCGGAAGTCTCCTGTCCAGGGTCCCTTGGTCCGGAATCAAGGGGGGTTCAGTCCAGGATCTTCCTCCGCCGTGGATACTGCTACCCGGAAGTCAAGTGTCCAATTGCAAATACACACGCTTAACGCGTTTCGGAAAACAAAGTTCCTTCTTCAGAAAACAAAGTTCCTTCTTCAGAAGCGTGATAAAATGTCCCCAGGCATGCATATATATACCTCCTATCATTAAAACAAATACAATACATATGCCGCTAATCGGCATACAATATCTGGATTCCGTGTGAAGAAAGATGGCGGTGCATTCCATATGCCGGAAGTACGTCACCCCATGCGTTCCAATAGCCGAAAGTGATCGCAATACAGTGGTTTAGACGTAGCTGTGCGTTCCAGCCTTCTGGCGCTTGCTTTCCAATTCTTTCTTTAAGGCAATACCTCACAATTTGGATCAATAAATATGTATGTCATGATTGCTCACAGGGAAAACGGATATTGTGTACATAAATTATCAATACACATAAGATCTGTAAAAAAAAAAAAAAAAGATTTGTTAGAGTACAATCCAAAATATTATGATGCCAGCACCAAATAGAAAAAGAAAAGAGCAGTGAGAACTTGAAGAGTAGAACAAATTTTTAACTCAAAAAGGGTTTCAACTCAAAATCCCCATTGAGGCCTTTGGGTACCAATGTCCCCAATTTATGGATCCAGCGCATCTCTGTCCTTGAGAGACGTTTGGCTAGATCATTGGTTCAAGTTTTGGGGATAATTTGTTCCATTGCACAAAAGTTTGAAATATGGCTTTCCTTCGAGTTGTGAACAACCCTAAAATGTGCTGATACAGTATGTGTTCTTAACTGTTTCCGGATGTTGTATATGTGTTCAGCAGTATGTGCTTTTAATTGTCTACTAGTTTTGCCTATATAGGCCAAGCCGCAACTGCATTGAAGCAGATATACAACGTTTCTGGAATGACATGTCAAAAATTGTTTAATTGATACACTGGTGCCATTTATCATCAACTGCTCTATTTTTCTATCTTTGGCCTTTACTGTTTTACAGGCCAAACAGGAGCCACAGCGATGGAACCCAATGGTTCTAATCGCTTGACGGGGTTTCTCCTCTGTTGAACTATGTACCAGATGATCTCGTAATGATGGTGCTTTTTTATAAATAAATTGAGGTTTGTCTGGTAACTCTGGACCTATAACGGGATCATTTTGAAGGAGATACCAGTTGGTCTTAAAGACCTGCTCTATATCCACTTGAACCTATCATTAGTTTCCTTAGGTTTGGTTTTTACTTCCAATAAGCTGGTTCTCTCAATCTGGTTAATTCTCTCTTTTGCTTTATTAAGGATTTGGCTCGAATAACCCTTAACCTGCAATCGATCCGAAACTTCTTGTATTTGGGATTCACAGACAGAGGGGTCGGTGTAATTCCGCTTGATGCGGGTGAATTGCCCAAAAGGAATGGCATCAAGCCAGTTTTTATGATGCTGACTGGTGGTGTAAATGAAGCTGTTAGAATCCGTTTCTTTTCTAAACGTTTTCGTTTTGAGAGTATTGGATTCAATGTAGATGTTGAAATCCAAGAAGGATACCTCCTTCTGGCTACAACTGAATGTAAGTTTAATGTTCCTGCTATTACTATTCAAAGAATCACAGAAAGAGTCTAAGGAATTCTTATCCCCTGACCAAATAAAAAAAATATCATCTATAAAACGGCTCCAGGACACCAGGCCTACCCCCAGCTCGCCACCCTGCCACACCACTTGATCTTCCCAGTGGGCCATAAATAGGTTGGCATAGCTGGGGGCAAACCTGGTGCCCATTGCTGTTCCGGTACACTGTAATTAAAAAGACCCTTCATGCACTTATATAACAAACTATATTTTGAGTGGAAATATTGGGGGGGGGGGGTCGTCTTATATGCTGGCAAATACGTTATCTACCGTTATGATCAGCAGAATTTCCAATACAGCATACGGTACTTGTGTATTATCTGGGCACCCGATTTTTCCTTTTCAGGGTCCATGGGTCCCACAGGGGACATCGGGGTTGTAGGCGGATCCAGGGGGTCCGAGGCACCAATCAGCAAAGCATCTTTAAGTTTCCCAGAATGCCCAGGCCCTCTCCCCTACAGCCCCGCCTCCAGGGCTCTACCCAGTTTTTTGTTGGTGCCTGCAGGAAGCAGACGCACCTTTTTATCAGTGGGGATTGCCTCGCTGAGGCAATCCCACAAAAAGCTTATTTTTATTTTTCACTTTTGAATCTGCCGCCTTTACGGCAGAAGTCGCTTTGCGGCTCAGCCGCTCAACGCCGTCAGTCACTGACCGCGGAGCGAGCGGCTGCATCTCTCCTCCCGGCGCCGACATTCCCCCATGACAGGCGTCAAGCGGGGTAATCCGGCGGGGGAGACCTCGGCGAATAGCACCTCCGGACGTCTCCCCCTGGCAGCTTGCCCGGACCAGGAGCAGGTAAGGTGGGAGGGGGGAGTGGGGGGAAAGGTGACGAGGGCAAGAGAAGGAGGTATATGTAAATGGCAATACCAGTCATGTATATATGAAACACTCAGGTGATGTAAATGAGCTTCATGCGGTTTCCTTAATTGTTGATGCACGGGGCAACAAAGCAGTAATGGGATGGCGTATGTATTCAGTCACAGTCTGACATTCTTGTGGGGGGGTTATGCGAGTCGGTTTCTTCTTGCAGGTAGGCTTCTGCGTCGCTTGGGGATAGGAAGTCTTTAAGTGAGGTTCCGTCAAATATCCTGAGTCTGGCTGGGTATAAGAGCGCAAACTTGCGGCCATCACGGATGAGATTAGCGCAGATAGGTGAGAAATCCTTTCTTGCCTTGGTCAGCTCAGCAAAATAGTCCTGGAATAAAAGTATTTTATGCCCCTCTGTAACGATCAGATCAGGTGATCGATCAAATTAACGTATGCCTCCTGTTATGATTATCTGTTCGATCAATGTATGTCTGATATTGTTGTAAAGTTATGTCTCCTGTGAGTATTGGAATCAGGACATGTCTTTTATTATGTGGGTAAACTGTAGGTGACCCTGGTTTTAATTTGAGGCCTGTATTCCCTCTGTTTGACATCTGTGGACTCCTCTGGAGTTAGGATGTAAGATAAAGATCTGAGACCCCTCATAAACCAGATTGGGGGGGAGAGCAATAGTGTCCAGCCAACAGGCCAAAGTTGCTCTGGCCCTCCACTAAATTACCTCTTATCACTTGAGGAATGTATAAAATCTACTTCAAAGCAGGGACAAATTCTTTATGGGAAAGATCCTATATCTAGGGACCTTCACTAGGCTCAGCAAGGGAATGGTTAAAAATCCCAAGGGTGGGAGGGATGGGGGAGGCTGCAGAAAAAAACCTCTGTACCTTGGGATAGTCAGTGGTCACTACCTGGGGGTGTAGCAAACAGGCTGTAAGCGACCAGAGATTTCTTGTGGAGAACCCCCCCACGTCAGGATTTTAAGTGTAAGATACGGTTCTGTCATTTTTCCTATTTATTTTATTTCTGAAATTGCATTTAATCTTGTGTGTACTTTTTAAATCATTGTAATATCTTGTAACTATTTTTTAAAGCTCTGTAGTATTTCTAGGCATAAATAATACATATTCTCAGTCCTGGTCCTGTGTTCTTAAGACTCATTAGCCTCAGAAGAGAACGCTCCAGCGTGTTACCATTTGTATATTGTATTGTGCGGTCAGGTGCGAGCCAAGCCGCCCCTTGCGCAGTTTCAAGCGCTAAAATCAGGTTTTGGCTGGTGGCAGTGTACCTCAAGTAAAGGACCCGAGAGTCCAAAGTGAACCCCAGTCACGGCCGGAGCTGCTCAGATTGACGTATCGGAGCAGGCGACCGGTGGGTCCGTGACACCCTCCCAGGTCAGGGGTTTAACCTTGCGGGATTCTACTCATAATAATTCTTTGTGGAGGTAGTTCAGTGTTTTAAATATTACTGCACGAGGTCTGGCGCCCTCTTGTGTTCTCTGTGGGCCTAACCTGTGAGCCTGTTCAATTACTAAATCATTGCATCTATCCTGCACATTTAATAAATTGGGGAGGGTGATCCTGATAAAGTCGTAGAGGCCCTGACTCTTGACGGTTTCTGGGAGTCTGATCAGCCGCAGGTTATTACGTCTGGACCTGTTTTCAAGGTCCTGAATTTTATTCTGCAATTGGTGAATAGCTTTTGTATGATCTTTTGAGACCAACTTTATCTCAGCTACCTCTGCAAAAGTCTCTCCAACTCTATGTTCAGTCTCAAGCACCCGTTGTTGTAGCGGAGCAATCTGCCTATTTATATCAGCAGTCTGCTGCTTCAATAGGGGAGATATGGCAGCTCTCACAGCATCTATGAGGTCCCCATATGTCACTGGGGCTTGTGGGTCAGGGAGTGAGTTGTCTCTGCGTGGTTTGTGTGGGGTATCTGGGCGAGCCAGGTTCACCTGCAGCTCCTCGGATTCCCTCTCCTCCTCAGAGGGATATTGGCTGTGCAGCGGTGACCCCGGGAGAGACGCGCTGGGCGTGATGTGCGGCGCCATCTTGGGTTCCCTGCTTCTCTTCTCTCCCTCCTTCTTGTGGCGCTTGGTGTTGCTGGGAAATACTTTTCCATATACCGCGGGTATTCGGCGGTATAGCGGTGAGTGGGGGGGGGGGAGCCGTTAGTCGAGGCGCAGTGCCTTGTAAATGATATAATTGGGCTAACCGGCAGCGGAGCGGATTCTCTCAGCCTCCTCTCATAGGGTAGCCGGAACCGGAAGTCCGTATGTGGATTCTTAGATACAGTTTCTAGGTAAACTTTCCTATGCCGAAATTGAAAGTCTAACAGGGTCAAAATGTCGACCTGAAAAGGTCGATATGTGTTTTTCACATTGTTTGGTGTCAGTGTTGACATTGACTCCCAATTAGTGTAAAGCGTAACCTCTTGGTTCCCTCCTCACCCTTGGTGCAAGTTACACACATGTAATACAGGCGGCCACATCTGATTGGCTGAATGCATCTGTCATTTATGCTGATGTTCCAGTTCTATTGCTGCTGTGATGTATTGCCATGGTTACAGTGACATGAGCGATCAGTGTGCAATAAGACTCCATGTCTCCTAGTCTGACTGTATATGGGAAAGCAGCTGGTATATGTATTACTGAGTCATTATATAACCACATTGTTGTACCTGTGCTTTATGTATAACAGCATCTCTGTAATATATATGTAATAAATACACTGTGTGACCCTGTACTGTAATGTGTGTGGTGTATACTGATATTTGGGCCATCACTATGACTCTGCGCCTCTTGTCATACCCCCGGCACCTATGTAGGAGGTGCATGTGCTGGGATTGCCGAGCCGGCCACGTTCCGTGGTACTCACAGCCCACGGGCCCAGCACCAGGCAGCTTTATGGATCCCATTTGGCATCCGGTACTTAGACACAACTCCCGGCCACCTCCACATGAGCCCCATAATGTGGGATCTGTTACTCTGTCACTGGGGTCAGAGCTGGGAGATAATGTGTTCCCACAGGGCAGGTGCAGGTGTCTGATGCTATGTGGCAGGATCTGTACAACTGCCCCCATTATATAACATGAGACACATAGGGGGGAATGTACTAAGACGATACAAATGGAAAAAATTGAGATTGGCCGTATAAGACCCAATAATACAAATGGACCATACATGTACAAAGATGTCATATTCTCCTCATTTGTATTTTCCGATGATGTAGTCCATATTCTGTTACCGGTGGGTTAAAGTTCGAGGGGACCAAGATGGCTGGATCCCAGAAAAGTACTTTAATAAATTATTTTAGTTTTAAAGTACACTACGGTTATTATCCGCAGGATTTAAAATACAGCAAACTCAGGAGCCCCGCCCCCTGTATCAAGAGGCTGAGTCAGTTTCTTCCTTGCACTTCTGCAGTCAGTGTTCATCCAAGAAGGAGGCTACCCTAACACTGACAGGGTCCTGGTTATATAGGTTACACAGGCTACCCTAACACTGACAGGGTCCTGGTTATATAGGCTGCCGAGGCTACCCTAACACTGACAGGGTCCTGGTTATATAGGCTACAGAGGCTATCCTAACACTGACAGGGTCCTGGTCATATAGGCTACCCTAACACTGACAGGGTCCTGGTTATATAGGCTACAGAGGCTACCCTAACACTGACAGGGTCCTGGTTATATAGGCTACAGAGGCTATCCTAACACTGACAGGGTCCTGGTTACAGAGGCTACCTTAACACTGACAGGGTCCTGTTTATAGAGGCTACAGAACTCCTGAGTAAGCTGTTTTATAAGTGCAAAGGCTAAAGTGTAATATCATAAATGTAAATAACAGTAGAGGGCGCTATTGCCTGAATTATGAATAATCAAACAAATGCATTTACAAATGTGTACATAGGATTACATAGATTAAAGACACAATGTGAATGCAATGTCCCAGGATTGAGAAGCAAGGACACAAACACGTGAATTAGTTTAGTCTAATATAACCAGTGACCGTTGTCTATTGGGACAAACATGTTAGAATCTAAAACCGCCTCTATCATCTCATAAGGGAATATACAGATATCCCTTATTTTCCTACCACCATTTATATTAATGAAATAAACACCCACCTTACTTCTAAAGATTATATTATATACAAAAGCAACAATACCTGACATCAGACTTAAATGAGCAATGACAATATATTCATCAGTCCTGCTACCTTCCACCCTTGGTCTCAGGTAGTTTTCCACCATATACCTTCCAGGTTTCTCCTGTGGGGAAACCTCTGTTGTCCTGTATTGCACCAGGGCATCTGAGATTTCATTGCCTTCTAGCCCAGTGTGTAATAGACATGTCCCACAGACACAGGCCGTCCATAACACTGGTTATATAGCTCAGTTTCCAGCTTGGTGCTACAACAAGGCGAGCATCCATGTCATCCATCCTTGGGATACAGTACAGCTGTTGGTGTTAATGATGATGATGGGAGGAGCTTTGGTTTCTTCCAGCAGCCTGACTACAGCATGTAGCTCTGCTTACTGACATGTTCCTTCTTCACCACCCCCATGTATCAGTTCTGGGTGCTTCCTGTGGAGGCCACTGTTGCTGACCACTCTGTGGACCTGCTGCTGTGGATTGCTTGGGCAGTCTCTTGTATGGACGCTCCACCTCTTTCCGACCACTTCCATTCCTGCAGCATCTGCTCCTGGGCCATGGCTGTGTATGCCTAGGCCCTTGCGCCTCACCCACCCTGCCACTGGTAAGTCAGTGCGTATAGTGACCGGTTGTGGCATGATGATGCTCCCCACATGCTGGAGTGCAGTGTATGCTGTCTGTGGGTGTGGTAACTGCTTGCTCCAAAGTTCAATAGGAGTCTTCAGTTCAGTACTCTGGGTGGCAGTGGAGTCAAATGCTCTTCTGCCATAGACCCAGTCATACCAGATGAGGTGCCTACTGCTAAATCCAGGGGTGCTTTCATGTAGGTGGGAGCTGACTGGACAAACATACAGAGATCAGGTCCTTCCCGCTGTATTACACTTATTCCCCCACCTCATGGATTTGCAACTTTCACCAAACGTCGAACACACCCTAACAACTATACCTGCTGAATACCCTCTCTAGTAGTGTGCCACGGTGAGGTGGGCATCATCTGTATTTTTATTACTTCACAAGTCAATAATGTCCAGGTACCATCCCTACTGTGAAACCTCTGCGCCTGTAAATGCACCCGGGGATCTATTGGCAAAGTTCCCATTTGTGCCATTTCTGTGGAAATTAACTTAATTGAATCTCCACCCTCCTCCCACAACCGGAGTATCCCTGTAGGATTTGTAGCATATTTAAATCAAAGGGTGTGGTATAGGATCCCGACAGTCATTAGCCCAATGTTGGGATCCTGACTGCCCGGACTCAGGCAGCAAGGGGAGTGTAACAAAGCCCCTTGCGGGCTCGGTGCTCTCACCACCTATTCTATTCTCCCTCTATCACATCATGGACCCCCATGAGGGAGGATAGCCAGGGGCCGTTGGGACCCCAAGTGTCGGGGTTTTAACAGTCAAGATCCTGACTGTCGGGCACCCATATCAAATCACTCTGTTTCCCATCATCAATCGCTATGGGAGCTTTCTCTGTATCTGATGCAGTAGCTTCCTTCTCACAAACCGCTGGTCGTGTTCCTTGTATAATTACAGGTATAGCTTTAGGGGGGTTTGTATACAGCGGATCCCTGAAAAACATTTGACGTATAGGACAGTCATTGTGAGACGTATGGGTCAGTGGATCAGTCAGTCAGTGTGAGACATATGGGTCAGTGGGTCAGTCAGTGTGAGATGTATGGGTCAGCCAGTCAGTGTGAGATGTATGGTTCAGTCAGTCCATGTGTAACATATGGGTCAGTCAGTCAGTGTGAGACATTTGGGTCAATCAGTAAGAGACGTATGGGTCAGTCCATGTGAGATGTATGGGTCAGTCAGTGTGAGATGTATTGGTGAGTGGGTCTGTCAGTCAGTCCGTGTGTAACGTATGGGTCAGTTAGTCAGTCAGTGTGAGACATATGGGTTAACGGGTCAATCAGTGTGAGACGTATGGACTAGTGGGTCGGTTAGTGTAAGACCTATTGGTCAGTGTGTCAATCGATCAGTGAGACATATGGGTCAGTCAGACTGTGTGATACGTGTTGGTCAGTCCGTATGAGATTTATGGGTCAGTCCGTGTGAGACTTATGGGTCAGTGGGTCAATCAATCAGTGTGAGATATATGGATCAGTCAGACTGTGTGATACGGGTGGGTCAGACCGTGTGAGAAGTATGGGTCAGTCCATGTGAGAAGTATGGATCAGTGGGTCAGTCAGTTAGTGTGAGACGTACGGGTCAGTCAGTGTGAGACGTATGAGTCAGTCAGTGTGAGGTGTATGGATTAGTCAGTCAGTGTGAGATGTATGGGTCAGTCAGTCACTGTGAGACGTATGGGTTAGTGGGTCAGTTAGTCACTGTGAGATG
Source organism: Crinia signifera (assembly GCF_055691185.1). Taxonomy (NCBI): domain Eukaryota; kingdom Metazoa; phylum Chordata; class Amphibia; order Anura; family Myobatrachidae; genus Crinia; species Crinia signifera. Next base: position 20,711,340 of record NC_139222.1, on the reverse strand, counting down.
TATGGTTTAGTGGGTCAGTCAGCGTAAGACTTATGGGTCAGTGGGTCAGTCCCTGTGAGACGAATAGGCCAGTTAGTGTGAGATGTATGGGCACACCTTATACAGCCTCATGCCTGGCACATATACCCCCCATACCCACAGTCACTGCCCAGCATTACACCTCATACATACACACCTGGGCACACCTTATACATCCTCATGCCTGGCACATATACCCCCATACCCACAGTCACCGCCCAGCATTACACCTCATACACACACACACACACACACACCTGGGCACACCTTATACAGCCTCATGCCTGGCACATATACCCCCCATACCCACAGTCACCGCCCAGCATTACACCTCATACATACACACCTGGGCACACCTTATACATCCTCATGCCTGGCATATATACCCCCCATACCCACAGTCACCGCCCAGCATTACACCTTATACATACACACCTGGGCACACCTTATACATCCTCATGCCTGGCACATATACCCCCCATACCCACAGTCACCTTCCAGCATTACACCTCATACACAGCTGGGCACACCTTATACACCCTCCTACCTAGCACATATACCCCCCCCCCCATACCCACAGTCACCTCCCAGCATTACACCTCATACATACACACCTGGGCACACCTTATACACCCTCATGCCTGGCACATATACCCCCCATACCCACAGTCCCCACCCAGTATTACACCTCATACATACACACCTGGGCACACCTTATACATCCTCATACCTAGCACATATACCCCCATACCCACAGTCACCTCCCAGCATTACACCTCATACATACACACCTGGGCACACCTTACACATCCTCATGCCCGGCACATATACCCCCATACCCACAGTCACCACCCAGCATTACACCTCATACATACACACCTGGGCACACCTTATACAGCCTCATACCCAGCACATATACCCCTATACCCACAGTCACCTCCCAGCATTACACCTCATACATACACACCTGGGCACACCTTATACATCCTCATGCCTGGCACATATACCCCCATACCCACAGTCACCGCCCAGCATTACACCTCATACATACACACCTGGGCACACCTTATACATCCTCATGGCTGGCACATATACCCACCATACCCACAGTCACCACCCAGCATTACACCTCATACATACACATCTGGGCACACCTTATACATCCTCATGCCTGGCACATATACCCCCATACCTACAGTCACTGCCCAGCATTACACCACATACATACACATCTGGGCATGGCTGAATAGTAAAAAAGAGGGCGGAGAACTACAAGTCCCAGCATGCACACCAGTCTCTGCCTTGCAACACCACAGCTAGGGCTGGGAGGACTCAGTTCCCTCTCCCTGGTCCCAGTGAAAGCACACACCTGGTATTATACTGCAGCCTGTGTGAGTAGAACAGCAGCTCCCCTGTAAGTGCCCTTATGGCTCACACCCAGCAATCACTACTATGCTGTTACTAGCAGTATAATACCTGGGGTCACCTGGTGCCAGCTGCAGCACTCTCCCTGCTGCCTGCCATGCACACCAGGAAGGGACGTTTCCCTGGTAACACAGCTCCTCCCACTCTGCCACACACAGGAAATACACTTTGGCTACAGCCGCGGGGGATTCTGGGAGCAGAGTACAAACCACAACACAATGGCCGCCGCTATATGAGGACACAGAGACATCACAGCCGGACTGATAGAAGAGGTAATTGTTCCTGGGAGAAGTTATGTGATGTGAGGTCACCGGTAGCTGATAGATTCCATGCTGTATATATTACTAGTAAGGCGCCTTAACAATTGTCCCCTGTGTGAGGGAGCGGCGGCCATTTTCCGGAAGACCAATCCCCGCGTTCATTGGCTGCAGCATCTCGGCTTCCTGCTGGGGCAGCGCTGCTGATCTTACCTGAGGCCTCTCACTTCCAGCAGCTACGGTGAATAAGTTACGGGGGACCGAGAGAAGACATTGCTGTATCTGGCAGCAGGTGATGGTATTGTGCTGCCTTGGTGTTATTATACAGGTGGAGTAGCCTGTGGTGTCCTGTTTATACAGGGGGAGCGGCCTGTGGTGTCCCGTTCATACAGGGGGAGCGGCCTGCGGTGTCCCGTTCATACAGGGGGAGCGGCCTGCGGTGTCCCGTTCATACAGGGGGAGCGGCCTGCGGTGTCCCGTTCACACAGGGGGGGCGGCCTGCGGTGTCCCGTTCACACAGGGGAGGCGGCCTGCGGTGTCCCATTCACACAGGGGGAGCGGCCTGCGGTGTCCCGTTCACACAGGGGGAGCGGCCTGCTGTGTCCCGTTCACACAGGGGGAGCGGCCTGCGGTGTCCCGTTCACACAGGGGGAGCGGCCTGCGGTTTATTCATGTGGAGCGCCCTGTTGTGGCCTGTTACAAATGTTATAGAGGGGGAGCAGACTCTTGTGTGTTGTTTTTATTGTACAGTTGAGCAGCCTCTTAAGGGTGCGAGGGCTGTGTGCTGTGTCCCTCGTGTGACCTCACTCCCAACCCCAACTGAAATAATGCTCAGAGACAGTACTTGGGATTGAATTATTGGCCACAGTTTATTTAGACTCCTAATTACATAATGCAGGGTAGGGACAGAGAACGGTGGGCAAGGCAAGCAACCTGTCAATGACCTTCATTGATTTATGACGTGGGGCGTGCCCCTGCCTACGCTGTAGGCCCTCGGCTACACCCCCTCCCGTGAGCCAGCCCCTGTGGATTACCCCCCTTCCTGGCGTGCAGCCAGACGGCCTGCCGTCGACAGCTAGAGCCTGGCGTGCGGCCCGACCGAGGGTGAATCTGCGAACCTCAGCTGGCTCCTCCTGTTCCGATGCCTTGCGCACCGCTTCTTCCCGCCACTGAGGCCCCTCTACCCGGGGTCGAACACCCCCCATCCTGCCATATGCACTTGGCTCAAACCTCCCTCGCCTCCTGCAGCCCGTTGCTGCACAGCTCTGCACCGACCTCTGACGGGTGCACCCCGTCGCCCGATTGCACCGCTGCATACCGGTCTTACCTACTGATCTGGTTTTCTAGGAATGGCCCTTGACCGTCGATGATTAGCAATAGTCGATGGTTTATGGCCGCCGTCTAATAGTTTTGCCATCGATGGCGGGTAACCAGCTGGTTTCCCGCCTTCGATGTAAAACCTAAACAAATAGCTCCTTCCTTGTTTTCTGCTCCCAAAGTGCAGGCATATGGAGCATAGCTCCGCCCCTGATGCACCGCCCCCGCCTTCTGACTGGCCCGCCTCATTGAACATGGAAGACCCTCGATATTCCAAACATCGATGGTCCCATATTGAATAGCTGTACACTATCGATGGTTAGTTGCACTTTCGCAGTCGATGGCAACCATCGACTGTGGAGGCAACGATGGTAGTAAAACCTTCCTCCCCCCTCCCCGTAGCCCTTTGGCTTCTGCCCTTTGATATGTGGCTAGCCACGTCCGCATTATTAACGAGGCTCGCTGCTATTGTCTTCTTTTGCTGCTACGGGAACCTTCTTCCTGCCGCTACACCCTTGCCTGGTACACTACTTGGCTGCATGGTTAGCGCCACATGTGCTACATGCGTGTTTGAATTTGCACTGCACGCGGGTGCAGCGCATATCATTAAATGCCCAGCATTTAAGATCCTGCTCCTGGATGCTAGGCCCCGCTGCGCCCACTTCCTGTGGCGCTGCTGCCTTTTCTGCCAACCCTGCTGACTGCGCATTCAGCCACAAGTCAACGTCCCTAGACCCGAAGTCTATGGGCTTTTGGCTCTTGCCCTGAAATCCTCGTCGTATTTGCGCCATACCAACTCCCCCTGCTCCTTGTAAGCTGTGTAAATAAAATCAGTATAGCTTGATAACCATACCCATGCCCCGGGGTAGGCCTCCGTATAGCAAGCAGTGTAAGCGAACATGCCGCTCAGCCAGTGCTCAGTTGTTTTGTAGCTATCATCCAGCTCCCCCCCCCCCCCCCTTCCAGCTTGGCCTTCTCTTTATCCTTTAGTCCTTCTTTAGTTAAAGAACATATGTCTATAAATGCCCGTTTCTCTATCTCCTTCTGGGTCACCGGTGGCAGATGTGCCGCTAATGACCGAACGCATATCCCATGGCGGTGTTGCCCTGCGCAAAGGATGCCACCTTATCCGGCTGTATACCGCCTAACTGATCCCTGACCGCGTCCGCTCCTGCCCTTCTTGCTTTTCCATTTAGCTACTGCGGCCCTCCACTGTTCCCTTAAAACTCTGCATGCCTCGTCTGACTCCGTGGTGCCCCCCATTAAATTAAGGTCCCCTTGTGACCCGTTCCCACCCCCTCCCGGTGGAACGCCTGGATTTTGCAACCCCAAACTACTAGCTACACCTACGACATTACCTGTGGCATTGCTAAAGCTCTGAGCCCCTGCCGATGTAATACATACATTATGTGAAACAACACTGGGTACCCTCAAACCCTCGCCTATAGCATTGCTAACATTCAGGCTATTGCATACATTTGCTGGTGTGCTAAACATGCTATGCTGGGTATCATTAACGACATTTGTCTTACCAATCCCGTGCAACGTCTGGTCCGTTCTGGTCCTAAAGTATCCCCGTGTCAGACTTCTGCTGTAACGACGTAGTGGACTTCTCCGCCTTCTGACATTCTCCCTTTCCCCGAGCTGGAAATCGCGCTCAGTATGATGGTAAGCTTGCTCCCGCCTTTCTGACCGCCGTGTGCAACTGCGGCGGCCATGCTGCTCAGTGCGGGACCTGGGGTGGCGATGCCTGCTCCCTGGTGGTGAATCAAATGGGGCCTGACGCTGGTTTGAGCGGTCCCTTGCCGCCGTGTGCTGGAAAGGCGCCCTGCCGTGATGGGCTGCAGATGCCGTTGCTGTGGTGGGAGGCTGCGACAAAACAGCATACAGCTGCGTCGCTGCGTGTCCTCCTGGAATGCAGCCTCCCCCACCAGCTCTGCCTTTTAACCCCCTCCCGGCCAGGCTCCCCCCCGCTCCCCCTGACTGGTTGGCCGGAGTGCCGGGTGTGAAAAGTGGGTCAGGCATACTTGCCTGTCCCCCCTAGCTTCCCGCCGTTCGGCCTCGGTCCGCCACTGCCCCGCGCCCCTATGCCGCTCCGGGCGCCATCTTGGCTGCCTGCGCTCCCTGTGTGATGGTGATTATTATTATTAGTTATTTTCTTATTCCTTGATTACCAGTCTCTGAGTTCTTAATATTAGTATTATGATGATTATACAGAGCGAGCAGCCTTTGGTGCCTATTATTACATTTTATTTTAAGACCATTCACTACAATGGACATAGCAGTGCTATTATATCCTATACTACACATGTACCTGTTGTTCTCTATACGATATATATTTAAATGTGGGGAAACATTAGAAGCTGCTGTTGTGTATGTGGATTTCTCTTACCTTTATCTATTAGGTTTCATGTGTACTGTGTGGTGTTTATTGTAATTCTTATATTTACTCCAGGACAACAGAGCGGTGAGGATGAGACGCGTCACTGATTCCCCGAGGATGTACAAGGACCAGAGTCACATGACTGACAGGATACTAAATATCACCCTGGAGATCATCTACCTGCTGACTGGGGAGGTGAGAGGATCTGGGAGTGTCACTGTGACATCACCTATATCTATAGTAATAATACAGGGATGTGACTGGGCAGATGAGGGGATCTGGGAGTGTCACTGTGACATCACTTATATCTATAGTAATAATACAGGGACGTGACTGGGGAGGTGAGGGGATCTGGGAGTGTCACTGTGACATCACTTATATCTATAGTAATAATACAGGGACGTGACTGGGGAGGTGAGGGGATCTGGGAGTGTCACTGTGACGTCACTTATATCTATAGTAATAATACAGGGACGTGACTGGGGAGGTGAGGGGATCTGGGAGTGTCACTGTGACGTCACTTATATCTATAGTAATAATACAGGGACGTGACTGGGGAGGTGAGGGGATCTGGGAGCGTCACTGTGACATCACTTATATCTATAGTAATAATACAGGGACGTGACTGGGGAGGTGAGGGGATCTGGGAGCGTCACTGTGACATCACTTATATCTATAGTAATAATACAGGGACGTGACTGGGGAGGTGAGGGGATCTGGGAGCGTCACTGTGACATCACTTATATCTATAGTAATAATACAGGGACGTGACTGGGGAGGTGAGGGGATCTGGGAGCGTCACTGTGACGTCACTTATATCTATAGTAATAATACAGGGACGTGACTGGGGAGGTGAGGGGATCTGGGAGTGTCACTGTGACATCACTTATATCTATAGTAATAATACAGGGACATGACTGGGGAGGTGAGGGGATCTGGGAGCGTCACTGTGACGTCACTTATATCTATAGTAATAATACAGGGAGGTGACTGGGGAGGTGAGGGGATCTGGGAGCGTCACTGTGACATCACTTATATCTATAGTAATAATACAGGGACGTGACTGGGGAGGTGTGGGGATCTGGGAGTGTCACTGTGACATCACTTATATCTATAGTAAAAATACAGGGACGTGACTGGGGAGGTGAGGGGATCTGGGAGCGTCACTGTGACATCACTTATATCTATAGTAATAATACAGGGACGTGACTGGGGAGGTGAGGGGATCTGGGAGTGTCACTGTGACATCACGGTACTTGTTTCCTAGCACGGCCACAACGATCTTTATCGCGGTCATCGGGGGTAAAATCGGGGCCATCGCGGCCGCTTAAAAAATCGGGTGCGATGGGCCAGACGCGATGCCCGCGATTTCCCCATAGAGAACAATGTTAAATGGCTCAATTTACCCACGATGACCACGATTTCCCATAGGAAACAATGTGAAATGGCTCAATTTACCCAAATTATCATAGGGAACAATGGTATATGGGCCAAAAACACCCCTGAACATAAAAATGTCCCCCCAAAAGTACTATACGCCACCCCGCGATCAACGTGAACCCGAAGCGTGGCAAGCGCAGGGATCTCGCGAGGGGCGGCGGTACCCGTCCTCCGACCTTTTCATGCCCTACTATCCACGTCGGCGTGGAGTTGAGAATAAAATAGTGTGGCGAGCGCAGCGAGCCACCGAGCCCGAAGCGTGGCGAGGGGACGCGGATACCTTCACAGTTATACGCGTCCCCTCGCGGGCTTCCCAGGTGTCCATGGCGACACCTGGGAAGCCCGCGAAGGGACGCGTTTACCTGTGAAGGTATCCGCGTCCCCTCGCGGGGCGCGCTGCGCTCGCCACGCTTCGGGCTCGGTGGCTCGCTGCGCTCGCCACACTATTCTATTCTCAACTCCACGCCGACGTGGATAGTAGGGCATGAAAAGGTCGGAGGACGCGTACCGCCGCCCCTCGCGGGCTCGCCACGCTTCGGGTTCACGTTGATGGCGGGGTGGCGTCAACTACTTTTGGGGGGACATTCCACTGGTCTGTGGGTTTTTTGGGGGTTTCTGGCCCATTTACCATTCTTCCCTATGCTGATTTGGGTAAATTGATCCATTTAACATTGTTTCCTATGGGAAATCGTGGTCATCGCGGGTAAATTGAGGCATTTAACATTGTTCCCTATGGGGAAATCGTGGGCATCGCGTCTGGACCATTTAAGCATTTTTAGGTGCACACGACGCGACCGACCCGATTTTTCACTGTTCTCAATGCATTTCAATGGAAAAATCAGGGGCATCGCGTCGGTCGCGTCGCAGGCCACTAAAAATTACCCCCGATGGCCGCGATTGTGGCCGTGCTAGGAAACAAGTACCGACATCACTTATATCTATAGTAATATTACAGGGACGTGACTGGGGAGGTGAGGGGATCTGGGAGTGTCACTGTGACATCACTTATATCTATAGTAATAATACAGGGACGTGACTGGGGAGGTGAGGGGATCTGGGAGTGTCACAGTGACATCACTGATATCTATAGTAATAATACAGGGACGTGACTGGGGAGGTGAGGGGATCTGGGAGCATCACTGTATCGTCACTTATATCTATAGTAATAATACAGGGACGTGACTGGGGAGGTGAGGGGATCTGGGAGCGTCACTGTGACGTCACTTATATCTATAGTAATAATACAGGGACATGACTGGGGAGGTGAGGGGATCTGGGAGCGTCACTGTGACATCACTTATATCTATAGTAATATTACAGGGACGTGACTAGGAAGGTGAGGGGATCTGGGAGTGTCATTGTGACATCACTTATATCTATAGTAATAATACAGGGACGTGAATGGGGAGGTGAGGGGATCTGGGAGTGTCATTGTGACATCACTTATATCTATATTAATAATACAGGGACATGACTGGGGAGGTGAGGGGATCTGGGAGCGTCACTGTGACATCACTTATATCTATAGTAATAATACAGTGACATGACTAGGGAGGTGAGGGGATCTGGGAGCGTCACTGTGACATCACTTACATCTATAGTAATAATACAGGGATGTGACTGGGGAGGTGAGGGGATCTGGGAGCGTCACAGTGACATCACTTATATCTATAGTAATAATACAGGGACGTGACTGGGGAGGTGAGCGGATCTGGGAGCGTCACTGTGACATCACTTATATCTATAGTAATATTACAGGGACGTGACTGGGGAGGTGAGGGGATCTGGGAGTGTCACTGTGACATCACTTATATCTATAGTAATAATACAGGGACGTGACTGGGGAGGTGAGGGGATCTGGGAGTGTCACAGTGACATCACTTATAGTAATAATAAAGGGTCATAACTGGGAGTGTCTACAGTGATAGTGTATTTTCTTATACACAGGGTTACATAGTAGTGAAGACCTCCAGTGATCATGAGACACCCAGTAACCGTCACTGTGTGTCAGAAGGACAGAAGAGGACCCAGATTCCCATCATGGTGCCTCCAGCTCACTCACTGTTACATGGGAAAGACAATGAGCAGAAGATCTTGGAACTCACCAACAAGATCATCCAGCTGCTGACTGGAGAGGTGACTGCTTGGAATGGGACATTATACAGTAACAATGGGGGATGTGACCGGAGAGGTGACTGCTGGCAATGGGACATTATACAGTAACACCGGGGATGTGACCGGAGAGGTGACTGCTGGGAATGGGGCATTTTACAGTAACACTGGGGGATGTGACCGGAGAGGTGACTGCTGGGAATGGGGCGTTATACAGTAACACCGGTAGATGTGACCGGAGAGGTGACTGCTGGGAATGGGGCACTATAGAGTAACACAGAGGGATGTGACCGGAGAGGTGACTGCTGGGAATGGGACATTATACAGTAACATTGGGGGATGTGACTGCTGGGAATGGAGCATTATACAGTAACACCGGGGGATGTGACTGCTGGGAATGGAGCATTATACAGTAACACCAGGGATGTGACCAAAGAGATGACTGCTGGGAATGGGGCATTATACAGTAACACCGGGGGATGTGACCAAAGAGATGACTGCTGGGAATGGGGCATTATACAGTAACACCGGGGGATGTGACCGGAGAGATGACTGCTGGGAATGGGGCATTATACAGTAACACCGGGGGATGTGACGGGAGAGGTGACTGCTGGGAATGGGGCATTATACAGTAACATCGGGGGATGTGACTGCTGGGAATGGAGCATTATACAGTAACACCAGGGATGTGACCAAAGAGATGACTGCTGGGAATGGGGCATTATACAGTAACACCGGGGAGATGTGACCGGAGAGATGACTGCCGGGAATGGTACATTATACGGGTGTGGTATAACACACCAACAGTTGGAATTCAGACAGTTATTAGCCCGACTTAGGAATCCCGACTGCACAGCAGGGGGAGCGCAATGAAGCCCCTTGCTGCTCTCGCCACCTATTTTATTCTCCCTCTATGGGGGTCGTGGACCCCCATGAGGGAGCATTCGGGATTCTGACGGAGTAATGACTGTCGGAATCCCTACTGTTGGTGAGCTGTCCGGCACCCCATTATACAGTAACAGCGGGGGATGTGACCGGAGAGGTGACTGCTGGGAATGGGACAATATACAGTAACCCCGGGGGATGTGTCTGGGTGATGACTGTATCACTGTGTGTGTATCAGGTTCCTATAAGGTGTCAGGATGTCGCTGTCTATCTCTCCATGGAGGAGTGGGAGTATGTAGAGGAACACAAGGGTCTGTACAAGGACGTGATGATGGAAAATTACCTGCCTCTCACATTACTGGGTAAGAGGAGACTTCAATTTATTGTAATGGGTAGAGCAGGTATGGGGGATGGGGGGGGGGGGGGGGGAGGTACGGGTGGGGATACCCCAGAGAGATGTCCCCGTCCTCTGTATTCCCAGGATAATCACATATATACAATGTCCTCAGTCACTGCGTGTCTCCTACAGATGGGCCCAGTAACAGAGATACACCAGAGAGATGTCCCCGTCCTCTGTATTCCCAGGATAATCACATATATACCATGTCCTCAGTCACTGTGTGTCTCCTACAGATGGGCCCAGTAACAGAGATACCCCAGAGAGATGTCCTCTGTATTCCCAGGATAATCACATATATACCATGTCCTCAGTCACTGTGTGTCTCCTACAGATGGGCCAGTAACAGGAATACCCCAGAGAGATGTCCCTGTCCTCTGTATTCCCAGGATAATCACATATATACCATGTCCTCAGTCACTGTGTGTCTCCTACAGATGGGCCAGTGACAGAGATACCCCAGAGAGATGTCCCCGTCCTCTGTATTCCCAGGATAATCACATATATACCATGTCCTCAGTCACTGTGTGTCTCCTACAGATGGGCCAGTAACAGGAATACCCCAGAGAGATGTCCCCGTCCTCTGTATTCCCAGGATAATCACATATATACCATGTCCTCAGTCGCTGCGTGTCTCCTACAGATGGGCCCAGTAACAGAGATACCCCAGAGAGATGTCCCCGTCCTCTGTATTCCCAGGATAATCACATATATACAACGTCCTCAGTCACTGTGTGTCTCCTACAGATGGGCCAGTAACAGGAATACCCCAGAGAGATGTCCCTGTCCTCTGTATTCCCAGGATAATCACATATATACCATGTCCTCAGTCACTGTGTGTCTCCTACAGATGGGCCAGTGACAGAGATACCCCAGAGAGATGTCCCCGTCCTCTGTATTCCCAGGATAATCACATATGTACCATGTCCTCAGTCACTGTGTGTCTCCTACAGATGGGCCAGTAACAGGAATACCCCAGAGAGATGTCCCCGTCCTCTGTATTCCCAGGATAATCACATATATACCGTGTCCTCAGTCACTGTGTGTCTCCTACAGATGGGCCCAGTAACAGAGATACCCCAGAGAGATGTCCACGTCCTCTGTATTCCCAGGATAATCACATATATACCGTGTCCTCAGTCACTGCGTGTCTCCTACAGATGGGCCCAGTAACAGAGATACCCCAGAGAGATGTCCCCGTCCTCTGTATTCCCAGGATAATCACATATATACAATGTCCTCAGTCACTGCGTGTCTCCTACAGATGGGCCCAGTAACAGAGATACCCCAGAGAGATGTCCCCGTCCTCTGTATTCCCAGGATAATCACATATATACCATGTCCTCAGTCACTGCGTGTCTCCTACAGATGGGCCCAGTAACAGAGATACCCCAGAGAGATGTCCCCATCCTCTGTATTCCCAGGATAATCTCATATATACCATGTCCTCAGTCACTGCGTGTCTCCTACAGATGGGCCCAGTAACAGAGATACCCCAGAGAGATGTCCCCGTCCTCTGTATTCCAAGGATAATCACATATATACCGTGTCCTCAGTCACTGCGTGTCTCCTATAGATGGGCCCAGTAACAGAGATACCCCAGAGAGATGTCCCCGTCCTCTGTATTCCCAGGATAATCACATATATACCGTGTCCTCAGTCACTGCGTGTCTCCTACAGATGGGCCCAGTAACAGAGATACCCCAGAGAGATGTCCCCGTCCTCTGTATTCCCAGGATAATCACATATATACCGTGTCCTCAGTCACTGCGTGTCTCCTACAGATGGGCCCAGTAACAGAGATCCCCCAGAGAGATGTCCCCGTCCTCTGTATTCCCAGGATAATCACATATATACCGTGTCCTCAGTCACTGCGTGTCTCCTACAGATGGGCCCAGTAACAGCGATACCCCAGAGAGATGTCCCCGTCCTCTGTATTCCCAGGATAATCACATATATACCATGTCCTCAGTCACGGCGTGTCTCCTACAGATGGGCCCAGTAACCGAGATACCCCAGAGTGATGTCCCCGTCCTCTGTATTCCCAGGATAATCACATATATACAATGTCCTCAGTCACTGCGTGTCTCCTACAGATGGGCCCAGTAACAGATATACTCCAGAGAGATGTCCCCGTCCTCTGTATTCCCAGGATAATCACATATATACCATGTCCTCAGTCACTGCGTGTCTCCTACAGATGGGCCCAGTAACAGAGATACCCCAGAGAGATGTCCCCGTCCTCTGTATTCCCAGGATAATCACATATATACCATGTCCTCAGTCACTGCGTGTCTCCTACAGATGGGCCCAGTAACAGAGACACCCCAGAGAGATGTCCCCGTCCTCTGTATTCCCAGGATAATCACATATATACCATGTCCTCAGTCACTGCGTGTCTCCTACAGATGGGCCCAGTAACAGATACCCCAGAGAGATGTCCCCGTCCTCTGTATTCCCAGGATAATCACATATATACCATGTCCTCAGTCACTGCGTGTCTCCTACAGATGGGCCCAGTAACAGATACCCCAGAGAGATGTCCCCGTCCTCTGTATTCCCAGGATAATCACATATATACCATGTCCTCAGTCACTGCATGTCTCCTACAGATGGGCCCAGTAACAGAGATACCCCAGAGAGATGTCCCCGTCCTCTGTATTCCCAGGATAATCACATATATACCATGTCCTCAGTCACTGCGTGTCTCCTACAGATGGGCCCAGTAACAGATACCCCAGAGAGATGTCCCCGTACTCTGTATTCCCAGGATAATCACATATACACAATGTCCTCAGTCACTGTGTGTCTCCTACAGATGGGCCCAGTAACAGAGATACCCCAGAGAGATGTCCCCGTCCTCTGTATTCCCAGGATAATCACATATATACAGTGTCCTCAGTCACTGCGTGTCTCCTACAGATGGGGCCCAGTAACAGAGATACCCCAGAGAGATGTCCCCGTCCTCTGTATTCCCAGGATAATCACATATATACCATGTCCTCAGTCACTGTGTGTCTCCTACAGATGGGCCAGTAACAGAGATACCCCAGAGAGATGTCCCTGTCCTCTGTATTCCCAGGATAATCACATATATACCATGTCCTCAGTCACTGCGTGTCTCCTACAGATGGGCCCAGTGACAGAGATACCCCAGAGAGATGTCCCCGTCCTCTGTATTCCCAGGATAATCACATATATACCATGTCCTCAGTCACTGTGTGTCTCCTACAGATGGGCCCAGTAACAGAGATACCCCAGAGAGATGTCCCCGTCCTCTGTATTCCCAGGATAATCACATATATACCATGTCCTCAGTCACTGTGTGTCTCCTACAGATGGGCCCAGTAACAGAGATACCCCAGAGAGATGTCCCTGTCCTCTGTATTCCCAGGATAATCACATATATACCATGTCCTCAGTCACTGTGTGTCTCCTACAGATGGGCCCAGTAACACAGATACCTCAGAGAGATGTCCCCGTCCTCTGTATTCCCAGGATAATCACATATATACCATGTCCTCAGTCACTGTGTGTCTCCTAGAGATGGGCCCAGTAACAGAGATACCCCAGAGAGATGTCCCCGTCCTCTGTATTCCCAGGATAATCACATATATACCATGTCCTCAGTCACTGTGTGTCTCCTACAGATGGGCCCAGTAACACAGATACCTCAGAGAGATGTCCCCGTCCTCTGTATTCCCAGGATAATCACATATATACCATGTCCTCAGTCACTGTATGTCTCCTACAGATGGGCCCAGTAACAGAGATCCCCCAGAGAGATGTCCCCGTCCTCTGTATTCCCAGGATAATCACATATATACCATGTCCTCAGTCACTGCGTGTCTCCTACAGATGGTCCCAGTAACAGAGATACCCCAGAGAGATGTCCCTGTCCTCTGTATTCCCAGGATAATCACATATATACCATGTCCTCAGTCACTGTGTGTCTCCTACAGATGGGCCCAGTAACAGAGATACCCCAGAGAGATGTCCCCGTCTTCTGTATTCCCAGCACTGTACAGAGGAGACTCACAGGACCCCACAGGAGGATCAGGTAGGTGGGATTTAGAGTCTCCCCAATATACCAAAGTGACTGTCACTATATGAATTGCAGTGTGTGTGTGTGTGTGTGTGTTATACACTGATATTCTACTTTGTAATCTCCATAACATCAGACAATACTAAGTGATATTTTTTTAGGTTCGTTGTGAAGATCTAGAGCCAAAAACGATTCGAGTTACTGCGCTATTATCCAATTAATTATTGCACCATGGATGAATACACTCACACAAATAAATTACAATTAATCAATGGTATATCACATTTACTATAAAGATATAAAATATACAATATATTCCAGGTGGCCACCTAGGAAAAAAACATACATAAAACAGATATTGACATCACTTTGAATACATATATAATAAAAAAATGGAATAATAAAATATTGGGATTAAATGCGTGTATATTTCTTTAAGAATTAAAGTGCTCCCAGTCCAGCGTCCACGACCTGCTGACTTATATGGTCAAATGCAAATATAACCTCAGGTATTGTAGCTGTGGGTATTACAGTTAGTGTCTCTGGATAATATTTTTCAATTAGTTGAATATATAGCAGCCATCCAAAAACAAGGTAACCCTGTTTAGGGCATTAGATGGAGTGATAGATTCTGTATGCGCAAATTTAGCGCTTCTCTCACCTGCGCTTTTGTGCGCTCGATGGACTCGGAGTGAGTCACAGCTGGAGTGTCCCTCCGGTTGGTGTGGGTGAGTGGGGAGCTGGACCCTGGATGTTACGGCTGGTCACTGCTCAACCCACCTTGCCCGAGCCTGTTGTTTGAATAAGCAGTGGCTGGCGTCTCTCTCACCGGCGCATTTGACCATATAAGTCAGCAGGTCGTGGACGCTGGACTGGGAGCACTTTAAGTCTTAAAGAAATATACACGCATTTATCCCAATATTTTATTATTCCATTTTTTTTATTATATATGTATTCAAAGTGATGTCAATATCTGTTTTATGTATGTTTTTTTCCTAGGTGGCCACCTGGAATATATTGTATATTTTATATCTTTATAATAAATGTGATATACCATTGATTAATTCTAATTCTATTTGTGTGAGTGTGTTCATCCATGGTGCAATAATTAATTGGATAATAGCGCAGTAACTCTAATCGTTTTTGGCTCTAGATGTGTTTTATCACTACATCAGTGCATGAGACTAAATCTCTCTGTGCACGGATGTGAGATAATTCTATGCACACACACTTGTGCATAAAAGAGAACTGCAGCTGAGTTATACTTTTACCTATATAAATTTTTTTTATAAACTTTTATTTATAAAAAAACTATATTTCTTGTATACATCAGATAGCGCCTAAATTAACACTATTTTATAGTGGCTGGTTCATTGTGAAGATCTGTCTGATATTAAGGCTGAAGAAATAAAGGGAGAAGAAGAGACGGATGTGACTGATATTAAGGCAGAAGGAGAAGAGTCTTGTGTGACAGATAAGAAAGAAGATACAGAGACAGAAGACACATATATGAGGGATGATCAGCAGTGTAAGGAGGAGGAAATCCCTACAGATACCAGCACAGGTGAGGAATAATCACTTATTATATACTATCTGACCTGCCCGGGAAAACCTTTTTTTTTTTTTTTTTTTATTCCAAAATTGCTGTAAAATTTCGTCTTATGCTGCGCCAAAGGCCCAAGATTGTAAATTGTTAAAACATCCACCGTAATGTTAGTGTTTGCATTGATACTCATTGACAGCAATGAAGTCAGGTGTGGTGGTGGTGTTTCAAACACACCGCTCCTGACTTTATAGTTTGTGTGTGTTGATGAATTCTACATCCACTCCTGAGATTTAGCACCTATAATGCATTTATTTTTTTCTGTGTTCTGTGTGTGCTGTACTGTTTTTGTGTATGTGGTGTTATGGGTGTATGTGTATCTCTCCAATGTGTAAGTGTGTGCGGTGCGCTACGTATAAATGTGTGTGTTGTGTATCTGCAATGTTTAAGTGTGTGTTTTGTAGTGAATATGGGTGTGTGGTGTGTTGTATTGTGTGTATCTGTCCAATGTGTAAGTGTGTGAGTTGTGTAACATATATATATGTGTGTGTGGTGTGATGTGTGGTTTATGTATATCCCCAATTTTTCCTAAATGTTGAAATTCTCCACCACAATGTTAGAATGTGTTTGCATTCATACCCAATGACGGCAATGACTTTTACCTTTGGAGCTGTGCAATGAGATGTGTGCAGAACCGCGCATCTCATCAGTCCCAACCAATGTACCGTGTATGGGCACCATTAGATTAGTGCCCGACGAAGGTGGACATGTTGTTCATGTTCTCCTTCCTGTAGGGTTAGTTATTAGGGGATTTTCATGAATGAAATCACCTAAGCGCCATTTATCCACCAACCTTTCTTCTGTCCTATTGGGGGCTGAGGGTGAAGGCCTTGTGTGTTATATAGGTTGCACTGGTGTCGTATTTGCACAGGAGTGTATCTGTATACAATCAGCATGTGAGGAGGACAGGCAGCGCTGCCATTACCTGTCCATGCCGCGGGACTGCCGGGGAAACCCCACCGCCACTATGGTTCGTGCTGGGGTTCCCAGCTTCAGAGACCTCCGGATGCCCAGACCTGCTGTGCTCAGCGAGAGTCTCCTGCCCCAAGCCTGTCCGCATCCGGCAGTGCGTTGGGGCAGAGGTGAGTAGCCTGCCGGTAACCGGACTAGCGGGGGTCCCGGCAGTACAAATACAGCGGTCTGTTGCCATTTTAAAAGAGGGCACCATAATGATGGGGGCGGAGCTTCCCTCCTGGTTACTCTTCCTGCTCCCAGGTTATGGCAGGTCTATCAAGGGAGCTCCTAGCAGCCCGTAAGGAAAGGGAAGCTGCTAGACAACCAGTTCATCAGCCGCCAGAACCAGCCTGGGCTCAGGCGCTGGCCTCTTCGGTGGCTAGTTTGTCTAAGGCTTTAGTCCTCTCTAAATCTCCTAGAAAAAATTACCACTAGGCGCTTTGGATATAGAAAATGAACCAATCACATATGTAAAAAAGTTTTATTGTAAAACATTAAAAATAAGAGAAATCTACACATAACATTTAAGAAAATATATATCAAGAAAAAATGTATAGGGGTAACTTGCAGTCCGAATTGGTGTTGAATTGCCGCTTCGGTTGTATAGCCGGCTGGCACACACTTAGTAAACGAGCAATGTCCACATTTGCTCTATAGCGTCTTCAGCGTCTCCCTGCTGAGCCGCCGGAATGTGTAACCGGGTTAGGCTTCCAGGCTTGATGGGGAGAGGGAGCTGTGGTAAGCCGGGCAGGAGGCTGTGTGTGGCCGAATAACAGCGCCTGCCGGGATTTGCGCGCGTCGCTGCAGAGATCTCCGTGCTCGGGGTTTGCTGAATGCTAAATGCACGATGTGCTGGGTCCCCTCAGTTTGCACTGATTTAAGGCTGGAGCTTGTGGGTCCTCAAGACGCGTTTCGCCGCACACTGGGCGGCTTTATCAATTGGAATAACTGAGAGCCTATCTTTGCCCTTATTTATATCCGTTCTGGGTCGTTACAGCTCTTTGTGATTAGGCTGAAGCCGATCATGAGCTTTCAGTTTTAGCATTACATCTACGCGTGTACTATTTGTAAATTGTTTTATAGACAGTGCATTCCTAATTGTATACTTTAACATTTATCAATTATTATTTATGCTGACAGGTATTTAGAGTTCAAAGGAGATTGGACCATAACACATTTAAAATGATAATAATATGTGATACAAAATGGCAATAATATTCATTTTAAAAGCAAGTCCTATGCTGTTCATTCTTAGATTACGTCATCAACAATGGTTATAGCAACATAAGGAATTAATACAGATATATAAATGATAGTAGTAATAAAAATAATAGTTATTATAATCATGAAATAAATAAAAAGTAATAGTAATAATACTAATAATATTTTTTTTTTTTGTTAGCACAATCCGTATTTAACATCTTTGTTTTATAAAAAATATATGTAGCGGTGCCGCTCTCTAAATCTCCTCCTCATTTAATGGATCAGTTGGTCACCAGCAAGTTGTTAGACAGCCATTAGGTCGACATGCAGGAAGGTCGATGGGGTCATTAGGTCAACATGGGGTTTTTCGCTTTTTTTTTTTTACCCGAATTTTGACACTGTCGACAGACACATGTTAAAGTGCACCGCGTCCCCTCTAGGGTGGCCAATCCCGGGATCGGGATCGGCGGGATCCCGGGATTTGGCCCCCAAAACGCCGGGATTCCAATCGGGATTTCGGGATTAGACTGCGCATGCGCGCAGTCTAATGCCGGGCAGCGTCTGAGCATCGCTCAGACGCTGCCCGACTTCTCCCGGCAGCACTGTGTGCAGCGTGACCTCTCAGCGTGAGATCAGGGGTCACGCTGCGCAGGCAGAGGACGCGCCCGGCATTGTAATGCCGTGCCGGACAGCGCACCCAAGCACCCACCCGCCCAGCCCAAGCACCCAGCCAGCCAGCGCGCCCACTCGCCCAGCCCAAGCGCCCACAGCCAGCGCGAAGCCAGCACGCCAGCGGCATGGACGACCCGTCCCCCCACAACCGGCAACCATCAAATATAAGTTTGTGGGGCAGTCTTTTAATTAGGAAAGCCAATCCCGGGAATCCCGGGATTGAGCATTTTTCAATCCCGAATCCCGGGATTGAAAAAATGCCCCGGGATTGGCTTCCCTAGTCCCCTCGCATGGCTCGCTGCGCCAGAAATAATTATGTGAGAGGATGAAGTGTATGTTCTCCATAATGAAATGAATTTGTGAGTTCTTTAAAGATGAGTCTGTTGAAAGGAAATGTCTTACATGGTCACATCCTTTGTCATGTTTGTCACAAGCCTGGTGGAAAAAAAATCCATACAGAACAAAGGGTTCTTCAAATGTTTAAATTGCAAATCATGTAGAAACGGCAAGGGATCAACCAAATCAATAAATAACATCAAATCAAACTGGTAAAGAATACAAAATCAGTGACCATCTTTCCTGCGACTCAGAGGAGGTATTATATTTACTGGAATGCAGAGGCGGATTGGCCCACTGGGAAACCGGGCCATTTCCCGGTGGGCCGGTCCAGATTCCCCACTGGCAGAGCCGTCGACTGTGCCTCCGGGGCTGGCGTCATCCTAGGTGCAAGTTGGATGCATCGCTTAAGGCGATATGCTCGGTGGCGGGGGGGTTATGTTGCGACCAGCCATGGTGGGCTGCTGGGTGAACAAAGCAATGGAGACCTGGGCTGCTCAATTCATACAGAGTTTACGTGCAGGTGCTCCAATCGAAGAGATTGCCAGTTTAGCTGAACATGTACAGGAATCCGCTATGTATCTCGGAGAAGGTTCAAAAGATGTCTGTCTTGTCTGTTTCTGCATGTCGAACCCTATGGTTACGACAGTGGCAGGCTAATTCTGAATCGAAGAAAGCAGTAGAGGCTCTTCCATTCATGGGTTTCGTTTCGTTTGGGGAGGAATTAGACAAATGGATATCACTGGCCCTTGGCCACACCTCCTCGACACTACACTGGACCTTCCTTTCGGCCGACGGCATGTTTCGGGTCGCATCAGAGGAGCGGCCTCTTCATCCAGAGTTTTCAGAGGCTGAGGTAGAGTCTCTGCTCCTTTCTCCCAAACAGAGGGAGCTCAAGCTGCCAACCGCTCTCAGACCCAGTGGATGACGGGCATCTGGCCCACCTGGGAAACCCCATAGTGGCAGAGCCGAATTTCCCGTGAGGCACGTGCCTAGGGGCGGCACATGTTTGGGGGCGGCACTTGGATGCCTGTGATAGTACTGTCAGCCCAAAATGTACCAATAACTGCAAAATATCCACTGTACTGTACTATATTCCATCTTAAATAGAGTGTAAATGGATAGGACATGCAGTTACTGCCCCTGTAAACTGCTCTACTTAGTAAACATTATTGTTGTGCCTAGGGGCGCCCTCATCCCTAAATAGTGGGAGGACGACTTTGGCTGTTTCAGGATGTTTAGAAAGACACTTGCCTAGATGCATGGGTAAAGGAACTCGTTCTTTCTTCAAGATTCCAAGATGATTTTTCTTTCACCTGCTCATTCACGATTCTTCACTACCGGGTTACCGGCATCGAAGGATACGTTTCTAGCAGTGTCCGCCCTTCTAAATGCAGGAGTGATCATTCCAGTATCCTCCACACAGCAAAAACAGGGTTTTTATTTCTGTTCCTAGTCTCAAAACCGGATGGTTAGGTGAGACCGATCCTCAATTTAAAGGATCTCAATCTTTTCTCTAGAAAATATTGGTTCAAGATGGAATCCCATCAGTCATTGCTTTGCTGGACCAGGGAGAATTCCTTGTGTCAATCGATGTAAAGGATCATCTACGCACCACGATTTGGCCTCCTCACCAACAATACTTGCGATTCACCATCAGATCCGCTCACCTCCAGTTCAGAGCCCTGCCGTTCAGACTCTCATCCGCACCCAGTTTCAAAGGTGATGGCGGTGATGAAGAGCATATTCCGTCTACAAGGAATAACAATTATTCCAGGGATCATACTTCCAGAGATCAGCTTCTTCAGGATTTACAGAGGACTTAGTTCAGAATCATGCCGTGCTGTTGAAGAAGGGACTATCAAAAATCTCAGTTGGAACCATCCCAGAGGCTGGTTTTTCGAGGCACGGTACTGGACACCGTCATGGCTCGGATTTTCCTACCACAGGACAAAAAAAAAGTGTCAGTGCACATTTGTATCCAGCTCCTAGGACGGATGGTGGCTGTTTTTGTGGCAGTTCCCTAAGGTCGTTTTCACCCCAGGCCTTTTCAGCTAGACCTGCTACATCAATGGTTGGGCTCACATCTTTTCCTTCACAAGTGAGTTAGCTTATCACCAACAACCAGACTATCCCTCCTTTGGTGGTTAGACTCTAAAACACCACTTGGAGGGGCGGAGGTTCAACCTTTTTCCAGTGGACTCTATTCACTACAGATGCGAGTCTAAGCGGTTGGGGCGCATTGATGACGGGAGCCCATTTCAAGGGAACCTGATCTCTGACAGAGTTAACCTTACCAATCAACATCTTAGAACTGAGAGCAATCTTTTACGCTCTATAATCAGCCCACAATTCTTCAAGGATGGGTGGTGAGAGTCCAAACGGACAATGCCACGGCTGTGGCGTACATAAACCGCCAAGGCGAGATGAGTCGCACAGCCATGAAGGAGGTGACCAGAATCTTACTTTTGGCAGAAAGGTACACTGAGGCTCTATCGGTGATTTTCAAACCAGGGGTAGAAAATTGGGAAGCCAACTTCCTGGGTCGGCTGGTCGTGGATCCGGGGAGTGGTCTCTCCACCCTCAGGTGTTCCACATGCTTACGTTGAGATGGGGACACAAATACAATAAAAAATGACAGAAATTTGACCGCGCTCATTGAGCTCTTACCACCTGGACTACTGGGTGGTCAGGGTACAGTCCTTTCCAAATTCTTTTTCACAATTTTTTCTTTGATAACGGAGACTTATTTATGTGTCCTTTATAACCCTTAAATATAATGGCAAACGCTCAAATAATTGCAGGCCAACACAAACTTGAAAAAATGTATGACAAAGCTTTACTTGCAAGATAGCTTAATTACAGGTATTTGCAAATGCAGACTAACACAAGAGACATAAAATTGATTAGCTAATACTTAAACAATAATTCTAAATCAAATCAAAATGGAAACCTATTAAGGACAGTGATCCGCCATTAAACCTCATTTCATAGTTACCTCCAGCCCCCTGCTTGCCTGTTCTTCCTCAACTGCCTGCCCCTTCCTTCTCTAACGCTGATATTTAAACCTTAATTACATTAATTACTCCTAAGCATTGAGTCTTATTGGCAAGCTCTACTTTCAATCATGATGCCATAATTAACCCAACACCCAACTTCCTTGTTACTAGGGAAAGATTCAGTGGCCTTGGGGTCTATGCATGTGTGGCCCTGTTCTCATAATGTTGACAAGTTTGTGGAGAGTAGCTGGCTGTCCTTGCTCCACTATACTGTCAACATCACATTCTTAAACTTATAAAACCAAAAACCGTTTTCTATAAGAAATCACTTTTCCAGCACTGCTCTGAATCTTCAGCCATTTTATAATGTTTTTATGCAAGTCATAGTTGGTTGCTGACAAACACCTGCTACTTAGCGCAAAGGGCAGGCCTCATACGCCGTGGCTAGTACGTTGTGCAACAAGCTAACGCCAACTGCAGCAATAATAAAAGTATTTAAGAAAACAGTGTAATAAAAGCATAGAATTGTTGATGCATTCATTTCTGTTTTAACATCTTCCACAAAGTTTATAACATACAGTATGAAGATACCAAGCGAGACTGTGTAAGAAACGTGTGCGCCTACTTTTGAATTGCTTGTATGGTGTGGTAGTCTGGATAAAAGATACCTTTATCGGTTTTATAAAATACGTGTGAATGTAAGCATTGTGTAAGAGAATAGTCTTCCATTCTTTCACTAAGAAGGAAAGAACTTATCACAACCCATAGCAGAAGAGTATTTTTGGATTTCCCCTTATGATCAGAAACTGATAATCTGACCTGGCAGAAGTGCAAAAATTTTTTTCAGGGTGTACTTAGGTTGCAGTGTCTTTTTGTTGCACCTTCTGCTCCTTGGGACCTGCAGTTGGTTCTGTCCTTTTTACAGTCCTCGGTTTCCGAGCCATTGGATTCGATGGCTTTAAGATCTCTCCTTTTAAAGTGGTACTGCTTCTTGCCTTAGCCTCCACAAGAAGAGTCTCTGAATTGGGAGCTCTCTCCTTCCCAAGGTGGTTTCCAGTTTTCATTTAAATCAGCCAATTGTAGTTCTGGTCTTTTCAGAGGATTCCCCTGCTTCCAGGTCCCTTGATGTGGTATGGGCCCTTCGCATTTTTGTGGCTACTGCAGCCTCATTGTGAAAATCTGATTGTCTATTTGTTCTCTATGATGCGGCTCATAAGAGATGGCCTGTGTCAAAACAAACTTTGACCTGTTAGCTTCGCTTGGTCATTGACCCGTTAGCTTCGCTTATGTGGCGGATTCTAGGGTTCATCCAGTTTCCATTTCGGCAAATTCAACTAGGTCTGTGGCTTCCTCATGGCAGCTGCCCGGGGGGCGGTGTCTTGGTCTAGCTGTCATACGTTTCTAAACATTTTCAGGTTTAATACTTCTGCGACCCTGTCCTCTCATTTCAGACAAATGGTGCTGCAGGGTTCCCAGTGCTCTGGGACCATGTTGGGGGCTCTGGGACTTCCCCAATGTGAACATCTCCAGTGTCTCCTGCTGCATGAGGAGAAAATTGGGATTTTGGTACTTACCAGGTAAATCCTTTTCGCCAATTCCACAGGAGACACTGGAAGCCCACCCAGCACTGGTTCTTTACCTGCCATGGTGTATTGCTATGTTGTTGTTAATTGCTTGTGTTATCTGTTCTTTTGTTATGTGTTACTATGTTACATTTCTTACAGTGCCATGCTCCCGGTGACTACCAATCTATAACCCACTGTGAACATCTCCTGTGGAGTCACTGTGTGCTACCAGCCCAGAGATCTGACCAGTCTCCTCCCCACACTCTCTGGTGTATCTCATACATCAGGAGCCATCAGCCCCTATTATACTCCTGCTCTCCCCCTCACATAATGTCACTGTGTGTTACCATCCCAGAGATCTGACCAGTCTGCTCCCCACACTCTCTGGTGTATCTCATACATCAGGAGCCATCAGCCCCTATTATACTCCTGCTCTCCCGTCACATCATGTCACTGTGTGTTACCAGTCCAGAGATCTGACCAGTCTGCTCCCCACACTCTCTGGTGTATCTCATACATCAGGAGCCATCAGCCCCTATTGTACTCCTGCTCTCCCCCTCACATCATGTCACTGTGTGTTACCAGCCCAGAGATCTGACCAGTCTCCTCCCCACACTCTCTGGTATATCTCATACATCAGGAGCTATCAGCCCCTATTATACTCCTGCTCTCCCCCTCACATCATGTCACTGTGTGTTACCAGCCCAGAGATCTGACCAGTCTCCTCCGCCTACACTCTCTGGTGTATCTCATACATCAGGAGCCATCAGCCCCTATTATACTCCTGCTCTCCCCATCACATCATGTCACTGTGTGTTATCAGCCCAGAGATCTGACCAGTCTCCTCCCCGCACTCTCTGGTGTATCTCATACATCAGCAGCCATCAGTCCCTATTATACTCCTGCTCTCCCCCTCACATCATGTCACTGTGTGTTACCAGCCCAGAGATCTGACCTGTCTCCTCCCCACACTCTCTGGTGTATCTCATACATCAGGAGACATCAGCCCCTATTATACTCCTGCTCTCCCCCTCACATCATGTCACTGTGTGTTTCCAGCCCAGAGATCTGACCAGTCTCCTGCGCCTACACTCTCTGGTGTATCTCATACATCAGCAGCCATCAGCCCCTATTATACTCCTGCTCTCCCCCTCACATCATGTCACTGTGTGTTACCAGCCCAGAGATCTGACCAGTCTCCTCCCCACACTCTCTGGTGTATCTCATACATCTGGAGCCATCAGACCCTATTATACTCCTGCTCTCCCCTCACATCATGTCACTTTGTGTTACCAGCCCAGAGATCTGACCAGCCTCCTCCCCGCACTCTCTGGTGTATCTCATACATCAGGAGCCATCAGCCCCTATTATACTCCTGCTCTCCCCTCACATCATGTTACTGTGTGTTACCAGCCCAGAGATCTGACCAGTCTCCTCCCCACACTCTCTGGTGTATCTCATACATCTGGAGCCATCAGACCCTATTATACACCTGCTCTCTCCTTCACATCATATCACTGTGTGTTACCAGCCCAGAGATCTGACCAGTCTCCTCCCCACACTCTCTGGTGTATCTCATACATCTGGAGCCATCAGACCCTATTATACTCCTGCTCTCCCCTCACATCATGTCACTTTGTGTTACCAGCCCAGAGATCTGACCAGTCTCCTCCCCACACTCTCTGGTGTATCTCATACATCTGGAGCCATCAGACCCTATTATACACCTGCTCTCTCCTTCACATCATGTCACTGTGTGTTACCAGCCCAGAGATCTGACCAGTCTCCTCCCCACACTCTCTGGTGTATCTCATACATCTGGAGCCATCAGACCCTATTATACTCCTGCTCTCCCCTCACATCATGTCACTGTATGTTACCAGCCCAGAGATCTGACCAGCCTCCTCCCCGCACTCTCTGGTGTATCTCATACATCTGGAGCCATCAGACCCTATTATACTCCTGCTCTCCCCTCACATCATGTCACTGTATGTTACCAGCCCAGAGATCTGACCAGCCTCCTCCCCGCACTCTCTGGTGTATCTCATACATCAGGAGCCATCAGCCCCTATTATACTCCTGCTCTCCCCCTCACATCATGTCACTGTGTGTTACCAGCCCAGAGATCTGACCAGTCTCATCCCCACACTCTCTGGTGTATCTCATACATCAGGAGCCATCAGCCCCTATTATACTCCTGCTCTCCCCTCACATCTTGGGAAATGTGACTACCCTCGGTCTGCATGTCACTGTGCCTGGGTCTATTCAGTGCAATATTGCATCATGTGCAGTCAAAGAAGCCATGTAAGCAGTGCCGGATGATCCCAGAGGTTCCGTGCCACTGTCGGTATTGGGGAGATGACGACAGTATAGGTCAGGGAAGATAAAGCACAGAAGGGAGAGGGCCCTGCTTGTTAGACCTTACAGTATATGGGGCCCATTTATCACATCTGCATCTGAGGATGTGATAATATCGGCCAAACTCGCAATGCGATCACAGAATACATCGCACAGATGTATCAATTATCAGTGCAAATGGATGTACTAACTCCCAAATCAGATGGAGGTGCAGCCGCACAAGTTGTGTATACGGAGAAATCAGCTGCTCCGGTGTATAGAGCCCTTGCTGTAAAGTGACCTGCCGCTTTGCAGCATCACTTTACTGCACCAGGGGTCACAGCTCAGCAGGAGGCCCTGTAGACTGGAAGCAATCCCCTGGGGAGGTGAGTATGATTGTTTTTTACACTGTGATCAGCATGTGTGACACAGGACACACAGAGCTGATCATCCTGGCCCCATCCCCGCACAGCTCTCTCTGCCTAGGAACAGAGAGAGCTGTGCAGAAGCCCAGAATTTGCACCTGAGCTCTGTGATTCCCCAGCTGAAGCTGCATTATTATCACAGGGTATTTGACTTTTTTTTTAGTTGTAGTTAATTTGGCTAGAGCATGTTTCTCAAGTATAAGTATGGGAGATGTGATCTGCTTACAAAAAAAAATGCGAACTGAAGGGTTTTGATCAGTTGATTTACACTACACGGGAGCGCACATTGGGATCCAGCTGCTGATCACTGCCGGCTCCTGTAGCGGGTGTATGGGAGGTCAGGAGATCACCCTCACACACAGCGCCATCTAGCTTTAGGTATGTTGACCATCGGCTGCGTTGCAGAGCTGACGCGATATATCTGACTGACGTTGTTCACAGACCTATCACTGGCTGACGGACCAGCGATATATCGGCCAGTGTGTGCGCAGCATTAGACATGTTCAGTTTAAGTGATAAAACATCCATGAACATTTGCTTCTCAATGTAAACAATTCTGTCTGTTGTCATTCATCTGTTTCCTGTAGATGGGCGCACAAGCAGGAATACCTCGGAGGGAGATCTCATTGTGTCTCCAGATTATATACTAGAAGATAAGAACATCAGACAAGAGTCTCCAGAGGAAAACCCCATTATCCCCAATACACACCCAACATTTCACAGTGCAGATATTTCATCTGGTCCCTCTAGTCATGAGGAAACTTCTCCTGATCATTCAGACCTTACTGCACACAGTACAGACCATAAAGATGGTACAGTATCATCCAGTTCTGAGATTGGTAAGAGTTCTATAAATCAGTCAGATTCTGTTTTACATCAGAGACCTCACACAGGGGAGAAACCATTTCCATGCTCTGAGTGTGGGAAATGTTTTAGAGAAAAAGCCAGTCTAGTTAAACATGAGAGACTTCACACGGGCGAGAAACCATTTTCATGCTCTGAATGTAAGAAATGTTTTACAACTCAATCGTCTCTTGTTCTACATAAGAGAAGTCACACAGGTGAGAAACCATATTCATGCTTGGAATGTGGGAAATGTTTTATAATGAAATCACAACTTGTTACACATGAGAGCGGTCACACAGGTGAGAAACTATTTTCATGCTCTGAATGTGGGAAATGTTTCATAAATAAACCAGGTCTTGTTAGACATGAGAGAAGTCACACAGGTGAAAAAACAGTTTCATGCTCTGAATGTGGGAAATGTTTTAGAGATAAATCATGTCTAGTTACACATGAGAGATATCACACAGGTGAGAAACCATTTCCATGTTCTGAATGTGGGAAATGTTTTACAAATAAATCGTATCTTGTTACACACCAGAAAAGTCACACAGGTGAGAAACCATTTTCATGCTCTGAATGTGGGAAATGTTTTACATATAAATCGTGTCTTGTTACACATCAGAGAAGTCACACAGGTGAGAAACCATTTTCATGCTCTGAATGTGGGAAATGTTTTACATATAATTCATCTCTTGGTACACATAAGAAGTCACACAGGTGAGAAACCATTTTCATGCTCTGAATGTGGGAAATGTTTTAGCAAAAGAGACAAGTCTAGTTAAACATGAGAGACTTCACACAGGCGAGAAACCATTTCCATGCTCTAAAAGTGTGATTTCTGTGCAAAACATTTCCCATCTTGTTACACATGAGAGAAGTCACACAGGAGAGCAACCATTTTCATGTTTTGAATGTGGGAAATGTTTTACACATAAATCAGCTGTTCGTAGACACCAAAAAACTCACACACAAAAAATATAATTTAAATTAACTGATCTACATGAAACGGAAGCATCAATACTAAATCCCTATATCATCCATTGTATGTGGATTCTTAGATAAACAGTGTCTAGATAGACATTCAATTTCAGCATAGGAATGTTTCACAGGGTCAAAATGTCGATCCAAAAAAATCAGCATATATTTTTCACATTTTCTCGTGTCAATGTTGATAACTCTTTACATGGACTCCCAATTAGTGTAAAGCGTAACCTCTTGGTTGCCTCTCCATCCTTGGTGCAAGTTACACACATGATTCTATCATTTATGATTGTAACTGTGCTTTATGTTATGTATAACGGCCTCTCTGCAATATATATGTAATAAATACACTGTGTGACCCTGTACTGTAATGTGTGTGGTGTATACTGATATTTGGGCCATCACTATGACTCTGCGTCTCTTGTCATACCCCCGGCACCTATGTAGGAGGTGCATGTGCTGGGATTGCCGAGCCGGCCACGTTCCGTGGTACTCACAGCCCACGGGCCCAGCACCATGCAGCTTTATGGATCCCATTTGGCATCCGGTACTTAGACACAACTCCCGGCCACCTCCACATGAGCCCCATAATGTGGAATCTGTTACTCTCTCACTGGGGTCAGAGCTGGGAGATAATGTGTTCCCACAGGGCAGGTGCCGGTGTCTGATGCTATGTGGCAGGATCTGTACAACTGCCCCCATTATATAACATGAGACACATAGGGGGGAATGTACTAAGATGGGCGTATACGGCAGATCCCCATACAAATGGAAAGAAATGAGATTGGCCGTATAAGACCCAATAATACAAATGGACCATACATGTACAGAGATGTCATATATGATGTAGTCCATATTCTGTTACCGGTGGGTTGAAGTTCGAGGGGACCAAGATGGCTGGATCCCAGAAAAGTACTTCAATAAATTACTTTAGTTTTAAAGTACACTACGGTTATTATCCGCAGGATTTCCAATACAGCATACACATCAGCAAACTCAGGAGCCCCGCCCCCTGCATCAAGAGGCTGAGTTGGTTTCTTCCTGGCACTTCTGCAGTCAGTGTTCATCCAAGAAGGAGGCTACCCTAACACTGACAGGGTCCTGGTCATATAGGCCTCAGAGGCTACCCTAACACTGACAGGGTCCTGGTTATATAGGTTACACAGGCTACCCTAACACTGACAGGGTCCTGGTTATATAGGCTGCAGAGGCTACCCTAACACTGACAGGGTCCTGGTTATATAGGCTACAGTGGCAACCCTAACACTGACAGGGTTCTGGTTATATAGGCTACAGAGGCAACCCTAACACTGACAGGGTCCTGGTTCTATAGGCTGCAGAGGCTACCCTAACACTGACAGGGTCCTGGTTATATAGGTTACACAGGCTACCCTAAAACTGACAGGGTCCTGGTTATATAGGCTACAAAGTCTACGCTAACACTGACAGGGTCCTGGTTATATAGGCTACATAAGCTACCCTAACACTGACAGGGTCCTGGATATATAGGCTACAGAGGCTACCCTAACACTGACAGGGTCCTAGTTATATAGGTTACACAGGCTACCCTAAAACTGACAGGGTCCTGGTTATATAGGCTACAGAGTCTACGCTAACACTGACAGGGTCCTGGTTATATAGGCTACATAAGCTACCCTAACACTGACAGGGTCCTGGATATATAGGCTACAGAGGCTACCCTAACACTGACAGGGTCCTAGTTATATAGGCTACCGAGGCTACCCTAACACTGACAGGGTCCTGGATATATAGGCTACAGAGGCTACCCTAACACTGACAGGGTCCTGGTTATATAGGCTACATAAGCTACCCTAACACTGACAGGGTCCTGGTTATATAGGCTACAGAGGCTACCCTTACACTGACAGGGTCCTGGTTATATAGGCTACAGAGGCTACCCTAACACTGACAGGGTCCTGGTTATATAGGCTACATAAGCTACCCTAACACTGACAGGGTCCTGGTTATATAGGCTACCCTAACACTGACAGGGTCCTGGTTATATAGGCTACAGAGGCTACCCTAACACTGACCGGGTCTTGGTTATATAGGCTACAGAGGCTACCCTAACACTGACAGGGTCCTGGATATATAGGCTACAGAGGCTACCCTAACACTGACAGGGTCCTGGTTATATAGGCTACATAAGCTACCCTAACACTTACAGGGTCCTGGTTATATAGGCTACAGAGGCTACCCTAACACTGACTGGGTCCTGGTTATATAGGCTACAGAGGCTACCCTAACACTGACAGGGTCCTGGTTATATAGGCTACCCTAACAATGACAGGGCCCTGGTTATAGAGGCTCGGTGCTCTCACCACCTATTCTATTCTCCCTCTATCACATCATGGACCCCCATGAGGGAGGATAGCCAGGGGCCGTTGGGACCCCAAGTGTCGGGGTTTTAACAGTCAAGATCCCGACTGTCGGGCACCCATATCAAATCACTCTGTTTCCCATCATCAATCGCTATGGGAGCTTTCTCTGTATCTGATGCAGTAGCTTCCTTCTCACAAACCGCTGGTCGTGTTCCTTGTATAATTACAGGTATAGCTTTAGGAGGGTTTGTATACAGCGGATCCCTGATAAACATTTGACGTATGGGTCAGTCAGTGTGAGACGTATGGGTCAGTCAGTGTGAGAAGTATTGGTTAGTGGGTCTGTCAGTCAGTCCGTGTGTAATGTATGGGTCAGGTAGTCAGTGTGAGACATATGGGTTTAACGGGACAATCAGTGTGAGACGTATGGACTAGTGGGTCAGTCAGTGTAAGACCTATTGGTCAGTGTGTCAATAGATCAGTGAGACATATGGGTCAGTCAGACTGTGTGATACGTGTTGGTCAGTCCGTGTGAGACTTATGGGTCAGTGTGAGATGTATTGGTCAGTGTGTCAATCAATCAGTGTGAGATATATGGATCAGTCAGACTGTGTGACACGGGTGGGTCAGACCGTGTGAGAAGTATGGGTCAGTGGGTCAGTCAGTTAGTGTGAGATGTACGGGTCAGTCAGTGTGAGACGTATGAGTCAGTCAGTCAGTCAGTGTGAGATGTATGGATTAATCAGTCAGTGTGAGATGTATGGGTCAGTCAGTCACTGTGAGACGTATGGGTTAGTGGGTCAGTCACTGTGAGATGTATGGTTTAGTGGGTCAGTCAGCGTAAAACTTAAAGGTCAATAGACGAATAGGTCAGTCAGTATATCCCACCATACCCACATTCACCTTCCAGCATTACACCTCATACATACACACCTGGGCACACCTTATACATCCTCATACCCGGCACATATACCCCCCATTACCCACAGTCATCGCCCAGCATTACACCTCATACATACACCCCTGGGCACACCTTACACGTCCTCATGCCCGGCACATATACCTCCCATACCCACAGTCACCGCCCAGCATTACACCTCATACATACACACCTGGGCACACCTTACACATCTTCATGCCCGGCACATATACCCCCAATACCCACAGTCACCACCCAGCATTACACCTCATACATACACACCTGGGCACACCTTATACATCCTCATGCCCGACATATATACCCCCATACCCACAGTCACTGCCCAGCATTATACCTCATATATATACACACACACACACCTTATGCCCGGCACATATACCCCTATACCCACAGTCACCGCCCAGCATTACCCTTCATACAGACACACCTTATACATCCTCATACCTGGCACATATACTCCCCATACCCACAGTCACCGCCCAGCATTACACCTCATACATACACACCTGGGCACACCTTATACATCCTCATACCTGGCACATATACTCCCCATACCCACAGTCACCGCCCAGCATTACACCTCATACATACACACCTGGACACGCCTTATAAATCCTCATGCCTGGCATATATACCCCCCATACCCACAGTCACCGCCCAGCATTTCACCTCATACACACACACACCTGTGCACACCTTATACATCCTCATACCCGGCACATATACTGTACCCCCCATACCCACAGTCACCGCCCAGCATTACACCTCATACATACACACCTGGGCACACCTTATACATCCTCATGCCTGGCACATATACCCCCATACCCACAGTCACCGCCCAGCATCACACCTCATACATACACACCTGGGCACACCTTATACATCCTCATGCCTGGCACATATACCCCCATACCCACAGTCACCGCCCAGCATCACACCTCATACATACACACCTGGGCACACCTTATACATCCTCATGCCTGGCACATATACCCCCATACCCACAGTCACCGCCCAGCATCACACCTCATACATACACACCTGGGCACACCTTATACATCCTCATGCCCGGCACATATACCCCCCATACCCACAGTCACCTCCCAGCATCACACCTCATACATACACACCTGGGCACACCTTATACATCCTCATACCTGGCACATATTCCCCCCATACCCACAGTCACCACCCAGAATTACACCTCATACATACACACCTGGGCACACCTTATACAGCCTCATGCCCGACATATATACCCCCATACCCACAGTCACCGCCCAGCATTACCCTTCATACAGACACACCTTATACATCCTCATACCTGGCACATATACTCCCCATACCCACAGTCACCGCCCAGCATTACACCTCATACATACACACCTGGGCACGCCTTATAAATCCTCATGCCTGGCATATATACCCCCCATACCCACAGTCACCGCCCAGCATTACACCTCATACATAAACACCTGGGCACACCTTATACAGCCTCATGCCTGGCACATATACCCCCCATACCCACAGTCACTTCCCAGCATTACACCACATACATACACACCTGGGCACACCTTATACATCCTCATGCCTGGCATATATACCCCCATACCCACAGTCACCGCCCAGCATTACACCACATACATACACATCTGGGCATGGCTGAATAGTAAAGAAAAGGGTGGAGAACTACAAGTCCCAGCATGCACAGCAGTCTCTGCCTTGCAGCACCACAGCTAGGGCTGGGAGGACTCCGCTGCCTCTCCCTGGTCCCAGTGATAGCACACACCTGGTATTATACTGCAGCCTGTGTGAGTAGAACAGCAGCTCCCCTGTAAGTGCCCTTATGGCTCACACCCAGCAATCACTACTATGCTGTTACTAGCAGTATAATACCTGGGGTCCCCTGGTGCCAGCTGCAGCACTCTCCCTCCTGCCTGCCATGCACACCAGGAAGGGACGTTTCCCTGGTAACACAGCTCCACCCACTCTGCCCCACACAGGAAGTACACTGGCTACAGCCGCGGGGGAGTCTGGGAGCTGAGTTCAACCCACAACAAAATGGCCGCCGCTGTATGAGGACACTGAGACATCACAGCCGGACTGCTAGGAGAGGTAACTGCCCCCCTGGAGAATCAACAGAGAGAGTTATGTGATGTGAGGTCACCTTTAAATGATAGATTCCATGCTGTATATATGACTAATAAGTCTCCATAACACCTGTCCCATTTGCGACGGAGCGGCGGCCATTTTCCCGAAGACCAATCCCCGCGTACAGTGACGGCAGCCGCAGCATCTCGTCTCCCTGCTGGGGCAGCGCTGCTGATCTTACCTGAGGCCTCTCACTTCCAGCAGCCACGGTGATTAAGTTACCGGGGACCGAGAGAAGACATTGCTGTATCTGGCAGCAGGTGATGGTATTGTGCTGCCCTCGGGTTATTATACAGGGGGAGCAGCCTGTGGTGTCCTGTTCATACAGGGGGGGGCAGCCTGTGGTGTCCTGTTCATACAGGGGAGCAGCCTGTGGTGTCCTATTCGAACAGGGGGAGCGGCCTGCGGTGTCCCGTTCACACAGCCAGAGCGGCCTGCGGTGTCCATTTCACACAGGGGAGCGGCCTGCGGTGCCCCGTTCACACAGGGGGAGCAGCCTGCGGTGCCCCGTTCACACAGGGGGAGCGGCCTGCGGTGCCCCGTTCACACAGGGGGAGCAGCCTGCGGTGTCCTGTTCACACAGGGGGAGCGGCCTGCGGTGTCCCGTTCACACAGGGGAGCGGCCTGCGGTGTCCCGTTCACACAGGGGGAGTGGCCTTGGGTGTCCCGTTCACACAGGGGGAGCGGCCTGCGGTATCCCTTTCATACAGGGGGAGTGGCCTGTGGTGTCCCATAGTACAGGAGGAGCGGCCTGTAGTGTCCTATTCATACAGGGGGAGTGGCCTGTTACAAATGTTATAGAGGGGGAGCAGACTCTTGTGCGTTGTTTTTGTTTTTATTGTACAGTTGAGCAGCCTCTGTGTGATGATGATGATTATTATAATATATTTCCTTATTCCTTGATTACCAGTCTCTGAGTTCTTAATATTATTAGTATTATGATGATTATACAGAGCCAGCAGCCTTTGGTGCCTATTATTACATTTTATTTTAAGATCATTCACTACAATGGACATAGTAGTGCTATTATATCCTATACTACACATGTACCTATTCTCTATACGATATATATTTAAATGTGGGGAAACATTAGAAGCTGCTGTTGTGCCTCTATGTGGATTTCTCTTACCTTTATCTAATAGGTTTCATGTGTACTGTGTGGTGTTTATTGTAATTCTTATATTTTCTCCAGGACAACAGAGCGGTGAGGATGAGACGCGTCACTGATTCCCCGAGGATGAACAAGGACCAAAGTCACATGACTGACAGGATACTAAATATCACCCTGGAGATCATCTACCTGCTGACTGGGGAGGTGAGGGGATCTGGGAGTGTCACAGTGACATCACTTATATCTATAGTAATAATACAGGGATGTGACTGGGGAGGTGAGGGGATCTGGGAGTGTCACTGTGACATCACTTATATCTATAGTAATAATACAGGCACGTGACTGCGGAGGTGAGGGGATCTGGGAGTGTCACTTTGACGTCATTTATATCTATAGTAATAATACAGGGACGTGACTGGGCAGGTGAGGGGGTCTGGGAGCGTCACAGTGACATCACTTATATCTATAGTAATAATACAGGGACGTGACTGGGGAGGTGAGGGGATCTGGGAGTGTCACAGTGACATCACTTATATCTATAGTAATAATAAAGGGATGTGACTGGGGAGTGAGGGGATCTGGGAGTGTCACTGTGACATCACTTATATCTATAGTAATAATGCAGGGACGTGACTGGGGAGTTGAGGGGATCTGGGAGTGTCACTGTGACATCACTTATATCTATAGTAATAATACAGGGACGTGACTGGGGAGGTGAGGGGATCTGGGAGTGTCACAGTGACATCACTTATATCTATAGTAATAATACAGGGACGTGACTGGGGAGGTGAGGGGATCTGGGAGCGTCACTGTGACATCACTTATAGTAATAATAGAGGGTCATAACTGGGAGTGTCTACAGTGATAGTGTATTTTCTTATACACAGGGTTACACAGTAGTGAAGAAGACCTCTGGTGATCATGAGACACCCAGTAGCCATCACTGTGTGTCAGAAGGACAGAAGAGGACCCAGATTCCCATCATGGTGCCTCCACCTCACTCACTGATACATGGGAAAGACAATGAGCAGAAGATCTTGGAACTCACTAACAAGATCAATCAACTGCTGACTGGAGAGGTGACTGCTTGGAATGGGACATTATACAGTAATACTGGGGGATATGAACAGAGAGGTGACTGCTGGGAAGGGGATATTATATAGTAACACGGGGGAGGAGTGACCGGAGAGGTGATTGCTGGGAATGGGACGTTATACAGTAACACCAGGGGGATGTGACCGGAGAGGTAACTGCTGGGAATGGGATGTTATACAGTATAACACCGGGGATATGACCGGAGAGGTGACTGCTGGGAATGGGACATTATACAGTAACACCGGGGGATGTGACCGGAGAGGTGACTGCTGGGAATGGGACATTATAGAGTAACACCGGGGGATGTGACTGCTGGGAATGGGACCAGTAACACCGGGGGCTGTGACTGGAGAGGTGACTGCTGTGAATGGGACGGTATACAGTAACACCGGGGGATGTGACCGGAGAGATGACTGCTGGGAATGGGACGTTATACAGTAACACCGGGGGATGTGACCGGAGACTGCCGGCAATGGGATATTATACAGCAACACCAGGGATGTGCCTGGAGAGGTGACTTCCGAGAATGGGACATTATACGGTAACACCGGGGGATGTGACCGGAGAGGTGACTGCTGGAAATGGGACGTTATACAGTAACACCGGGGAATGTGACCGGAGAGGTAACTGCTGGGAATGGGACACTATAGAGTAACACCGGGGGATGTGACCAGAGAGGTGACTGCCGGGAATGGGACATTATACAGTAACACCGGGGGATGTGACTGCTGGGAATGGGACATTATACAGTAACACTGGGGGATGTGACCGGAGAGGTGACTGCTGGGAATGGGACATTATAGAGTAACACCGGGGGATGTGACCAGAGAGGTGACTGCCGGGAATGGGACATTATACAGTAACACCGGGGGATGTGACTGCTGGGAATGGGACATTATACAGTAACACTGGGGGCTGTGACCGGAGAGGTGACTGCTGGGAATGGGACGTTATACAGTAACACCGGGGGATGTGACCGGAGAGGTGACTGCTGGGAATGGGATGTTATACAGTAACACTGGGGGATGTGACCGGAGAAGTGACCAATGGGAATGGGACATTATACAGTAACACCGGGGGATGTGACTGCTGGGAATGGAGCGTTATACAGTAACACTGGGGGATGTGACCAGAGAGGTGACTGCCGGGAATGGGACATTATACAGTAACACTGGGGGATGTGACCGGAGAGGTGACTGCTGGGAATGGGACGTTATACAGTAACACTGGGGGATGTGACCGGAGAGGTGACCAATGGGAATGGGACGTTATACAGTAATACGGGGGATGTGGTCTGAGTGATGACTGTATCATTGTGTGTGTCAGGTTCCTATAAGGTGTCAGGATGTCGCTGTCTATCTCTCTATGGAGGAGTGGGAGTATATAGAGGAACACAAGGGTCTGTACAAGGACGTGATGATGGAGATTCACCGGCCCCTCACATCACTGGGTAAGCAGAGATTACATTTTATTGCACATGGTAGAGCAGGTATGGGTGCCCCCTATATAATCGTATCATCTGCTAATCGCACATGTACAATGTCCTCAGTCACTGTGTGTCTCCTACAGATGGGCCCAGTAACAGAGATACCCCAGAGAGATGTCCCCGTCCTCTGTATTCCCAGGATAATCACATATATACAATGTCCTCAGTCACTGTGCGTCTCCTACAGATGGGCCCAGTAACAGAGATACCCCAGAGAGATGTCCCCGTCCTCTGTATTCCCAGGATAATCACATATACACCATGTCCTCAGTCACTGCGTGTCTCCTACAGATGGACCCAGTAACACAGATACCCCAGAGAGATGTCCCTATCCTCTGTATTCCCAGGATAATCACATATATACCATGTCCTCAGTCACTGCGTGTCTCCTACAGATGTGCCCAGTAACAGAGATACCCCAGAGAGATGTCCCCGTCCTCCGTATTCCCAGGATAATCACATATATACCATGTCCTCAGTCACTGTGTGTCTCCTACAGATGTGCCCAGTAACAGAGATACCCCAGAGAGATGTCCCCATCCTCTGTATTCCCAGGATATTCACATATACACCATGTCCTCAGTCACTGTGTGTCTCCTACAGATGTGCCCAGTAACAGAGATACCCCAGAGAGATGTCCCCATCCTCTGTATTCCCAGGATAATCACATATATACCATGTCCTCAGTCACTGCGTGTCTCCTACAGATGGGCCCAGTAAC
The DNA here is from genome assembly GCF_055691185.1 of Crinia signifera. Classification (NCBI taxonomy): domain Eukaryota; kingdom Metazoa; phylum Chordata; class Amphibia; order Anura; family Myobatrachidae; genus Crinia; species Crinia signifera. Next base: position 20,673,291 of record NC_139222.1, on the reverse strand, counting down.
AGAGATACCCCAGAGAGATGTCCCCGTCCTCTGTATTCACAGGATAATCACATATATACCATGTCCTCAGTCACTGCGTGTCTCCTACAGATGGGCCCAGTAACAGAGATACCCCAGAGAGATGTCCCCGTCCTCTGTATTCCCAGGATAATCACATATATACCATGTCCTCAGTCACTGCGTGTCTCCTACAGATGGGCCCAGTAACAGAGATACCCCAGAGAGATGTCCCTTTCCTCTGTATTCCCAGGATAATCACATATATACCATGTCCTCTGTCACTGTGTGTCTCCTACAGATGGGCCCAGTAACAGAGATACCCCAGAGAGATGTCCTCGTCCTCTGTATTCCCAGGATAATCACATATATACCATGTCCTCAGTCACTGTGTGTCTCCTACAGATGGGCCCAGTAACAGAGATACCCCAGAGAGATGTCCCCGTCCTCTGTATTCCCAGGATAATCACATATATACCATGTACTCAGTCCCTGCGTGTCCCCTACAGATGGGCCCAGTAACAGAGATACCCCAGAGAGATGTCCCCGTCCTCTGTATTCCCAGGATAATCACATATATACCGTGTCCTCAGTCACTGCGTGTCTCCTACAGATGGGCCCAGTAACAGAGATACCCCAGAGAGATGTCCCCGTCCTCTGTATTCCCAGGATAATCACATATATACCGTGTCCTCAGTCACTGCGTGTCTCCTACAGATGGGCCCAGTAACAGAGATACCCCAGAGAGATGTCCTCGTCCTCTGTATTCCCAGGATAATCACATATATACCATGTACTCAGTCCCTGCGTGTCCCCTACAGATGGGCCCAGTAACAGAGATACCCCAGAGAGATGTCCCCGTCCTCTGTATTCCCAGGATAATCACATATATACCGTGTCCTCAGTCACTGCGTGTCTCCTACAGATGGGCCCAGTAACAGAGATACCCCAGAGAGATGTCCCCGTCCTCTGTATTCCCAGGATAATCACATATATACCATGTCCTCAGTCACTGCGTGTCTCCTACAGATGGGGCCCAGTAACAGAGATACCCCAGAGAGATGTCCCCGTCCTCTGTATTCCCAGGATAATCACATATATACCATGTACTCAGTCACTGTGTCTCTCCTACAGATGGGCCCAGTAACAGAGGTTCTCCAGAGAGATGTCCCCGTCCTCTGTATTCCCAGGATAATCACATATATACCATGTCCTCAGTCACTGTGTGTCTCCTACAGATGGGGCCCAGTAACAGAGATACCCCAGAGAGATGTCCCCGTCCTCTGTATTCCCAGGATAATCACATATATACAATGTCCTCAGTCACTGCGTGTCTCCTACAGATGGGCCCAGTAACAGAGATACCCCAGAGAGATGTCCCCGTCCTCTGTATTCCCAGCAATGTACAGAGGAGACTCACAGGACCCCACAGGAGGATCAGGTAGGTGGGAATTAGGGTCTCCCCAGTATACCAAAGTGACTGTCACTATATGAATTGCAGCAGTTGTGTGTGTGTGTGTGTGTGTGTGTGTGTGTGTGTGTGTCTTATACAATGATATTCTATCTCCATAACATCAGACAATACTAATGTGATATTTTTTTAGGTTCATTGTGAAGATTTGTCTGATATTAAGGCCGAAGAAATAAAGGGAGAAGAAGAGACGGATGTGACTGATATTAAGGCAGAAGGAGAAGAGTCTTGTGTGACAGATAAGAGAGAAGATACAGACACAGAAGACACATATATGAGGGATGATCAGCAGTGTAAGGAGGAGGAAATCCCTACAGATACCAGCGCAGGTGAGGAATAATCACTTATTACATACTATCTGACCTGCCCGGGAAAACCTAGGAGTTTTATTTTTTTTAATTCCAAAATTGCTGTCAAATTTCGTCTTATGCTGCGCCAAAGGCCCAAGATTGTAAATTGTTAAAACATTCACCGTAATGTTAGTGTTTGCATTGACACTCAATGACCGCAATTAGATCAGGTGTGGTGGTGGTGTTTCAAACACACCGCTCCTGACTTGTGTGCATACTTGCCTACCTGACCCTCTCCATGCAGGAGAAAATGCTCTGTTCCTGGACTTCCCTGTAATGTATGATTGCCATCACCTGTGGGGAGCTGGGTAATTGATAAGAAAAGGTGTCACCATAGGTGATGGCAATCATACATTACCAGGGAAGTCCAGGTACAGAGCATTTCCTTGTCAGGGTCCATGGGAACCACAGGGGACATCGGGGTTGTAGGCGGATCCAGGGGGTCCGAGGCACCAATCAGCGAAGCTCTTAAAGGTTTTACCCAGCATGCCCGGGCCCTCTCCCCTACAGCCCCGCCTCCAGGCTACTGCCGCCAGTTTTTAGTTGGTGCCTGCAGGAAGCAGACGCACCTGTAATCAGCAGGAATCACCTCTTTGAGGTGATTCCAGAAGAAGCTTTTTTATTTTTAAACAGCTGCTACGGCGGCAGAAGCCGCCTTGCGGCAGAGACGCTCCCCGCCGTCAGTGATTGACAGCGGAGTGAGCGTCTCCTTCACTCCTCCCGGCGCCGACCTCCTCAGAACATCTTGAGGCAGACGGCGGAGGCGACGTCAGCGCCTAGCACCGCCGGACGTCGCTCTCCTGACAGCGTGGCCGGACCAGGAGCAGGTAAGGCTTCCTTAGGAAGCACTAATCGCTGTCCTGCCGCGGCGCGCTGGGAGACGCCCGCGGTGGCTGGCGTGGGCACTCGCTTCGGCCAGGGATCCCACTAGACCACCGGGGACAGAGCAGCAGGCTGGGTCTGGGGGGGACCCATTTTTAAGTAACTATTATGCTCCGGTGGGGGAAGTCCAGCAAGGGGAGGTGGCGCTTGGCCTGCAGTCCCTCCCCCAGCTTTGGCGCCAATCTCCTCGAGGTCTGCCGTCCATTAGATGAAACTGTTTGTGCCCGCCCCTCCTCTCTTGGACCAGCGCCATTACAGCAGCACGCAGGTCTCCAGAGGTCGGGCACATCTCTCTCCCCTGTGAAACCGGCTACAGGCTAAGTAGTGCTTTTCACAGCCACCCTCATTCCCCCTTTGCTCCATAGAGTACTGTGGTTGATATAGGGTGTGTTAGCTCATCTATATTGCCTAATATAGTGTGTATGTGACTTTGTGCTAGTACTTTCTTTTCCTCTGTCAGTTTTTTTTCTTAAACTGTCCACTTTATTTCTAAGTGAGGTTTTTACCTCAGCGGTCACATACTGTCAGTGGATCACTCTAGGTCCTCTTCTTCTGAGTTACCTACTGTGCACTGTATCCCCCCTATTGGGAGTGTGTTCACTATGTCCAAACGGGGGCGCAGCCAGACAGAATCCCCCTTGCTCTTGTCTTGCAAGAGCTGCGCTGCAGGTCTGTCTGACATGGATGTCATCCAGGATGGGCTATGTGTCAATTGCTTTACTCCTCCTGACCATCCCCAGCCCTCAAGGGCACCCCAACCACCATGGGCAGCCTTTCAACAGCTGTTAGGCACCCTGGTGGATCGTCTCCCTAATGCTGTAGCACCCCCTGTAGTACAGCCCCCCCCTCCATGGGTGGATGCTTTGTCGACCACGGTGCAGACTTTGCAGCAGACTACGGCAGCTATGCAGAAGCTACTGCCACATGCTGCACAACCCAGTAGATCACTGATAAATCCGTTACTACCGGTAACCAGGGACGGCTCTGATGACACAGACGATGGCGGGGATGACCCCGATAATGCAGACCCTGATAATGGGGATGACATCATACCTGATGACGATCAGGATGACCCTATGCCTATGGACCCTGCCGCTTCTCAGGCTGAAACCCCTGACATAGCAGGTCTTATTTACGCTATCCGGGAGGTTCTTCTGTCAGATGCAGATGAACCTGAACCTACTGCTAAGACCAGGGACGTCTTCAAAAAGCAGAAGATAGTCAAAGCCCAATTCCCTCATTCTGATCATTTATCAGAAATCAGGAGAGATCAATGGGAGGCTTTAGGGAAAAGAGCCAACATATCTAAAAAGATGTTGGCTAGATACCCGCTTCCTCCAGAAGATTGTACCCCTTGGGAAATCCCTCCCACAGTGGACGCGCACGTGTCCAGGCTGGTTAAACCATCCGTGCTCCCGGTAGCCTCAGGGTCAGCCCTGAAGGACCAGACAGACAGGCGTCTGGAAAACGCTCTCAAGGCAGCCTTTTCTTATGCAGGGGCAGTGCAGAGGCCTACAATTGCCGCTACTTGGGCGGCAAAGGCCATTTCTCCTTGGTTACAAGTGATAGAAGATGAGTTGGCCCCAGTCGCATCTGAGGATGCAAGGCTGTGTATGCAACACATCAAACATGCAGCAACATATATTATGGATGCTATGTCGGACGCCGGCACTCTAGCTGCCAGAGCCTCTGCCAGTTCAGTGCTGGCACGCCGGATTATCTGGCTTTGGTCATGGAAGGCGGACCTAGAATCCATAAGGACTCTGGAACTCTTACCCTTTAAAGGGGAAAACCTGTTTGGGGAGGAGTTAAATAAAATTGTGGCCTCCTTGGCGTCAGCTAAGACAGCCTGCCTCCCTACGGCTCTACCTCAAAGGCCTAGAACCCAGTCCTTTCGGCCCTTTCGTCCTCAAGGCAAGGCCAGAGGCCAGTCCTATACCAGACCCTCGCCCGCTCATAAAACTGGCAAACCCAAACCCAAGCAGCCTTGGGCCGCCAGACAGGCTCCCTCCAAGGCCGACAAGCCTTCAGCATGACGGGGCCAGCCTCCCACAGACGGACCCCCAAGTGGGAGGCAGACTCCTGTACTTCGCTCACCAGTGGCTGTCCACCACAAAGGATGCCTGGGTGAGGGAGGTAGTGTCGCAGGGGTACGCCATATCCTTCTCAAAGCCTCCCCCAAGAAGGTTCTTTTGCACGGGTCTCCCAAGAGACCCATGCAAGGCAGAACACTTGAGGATCATCCTACAGACCTTACTTCGGTCGCGGGTCATTGTTCCAGTGCCAGGGCACCAGAGAGGCCTCGGCTTCTACTCAACCCTGTTTCTGGTGCCAAAACCAAATGGAACATTCCGTCCCATTTTAAACCTCAAAGCTCTGAACAAGGTGGTAAAAGTCACAAAGTTCAGGATGGAGACCTTGAGGACCATTATCCTGGCCCTAGAGGAGGGGGATTTCATGGTCTCTCTAGATATCAGAGACGCATACCTCCACATCCCCATCCTACCGGCCCACCAGAAGTATTTGCGCTTTGCTATTCTGAAGTCACTACCAGTTTCAGGCCCTCCCATTCGGCCTTGCAACAGCGCCAAGGATTTTTACAAAAGTGATGGCTATAATGGCAGAAATCCTGCACAAGCAGGGAATCAGGGTCTTCCCCCTACTTGGACGACCTGTTGATTGTAGCCAAGTCACCAGAGGTCCTAACATCCCACTTGCAGATAACAATCTCCACATTACAGGATCTCGGGTGGCTCCTCAACTGGGAGAAATCTTCCACGATCCCCTCCCAGAGAATGTTGCATCTGGGAGCTTTACTGGACACCAGAGCCCTGCGTCTGTTTCTCCCAAACGACAAGGCCAGGGACTTAATACAGAGAATCCAGATCTTTGCTCAGAAACCAAGAGTCTCTGTTCACTGGGCCATGAAAATATTGGGAAGGATGGTGTCCACATTCGACATGGTCGAGTGGGCCCAGTTCCACTCCCGTCCGCTCCAGGGCCTGGTCCTGGCGAAATGGGATGGCCTACCACAACACGTCAAGTCGACGTTTCTCACTCTAACACAGGAGGTCAAAGACTCGCTCCTGTGGTGGGAACAGATGGACCACCTAAACCAGGGGAGACTATTCTGGTTCAGAGAATGGATAGTACTAACCTCAGACGCCAGCCTGCGAGGCTGGGGGGCAGTAGTAGGATCCCGGTCCTTGCAAGGCGTCTGGACCGAACCAGAATCTCGATTATCCATCAATGTCTTAGAGATTCGAGCAGCCTACAATGCCCTTCTTCAGTCTCAGGATCTGTTGCAGGGAAAACCTGTCCAGATCAGGTCGGACAACGCCACGGCGGTGGCATACATAAACCGCCAGGGAGGAACACGAAGTGTCGCCGCCCTCCGGGAGGTCTCCAGGATTCTCACCTGGGGGGAAGAACACCTCCTAGCCCTGTCGGCAGTCTTCATCCCAGGGGTCCTGAACTGGGAGGCGGACTTTCTGAGCCGACAGGATATCCACCCGGGGGAGTGGTCTCTACACCCGGAAGTGTTTGTCAGTCTGTCGCAAGTCTGGGGCACCCCAGATGTAGACCTCATGGCGTCCAGACACAATTTCAAAGTACCATGCTTCGGAGCAAGGACCAGGGATCCTCAGGCCTACTTCACGGATGCCCTGTCCGTACCGTGGAAGTTTCATCTCCCATACGCGTTTCCTCCGATAAACATGATTCCCAGGGTGATCAGAAAGTTCAGGCAGGAAGGAGGAACCCTCCTTCTCATCGCGCCAGACTGGCCACGCCGACACTGGTACGTGGACCTACAACAATTGTCACACCAGCCCCCCTGGCCATTGCCTCTTCGTCAAGATCTGTTGAGCCAGGGGCCGTGTCTTCATCCAGATCCTCAGCGCCTGTCTTTGATGGCGTGGCTCTTGAAATTGCCTTATTAAAGAGCAAGGGTTTTTCTGACAAGGTGGCTAGGACGATGATCCAGGCTCGCAAGCCAGCATCGTCGAAGATATACTACCGGACTTGGCATTCCTATTTTTCTTGGTGCAATTCTAATAAATATGATCCCAAGATTTTCAAAACAGCCAGGATATTGGCCTTTCTTCAAAATGGATTGGATTTAGGACTAAGATTGGCTTCTCTGAAGGTCCAAATCTCAGCCCTTTCAGTATGGTTTCAGAGAAAGATTGCATTCTTACCTGACATTCGCACATTTCTACAGGGAGTGGTACACATACAGCCTCCCTTTGTTCCTCCCACGAATCCTTGGGACTTATCTTTAGTGCTTCAAGCTTTAACCAAACCACCGTTTGAACCACTATCATCAGTGGAGCTTAAATGGTTGACAGTCAAAACTGTCTTCCTCCTGGCCATTGCCTCCGCACGCAGGGTGTCGGATCTTTCCGCGCTGTCGTGTAAATCACCCTTCCTGGTGTTCCACAGTGACAGGGCAGTGTTACGGACAAAGTCTTCTCATCTGCCCAAGGTGGTGACAAAATTCCATGTCAACCAGGAAATCGTGGTACCTGCATTCACCTCAGATGACCTTTCATCTGATGAAAAATTGCTTGATGTGGTCAGAGCTTTGACCATCTATATCGACCGCACTAAATCGGTCAGGAAATCAGATTCCCTCTTTGTGTTATATGGCTTTCACAAGAAGGGTTGGCCAGCGGGTAAACAAACTATTGCCCGCTGGATCCGCATGGCTATACAACAGGCATATCTTCTGTCTAACAGGCCCATTCCGGTTGCTATCAGGGCACACTCTACTAGAGCGGTTGGGCCTTCATGGGCAGCAAGCAGGGGTGCTTCTGCCGAACAGCTATGCAAGGCTGCAACGTGGTCATCCGTCCAGACATTCATTAAGTTCTACGCCTTTGACACGTTCGCCTCCCAGGATGCCTCCTTCGGTCGTCGGGTCCTGTTGACACCTCAGACAAATTCCCTCCCTTAATTACGGCTTGTGACATCCCCGATGTCCCCTGTGGGACCCATGGACCCTGACAAGGAAAAGGAGAGTTATGGTAGACCTACCTTTGTTAACTCCCTTTCCTTGAAGTCCATGGGAACCACAGGGCGCCCACCCTTTAAATTTGCCACTGAGGTTCACCTTTATGTGATGTTCTGATACTGTGACCTGTTCTGACCAGTCCAGAAGTATGTATGCGTTCTGGGCATATGTGTTCTCTGTCCTCTTCTCTTCTCCGCTTCCTGCTCTCGGCTTGTTACCAAAAACTGGCGGCAGTAGCCTGGAGGCGGGGCTGTAGGGGAGAGGGCCCGGGCATGCTGGGTAAAACCTTTAAGAGCTTCGCTGATTGGTGCCTCGGACCCCCTGGATCCGCCTACAACCCCGATGTCCCCTGTGGTTCCCATGGACTTCAAGGAAAGGGAGTTAACAAAGGTAGGTCTACCATAACTCTCCTTTTTCTCCCGCATGGAGAGGGTCAGGTAGGCAAGTATGCTTGTGTGTTGATAAATTCTACATCCACTCCTGTTAGCACCTGTATTGCATTTATTTTTTCTGTGTGCTGTACTGTTTTTGTGTATGTGGTGTTATGTATGTGTTGTGTGTTTCTCTCCCGTGACGGGGGCGACCAAATGACCGCCCTGGCGCCGGAGACCCCACCCCTGTTCACTGCCCCGCTGACAACCTAAATTACCTCCTGTGTGCAGCCAGCGGGGGTCCGGTGACAGGCAGCGGGGTTCCGGGTAGCCGCTGTAGTGGCAGCTTGACTCCGTCCGTCTCTCCTACTAGTGCGGCGTCGGGAAGCGCTGGTGATGACTTTGAAAAGACTTGCCGGACGATAATTGGCTGACCCCGCTGGCTGTCCCCGGACCTGAGAGCGCCCCCCCCCCCTCCAGCTCCCGGTGCGCGTGCCCCCCCTAGTTACGGCCCTGCTCTGGTGTATCTCATACATCAGGAGCCATCAGCCCCTATTATACTATTGCTCTCCCCCTCACATCATGTCACTGTGTGTTACCAGCCCAGACATCTGACCAGTCTCCTCCCCACACTCTCTGGTGTATCTCATACATCAGGAGCCATCAGCACCTATTATACTCCTGCTCTCCCCCTCACATCATGTCACTGTGTGTTACCAGCCCAGAGATCTGACCAGTCTCCTCCCCGCACTCTCTGGTGTATCTCATACATCAGGAGCCATCAGCCCCTAGCCCCTATTATACTCCTGCTCTCCCCCTCACATCATGTCACTGTGTGTTACCAGAGATCTGACCAGTCTCCTCCCCACACTCTCTGGTGTATCTCATACATCAGGAGCCATCAGTCCCTATTATACTCCTGCTCTCCCCTCACATCATGTCACTGTGTGTTACCAGCCCAGAGATCTGACCAGTCTCCTCCCTGCACTCTCTGGTGTATCTCATACATCAGGAGCCATCAGCCCCTATTATACTACTGCTCTCCCCGTCACATCATGTCACTGTGTGTTACCAGCCCAGAGATCTGACCAGTCTCCTCCCTGCACTCTCTGGTGTATCTAATTCATCAGGAGCCATCAGCCCCTATTATACTCCTGCTCTCCCCTCACATCATGTCACTGTGTGTTACCAGCCCAGAGATCTGACCAGTCTCCTCCCTGCACTCTCTGGTGTATCTCATACATCAGGAGCCATCAGCCCCTATTATACTCCTGCTCTCCCCCTCACATCATGTCACTGTGTGTTACCAGCCCAGAGATCTGACCAGTCTCCTCCCCACACTCTCTGGTGTATATCGTACATCAGGTGCCATCAGCCCCTATTATACTCCTGCTCACCCCCTCACATCATGTCACTGTGTTACCAGAGATCTGACCAGTCTCCTCCCCACACTCTCTGGTGTATCTCATACATCAGGAGCCATCAGCCCCTATTATACTCCTGCTCTCCCCCTCACATCATGTCACTGTGTGTTACCAGCCCAGACATCTGACCAGTCTCCTCCCCACCGCTGGTATATATCAGCTCCTGGTGTCTTAAGAACTTCCTTTTCCTGTAACCCCCGGTGCTGTAAAGTGACCTGCCGCTTTGCAGCATCACTTTACTGCACTAGGGGTCACAGCACAGCAGGAGGCCCTGTAGACTGGAAGCAATCCCCTGGGGAGGTGAGTATGATTGTTTTTTACACTGTGATCAGCATGTGTGACACAGGACACACTCAGCTGATCATCCTGGCCCCATCCCCGCACAGCTCTCTCTGCCTAGGAACAGAGAGAGCTGTGCAGAAGCCCAGAATTTGCACCTGAGCTCTGTGATTCCCCAGCTGAAGCTGTATTATTATCACAGTTTAGTTAATTTGGCTAGAGCACGTTTCTCAAGTATAAGTATGGGAGATGTGATCTGCTTACAAAAAAAAAATGCAAATTGAAGGGTTTTGATCAGTTTTTAATGAAAATTTAACCAATTAAAGAGAGCGCATGTATACCAATGTATAAAGTTTTATTAAAAGACAATAATTAAAAATACATTAGTTAATATCAACCTTGTAATAAACCTATTAGGTATAATTGCCCCTTAGGCAAAATGTCCCGTTGACAATTAGCAATGTCCCAAGACCCGTGCTAATCACAGTCTCTAACTGGCGCTTAGGGACCAATAGTCAATATAAATCCTGTAGGGTAAAACACATGTGCATACCTAATGTTACTTGAATGGTATGCTTCCCAGAGCAAAAGATCTCACCACTTGTCTTTCCCTCTTTAGAGGATATTAATTGCGGGCATTGATGGTTTTGTAATTCCACGCAAGAAAGTCTCCACACAGATGTATTTGCGGCCGTCTCAGACTCGGCGCTTATGGGGTTCTAGCAGTATCCGTTTGGCAGTGTGTGGGCTCCCGGCTCCGTCTAGGTTGAGCGGTCCTCTGCAGCCGCACACCACGTGGCTGACAGGTGCTGTGTCAGTATTATTAGCCGTGCCCCTCCTGCTATACCTCAACCCTCAGCACCGCACATCAGTTTCCTGACGGGCACCGGATGGGTGATCAGGCAGGTCCTAAGGTTAGGACGGTGGGGTTTTGATTGCCGGGGCTGAGTAGATGTAATGGCTAGTCTCTGTGGAGATGGCAAGGGTGATGATATGCTCCTGGGTGGCCCAAGGAGGTAAGAAAACCTCTTTTTCTTGACGCGTTTCTCCGTCTATGTATTCAGACGGTTTCCTCAGAAGGTATAAGAACCCATATCCTCTGCCTGTCTTATAAAGCACTCCTGCCCAATCAGCCTGGGGCTTTCATTTGTATACACCTGTTGTTTAATTAACTGTATCTCCAGGTGTAATCAACCTATGAAGTTTTCACTTTTTAGGTATTCTCATTTTCTCCTTCATCCACCTGTGGCACCTCACTGGAGTAACAGTGGGGAATAAAAGGGCGACTGCAGGGAGCATGGGCACTTTAAGAATTTTGTGGCCAGCTCCTCCCCTTCTACTTCCCCCAGACAGTCAGTCTTATGTTGTGCCCTGCGGGAGCTTTGGCACACTTCTGGCTTGCTCCAGAGCAAGTTCAGGAGAATTTCTTTATTTTTTGTTTTTATTTTACTCTACAATCAGCAAGAGGAGGGTCAGACAGCCTCTGCCTCTGTCTGACCCTGCCGTTGGAGCTGCCGGAGGGACCAGTTCGCAGCTGCATGCGGCTTGTGCTCTGGCCCCGGCTGAGGAAACCACAGTTTCCGGAGTGGACAGAGACACCGATGCGTGCGGCGCGTGTCCTGATCTCCCACCAGCCACACTACCCACCGGCCAGCCTGGCAGGGGTGAGTAGAGCCCGGTCCCTCTACTAGAGAGGGTGCCACGGCAGTGGCATATATAAACAAGCAGGCCGGCACTCGCAGCCACGAGAGGTCAGTCGGATACTCCTCTGGGCCCAGGACAACGCTCAGGCTATTTCCACAGTATTCCTCCCAGGGGTCGAAAACTGGGAGGCAGACTTCCTGAGCCGACACGACATGCACCCCGGAGAGTGGTGTCTGCATCCTCTGGTGTTCGAGCAACTGGTGAGGAGGTGGGGTCTCCCTCAAGTCAACCTCATAGCGTCTGGACACAATCACCAGTTGCCCCTATACGGAGCTCGGACTCGAGATCCATGAGCAGTGGGAGTAGATGCCCTGACAATGCCTTGGCCTTACCGGTTTGTGTATCTGTTTCCTCCATTCCCTCTGCTTCCGCGACTGCTACAGCGCATTCAGAGGGAGGCGGCCACGGTTCTTCTGATAGCACCGTATTGGCCGCGCAGGTCTTGGTACACAAACCTCACGTCCATGCTCGTCGACGAACCATGGCCATTGCCTCTGCAGGAGGATCTGCTCGGTCAAGGCCCTTTCTACCATCAGAGCCTGGAACATCATTTGATGGCGTGGGTACTGAGAAGTCCATTCTGAGGAAGGCAGGGATTCCGGCTACGGTTATCCCTATGATGCTGAGGGCCAGGAAAGAGGTGACATCTCTCCACTATTACCGTATCTGGAGAGCTTACATCAATTGGTGGGAGGGGCGGGGTGTCTCACCAAAGTTGTTCAAAAAGTCGAGACTCCTTCTCTTCTTACAAGCAGGCCTGTCCACAGGCTTGAGGCTGGGCTCCCTCAAGGTACAAGTATCGGCCTTGTCTGTATATTTCCAGAGCCGTTTGGCCTTACTTTTGGAGGTACAGACCTTTTTCCATGGGGTCCTCCGTATTGAACCCCCTTTTAGGGCTCCTACCGCACCATGGGACTTGGATTTGGTTTTAACCTTTCTCCAATCCTCTTTGTTCGAACCTCTAGAATCGGTGGAATTAAAATATCTTACATGGAAGACTGTGCTCCTTTTGGCCTTGCCCTCCGCAAGGAGGGTCTGTGACCTAGGTACGGGCGCTTTCTTGTAAACCACCATTCCTTATCTTTCACCCGGACAGGACGGAACCTGCAAGGCTTTTCTACCTAAAGTGGTTACAGCCTTTCACATAAACCAGCCCATTGTAGTCCCGGCATTTGTGGGGGATTCTCCGGTTGACGAGTTTTTGGATGTGGTGCAGACCCTCCATATCTATGTAGAAAGGACGGCCTCCATTAGAAAGACCGATGCTTTGTTCGTGGTCTACGATCCGGTAAAAAGAGATTGGCCTGCAACCAAACAGACGCTATCTCGGTGGATTCGTCTGACCATCAGACAGGCGTACAACGCGGAGGCTCGTCATTCTCCTTCTACCATATCGGCGCACTCTACGCGCTCGGAAGGTCCCTCTTGGGCGGCTGCCCAAGGGGTTTCCATTCAGCAGCTCTGCTGGGCTGCTACCTGGTCGAGTAGGAAGACCTTTGTCAGGTTCTACCAATTTGATACCATTACAGACCCTGCTTCTCAGTTTGGTCGCGTGGTTTTGATGGGATCTCAGCGCTGTCCCACCTGTGTTGGGAGCTCTAGGATGTCGCCACTGTTACTCCAGTGACACCTGGTGGATGAAGGAGAAAATGGGATTTTGTACTTACCGTTAAATCCTTTTCTCCGATTCCACAGGTGTCACTGGACGCCCGCCTCGGCGCTGAAGTTCTTGTTTGCTTCATTCAGACCAGTTTGTTTTCTTTGGTTTTCTACAGCACCATAGGTCTGTTCCAGTAAGATTAGAGTTTCAGTCAGTTGGCTTTGCTGAAACTCTCCACGATGGTATGTGTGGTCTAGTTTGTGTTTTCTGACCTTTTTCAATTTCAGTTCTTTTCTTATGTTGTTCTGTGTAAGAGTGTTTTGTTTGTACTCATCTCCTCCTGGGAAGTGTTTTTCCTATCTTCCAGCTCCCTCCGGGCACAATTCTTTTGACTGTCTGGGGGAAGTAGAAGGGGAGGAGCTGGCTGAAAATTATTAAAGTGCCCATGCTCCCTGCAGTCGACCTTCTATTCCCCACTGTAACACCTGTGGAATCGGAGAAAAGGATTTAACGGTAAGTACAAAATCCTGTTATTTGGAGCAATTCTAGTTAAACATACATAACAATTATGACCTCATATTATACAATATATAAAAAATGCATATACATACACAAATAAAAGTATCTATAAGTATTGGCATCGCTGAAAGTAATCACCTTACTTCACTTTATTTACATTAATTAGTCCTCAACATTGTTTATTCACATTCATTTGAGCCAGCTCTTGGCTCGACGGTAAAGACCCGGACCTTCAGTTTACACCAACCTTCCGATTGCTGGTTCGAGTCACACATCAGACCAAACCCAACTGTGGGTGTGTATAAATAGATTTCTTTTTTATATTATTTTATATTGATTTTTTAGAATATTTTATATTGTGCCAGGCATAAAAGGCTTTATAATTAAAAGTGGTAACATAAAGATATATAATAATAATAATAAATGTTAATTTAACCATAATCAAAATATAAATGAGAATAAAGAAATATAGATAAATAATCAAAAATAGTAAATAAATGAAAATAAAAATAAATCCAAAAATAAATAAAAATCCAAATAAAATACAAAAATGTAAAATAAAATAAATGTAAATAAAGATAAAAAGAAAAATATTTATACACACCCACAGTTGGGTTTGGTCTGATGTGTGACTCGAACCAGCAAGAGCTGGATCAAATGAATGTGAATAAACAATTTATTGTTGAGGACTAGTAATGTTATTAAAGTGAAGTAAGGTGATTACGTTCAGCGATGCCAATACTTATAGATACTTTTATTTGTGTATGTGTATGCATTTTTTATATATAGTATAATGAGTTTATAATTATTTATGTTTAAATAGAATTGCTCCAAATAATGAGAAGAGCTAAAAAGTGCAAAACTTCATAGGTTGATTACACCTGGAGATACAGTTAATTAAACAACAGGTGTATGCAAATGAAAGCCTCAGGCTGATTGGGCAGGAGTGCTTTATAAGAAAGACAGGCAGAGGATATGGGTTCTTATACCTTCTGAGGAAACCGTCTGAATACATAGACGGAGAAACGCATCAAGTAAAAGAGGTTTTCTCACCTCCTTGGGCCACCCAGGAGCATATCATCACCCTTGCCATCTCCACAGAGACTTGCCATTACTGTCGCCTCAGCCGCGGCAATTAAAACCCCACCGTCCTAACCTTAGGACCTGCCCGATCACCCATCCGGTGCCCGTCAGGAAACTGATGTGCGGTGCTGAGGGTTGAGGTATAGCAGGAGGGGCACGGCTAATAATACTGACACAGCACCTGTCAGCCACGTGGTGTGCGGCTGCAGAGGACCGCTCAACCTAGACGGAGTCGGGAGCCCACACACTGCCAAACGGATACTGCTAGGACCCCGTAAGCGCCGAGTCTGAGACGGCCGCAAATACATCTGTGTGGAGACTTTCTTGCGTGGAATTACAAAACCATCAATGCCTGCAATTAATATCCTCTAAAGAGGGAAAGACAAGTGGTGAGATATTTTGCTCTGGGAAGCATACCATTCAAGTAACATTAGATCTGCACATGTGTTTTACCCTACAGGATTTATATTGACTATTGGTCCCTAACCGCCAATTAGAGACTGTGTGATTAGCACGGGTCTTGGGACATTGCTAATTGTCAATGGGACATTTTGCCTAAGGGGCAATTATACCGAATAGGTTTATTACAAGGTTGATATTAACTAATGTATTTTTAATTATTGTCTTTTAATAAAATTGTATACATTGGTATACATGCGCTCTCTTTAATTGGTTCTTTTTTCGCTCTTTAACTACTGTTGCCTTGGTAGCTGCACATATATACCAATCATAAGCACTCATAGTGAATTGTGATATATATATTTGGAGTAATTGATTATTTAGAAGTTTTGCGCCGGAACTATTATTATTTTGCTTTCATAAAAACTGCTCCAAAAGCCCGCTAGTACATTCAGGGGAAACTAAAATAATGTAAAAATACCCTTTATTGCATTATTTTGGTAAAAATAATGTAAATGGTCCTTCTATTTGAAGGAGCTGATGGGATACAGAGGGGAGAGAGGGGGGTACAGAGCGGAGAGACAGGAGATCATAGAGAGGGGGGTACAGAGCCGAGAGACTGGGGATCATAGAGAGGGGATACAGAGGGGAGAGACTGGGGATCATAGAGAGGGGATACAGAGCGGAGAGACTGGGGATCATAAAGAGGGGGGTATAGAGCGGAGAGACTGGGGATCATAGAGAAAGGATACAGAGGGGAGAGACTGGGGATCATAAAGAGGGGATACAGAGGGGAGAGACTGGAGATCATAGAGAGGGGATAGAGAGCGGAGAGACTGGGGATCATAGAGAGGGGATACAGAGCGGAGAGACTGGGGATCATAGAGAAGGGGATACAGAGCGGAGAGACTGGGGATCATAGAGAGGGGATACAGAGCGGAGAGACAGGGGATCATAGAGAGGGGATACAGAGCGGAGAGACTGGGGATCATAGAGAGGGGATACAGAGCGGAGAGACTGGGGATCATAGAGAGGGGGGTACAGAGCCGAGAGACTGGGGATCATAGAGAGGGGGGTACAGAGCCGAGAGACTGGGGATCATAGAGAAGGGATACAGAGGGAAGAGACTGGGCATCATAGAGAGGGGATACAGAGCGGAGAGACTGGGGATCATAGAGAAAGGATACAGAGCCGAGAGACTGGGGATCATAGAGAGGGGATACAGAGCGGAGAGACTGGGGATCATAGAGAGGGGATACAGAGCGGAGAGACTGGGGATCATAGAGAGGGGGGTACAGAGCCGAGAGACTGGGGATCATAGAGAGGGGGGTACAGAGCCGAGAGACTGGGGATCATAGAGAAGGGATACAGAGGGAAGAGACTGGGCATCATAGAGAGGGGATACAGAGCGGAGAGACTGGGGATCATAGAGAAAGGATACAGAGCCGAGAGACTGGGTATCATAGAGAGGGGGTTAAGAGCGGAGAGACTGGGGATCAGAGAGAGGGGATACAGAGGGGAGAGACTGGGGATCATAGAGAGGGGATACAGAGGGGAGAGACTGGGGATCATAGAGAGGGGATACAGAGCCGAGAGACTGGGTATCATAGAGAGGGGGTTAAGAGCGGAGAGACTGGGGATCAGAGAGAGGGGATACAGAGGGGAGAGACTGGGGATCATAGAGAGGGGATACAGAGGGGAGAGACTGGGGATCATAGAGAGGGGATACAGAGGGGAGAGACTGGAGATCATAGAGAGGGGGGTTACAGAGCAGAGAGACTGGAGATCATAGAGAGGGGGGTACCGAGCAGAGAGACTGGAGATCATAGAGAGGGGGTACCGAGCCGAGAGACTGAGGATCATAGAGAGGGGTTACAGAGCAGAGAGACTGGGGATCATAGAGAGGGGATACAGAGCGGAGAGACTGAGGATCATAGAGAGGGGATACAGAGTGACAGCAGGAAAGCATTAGTAAGGAATTGGGGTATCAGAGTCTGACTGATACATCAGAGAGAGGTGAAGAGCTGGGCGGGGAAAGTTCCCATGGTGGTGGGTAACGTCTTGCAGGCCTGAGTGGGAGGAGGTAATGAGGTGGGAGGTGAGGTGCCCGTCATTGTCATTGGACAGAGATGGAAGTTGGGGAGGAGACATAGGAGCAGGTTACAGTAATCCAGTCTGGTCTGTAACCAGTGATTGGATGAGAGTCTTAGGGCCCTATTCAGACCTGCTCGCTGTGCTGCGTGATTTCGGATCCCAGGGATCAGGATAACACTGCCCCTCTGAACGCACGCCGTCCCCTGCCCTCTCCCACCCTGTGCAGGGATACGTACGGGTACACATCCATCCGCTAGCGCCCGCACAGAGAAGAAATCATTTGGTTACCTACCATCGTATGATTGGTCCTGTCCCTGACGCTCACAGCCGCCACGTAACCCGGAATCACTCGGCAGCTGTGAGGATTTTAGCGATTTCCGTTTGGGAGCCGACAATCAGCTCAGACGTCAGGTGCGCACACGCGGTTCCTGCTGTTATTTATTACATCTCTATTAGATATGGACAATTCCACCTGCTCTGGCGCGTTTTCTACTCCTTTACCGTTTCCACTATTTTCTATCCGATTTATCATTCGATCAACACTGGCTTCAGGCAGGAGATGGACATGGACTGGAATGCTGCAGTGATACATTAGATTCCGCTATATAGTCTTGGCTGCTATCACTATTTATCTATTTGATTTGCATTGGGATCCAATCTGCATTTAATGTGCAAAACCCATTTGATGTCCATTCCATTTTCTATTCGATTTTGCTTCTATAAAGCCTATCTCACCATGTGTATGCTCTATTAGACATATATATCTGTGGATGGATTGTTCTCCATACACCCTGCCCAATCCATAGTGACTGATGTCACAACTGGGTGGGTACAATTACATGCGCCGGTCAATTCCGCTGCACATCACCGCTGCCTATTGCAGCGGGTGTATGGGAGGTCAGGAGATATCACACACAGCGCCATACACCATCTAGCTTTAGGTATGTTGACCATTGGCTGTGTTGCAGAGCTGACGCAATATTTCTGGTCATTCATAGACCTATCGCTGGCTGGTAGACCATCGATATATCGGCCAGTGTGTGCGCAGCATTAGACATGTTCAGTTTAAGTGATAAAACCTCCATGAACATTTGTTTCTCAATGTAAACAATTCTGTCTGTTGTCATTCATCTGTTTCCTGTAGATGGGCGCACAAGCAGGAATACCTCGGAGGGAGATCTCATTGTGTCTCCAGATTATATACTAGAAGATAAGAACATCAGACAAGAGTCTCCAGAAGAAAAACCCATTATCCCCAATACACACCCAACATTTCCCATTGCAGATATTTCATCTGGTCCCTCTAGTCATGAGGAACCTTCTCCTGATCATTCACACAGTACAGACCATAAAGATGATACAGTATCATCCAGTTCTGAGTTTGGTAAGAGTTCTATACATCCGTCAGATTCTGTTTTACATCAGAGTCATCAAACAGGGGAGAAACCATTTTCATGCTCTGAATGTGGGAAATGTTTTGCACATAAATCATCTCTTGTTACACATGAGAGAAGTCACACAGGTGAGAAACCATTTCCATGCTCTGAATGTGGGAAATGTTTTAGAAAGAAATCAAATCTTCTTAACCATGAAAGAATTCACACAGGCGAGAAACCATTTTCATGGTCTGAATGTGGGAAATGTTTTAGAAGGAAATCAAATCTTGTTATACATGAGAGAAGTCACACAGGTGTGAAACCATATTCATGTTCTGAATGTGGGAAATGTGTTACAAATAAATTGTCTCTTGTTACACATGAGAGAAGTCACACAAATGTGAAACAATATTCATGTTCTGAATGTGGGAAATGTTTTAGAGGGAAATCAACTCTTCTTAAACATGAGAGAATTCACACAGGTGAGAAACCATTTTCATGTTCTGAATGTGGGAAATGCTTTAGAGAAAAATCAAATCAAGTTAGACATGAGAGAAGTCACACAGGTGCGAAACCATTTTCATGCTCTGAATGTGGGAAATGTTTTGCACATAAATCGTCTCTTGTTACACATGAGAGAAGTCACACAAGTGTGAAACCATATTCATGCTCTGAATGTGGGAAATGCTTTAGAGAAAAATCAAATCAAGTTAGACATGAGAGAAGTCACACAGGTGCGAAACCATTTTCATGCTCTGAATGTGGGAAATGTTTTGCACATAAATCATCTCTTGTTACACATGAGAGAAGTCACACAAGTGTGAAACCATATTCATGCTCTGAATGTGGGAAATGTTTTAGAAGGAAATCAACTCTTGTTACACATGAGAGAAGTCACACAGGTGAGAAACCATTTTCATGTTCTGAATGTGGGAAATGTTTTAGAAGGAAATCAACTCTTGTTATACATGAGAGAAGTCACACAGGTGTGAAACCATTTTCATGTTTGGAATGTGGGAAATGTTTTACACATAAATCATCTGTTCATAAACACCAGAGAACTCACACACAAATAGTATAGGGTGAGATTTAATAGGATGAGAGATTCAGAAAGTGAGAGATTTGGTGAGAAATCTCCAGTTTTTATAAAGCGGCAATCATTTACACTTCAAAATCAAACTGGTTTAGCAGTGTTAATGATTGCCGCTTTAACAAAACTGGAGATTTCTCACCAAATCTCTCACTTTCTGAATCTCTCATCCTATTAAATCTCACCCTTAATTTTAATTAACTGATCTACATGAAACGGAAGCATCAATACTAAATTCCTCTATCATCCATTGTATGTGGATTCTTAGATACAGTGTCTAGGTAAACTTTCCTATGCCGAAATTGAATGTCTAACAGGGTCAAAATGTTGACCTGAAAAGGTCGACATGTGTTTTTCACATTTTTTGGTGTCAGTGTTGACATGGACTCCCAATTAGTGTAAAGCGTAACCTCTTGGTTCCCTCTCCACCCTTGGTGCAAGTTACGCACATGTAATACAGGCGGCCCCATCTGATTGGCTGAATGCATCTGTCAGTTATGCTGATGTTCCAGTTCTATTGCTGCTGTGATATATTGCCATGGTTACAGTGACATGAGCGATCAGTGTGCAATAAGACTCCATGTCTCCTAGTCTGACTGTATATGGGAAAGCAGCTGGTGTATGTATTACTGAGTCATTATATAACCGCATTGTTGTACCTGTGCTTTATGTATAACAGCCTCTCTGTAATATATATGTAATAAATACACTGTGTGACCCTGTGCTGTAATGTGTGTGGTGTATACTGATATTTGGGCCATCACTATGACTCTGCGCCTCTTGTCATACCCCGGGCACCTATGTAGGAGGTGCATGTGCTGGGATTGCCGAGCCGGCCACGTTTCGTGGGACTCACAGCCCACGAGCCGAGCACCATGCAACTTTATGGATCCCATTTGGCATCCGGTACTTAGACACAACTCCCGGCCACCTCCACATGAGCCCCATAATGTGGGATCTGTTACTCTGCCACTGGGGTCAGAGCTGGAAGATAATGTGTTCCCACAGGGCAGGTGCCGGTGTCTGATGCTATGTGGCAGGATCCCCCATTATATAACATGAGACACATAGGGGGGAATGTACTAAGATGGGCGTATACGGCAGATCCCGATACAAATGGAAAGAAATGAGATTGTCCTTATAAGACCCAATAATATGAATGGACCATACATTTACAGAGATGTCATATTCTCCTCATTTGTATTTTCTGATGATGTAGTCCATATTCTGTTACCGGTGGGTTAAAGTTCGAGGGGACCAAGATGGCTGGATCCCATAAAAGTACTTCAATAAATTACTTTAGTTTTAACCCCTTCCCGACATTTGACGTACATTTACGTCATGGCCGGGATGTACTTCCCGACACATGGCATAAATGTACGTCATGCCATTTAACTGTCACCGCGTCTATAGACGCGGTGACAGTTTAAACGTACTAAGTCCCTGACAGCAGACATGTCCCTGCATGCCCAGGGGGGGTGGCGATGCCTCCCCCCCGTCGGCGATCGCTGTGATTGGCTGTTCAAATGTGAACAGCCAATTACAGCGTTTTCTGTGTACCGGCGAATAACGTTCGCCGGTGACACAGGGATCGGTGGTGATTGGTGCTGTAAAGTACAGCACCAATCACCATGGGGTGTAAGGGTGACACTGGTGTCACCCCACCTCACCCCACCCGCCCCCAAAGGCCGTGATTGGTTCGCCGGACCGACGGACCAATCACAGCCATGGAGGGTGATTTAAACTAACGGTGACTGCACTGCAGACGCCATTCCGGTCTGGAATTGCGTGCAGTGCGGTCACCGTACCTATCTGCCGTGATATACTGACCTGATCCTTGCAAAATACTTACCTGATCACTGCTTGTAGCGTGCTGGATGCTTCCTGGATCTGACTTCTTGTGACTTCCTGCTGCTGCTGCAGTGTGATAGAGTTATAGATAGAGAGATAGAGAGAGATAGTGACAGAGTGTGCTATATTTTGTGTCTGCTACCCCCCCTTTTTGGGGGTGCAGGTTTTTTTTTATATATATAACTGTCAGTGCTGCTGCTGCAGTGTCATAGAGTGATAGATAGTGAGAGATAGAGAGAGATAGTGATAGAGAGTGCTATATTTTGTGTCTGCTACCCCCCTTTTGTGCTGATCAGTATATCTGTGCTGATCAGCAACTTTTTGGGGGTGCAGGGTTTTTTTTTTTACCCCTTCAATTTTTTTTTTTTTTTAATTGGGATCAAATTCCTGTATAAAGTATTTTTTTTTTCTGCACTACATACACACTACATACCCCCCGTGTTGAAATAAAGTTTGTACCCCCCCTACACTATACACGTGTTGAAACATTTCACTACCAGAAACACAAAAATAAAAATGGCATCCCAAATGTCATCCCAAATGTCATCCCAGTCATCCAGAAGAATGTATTCAGCGGAGGAGGCATATGCCATGCTTGCCTCTGACTCTGACACAGCCAGTGAGGCAAGCGGGGAATTTGAAGGATTCATCTTAAGCTCCTCTTCCTCCTCTAGTGATGAGGGACCCCCTCAAAGACGCCCCCGTAGAGCAGCTGAGACCCCCCCCCAATAATTGATCTCGTATGGACCCCACCACCAGACAATTTTGAGCCCCAGGTTCCTGAGTTTTTGGCCATCCCAGGAATCCAATTTGATTCCACAGGTCTCAGAGAAATTGACTTTTTCAAATTATTTTTCTCTGATGATTTTATAAATTTAATGGTGGACCAAACTAATTTATATGCCCAGCAGTTTATTGCTCAAAACCCCACGTCATCATTTGCTAGGTGGACCCCTGTAGATGCAGTAGAGATGATGACGTTTTGGAGTCTGGTGTTTCATATGGGCATAGTAAAAAAGCCAGAAATTAGGCAATATTGGAGTACAGATGTTCTGTACAGCACCCCACTTTACCGTATGGCCATGACCTGGACTCGTTTTGAGTTAATCCTTAAATTTTTGCATTACAACGATAATGCACAGTGCCCACCCAGAGATGATCCCACCTTTGACCGGCTATTCAAAGTCAGGCCGGTCATTGATCATTTCAGTGCCAAATTTGAAGAGATGTACATCCCAGATAAATTCATTTGCATAGACGAGTCCCTTATACATTTTAAAGGAAGGGTTAAATTCCGCCAGTACCTTCCCAATAAGAGGGCAAGGTATGGCATAAAAATGTATAAGCTGTGTGAAAGCACCTCAGGGTACACTCACAGGTTTAGGGTATATGAAGGGAAGGATTCAAGAATTGAACCGCCAGAATGCCCCCCCTCCCTCGTAGGTGTTAGTGGAAAAATTGTCTGGGATTTAGTGCACCCCTTCCTGGATAAAGGTTATCACCTCTATGTGGATAACATTTACACTAGCATCCCCCTGTTTAAGGCCCTTGGTTCAAGAGGTACAGCAGCTTGCGGTACTGTGCGCAAGAACCAAAGAGGCCTCCCAAAAACGCACATTGCCCAAGTAATGAGAAGGGGTGAAAGCAGGGCACAATCCACCGAAAATATGTTGTTGGTCAAATATAAGGACAAGAGGGATGTCCTTATACTGACAACAATTCACGGAGACAGTACCACCTCCGTCCCTGTACGAGGTACCAGTACCCATACCTCAAAACCTAATTGTACCCTGGATTACAATAAGTACATGGGCGGAGTGGATCTTTCAGATCAGGTACTGAAGCCGTACAGTGCCCTGCGGAAAACAAAAAGAAGCTGGCCGTGTATATCATCCAGATGGCACTGTATAACGCTTATGTGCTATTCCGTTCTACCAGCCAGAGGGGGACATTTATGCACTTTCAAGAGGAAGTCATAAAGAGCCTAATATTTGGGAACCAGCAGGCAGAGGGCCCCAGTACTTCTAGTACTGGCCCCCGTATTGTACCAGGGCAGCATTTTCCTGATGAAATCCCCTCCACTGGAAAAAAGGGCAGGACACAAAAAAGGTGCAAAGTTTGCTATAAAAAGGGAATAAGAAAGCAAACTATTTTCCAGTGTGACACTTGCCCCGACAAACCCGGCCTATGTATAAAGGAGTGTTTTAAAATATACCACACATCTATGGATTATTAGGTTCATCATTTCACCGTGCTTCGGGGGTCTTGCTAATGCCACATAGCACCCACCATTCATTCCACCAGAATCTGAGCCGCAAAATCTAAAAATCACTCCTTCCCTTCTGAGTCCTGCCATGCACCCAACTGGTATTTTTTGGTCACATGTGAGGCATTGCCGTACTCGGGAGAAATTGGGGCACAGATTTTGGGGTGCTTTTTCTCCTTCATACCTTATGAAAATGAAAAATTTTGAGCCAGAACTGCATTTTTGTGTAAAAAAATTTAATTTTTCATTTGCACAGCCCAGTTGTATCAAAATTGGTGAAACCCCTGGGGGTTTGAAATGTACACTATACCCCTAGATGAATTCCCTGAGGGGTGTAGTTTGCAAAATGCGGTCACTTGTGGGGGGGTTCCACTGTATTGGTGCTTTGGGGGTCTTGCTAATGCAACATAGCACCCACCAACATTCCACCAGAATCTGTGCTGCAAAATCCAAATATCACTCCTTCCCTTCTGAGTCCTGCCATTTTTTGGTCACATATGAAGCATTGCCGTACTCGGGAGAAATTGGTGCACAGATTTTGGGGTGCTTTGTCTCCTTCATTCCTTGTGAAAATGAAAAATTTTGAGCCAGAACTGCATTTTTGTGTAAAAAATTGAATTTTTCATTTTCACTGCCCAGTTGTACCACAATTGGTGAAACCCCGGGGGGTTTGAAATGTACACTATACCCCTAGATGAATTCCCTGAGGGGTGTAGTTTGCAAAATGGGGTCACTTGTGGGGGGCTTCCACTGTATTGGTGCTTTGGGGGTCTTGCTAATGCGACATAGCACCCACCAAAATTCCACCAGAATCTGAGCTGCAAAATACAAAAATCACTCCTTCCCTTCTGAGTCCTGCCATGCACCCAACTGGTATTTTTTGGTCACATGTGAGGCATTGCCATACTCGGGAGAAATTGGTGCACAGATTTTGGGGTGCTTTTTCTCCTTCATACCTTATGAAAATGAAAAATTTTGAGCCAGAACTGCATTTTTGTGTAAAAAAAATGAAATTTTTCATTTGCACAGCCCAGTTGTATCAAAATTGGTGAAACCCCTGGGGGTTTGAAATGTACACTATACCCCTAGATGAATTCCCTGAGGGGTGTAGTTTGCAAAATGGGGTCACTTGTGGGGGGCTCCCACTGTATTGGTGCTTTGGGGGTCTTGCTAATGCGACATAGCACCCACCAAAATTCCACCAGAATCTGAGCTGCAAAATACAAAAATCACTCCTTCCCTTCTGAGTCCTGCCATGCACCCAACTGGTATTTTTTGGTCACATGTGAGGCATTGCCATACTCGGGAGAAATTGGTGCACAGATTTTGGGGTGCTTTTTCTCCTTTATACCTTATGAAAATGAAAAATTTTGAGCCAGAACTGCATTTTTGTGTAAAAAAAATGAAATTTTTCATTTGCACAGCCCAGTTGTATCAAAATTGGTGAAACCCCTGGGGGTTTGAAATGTACACTATACCCCTAGATGAATTCCCTGAGGGGTGTAGTTTGCAAAATGGGGTCACTTGTGGGGGGCTTCCACTGTATTGGTGCTTTGGGGGTCTTGCTAATGCGACATAGCACCCACCAAAATTCCACCAGAATCTGAGCTGCAAAATACAAAAATCACTCCTTCCCTTCTGAGTCCTGCCATGCACCCAAATGGTATTTTTTGGTCACATGTGAGGCATTGCCGTACTCGGGAGAAATTGGGGCACAGATTTTGGGGTGCTTTTTCTCCTTCATACCTTATGAAAATGAAAAATTTTGAGCCAGAACTGCATTTTTGTGTAAAAAATTTATTTTTTCATTGTCACTGCCCAGTTGTACCACAATTGGTGAAACCCCGGGGGGTTTGAAATGTACACTATACCCCTAGATGAATTCCCTGAGGGGTGTAGTTTGCAAAATGGGGTCACTTGTGGGGGGCTTCCACTGTATTGGTGCTTTGGGGGTCTTGCTAATGCGACATAGCACCCACCAAAATTCCACCAGAATCTGAGCTGCAAAATACAGAAATCACTCCTTCCCTTCTGAGTCCTGCCATGCACCCAACTGGTATTTTTTGGTCACATGTGAGTCATTGCCATACTCGGGAGAAATTGGTGCACAGATTTTGGGGTGCTTTTTCTCCTTCATACCTTATGAAAATGAAAAATTTTGAGCCAGAACTGCATTTTTGTGTAAAAAAATGTAATTTTTCATTTGCACAGCCCAGTTGTATCAAAATTGGTGAAACCCCTGGGGGTTTGAAATGTACACTATACCCCTAGATGAATTCCCTGAGGGGTGTAGTTTGCAAAATGGGGTCACTTGTGGGGGGCTTCCACTGTATTGGTGCTTTGGGGGTCTTGCTAATGCGACATAGCACCCACCAAAATTCCACCAGAATCTGAGCTGCAAAATACAAAAATCACTCCTTCCCTTCTGAGTCCTGCCATGCACCCAACTGGTATTTTTTGGTCACATGTGAGGCATTGCCATACTCGGGAGAAATTGGTGCACAGATTTTGGGGTGCTTTTTCTCCTTCATACCTTATGAAAATGAAAAATTTTGAGCCAGAACTGCATTTTTGTGTAAAAAAATGTAATTTTTCATTTGCACAGCCCAGTTGTATCAAAATTGGTGAAACCCCTGGGGGTTTGAAATGTACACTATACCCCTAGATGAATTCCCTGAGGGGTGTAGTTTGCAAAATGGGGTCACTTGTGGGGGGCTTCCACTGTATTGGTGCTTTGGGGGTCTTGCTAATGCGACATAGCACCCACCAAAATTCCACCAGAATCTGAGCTGCAAAATCCAAAAATCACTCCTTCCCTTCTGAGTCCTGCCATGCACCCAAATGGTATTTTTTGGTCACATGTGAGGCATTGCCGTACTCGGGAGACATTGGGGCACAGATTTTGGGGTGCTTTGTCTCCTTCATTCCTTGTGAAAATGAAAAATTTTGAGCCAGAACTGCATTTTTGTGTAAAAAATTAAATTTTTCATTTTCACTGCCCAGTTGTACCACAATTGGTGAAACCCCTGGGGGTTTGAAATGTACATTATACCCCTAGATGAATTCCCTGAGGGGTGTAGTTTGCAAAATGGGGTCACTTGTGGGGGGGTTCCTAACTTTTAGCATCTTATGGTGCCTAGAAACCTACATGGTGCCTAAAAAATAATCTCATAAAAAGGAGGCTCCAAAATCAAGTAGGTGCTCCTTCTATTATGAAGCCTGTGGTTTGGTCAACGTGCACACTAGGGCCACATATAGGATATTTATGAAAACAATAGAATTGGGGGAATCAATTTTTAGTCACATTTCTCTAGTAAAATCTACTGTGTTCCTTAGAAAAATGTATTAAAATTGCAAATCTGCAAAAAAAATGAAATTTTGAAATTTCACCTACACTTTGTTTTAATTCCTGTGAAACACCTAAAGGGTTAACAAACTTCCAAAATGCTGTTTTGAATACTGTGAGGGGTGCAGTTTTTGAAATGGCATCATTTATGGGGGTGTCTCACATACAAGTCCCTCAAAGTCACATCAGAACTGAACTGGTCCCTAAAAAAATCAGTGTTTGAAATTTTCTTGAAAATTTGAGAATTTGCTATTCATATTTTAAGCCTCCTAGTGTCCAAAAAAATTAAAAGGAGGTTGAAATAATGATGGCAACATAAAGTAGACATATGGTCTATGTTAGTTAATAACTATTTTGAGTGGTATGATTATTTGTCTCACAAGCAGAAAATTTAACATTTTGAAAATTGCAAAATTTTCCATTTTTTTACGACATTTTGGTATTTTTCACAAAAAAACACAGACTGTATCGACCCAAATTTACCACTAACTTGAAGTACAATGTGTCACGAGAAAACAATCTCAAAATCACTGGGATAAGTAAAAGCAAAAAAAAGTTATCCCCACTTAAGTGATACCTGTCAGATTTGAAAAAAAGGGCTCTGTCAGGAAGGCAAAAACAGGCTGCGGCGGGAAGGGGTTAAAGTACACTTACTGTATTTGCTGGCGTATAAAACTACTTTTTTTCCCCCTGAAAAACATGCCTCCAAGTGGGAGGGTCGTCTTATACGCCGGGTGCACTTATATAAAGTGCAATAGTTCAAGCTATGTGAATGCGCAATCAAACCACAGTGCAGCTAACATACAGGACCACAGAGTAGATACACCTCGAACTACTCAAAAAGACAAATGCAGCAAAAGATGGAGTGGAACTGAAAGATAGCGCTCAGTGGTATCTAAGTACAGAGGGTGTATAGCCTCAAATAAAAATATTTTTATACAAAACCATATACAACTGGTCATGTGTCGCACAGGATTTGAATATCATGGATGGATTTAATATTTCACATAGATCCAAATAGATTCTCCCCTATTAGGCATAAAGGGGAGACACAATAGGGAAAAACATGGTGCAGGTCATTATGGTAAAAAAGGTTTTAATATGGAGGATACACTTACAAAGTGTTGACGATAATAAAAGCGTGTAACAATGAAACCAAGGCAAAGCAGCAGGCATAAAGATGTTCTCGGAAGTCTCCTGTCCAGGGTCCCTTGGTCCGGAATCAAGGGGGGCTCAGTCCAGGATCTTCCTCCGCCGTGGATACTGCTACCCGGAAGTCAAGTGTCCAAACGCAAATACACACGCTTAACGCGCTTCGGAAAACAAAGTTCCTTCTTCAGAAGCGTGATAAAATGTCCCCAGGCATGCATATATATACCTCCTATCATTAAAACAAATACAATACATCTGCCGCTAATCGGCATACAATATCCGGATTCCGTGTGAAGAAAGATGGCGGTGCATTCCATATGCCGGAAGTACGTCACCCCATGCGTTCCAATAGCCGGAAGTGATCGCAATACAGTGGTTTAGACGTAGCTGTGCGTTCCAGCCTTCTGGCGCTTGCTTTCCAATTCTTTCTTTAAAGCAATACCTCACAATTTGGATCAATAAATATGTATGTAATGATACAAGACAACAAGAAGTGGATCTCCACAGCGCTACCTTCGGAAGTGTTTCTTGATTCCCTAAGTAGGATCAAGACTCCAATAATATGGGAAAGAAAAAAATAATAACAGTACAGATTTATGATTAGTGAGGGTCCATATTCTAGATCTCAACTTCTTCCAAATTCCGAAGTGACTCACCTAGTCTAGCTAGGAGATGTTCCCATAAAGGTTTCTTTATAGATAATAAGAAATGGGGACTCACCAGAGGGCAGTACCCTATATTCATCCAAAGGTATCTTTTATTTTCAATCCAAAGCGACAGGACAATGTGGGTAATCCAAATATAACGATATTTATTCCTTAAAAACAGGGCGTTCACCCTCCCACTACACAAGAAACGATCCTCTCCCACCCGGAATGGAAGAGATACAGTCCAAGTAGTGTAGATGGCAACACACCAGTGGATAGGGGGTCAGTCCAGAATAGGATGATCCTTTAAAACACCAACGCGTTTCGAACTAAAACAGTCCTTCCTCAGGGTGAAGAGTATAAAAGCAAAGTGTACCTGGTGGGGTATTTATACCTAAACAGTCCCGGCCTTTGCTAAAACATGGATTCAACAATAAAGATCATTCACTATAAAATCATAATTATCACAGCATTCCGTTTTTCACCATAAGCATAATGCCTAAAAACATACATATACACTTAATTACATACATATAAACACATTAAAACACATTAAAACCTGTTTGTACAGCCTCCCATAATATCGCTGGGTAGTCCATTGCGTGTATTTCTGTAGCCAGCTGCTGGACGCCATGTCCGGCAGCTTTTTGCATCACTTCCGGGTCCGGCTTCTGGTAACATGGAACGCAACTTGCGTTCCAAACGTCCGGACATCACTTCCGGTATGACGCATTTCCGGACCTTGGAACGCACGTAGTGTGTGGATTTGGTCCGCAGCGTGGCTGTACCATCATAGGGGATATTCATCTCGTATTTTTAACAGGATTGCCCCATATTTAGATCCACGTGGACATACACACATAAACAGAAAAAGGAATAATTAGAAATTCAATTCTTCACACAATTCCCTAAGAACATCAGGAATAATAGTCAAACAGTGACATCTAGTGGTCAATTTCAATAATCACAGGAGTCTGAGAGAATGAATAGCACAGTTCATAAAAAAACATTTGAGCTCAAATTCTACATTCAAGCCCCTAGGTGTTAATGTTTTAAGCTCATAAATCAGCTTCATTTCTGTCTGTGATAGTCTAAGCTCTCTATCATTCTTCCTCCAATTTGCCTGCACAACCCTAATCCCACAAAAAGAAGTTATGTGGCTGGGATCACTTCCATGTACATTTTTAAAATGAAGGGACACATTATGGGTCTCTACTCCCTTTCTAATGTTGCGAACGTGTTCTGCTAAACGAATTTTCAGGGCTGTAGTGGTTTTACCCACATATTGTTTTTCACAAGAGCAGGTCAATAAATAGACACAGAACTTCGTGTCGCATGTAATGAAATCCCTTATTTCAAACACCTTGCCCGTCTGATTGGATTTATACGTGGTTAATTTTGTATCTTTGGATTTGCAGATTCTACAGACACTGCAATTGCCGCACCTGTGGAATCCTTTAGTTTTTATGCGGTTCCCAATCTTAGGCGTATTAATAGCACTTCTTACTACTATGTTCTTTATGTTGTCTGCTTTCTTATAAATGAACTTGGGGGTAGGACCTATATGTTTTTTCAGAAGTGGATCCCTCCCGAGAATTCTCCAGTGCTTTTTAAAGATACTCTCAATTTGTTTATGCTGGGAGTTGTACTTGGTTATGAAGGGGACTCCTCTATATCCCTCTTTGTTCTTTGCTCCGGTCTTTTTGATGACTTCCGTTCTGTCTAAGCGTTCCCCTTCTTCCAGGGCTTTCTCCACCAAAACAGGGTCATATCCTTTTGCTATAAACTGTTCCTTCATAGTATTCGCTTGTTCTTTATAAATTTCCTTATCGGTGCAGTTCCTGCGAATCCTGAAGAATTGGCTCTTTGGGACCCCACGTTTCCAATTGGTGTGGTGGTTACTATCGTATGGGATATAGGAATTACAATCGGTACTTTTGGTGTACCCCCTGGTTTTTATTGTACTTTCCTCAACATATATACTGAGGTCCAAGAAGTGTACCTCCTGTTGGCTGCTGTCGAATGTTAATTTAATGGAGAGGGAGTTCTCGTTCAGGTGTTCACAGAAAAGATCCATCGTTATCTTCTCACCCCTCCAGATGAACAGAACGTCATCTATATATCTAGACCATGACACCAGGCTGGCACCATATGGGTGGCCACTCCAGACTGAAGTGGCCTCCCACCACGCCATGAAGAGATTGGCGTAGCTTGGTGCCAGCCTGGTGCCCATGGCCGTGCCAGTCAATTGTAAGTAGTAGGAACCTTCATACCAGAAGTAGTTGTTCATCAGTATCAGGGCTATGCCCTCCAGGATGAAACTTAAGATTAGTAGGAGTCTCCTCTAGGTCGAGAAAATACTCCACTGCCATCAGACCATAGTCGTGCTTAATGATGGTGTAAAGAGAGGTGACATCAGCCGTAGCTAAAATGTCCCCCTCTTCCCACACAAAATCTTGGATCTTTTGTAGGACAGATATGGTGTCCTTTAAGTACGATGGAGCTTTGATCACCATAGGTTGTAACAGGGAGTCCAGGTAGTGTGATAAATTAGAGAGTACCGATCCTGTCCCTGCCACTATCGGGCGGCCTGGCGGTTTGTCCCTACTCTTGTGTATCTTCGGTAATATATATATTACTGGAATCGATGGAGATGAGATACTTATATATTCCTTTACTTCCTGGGTGATGACTCCTTTCTTTCTGTATGTCTCTAGATAAGTTTCCAATTTCGTTTTAAATTTTTCTGTGGGGTCCCCCCTCATTTTCTTATACGTCGAACCATCAGATAATTGCCGCATGATTTCTTCCTGATATGTGGAGGTGTCAAGGATTACTATACTGCCCCCTTTGTCAGCCGGCTTTATGGTAATCAGCTTGTTGTCTTTCAGACTTTTCAACGCCTCTCTTTCTTTTCTGGAGATATTTGGATTTCTCACTCGTTTGGGGGTCATCTTCTCCAGGTCTTCCTTCACCAGCCTTTTAGAAGGTGTCAACGAAACACCCCTTCTTATAGGTGGGATAAAACGTAGATTTCTTTTTAAACACAGATATCTGCGGATTCTCATCCACAGGGTCTGTGTCCTCTGCGCGTTCTTCGAAAAACCTCTTTAAGGTTAGTTTTCTTACCAACTTTTGCAAGTCGATAAAGATTTCAAATTCGTCGGGTTGGTTGGAGGGGGCGAACTTGAGTCCCTTTTCTAGGACACTCAGTTCGTCAGGATTTAATACATACGTGCTTAAATTAAACACCACCGTTTTTTGTGAGGGGTTGTCTTCCATGGCTACTGGGTTGAGGGTTTGTACCCCCGCTGTTTTATTTCTTCTTTTTTGCCTTTTCCGAGGATTTTTTCCTCCTCGTTTGCCCCTGTTATTTTTCTTCTTTTTCTTTTTTTGCTTAAGTGAGTTCTGTTGGTCAGTGGCCTTGAAGTGATTTATGGACATCTTCCGGGTTATCTCCTTGCCCTGCGTGTACCTTCTTGGTCTAAAAAATGCCCCTGTTCTCCTCTTGGTTCTCTCCTAGGTGTCTCCCTCCTTCTATCTTGTCTCCTCCACGAAAATTGTTCATCCTCTCTGTAGTTATAGAATTTTTCTCTTGATGGAGATCTTCTCACTCTGGTATTCGTGTACATTCTCTGGTCCGATCTTCTCTGGGTTTTTCTCCAATTGGATTCCTCCCTTCTTTCCTCTCGATAGTGGCCTCTGTTCTCCCATTCTGTAGTTCTAAATCTTCTTTTGGGGATTCCCCTATATCTCCTGTATGGGGTGTTCGTGGGCCTTTCATTGTAGTTCTCATTTCTCAAATAATTTCTTTCTTTTTTGGTGATGTTGTGCTGTACACCTTCCCTATAATCCTCTTTATCTCTTAGATACTTCTTTCTTTTTTTCATCATTAAATCAGTCTCAACCCTTTTTAGTTTTCTGGTGATGTCCTCCTCTGCTTCCTCATATTCTTTAGTAGTGGCAAAGGGTTCTGCCAGATTTTTTAGAGAGGATATCTCCTCCCCTAGAGACTTCAAATCATTGGTTCTCTGTTTGACGATTAGATTCATTAATGCAAATGAACAAGTATGTATGTAATGATTGCTCACAGGTAAAACGGATATTGTGTACATAAATTATCAATACACATAAGATCTGTAAAAAAAACAAAAAGATTTGTTAGAGTACAATCCAAAATATTATGATGCCAGCACCAAATAGAAAAAGAAAAGAGCAGTGAAATGTGCTGATACAGTATGTGTTCTTAACTGTTTCCGGATGTTGTATATGTGTTCAGCAGTACGTGCTTTTAATTGTCTACTAGTTTTGCCTATATAGGCCAAGCCGCAACTGCATTGAAGCAGATATACAACGTTTCTGGAATGACATGTCAAAAATTGTTTAATTGATACACTGGTGCCATTTATCATCAACTGCTCTATTTTTCTATCTTTGGCCTTTACTGTTTTACAGGCCAAACAGGAGCCACAGCGATGGAACCCAATGGTTCTAATCGCTTGACGGGGTTTCTCCTCTGTTGAACTATGTACCAGATGATCTCGTAATTATGGTGCTTTTTTATAAATAAATTGAGGTTTGTCTGGTAACTCTGGACCTATAACAGGATCATTTTGAAGGAGATACCAGTTGGTCTTAAAGACCCGCTCTATATCCACTTGAACCTATCATTAGTTTCCTTAGGTTTGGTTTTTACTTCCAATAAGCTGGTTCTCTCAATTTGGTTAATTCTCTCTTTTGCTTTATTAAGGATTTGGCTCGAATAACCCTTAACCTGCAATCGATCCGAAACTTCTTGTATTTGGGATTCGCAGACAGAGGGGTCGGTGTAATTCCGCTTGATGCGGGTGAATTGCCCAAAAGGAATGGCATCAAGCCAGTTTTTATGATGCTGACTGGTAGTGTAAATGAAGCTGTTAGAATCCGTTTATTTTCTAAACGTTTTCGTTTTCAGAGTATTGGAATCAATGTAGATGTTGAAATCCAAGAAGGATACCTCCTTCTGGCTACAACTGAATGTAAGTTTAATGTTCCTGCTATTACTATTCAAAGAATCACAGAAAGAGTCTAAGGAATTCTTATCCCCTGACCAAATAAAAAAAATATCATCTATAAAACGGCTCCAGGACACCAGGCCTACCCCCAGCTCGCCACCCTGCCACACCACTTGATCTTCCCAGTGGGCCATAAATAGGTTGGCATAGCTGGGGGCAAACCTGGTGCCCATTGCCGTTCCGGTACACTGTAAATAAAAAGACCCTTCATGCACTTATATAACAAACTATATTTTGAGTGGAAATATTGAGGGGGGTCGTCTTATACGCTGGCAAATACGGTATCTACCGTTATGATCAGCAGAATTTCCAATACAGCATACGGTACTTGTGTATTATCTGGGCACCCGATTTTTCCTTTTCAGGGTCCATGGGTCCCACAGGGGACATCGGGGTTGTAGGCGGATCCAGGGGGTCCGAGGCACCAATCAGCGAAGCATCTTTAAGTTTCCCAGAATGCCCAGGCCCTCTCCCCTACAGCCCCGCCTCCAGGGCTCTACCCAGTTTTTTGTTGGTGCCTGCAGGAAGCAGACGCACCTTTTTATCAGCGGGGATTGCCTCGCTGAGGCAATCCCACAAAAAGCTTATTTTTATTTTTCACTTTTGAATCTGCCGCCTTTACGGCAGAAGTCGCTTTGCGGCTCAGCCGCTCAACGCCGTCAGTCACTGACCGCGGAGCGAGCGGCTGCATCTCTCCTCTCGGAGCCGACATTCCCCCATGACAGGCGTCAAGCGGGGTAATACGGCGGGGGAGACCTCGGCGAATAGCACCTCCGGACGTCTCCCCCTGGCAGCTTGCTCGGACCAGGAGCAGGTAAGGTGGGAGGGGGGAGTGGGGGGAAAGGTGACGAGGGCACGAGAAGGAGGTATATGTAAATGGCAATACCAGTCATGTATATATGAAACACTCAGGTGATGTAAATGAGCTTCATGCGGTTTCCTTAATTGTTGATGCACGGGGCAACAAAGCAGTAATGGGATGGCGTATGTATTCAGTCACAGTCTGACATTTTTGTGGGGGGGTTATGAGAGTCGGTTTCTTCTTGCAGGTAGGCTTCTGCGTCGCTTGGGGATAGGAAGTCTTTAAGTGAGGTTCCGTCAAATATCCTGAGTCTGGCTGGGTATAAGAGCGCAAACTTGCGGCCATCACGGATGAGATTAGCGCAGATAGGTGAGAAATCCTTTCTTGCCTTGGTCAGCTCGGCAGAATAGTCCTGGAATAAAAGTATTTTATGCCCCTCTGTAACGATCAGATCAGGTGATCGATCAAATTAACGTATGCCTCCTGTTATGATTATCTGTTCGATCAATGTATGTCTGATATTGTTGTAAAGTTATGTCTCCTGTGAGTATTGGAATCAGGACATGTCTTTTATTATGTGGGTAAACTGTAGGTGACCCTGGTTTGAGGCCTGTATTTCCTCTGTTTGACATCTGTGAACTCCTCTGGAGTTAGGATGTAAGATAAAGATCTGAGATCCCTCATAAACTAGATTGGGGGGGAGAGCAATAGTGTCCAGCCAACAGGCCAAAATTGCTCTGGCCCTCCACTAAATTACCTCTTATCACTTGAGGAATGTATAAAATCTACTTCAAAGCAGGGACAAATTCTTTATGGGAAAGATCCTATATCTAGGGACCTTCACTAGGCTCAGCAAGGGAATGGTTAAAAATCCCAAGGGTCGGAGGGATGAGGGAGGCTGCAGAAAAAAAACTCTGTACCTTGGGATAGTCAGTGGTCACTACCTGGGGGTGTAGCAAACAGGCTGTAAGCGACCAGAGATTTCTTGTGGAGAACCCCCCACGTCAGGATTGGTACTTAAGTGTAAGATACGGTTGGTTTTGTCATTTTTCCTATTTATTTTATTTCTGAAATTGCATTTAATCTTGTGTGTACTTTTAAAATCATTGTAATATCTTGTAACTATTTTTTAAAGCTCTGTAGTATTTCTAGGAATAAATAATACATATTCTCAGTCCTGGTCCTGTGTTCTTAAGACTCATTAGCCTCAGAAGAGAACGCTCCAGCGTGTTACCATTTGTATATTGTATTGTGCGGTCAGGTGCGAGCCAAGCCGCCCCTTGCGCAGTTTCAAGCGCTAAAATCAGGTTTTGGCTGGTGGCAGTGTACCTCAAGTAAAGGACCCGAGAGTCCAAAGTGAACCCCAGTCACGGCCGGAGCTGCTCAGATTGACGTATCGGAGCAGGCGACCGGTGGGTCCGTGACACCCTCCCAGGTCAGGGGTTTAACCTTGCGGGATTCTACTCATAATAATTCTTTGTGGAGGTAGTTCAGTGTTTTAAATATTACTGCACGAGGTCTGGCGCCCTCTTGTGTTCTCTGTGGGCCTAACCTGTGAGCCTGTTCAATTACTAAATCATTGCATCTATCCTGCACATTTAATAAATTGGGGAGGGTGATCCTGATAAAGTCGTAGAGGCCCTGACTCTTGGCGGTTTCTGGGAGTCCGATCAGACGCAGGTTATTACGTCTGGACCTGTTTTCAAGGTCCTGAATTTTATTCTGCAATTGGTGAATAGTTTTTGTATGATCTTTTGAGACCAACTTTATCTCAGCTACCTCTGCAAAAGTCTCTCTAACTCTAAGTTCAGTCTCAAGCACCCGTTGTTGTAGCGGAGCAATCTGCCTATTTATATCAGCAGTCTGCTGCTTCAATAGGGGAGATATGGCAGCTCTCACAGCATCAATGAGGTCCCCATATGTCACTGGGGCTTGTGGGTCAGGGAGTGAGTTGTCTCTGCGTGGTTTGTGTGGGGTATCTGGGCGAGCCAGGTTTACCTGCAGATCCTCGGATTCCCTCTCCTCCTCCTCCTCCTCCTCAGAGGGATATTGGCTGTGCAGCGGTGACCCCGGGACAGACGCGCTGGGCGTGATGTGCGGTGCCATCTTGGGTTCCCTGCTTCTCTTCTCTCCCTCCTTCTTGTGGCGCTTGGTGTTGCTGGGCATCGCGGGGAAATACTTTTCCATATACCGCGGGTATTCGGCGGTATAGCGGTGAGTGGGGGGGAGCCGTTAGTCGAGGCGCAGTGCCTTGTAAATGATATAATTGGGCTAACCGGCAGCGGAGCTGAATCTCTCAGCCTCCTCTCATGGGGTAGCCGGAACCGGAAGTCCGTATGTGGATTCTTAGATACAGTGTCTAGGTAAACTTTCCTATGCCGAAATTGAATGTCTAACAGGGTCAAAATGTCGACCTGAAAAGGTCGATATGTGTTTTTCACATTTTTTGGTGTCAGTGTTGACATGGACTCCCAATTAGTGTAAAGCGTAACCTCTTGGTTCCCTCTCCACCCTTGGTGCAAGTTACACACATGTAATACAGGTGGCCACATCTGATTGGCTGAATGCATCTGTCATTTATGCTGATGTTCCAGTTCTATTGCTGCTGTGATGTATTGCCATGGTTACAGTGACATGAGCGATCAGTGTGCAATAAGACTCCATGTCTCCTAGTCTGACTGTATATGGGAAAGCAGCTGGTGTATGTATTATATTATATAACCGCATTGTTGTACCTGTGATTCATGTATAACGGTATCTCTGTGTCAGAAATATACTTTGCCTCCCTGCCTATTCAGCTCGGGAATTGGCTCGACCTAACGCAGAGGTG
The DNA here is from genome assembly GCF_055691185.1 of Crinia signifera. NCBI lineage: Eukaryota > Metazoa > Chordata > Amphibia > Anura > Myobatrachidae > Crinia > Crinia signifera. The sequence continues at coordinate 20,635,690 of NC_139222.1, read as the reverse complement.
CGGAGTCTAACAGTGCCGAGGGTTTTCTGCCAGTGACCCCTCCAATTGGGATTTGGGCTTTTGCGGCACTCGACACGTCGGTCGCGGTCCTCTGGTTAGGTTTCCCTTTATGAGCTGGCGGCCGGGAGTAGGTAATATGGAGAGGCGGTCGTCTAGCCGGGTCGGTATCTGTGCGGTCAGTTAGGAGCCCAGGGGAGAGGCAAAGAAGGTCCAATACAAGCCGGGTCATACACGGGAGACACTGTTTGCGGTACACTGGGATGAGACAGAGGGATGGTCGAGAGCAAGCTGAGGTCATACACGGAGAGGTCACAAATAGAGTACAAAGGGTCAAGCGGGAGAATCGTCAGGAACAAGCCGGGTCAGTAACAGTAGTAAATGGAGATCAGGAACTAAGTACAGTAACGCTGGAGTAGGTGTGAGCCTATACTCTGGCAGTGATTTGCCTGCCAGAGACTTCCTTTATACTGGGGACTGGGCAGTTCAATTTCCTGCCTGTCCCTTTAAACATCAGAACGTGCGGCGCGCGCGCCCCTAGTGAGCGCGTACCCGGAAGCCGCAGACACGCTGACAGGAGCTGTGCAGGGAGAGACGCCAGCCGCCCGTTACTCTGCCGCCTACCACCCGCTTCAGACCGCCGTCGCCCAGACTGCTCAAGCTGCTGCCCAAGCCAGTGCCTGGGGCGCCCAGCCTGCTGCCCGCAGAAGCCACGTCCCCGGACCCGGTAAGAGACTCCCGCGGTCCGGGAGACTGTGACATTACCCCCCACCCTAGGGGTGGGCACCGAACACCCTATGAAAGGCTTGTTGGGATATTTTCGATGGAATTTGTGGAGTAACTGTGGGGCATGAATTTCAGATGCCTTAACCCAGCAATGCTCCTCAGGCCCGAACCCTTTCCAGTCGATGAGGAATTGGACGTGACCCCTAGAAACTCTTGAATCCAGAATCTGACTTATTTCGTATTCTTCATGACCTCCTATCAGGAGGGGTGTACAAGATCGTCTGAAGGAAGAGAACCTATTAATGACAAGCGGTTTTAGAAATGACACATGAAAGACGTTGGGAATTCTAAGGGATCTAGGAAGTTTGAGTCTCACTGCTACTGGATTAACTATTTGAAGAACATGAAAGGGACCAATGAATCTTTGAGCTAATTTCATGGACGGAACTTTAAGCCTCAAATGTCTTGTAGAGAGCCATACTCGATCTCCAGGTTTAAATTGAGGAGCCTCTTTCCTTTTTTTATTAGCGAAGCGTCTATAACGATCAGAGGATTTACTAAGGTTTCTTCTCACCTCAGACCAGATGCTCAGAAACTTCTTGACCATATGTTGGACGGCTGGCAGAGCAGTAGCAGACTTGGAAAAAATTTCAGGAAGATTAGGATGAAATCCATTTTGCACGAAGAATGGGGAATGCCCCGTGGACTCATGGTACAGATTGTTGTGGGCAAATTCTGCCCAGGGAAGCAGAGATGCCCAATCATCCTGATTGGCTGACACGTAAATCCTTAAAAACTTCTCCAGGTCCTGGTTAACCCTTTCGGTTTGTCCATTGCTCTGGGGGTGGTAAGCCGAAGAGAAGTTGAGCTTGATGTTAAAAGAAGAGCATAGGGCTCGCCAGAACTTGGGCAGGAATTGGACTCCTCTGTCTGACACAATACTCTGAGGAAACCCGTGCAACCTAAAGATATTCTTGATGAAGCTTTCGGCCAGTTTAGAAGCAGATGGAAGACCCTTGAGAGGAATGAAATGGGCTGCTTTAGAAAAACGATCCACCACCACCCAGATAGTATTAAAACCCTGGCTAACCGGAAGCTCGGTGATGAAATCCATTGAAATGTCAGCCCAGGGGTGACTTGGAACTGGAAGAGGCTGAAGCAAACCCACTGGAGCTTGTGGTATGGACTTGTGTTGAGCACATGTATCGCAAGCAGCTATGAAGTTCTTAACGTCTGTTTTAACTGATGGCCACCAGTAGCTGCGACAAATGATCTCTGAAGTCTTCTTAATACCAGCGTGTCCAGTGAAGTAAGAGGAGTGGAACCAACGTAGGATTTTTGTTCGAGATTTTAATGGCACAAACGTCTTCCCTACAGGAATTTTGATCTTCTTGGAGGATGCAATAAAACAAGACGACTTTAAAATGGGCTTCTGGTCATTTAACTCCTCTGAAGCAGCTGGCCCAAAGACTCGTGAAAGTGCATCTGCTTTAACGTTCTTGTCTCCTGGACGATAAGTTAACACTAGATTGAACCGGTCAAAAAATAAAAACCATCTAGCCTGTCTGTAGTTTAGACAGTGGGCCATTTTGAGGTACATCAGGTTTCTGTGGTCAGTATAGACTGTTACTGGAAAACTCGCGCCCTCTAATATATGACGCCATTCTTGTAGGGCCAATTTGATGGCTAACAGCTCTTTGTCTCCCACTGCGTAATTTCTCTCTGCAGGTTGAAATCTTTTGGAGAAGAACCCACAAGCATACCATTTGTTAGCCTCATCCCTTTGGGATAGAACTGCCCCCACCCCTACCGAAGATGCGTCCACTTCAACAAAGAAGGGTTTGTCAGGATTGGGCCGTCTTAGAATGGGTGCAGACACAAAGAGTTGCTTGAGTAATGAAAAAGCTTGCTTGGCCTCCGAGGACCACTCCTTAGTATTTTCTCCTTTGCGGGTAAGCTTGGTTATTGGAGCTACCATGGAAGAGTAATTCTTAATAAACTGTCTGTAGAAGTTGCAGAAACCTAAAAAGCGTTGAGTAGATTTCAACCCTACTGGTTGCGGCCAGTCAGAGATTGCAGACAATTTCTTTGGATCCATCCGTAATTCTGAACTGGTAACAATGAACCCCAAGAAGGGCATTTCCTGTTGTTCAAATGAGCATTTCTCTAATTTGCAGTACAACCGGTGCTTACGGAGGCGGGCTAGAACTTCTTGAACATGCTGCTGATGTGCATGAAGGTTCCCTGAAAAAATTAAAATATCATCCAGATAGACGATTACGAACTTGTTCAACAAATCTTGAAAAATGTGGTTCATATATCTCTGAAAAACTGCCGGAGCGTTGCTCAAGCCGAACGGCATCACTAAGTACTCAAAGTGTCCATCCCGCGTGTTGAAGGCTGTCTTCCACTCATCTCCTGATCTAATTCGGATCAAGTTATATGCCCCGCGGAGATCCAACTTCGTGAAGAACCGTGCCCCTTTGATTTTGTCAAAGAGTTCAGAGATGAGCGGAAGAGGAAAACGATCTTTCACCGTGATGGCATAGAGACCCCTATAGTCAATGCAAGGTCTAAGACCCCCATCTTTTTTTTTGACGAAAAACAGGCCCGCTCCTGCTGGAGACTTGTATTCCCTGATAAAACCTCGCTCCAAATTATCTTTAATATACTCTGATACTGCCTAAGACTCCGCCATGGACAACGGAAACACTCGGCCACGAGGAGGACATTTCCCAGGAACCAAATCGATGGCACAGTCCCAAATCCTATGGGCTGGCAGTCTTTCTGCTTCCTTCTTGCTGAAAATGTCTGCAAAGGCTTGATAAGCGATTGGGAGTTTGCCCCCGGACCCCAGTTGGGAGGAAGATACAGTACAGGAATGTCGTTTGATTCGTTCAAGGCATCGCCCCTGACATTCCTGCCCCCATGCCAATACTTGAGGACGCTTCCAGTCCAGCACAGGTGAATGTAACTGTAGCCATGGCAATCCCAAAATGACGGGATTCTCTGCTGCAGGAAGCACGAAGAAGGAGATGGACTCTTGATGTAGGATCCCCACTCTCATCTGCACCATTGCAGAATTAGAACGAATGCTTGAAAAAGGCAACCTATTACCATCTATACCTATGATGTGTAAGGGGTTCGTCAGTTCATGACAAGGGAGTCCCAAGCGTTTTGCCGTTCCTGCGGTAATGAAATTACCATCCGCGCCGGAGTCTAGAAAGGCTTTGAGGATCAATGAGGAATTCCCATAACTTAAGGTTACATCGATAGTGAATCCGATTGCGGAAACTCGAGAAGAGGTATAAGATAACGTGCCTAACCTGACCCCCTTACAATCAGTTAGGCCTTGTCGTTTCCCGGACGCTTGGGGCACGCAGAGAGGAGATGACCTGATTCCCCGCAATACAAGCACAACCGATTTTTAAACCTTCACTCTCTTTCTGCGAAAGGAAGGCGAGCTTTCCCAATCTGCATGGGTTCCTCCAATTGCTGACTTGCCACGGAAGCTGATGCCGACGAAGGGTTAGTTGCTGGGGGAATAAATCGGGGCGCCAGCTTGAAACTGAACCTTCGGGATTGTTCCCTCTCTTTATCCCTCTCTTGGTAACGGAGGTCCACCCGTGTACATAAGGAAATGAGGTCGTCCAAAGAAGTCGACGGCTCTCGACCTGCCAACTCATCCTTAATCTTCTCAGATAGCCCCTGTGTGAAGGTGGCCATCAGAGCCTCCTCGTTCCACCCTAACTCGGATGCGAGGGTCCTGAACTGAACCGTGTATTGTCCCACAGTCTGGGTTCCCTGCCTTAGCCGGAGGATGGCCGAAGCGGCGGACGTCACCCGACCTGGCTCATCAAACACCTTACAGAACTCGGTGATGAATTCAGTGATGTTATTAATCACCGCGTGATCCTTCTCCCAGAGTGGAGAGGCCCAGGACAGAGCTTGACCCGTGAGTAGCGAAATCATGTAGGCCACCTTCGCCCTATCTGACGGGAAGGATGCCGCCTGTATTTCAAATTGGATGAGGCACTGATTTAGAAATCCCCGACACTCCTTGGGATTCCCATCGAATTTAGCGGGATTCGGAATGCGAAGCGAAGGGGCACTTGCTGCGACCACCGGAGGCGGCGGAGGTGGTGCCGGAGGGGCTTCAATACGTTGCATCAAGGTCTGCAGACATTGCATGATTTGTGCCTGTTCCTGCTTGTTCACCCTGGTAAGCAGATGCTCCAGAAGCTCCTTAGGAGATGGACCGGCCGCTGGATCCATATTTATGGGCCAGAGTATTCTGTCACAAATATACTTTGCCTCCCTGCCTATTCAGCTCGGGAATTGGCTCGACCTAACGCAGAGGTGCGGAGTCTAACCGTGCTGAGGGTTTTCTGCCAGTGACCCCTCCAATTGGGATTTGGGCTTTTGCGGCACTCGACACGTCGGTCGCGGTCCTCTGGTTAGGTTTCCCTTTATGAGCTGGCGGCCGGGAGTAGGTAATATGGAGAGGCGGTCGTCTAGCCGGGTCGGTATCTGTGCGGTCAGTTAGGAGCCCAGGGGAGAGGCAAAGAAGGTCCAATACAAGTCGGGTCATACACGGGAGACACTGTTTGCGGTACACTGGGATGAGACAGAGGGATGGTCGAGAGCAAGCTGAGGTCATACACGGAGAGGTCACAAATGGAGTACAAAGGGTCAAGCGGGAGAATCGTCAGGAACAAGCCGGGTCAGTAACAGTAGTAAATGGAGATCAGGAACTAAGTACAGTAACGCTGGAGTAGGTGTGAGACTATACTCTGGCAGTGATTTGCCTGCCAGAGACTTCCTTTATACTGGGGACTGGGCAGTTCAATTTCCTGCCTGTCCCTTTAAACATCAGAACGTGCGGCGCGCGCGCCCCTAGTGAGCGCGCGCCCGCGTTCCCGGAAGCCGCAGACACGCTGACGGGAGCTGTGCAGGGAGAGACGCCAGCCGCCCGTTACTCTGCCGCCTACCACCCGCTTCAGACCGCCGTCGCCCAGACTGCTCAAGCTGCTGCCCAAGCCAGTGCCTGGGGCGCCCAGCCTGCTGCCCGCAGAAGCCACGTCCCCGTACCCGGTAAGAGACTCCCGCGGTCCGGGAGACTGTGACACTCTGTAATATATATGTAATAAATACACTGTGTGACCCTGTACTGTAATGTGTGTGGTGTATACTGATATTTGGGCCATCACTATGACTCTGCGCCTCTTGTCATACCCCCGACACCTATGTAGGAGGTGCATGTGCTGGGATTGCCGAGCCGGCCACGTTCCGTGGTACTCACAGCCCACGGGCCCAGCACCATGCAGCTTTATGGATCCCATTTGGCATCCGGTACTTAGACACAACTCCCGGCCACCTCCACATGAGCCCCATAATGTGGGATCTGTTACTCTGTCACTGGGGTCAGAGCTGGAAGATAATGTGTTCCCACAGGGCAGGTGCAGGTGTCTGATGCTATGTGGCAGGATCTGTACAACTGCCCCCATTATATAACATGAGACACATAGGGGGGAATGTACTAAGATGGGCGTATACGGCAGATCCCGATACAAATGGAAAGAAATGAGATTGGCCGTATAAGACCCAATAATACGAATGGACCATACATTTACAGAGATGTCATATTCTCCTCATTTGTATTTTCTGATGATGTAGTCCATATTCTGTTACCGGTGGGTTAAAGTTCGAGGGGAGATGGCTGGATCCCAGAAAAGTACTTCAATAAATTATTTTGGTTTTGAAGTACACTTACTGTATTTGCTGGCGTATAAAACTACTTTTTTTTCCCCTGAAAAACATGCCTCCAAGTGGGAGGGTCGTCTTATACGCCGGGTGCACTTGTATAACAATCCAATACAGCATACGGTACTTGTGTATTATCTGGGCGCCTGATTTTTTTCATCTTATGTGATTGTACAACCAAAAATCGGTCGCATCGCATGTGATGCGACCGATTTTGGACCCAATTTTTTTATTGTACAGGCACCCAGATGACTAATTCCTATGTTAAATGCCCCCCAGACCCGATTTTTGATTGTACACCTACCCTGATGGGTAATGCCTATGTCAAATGCCCCCCATTGTTAACGCCACCCCACGATCAGCACCCACCCGAAGCGTGGCGTGCGCAGCGGTACGCGTCCTCTGACCTTTTCATACCCCCACTATCCACATCGGCGTGGGGTTGATTTTATATAGTGTGGCGAGCCCCGCAGGATACGAGCCCAAAGCGTGGCGAGCGGACGTGGAATACATGTTAAGTAATCCGCGTCCCCTTGCCACGCTTCGGGCTCGTATTCCACGTCCCCTCGTGGGGCTCGCTGCGCTTGCCACACTATATAAAATCAACTCCACGCCAACGTGGATAGTGGGGGTATAAAAAGGTCGGTGGATGCTGCGCTCGCCACGCTTCGGGTTGGAGTTAACAATGGGGGGGGGGGGGGGGATTTTACCTAATAATTACTCATCCTGGTGGGTATACAATTAAAAATCGGGTCAGGGGGGCCATTTAACATTGAGTACAATGTAAAAATCGGGTCGGAATGTCCAAAAACCCCAAAAATCGGGTCCCATCGCATGCCTTAAGTACTGGCATGCGATTAAAAAAATCGGGCGCCCACATATTACACAAGTACCCAGCATACACATCAGCAAACTCAGGAGCCCCGCCCCCTGCATCAAGAGGCTGAGTTGGTTTCTTCCTGGCACTTCTGTAGTCAGTGTTCATCCAAGAATGAGGCTACCCTAACACTGACAGGATCCTGGTTATATAAGCTACAGAAGCTACCCTAACACTGACAGGGTCCTGGTTATATAGGCTGCAGAGGCTACCCTAACACTGACAGGCTCCTGGTTATATAGGCTACAGAGGCTACCCTAACGCTTACAGAGTCCTGGTTATATAGGCTACAGAGGCTACCCTAACACTGACAGGGTCCTGGTTATATAGGCTACAGAAGCTACCCTAACACTGACAGGGTCCTGGTTATATAGGCTACAGAAGCTACCCCAACAGGCTCCTGGTTATATAGGCTACAGTGACTACCCTAACACTGACTGGGTCCTGGTTATATAGGCTACAGAAGCTACCCTAACACTGACAGGATCCTGGTTATATAGGCTACAGAAGCTACCCTAACACTGACAGGGTCCTGGTTATATAAGCTACAGAAGCTACCCTAACAGGCTCCTGGTTATATAGGCTACAGTGACTACCCTAACACTGACTGGGTCCTGGTTATATAGGCTACAGAAGCTACCCTAACACTGACAGGGTCCTGGTTATATAGGCTACAGTGACTACCCTAACACTGACAGGGTCCTGGTTATATAGGCTACAGAAGCTACCCTAACACTGACAGGGTCCTGGTTATATAGGCTACAGTGACTACCCTAACACTGACAGGGTCCTGGTTATATAGGCTACAGAGGCAACCCTAACACTGGCAGGGTCCTGGTTATATAGGCTACAGTGACTACACTAACACTGACAGGGTCCTGGTTATATAGGCTACCATAACACTGACCGGGTCCTGGTTATATAGACTACAGGACTCCTGCGTAAACTGTTTTATAAGTGCAAAGGCTAAAGTGTAATATCATAAATGTAAATAACAGTAGAGGGCGCTGTGCTTGGGCACTGAGATTAGTTTAGTCTAATATAACCAGTGACCGTTGTCTATTGGGACAAACATGTTAGAATCTAAAACCGCCTCTATCATCTCATAAGGGAATATACAGATATCCCTTCTTGTCCTACCACCATTTATTTATATTAATGAAATAAACACCCACCTTACTTCTAAAGATTATATTATATACAAAAGCAACAATACCTGACATCAGACTTAAATGAGCAATGACAATATATTCATCAGTCCTGATACATTCCACCCTTGGTCTCAGGTAGTTTTCCACCATACACCTTCCAGGTTTCTCCTGTGGGGAGACCTCTGTTGTCCTGTATTGCACCAGGGCATCTGAGATTTCATTGCCTTCTAGCCCAGTGTGTAATAGACATGTCCCACAGACACAGGCCGTCCATAACACTGGTTATATAGCTCAGTTTCCAGCTTGGTGCTACAACAAGGCGAGCATCCATGTCATCCATCCTTGGAATACAGCACATCTGTTGGTGTTAATGATGATGGGAGGAGCTTTGGTTTCTTCCAGCAGCCTGACTACAGCATGTAGCTCTGCTTACTGACATGTTCCTTCTTCACCACCCCCATGTATCAGTTCTGGGTGCTTCCTGTGGAGACCACTGTTGCTGACCACTCTGTGGACCTGATGCAGTGTATTGCTTGGGCAGTCTCTTGTATGGACGCTCCACCTCTTTCCGACAGGTACCACCTCCATTCCAGCAGCATCTGCTCCTGGGCCATGGCTGTGTGTGCCTAGGCCCTTGCGCCTCACCCACCCTGCCACTGGTAAGTCAGTGCGTATAGTGACCGGTTGTGGCATGATGACGCTCCTCACATGCTGGAGTGCAGTGTATGCTGTCTGTGGGTGTGGTAACTGCTTGGTCCAAAGTTCAATAGGAGTCTTCAGTTCAGTACTCTGGGTGGCGGTGGAGTCAAATGCTCTTCTGCCATAGACCCAGTCATACCAGATGAGGTGCCTACTGCTAAATCCAGGGGTGCTTTCATGTAGGTGGGAGCTGACTGGACAAACATACAGAGATCAGGTCCTTCCCACTGTATTACACTCACTCCCCCACCTCATGGATTTGCAACTTTCACCAAACGTCGAACACACCCTAACAAATATACACTATCTCGGCTTTTCCTCTTTCTGACCATCACCTCATCTCCTTCTCCCTCACTGCTTCCCCCTCTACCACTCCCCCTCCCAAGCGCATTGTCTCACGGCATAACATCAACACACTTGATCTTGCTGCCTTCTCAAACACGCTGTGTCCTCTTCTCGCCCCAATCACCGCCATGTCCTGCCCGAACCTCGCCGCCTCCCTCTATAATGACACCCTATCTTCGGCATTGGACTCTGCCTGCCCTCCATCCTCTATCCCCCTTCGATGCTCCAACCCCCAACCGTGGCACTCGCCTATCACCCGATTCCTTAAAAAGTGCTCTCGCACTGCTGAGCGCTTCTGGAAGAAATCACGCTCCCTCGCGGATTATCTCCATTTCAAATTCATTCTTTCCTCCTTCAGCTCTGCCCTTGCTCTGGCCAAGGAATCCTACTTTAGGTCCCTCATCCTTTCCCAATCATCCAATCCCCGCAGGCTCTTCGCCACCTTCAACTCCTTGCTCTCACCCCCTCCTCCAGCTCTTCCGTCCTCCATCGTAGCCGCTGATTTTGCTACCTACTTTTCAACCAAAATCTCCTCTCTCAGGACTGCCATCACTGCTGCCATGACCTCACCCTCTCCCTCCTCCCCTCCTACATCCCCACTCCCATCCTTCCAACCCCTGTCTTCATTTTACCCCACCACTGCTGCTGAAGTCCACTCTATCCTTCAATCCGCTTCTCCCTCCACCTGCCCGCTCGATCCTATCCCCTCCAATATTATCCGTCGTCTCAGTCCGTCAGTCTGCTCTCACCTGGCTCACCTCTTTAATCTTTCCCTATCCTCTGGGATCTTCCCTTCCTCCTTCAAACACGCTCTTGTCTCCCCAATTCTCAAAAAAACAAATCTGGACCCCAACTCTCCATCCAACTACAGGCCCATCTCCCTCCTCCCTTTTGCCTCCAAGCTCCTAGAACGTCTTACCTATAATCGTCTCCTAAGCCACCTTACTGCTAACTCCATTCTCGACCCCCTCCAATCCGGGTTCCGCCCTTTACATTCCACTGAAACTGCCCTGACCAAAGTCACTAACGATCTAATATCGGCTAAATCCAAAGGCCTCTTCTCTATCCTCATCCAGCTTGATCTGTCGGCTGCCTTTGACACTGTTGACCACCCTCTCCTGCTCAACACCCTCTGCTCCTTTGGCATCACTGGCACGGTATTCTCCTGGTTCACCTCATACCTCTCCGATCGCTCCTTCTCCGTCTCCACTCCGAGCTCCTCCTCTCCTACTACCCCGCAGCCAGTCGGTGTTCCCCAAGGGTCTGTCCTTGGCCCTCTCCTCTTCTCTCTCTACACCACCTCCCTGGGCACCCTCATCAGCTCCTATGGTTTTCATTACCACCTTTATGCTGATGATACCCTAATCTATCTCTCTTCCCCCGACCTATCCCCATCACTCCTGTCCAAGGTCTCCGAATGCCTCACGGCCATCTCAGCCTGGATGACCCAACGCTTCCTGAAGCTAAACATGGCTAAAACTGAACTTCTAATCTTCCATCCCCCGAACATCCCCTCTTCTCCCACTATCTCCATCAGTATTGGTGAAACCGAGATCACCTCCACCGACCAAACGCGCTGCCTCGGTGTCATCATTGACTCCTCCCTCTCTTTCACCCCCCACATTCGTGCTCTCTCACAGTCTTGCCGCTTTCACCTACGCAACATCTCACGCATCAGACCATTCCTCTCCACTGACGCGACCAAAATTCTCATTCACTCTCTTGTCATCTCCCGCCTTGACTACTGCAACATCCTTCTCTCTGGGCTACCTCTCACCCGCCTCACACCTCTCCAATCCATTCTTAACGCTGCTGCTAGGCTCATCTTCCTCTCCCGCCGCTCTACCTCCGCCTCCCCCCTCTGTCTATCTCTTCACTGGTTCCCCATTCCTTTCCGAGTTCTCTTTAAACTCCTCACCACCACCTACAAGGCTCTCTCCTCCTCCACCCTCCTTACCTCTCTTCACTTATCTCTATCCACACTCCCTCCCGTCCTCTTCGCTCCATCACTGACCGCCGACTGACCTCTCACCTAATCACCTCCTCCCACTCCCGTGTCCAAGACATCTCTCGCGCTGCCCCCCTGCACTGGAACAACCTCCCGCCACCCATCAGGCTTTCTGATTCCCTTACCTCCTTCAAGCGCTCCCTTAAAACCCACTTTTTTCGACTAGCCTATCCCTCCTCCTAACCTCTTTTGATCCTCCTATCCTGCCTCCGTTCCTACTTATCCTATTGTTTTTCGTTCGTCCACCCACCTATTTTTAGTATGTTAACTCTTATGAGTAGGGCCCTCCTTCCTCACGTACTCACCCTACCTCTTTACCTCACCTGTGCTCCTGTCCTGTTCTTCCCTTCCTCTACTTCATCTTCAGTCTCCTCGACAATTTTGACACCTACTTCTGAAGTGATGCTGATTTTAGTTCTACCAGCTATACCCCTATTTATACTGTATTTTTCAACACACCCTGTATGTTACCTTGTAATTTTTTTGTTTGCTATGTACGGCGCTGCGGACACTTTGCGACGCCTTATAAATAAACGTACTACTACTACTACTACTACTACTACCTGCTGAATACCCTCTCTAGTAGTGTGCCACGGTGAGGTGAGCATCATCTGTATTTTTATTACTTCACAAGTCAATAAAATCCAGGTACCATCCCTACTGTGAAACCTCTGCGCCTGTAAATGCACCCGGGGATCTATTGGCAAAGTTCCCATTTGTGCCGTTTCTGTGGAAATTAACTTAATTGAATCTCCACCCTCCTCCCACAACCGGAGTATCCCTGTAGGATTTGTAGCATATTTAAATCAAAGGGTGTGGTATAGGATCCCGACAGTCATTAGCCCAATGTTGGGATCCTGACTGCCCGGACTCAGGCAGCAAGGGGAGTGTAACAAAGCCCCTTGCGGGCTCAGTGCTCTCGCCACCTATTCTATTCTCCCTTTATCACGTCATGGACCCCCATGAGGGAGGATAGCCAGGGGCCGTTGGGACCCCAAGTGTCGGGGTTTTAACAGTCAAGATCCTGACTGTCGGGCACCCATATCAAATCACTCTGTTTCCCATCATCAATCACTATGGGAGCTTTCTCTGTCTCTGATGCAGTAGCTTCCTTCTCACAAACCGCTGGTCGTGTTCCTTGTATAATTACAGGTATAGCTTTAGGAGGGTTTGTATACAGCAGATCCCTGATAAACATTTGACGTATGGGTCAGTCAGTGTGAGACGTATTGGTTAGTGGGTCTGTCAGTCAGTCCGTGTGTAATGTATGGGTCAGGTAGTCAGTGTGAGACATATGGGTTTAACGGGACAATCAGTGTGAGACGTATGGACTAGTGGGTCAGTCAGTGTAAGACCTATTGGTCAGTGTGTCAATAGATCAGTGAGACATATGGGTCAGTCAGACTGTGTGATACATGTTGGTCAGTGCGTGTGAGACTTATGGGTCAGTGCGTGTGATACATGTTGGTCAGTCCGTGTGAGACTTATGGGTCAGTCCGTGTGAGACTTATGGGTCAGTCCGTGTGAGACTTATGGGTCAGTCCGTGTGAGACTTATGGGTCAGTCCGTGTGAGACTTATGGGTCAGTCCGTGTGAGACTTATGGGTCAGTCCGTGTGAGACTTATGGGTCAGTCCGTGTGAGACTTATGGGTCAGTCCGTGTGAGATGTATGGGTCAGTTAGTCAGTGTGAGACGTATTGGCAACATCGGCCCTCCAGATGTTAGTGAACTACACCTCCCAGGATGCTTTGCATTAGTTTTGCTATGTGGCCATGCTGAAACTGATGCAAGGCATGCTGGGATGTGTAGTTCATCAACATCTGGAGGGCCGGTGTTGCCCAGCCCTGGGTTAGCGGGTCAGTCAGTCCGTGTGTAACGTATGGGTCAGTGGATCAGTCAGTCAGTGTGAGACGTATGGGTCAGTGGATCAGTCAGTCAGTGTGAGACGTATGGGTCAGTGGATCAGTCAGTCCGTGTGTAATGTATGGGTCAGGTAGTCAGTGTGAGACATATGGGTTTAACGGGACAATCAGTGTGAGACGTATGGACTAGTGGGTCAGTCAGTGTAAGACCTATTGGTCAGTGTGTCAATAGATCAGTGAGACATATGGGTCAGTCAGACTGTGTGATACGTGTTGGTCAGTGCGTGTAAGACTTATGGGTCAGTGTGTCAATCAGTGTGAGATATATGGATCAGTCAGACTGTGTGATACGGGTGGGTCAGACCGTGTGAGAAGTATGGGTCAGTCCATGTGAGAAGTATGGGTCAGTGGGTCAGTCAGTTAGTGTGAGATGTACGGGTCAGTCAGTGTGAGACGTATGAGTCAGTCAGTCAGTGTGAGATGTATGGATCAGTCAGTGTGAGATGTATGGGTCAGTCAGTCAGCGTAAAACTTATAGGTCAATAGACGAATAGGTCAGTCAGTATACCCCACCATACCCACATTCGCCTTCCAGCATTACACCTCATACAAACACATCTGGGCACACCTTATACATCCTCATACCCGGCACATATACCCCCATACCCAGTCACCACCCAGCATTACACCACATACATACACACCTGGGCACACCTTATACATCCTCATACCCGGCACATGTACCCCCATACCCACAGTCACCACCCAGCATTACACCTCATACATACACACCTGGGCACACCTTATACATCCTCATGCCCAGCACATATACCCCCCATACCCACAGTCACCGCCCAGCATTACACCTAATACAGACACACCTGGGCACACCTTATACATCCTCATGCCTGGCACATATACCCCACATTACCCACAGTCACCGCCCAGCATTACACCACATACATACACACCTGGGCACACCTTATACATCCTCATGCCCAGCACAAATACCCCCATACCCACAGTCACCACCCAGCATTACACCACATACATACACACCTGGGCACGCCTTATACATCCTCATGCCCAGCACATATACCCCCCATACCCACAGTCACCGCCCAGCATTACACCTCATACATACACACCTGATACATCCTCATGCCTGGCACATATACCCCCCTTACCCAAAGTCACCACCCAACATTACACCTCATACATACACATCTGGGCACACCTTATACATCCTCATACCCGGCACATATACCCCCCGTACCCACAGTCACCTCCCAGCATTACACCACATACATACACACCTGGGCACACCTTATACATCCTCATGCCCGGCACATATACCCCCCCTTACCCACAGTCACCGCCCAGCATTACACCTCATACATACACACCTGGGCACACCTTATACATCCTCATACCCGGCACATAAACCCCCCATACCCACAGTCACTTCCCAGCATTACACCTCATACATACACACCTGGGCACACCTTATACAGCCTCATACCTGGCACATATACCCCCATACCCACAGTCACCACCCAGCATTACACCTCATACATACACACCTGGGCACACCTTATACAACCTCATACCTGGCACATATACCCCCATACCCACAGTCACCACCCAGCATTACACCTCATACATACACACCTGGGCACACCTTATACAACCTCATACCTGGCACATATACCCCCCATACCCACAGTCACTTCCCAGCATTACACCACATACATACATATCTGGGCATGGCTGAATAGTAAAGAAAAGGGTGGAGAACTACAAGTCCCAGCATGCACACCAGTCTCTGCCTTGCAGCACCACAGCTAGGGCTGGGAGGACTCAGCTGCCTCTCCCTGGTCCCAGTGATAGCACACACCTGGTATTATACTGCAGCCTGTGTGAGTAGAACAGCAGCTCCCCTGTAAGTGCCCTTATGGCTCACACCCAGCAATCACTACTATGCTGTTACTAGCAGTATAATACCTGGGGTTACCTGGTGCCAGCTGCAGCACTCTCCCTCCTGCCTGCCACGCACACCAGGAAGGAACGTTTCCCTGGTAACACAGCTCCTCCCACTCTGCCCACACAGGAAATACACTTTGGCTACAGCCGCTGGGGAGTCTGGGAGCTGAGTACAACGAACCCACAACAAAATGGCCGCCGCTGTATGAGGACACTGAGACATCACAGCCGGACTGCTAGGAGAGGTAACTGCCCCCCGGGAGAATGCACAGAGCGAGTTATGTGATGTGAGGTCACCTTTAGATGATAGATTCCATGCTGTATATATGACTAATAAGGCTCCATAACACCTGTCCCATTTGCGACGGAGCGGCGGCCATTTTCCCGAAGACCAATCCCCGCGTAGAGTGACGGCAGCCGCAGCATCTCGTCTCCCTGCTGGGGCAGCGCTGCTGATCTTACTTCCAGCAGCCACGGTGATTAAGTTACTGGGGACCGAGAGAAGACATTGCTGTATCTGGCAGCAGGTGATGGTATTGTGCTGCCCTGGTGTTATTATACAGGGGGAGCGGCCTGTGGTGTCCTGTTCATACAGGGGGAGTGGCCTGTGGTGTCCTGTTCATACAGGGGGAGCGGCCTGTGGTGTCCTGTTCATACAGGGGGAGCGGCCTGTGGTGTCCTGTTTATACAGGGGGAGCGGCCTGTGGTGTCCTGTTCATACAGGGGGAGCGGCCTGTGGTGTCCTGTTCATACAGGGGAGCGGCCTGCGGTGTCCTGTTCAAACAGGGGGAGCGGCCTGCGGTGTCCCGTTCACACAGGGGGAGCGGCCGGCGGTGTCCCGTTCACACAGGGGGAGCGGCCGGCGGTGTCCCGTTCACACAGAGGGAGCGGCCGGCGGTGTCCTGTTCACACAGGAGGAGCGGCCTGCGGTGTCCCTTTCATACAGGGGGAGCGTCCTGTGGTGTCCCATAGTACAGGAGGAGCGGCCTGTAGTGTCCTATTCATACAGGTGAAGCGGCCTATGGTGGCCTGTCACAAATGTTATAGAGGGGGAGCAGACTCTTGTGCGTTGTTATTATTATTGTACAGTTGAGCAGCCTCTGTGTGATGATGATGATGATTATTATTATAATATATTTTCTTATTCCATAATTACCAGTCTCTGAGTTCTTAATATTATTAGTATTATGATGATTATACAGAGCGAGCAGCCTTTGGTGCCTATTACATTTTATTTTAAGACCATTCACTACAATGACATAGCAGTGCTATTATATCCTATACTACACATGTACCTGTTGTTCTCTATACGACATATATTTAAATGTAGGGAAACATTAGAAGCTGCTGTTGTGCCTCTATGTGGATTTCTCTTACCTTTATCTAATAGGTTTCATGTGTACTGTGTGGTGTTTATTGTAATTCTTATATTTTCTCCAGGACAACAGAGCGGTGAGGATGAGACACATCACTGATTCCCCGAGGATGAACAAGGACCAAAGTCACATGACTGACAGGATACTAAATATCACCCTGGAGATCATCTACCTGCTGACTGGGGAGGTGAGGGGATCTGGGAGTGTCACAGTGACATCACTTATATCTATAGTAATAATACAGGGATGTGACTGGGGAGGTAAGGGGTTCTGGGAGCGTCACTGTGACGTCACTTACATCTATAGTAATAATACAGGGACGTGACTGGGGAGGTGAGGGGATCTGGGAGTGTCACTGTGACATCACTTATATCTATAGTAATAATACAGGGACGTGACTGGGGAGGTGAGGGGATCCGGGAGTGTCACTGTGACATCACTTATATCTATAGTAATAATACAGGGACGTGACTGGGGAGGTGAGGGGATCTGGTAGTGTCACTGTGACATCACTTATATCTATAGTAATAATACAGGGATGTGACTGGGGAGGTGAGGGGATCTGGGAGCGTCACTGTGACATCACTTATATCTATAGTAATAATACAGGGAGGGGACTGGGGAGGTGAGGGGATCTGGGAGCGTCACTGTGACATCACTTATATCTATAGTAATAATACAGGGAGGGGACTGGGGAGGTGAGGGGATCTGGTAGTGTCACTGACGTCACTTATATCTATAGTAATAATACAGGGTGGTGACTGGGGAGGTGAGGGGATCCTGGAGTGTCACTGTGACATCACTTATATCTGTAGTAATAATACAGGGATGTGACTGGGGAGGTGAGGGGATCTGGGAGCGTCACTGTGACATCACTTATATCTATAGTAATAATACAGGGAGGGGACTGGGGAGGTGAGGGGATCTGGGAGCGTCACTGTGACATCACTTATATCTATAGTAATAATACAGGGACGTGACTGGGGAGGTGAGGGGATCTGGCAGTGTCACTGTGACATCACTTATATCTATAGTAATAATACAGGGACGTGACTGGGGAGGTGAGGGGATCCGGGAGTGTCACTGTGACATCACTTATATCTATAGTAATGATGGCTTGTCTTTTGAGCCCCAGGAAAGTTTCAGTACTTGGAAATCACACGACACAGTTACGCTGACCGTCAGACAGATGATGGTGAAGGAGATGTGTTTTTAATATCAGCTGTTGCCTTTTTATACATAAAGTCACCATTTCTTTACTCCCATAAAAGGAGTGCTTATTACAAAAACATATTCATATACAACACACCCCTAAAGTGGGGTTAACATTAAATCTTTGGTTCGACATGAGAAACGTAAGAATAGTGAGATAAATGGTATCTCTTATATCCATTAAAGGAGTGAAGTTCTATAGACTGGGAGTTGCTTCTATATTATGCTGACTCTTGCAGTAAGTCTAAGTAGAACATACGTCTTTTGTATAAACATATGAGGTCTCATACATTCCTGTACTATCTTGGTTTACATTGAAGGGGCCCATTTTCAGTAATGTCTAGTTTTTCTAATGGAAACTAGACTTAAAGAGATATACATTTAAATTTAACTGTTTCAGCAGTCTGAGAGAGAGATACAATACGTTTCAGCAATACTTAATACTGGCTAGCAAGTCTAATATGATATAAGAAATATAATGTTAAGTACTATAACTCTATCATTTACTCCCTCCTTTTTATAATAATTAAACATTACAATTGAGATTACATTGTTTACATACAGTAGTAAACAAAACACACAAAAAATTATTATAAATGTAAGAAAAAACTCATAGTGGTTGGACATCTTACAATACAAACTGCCTAACTATGCTAAGGATTAGTCACATCAGATGGTTCTAGTGGGTTATAGCCCTGAGAACAAGGTAGCTTCTCCCTGCCGTCAGAGAGCAACTGGCTGTTCGCTCACATCCATCGGAATAGACTGATCCTCTGCTTTCTGTGTCCGTCCAGATATGAGTTGTTTGTACTTGGTTGTAGTTATTGCAGACTGGCACTGTTTCAAACAGACAGAGAAAACACACATCAATATCTTGACAACAATATAAACCAGTATGCATAATCCTATAATTTTTAGGCTGAACATGAGAATTCCCATAAACCATCCACTGATTCCTGAAAACCATGTGGATGGATTCAAGAATGATAGCCAGCCCCAATTTCCTCCTAGAGTGTCAGGTGTATTATGCTCAGTGGCATAAATCCGTTTTTCCTCTTCTATCTCTTGTATATGTTTTTCTATTGTCTCTTGAGCATTGTCAGTCTCATTGGTAATAAATGTACAACACAATATTCCTGTCTGAGTATATAAGGTCATACAATAGCCTCCTGTCTGTGCCGTTAAGTGGACCAGAACTAATCTGTGTTGTAACTGTTCTTTTTATTACCTCTTGGATTTTTCTACCTACATATCTGAAGGTGTTATCATATATTTCAGTAATGTTATCTAATAACATTGCAAGTGATTCAACTCTATAATATGATTTTGATCCAAATAGGTCCAAAAATCCCATTCTCTCATGCCAGGGTGTGTAGATTAGCTTTCTTGCCTTTTTCCCTGCTTCTTTTATTTCCCTTAGTGCAGGTTTATCATCATATGGTGTTAAAAACATTTGGTATGGAGGTACTCCTGGTTTGAAGGTATCAGGGGCACTACCAACTCTAAAAGGGGCCTTTGAGCAAGGATGAAATGTTCCTAAGTAGGTGTTTGAGGGGGAAATCTTTTTAATTATTAAAGCCAAGTATGGTTTCACTTTGTTTTTTCTTAAATTCAATGCAAAAAAGATACATTTGGGGTAATTAGGTGTGCTAGCAGTTTAGGGGATTCCTTGCGTAAGTATTGGCTTACTGATGCTTTGAATGGTTCGCTATCTGCACGGTTATCTTCAAATAGTGCCCATTCTTCATATGTGATGGGGATAAATGTCCACTCTCCTCCTCCTGAGGTAGGACCTTGTGAGCAGATCCAACAGTTTGTAGTGTTAAGGGCATTCCCTACCAAATTATGTAATTGCAACAACATATTTCGGTTTTCTCCAGTAGGGGCCTTACACCATTCCTTTACATGTCTCCTCAGGTGACTGTCCACAATACTCACAAATACACCTTGAGATGTGTGGTAAATTTCTACATTCATGATCAGGGTTTGCTACTTCCCTTTTTCTCACATAATGTGGTCTGGGATAGACTATGGAGGTGCTTTGTACTGTACTGTTGTTATTAGCATAATCTGGTACCTCTAGTACTGTACATAACCATATTATTGCCACTATTGTGGTTGCCAAACACATAATACATCCCCATAGACTTTTATCAGATTTGGGCCCCAATAACATTTCAGCAAACTGCATCATCAAACTTAACTCGTAATTGATGACAATGGGATGAGTGTATCCCTTCCTTCTAGCTTCACTGATGTTGGTGTAGTCAGTAGAACCTGGAATGGACCATCAAATCTGGGCTCAAGTGATTTCCGAACGTGTCTTTTGAGATATACCCAATCTCCTGGCTGGAGATGATGAGGATTGTTCTCTACTGTAGAATCTGTGTCTTTTTCCTACTGGCTGGGCTTTTGCTGCTCTCTTAGCTTCTGCATCTGCAAGAGTGTTTCCTCTTGTTTCTTTTGTTTGATTCTTTGTGTGTGTTTGAATCTTGATGATGGCAACTTTGTATGGCTTCATTAATGCTTGAAAAAGTTTTTTTTTTTTAATGAGGTCAGCATGTTGTATCTGTTTACCTGTAACTGTTTTAAAGTCTCTGCTTTTTTCCAGATCAACACATAGTCCATTGTCACTCTCCAGCTGTATCTGGAATCTGTATAAATGGTCGCTGTTGTATGCTCTGCGTGCTCCAATGCTTTAGTAAGTGCCACAAGTTCAGCTGCTTGTGCTGATAAGTGTGCTGGTAGGGCTCCAGAAGTTACTATTTCAGTGTCGGTAGTGACGGCATATCCAGTGTAGGTTGTGCCATTTTCATAGTACCTGGACCCATCAACATATAGTTCGTAATGAGCATTGGGTATGGGCATATCTTGGACGTGTGGCAATGTCTTTTCATCTTTGTCCTCACCGTCACCTTCTGCATCTACTTCCATTCTCTGGGCTGTTGTAGACGATACTGTGCTGCCCGAAGGTGCTTGTTCCCTCATTCTTTCTCATTCTCCCTCCTTTTTGAACATTTATGTTCATACTCCTTCTGTTCTGGCAACAGGGCGGGGAGAAGCGTTGCTGGATTTAGAGTGAGACACCTCTTGATTGTCACATTGGTTGCACTCAATAGGGACACTTCGTACTTGGTGAGTCTAGCTGCTGAAAGATGTTTGGTTCTTGCTTGTTGTAGGATTTCTGTTACAGCATGTGGTACTTGTATGGTTAGTTCATGATTAAGAACAATGTCTATGCATTTATCCTTCAATACAGCAGCCGCTGCTACAGCTTTAATACATGTAGGTGATCCTTGAATGATATTGTCAAGCCTGCTGGAATAGTAAGCAAGAGGTCTTTGTCTTGTTCCGTGGCTTTGTTGTTAACACTCCCAAAGCATGTCCTTTTTCCTCATGGCAATACAAGGTAAAAGGTTTAGAATAGTCTGGTAGGCCTAGGGCAGGTGAAGAGACAATGGCCAACTTTAATTGCTGAACTGCTTGAGCCATTTCTTCATCTGTTGGATGTGGACCATCTGTTTTTGATTGCATTGTATAATGTTTGCATGTAAACTGATGCAAGAGGTATCCAGTCCCTGTAGTAGCCCACCAGGCCTAGAAATGACCTGACTTGTTTCACAGTCTTTGGTATTTTAGCTTGTAGTATTCGCTTCTTTCTGTCTTCTGTCAGGTGTTTGATGCCTTGAGAGATACAATGTCCAAGGAAGACAACTTTTTGCTTACAGAGCTGTAGTTGTTTTTCTTTTAAAGCCTTGCAGTCTTGTTCTCTCAGGAACCTGACTGAGTAGAGACACTGTTTCTTGCTGGCACTTGTCTTGAGTTGTTGTAGTTAACAAGAGGTCATCAACATACTGGATAAGCTGAGTTTCTTCTGAGTAAAAGGGTCTCCAAGCCTGGAGAACCAGTGACATTGCTTCAGAGTAGTCACTGGGGCTAGTGACGCCCCCTTGAGGCAATCTTGTCCAGCAGTATTGTTTGCCATCATGTGTAAAAGCTAACAGTTCTTGAGAGTCTTTAGTGATAGGCATATCATTTGCCAAATCGGTCACCGTAAAACAGGCCCCTGATGGTGGGATCTGATTCAGCAAGGTGTATGGATTAGGCACAATGGGACAATTAATTAACAGTCTCTTGTTGACCTCTCTTAGATCATGAATTATTCATAAAACAAAGGCGTCGACCATTCGGATCTATATTGAACAAGGATGCCGGAATGTAGATAAGCTTGTAGTTGCTTGGTGATGGCGACTCTTTGATCAGGATTCAGTGGATTTTGCTTTACGGATACTGGCACTGCTCCTGACTTTAGTTGCAGTTGGACAGGTTGTACGTTCAGCTTGCCAGTGTCTATCTTCCCCTTAGACCACAGCTTGTCCAGTACTTGGGATGTGATCCAGTCTGGGAGGATAACTTCAGCAGAATCTGTAATAGATGATTGGGAGAGAAACACATACAGCCTCTATTTGAGGTAGTAAGTCCTTGGATATATTGGATTTATATTTGTTACAAAGTAGCAGTGGAGACTGTAAGGTGATAAGAGAGAAACTGCCTATACCCACAAATGACACAAAACAGACTATAAAGTCCACTAATGAGCACACAAGCTACACTTGTGCAGCCTAACAGAACACTTAAACTATAGATCCATAGGAGCAACTGTGCTCACAGATACAAGAACGATTGAATAAGGTAAAACCCCAAAAATTAATGCAAAACCTAGAAAACTAATCCGGAGAGACCATACAAACTAAACACAGAACATAAAATTTCTAACGAAATATCCAAAACAGGAATGAGCCACTCTGTGGCTTGCAACAATGTTCCAGTAAAGTATCATTGTTCATATTAGGCTATGAAAGATAACATAGTCACATATGACCAATAGGAACTGTGTTTATCTTAGCACTACATTTTTAACGAAAAACTAAATTTCCAAATAATGTCATAGTAAAGAAGTATAACATTCCCTTCAAATACTAAGTTCTTATTAAATGCACACATATGTGTTTGAGTATGTGTGCATGTACCCACATATTTTCTTACTTTAAGGAAAAATTCAAGTAGTAATACCCAATGAAAAATAAGAAATATCTGATATGCAAAAAAATACACTTAATTGTACTGAAGTTTGCTATGATTCTATAAAAGAAAGAACAAAAAAATAGCAGTCAGCTCGTATCTTTAACCTTCTACTAAGGAGACAAAGAACAAATGTTACTGTCACATAATTGTTTAAAAAAAAAACAAATAAAACATACAACTTAAATACTGATCAGATTTCTAAAATAAAAATAAAAAAACAATTTTAAAATTAGCGCATTCAATCCTATAGAATGATTCTTTTAGCTAGCGTATTACAATAGCAGCTGTTGTCGACGTCACATACATTGAACATAAAAAGACATTCACTGTTACATACTGCAGCTACGTAACCTTTCGTGACCTTTGGCTGTCATGCAGTCAGTTAAATCCTTAACGTGCTTAAATGTTAAATACTGAATGTTCAAATACACTTTAGTATTAAAATTCACCAAATGCAAAGATCATAATTGCATACATATGAATTTGAGATGCACATTAAACATTACACACATGTAATGACACAAACTTGATACTTTTAGTTCATTATTTTGAACACAAAACTGTACATTTGATTCTGCTCATTGGTAATATAGGGAAAATTTAAAATATTTATTTATTCTCCTGGCCAGGATATTTTCCAAAATTACCAACTTACAGACTTTCAAACATAAAGTTTTTTTTTTTTTTTCTCAGATCAGTTATTTGATCTGGGCACATATTTATTTATTCCTAGGATTTTTAAATAAAAAAAACAAAACTTTAATTTCTTCTTATAGTTACTTTGGTTGCCATTATTTTTATCTGGATTTTTATACTCTCTGTCTTTGTTTACGATACTTATTTTTATTCTTAATTGCTTGCGTGTCCTTGCCTCAGATAACCCATCTTTGGGTGGACTTTAGTTATAATCTTTTAGCCTTATTACAGATCTTACTTCTGGGTCACATGGTAAAAACCTCTGACCCTACCCAATTCCCACAATTAGGACATTTTGTGCCTCCTTCTGGTATACAAAACACACATAATGGACACTTCCTCTGTGGACAATACTTTTCAATTTTAAGGGCATGCAAATCTGAAGTTGGATACAATTCCTCAGTCCCTATGCCTGACCTGGCTATACCAGCTGTATTTCTACCTGCTGTTGTAATTGTGGTTTTGGGAGTGGTGCCCCCTGCTGCGAACAAGTCTAGTTCTTCTATGCTCTGTCCCCCCCACTGCCTGGGGTTGCTCAATTACCTGTGGTGGTTGGTGTACAAATGGTGCATTATCTACCTGATTATCTACTTGTGGTGGTGCATTATGTCTTGGTAAGTGATTATGGCAAATGACAACTCCTTAACTTTTCTTTTCTCATCATCTAATTCTTGTGACACTGTAAGCCATATATTAACTGTATCTATATAACCTTTTTTCTGTAGCCAATGAGCGTTCGTCACTTGAAATTGCTTCCATGCAACAGGATTTAAAGTTCCATTTGTAGGAAAAATTAGCCCTTCTTAAAATCGAATCGATCGATTTGTTACCTTCCCTTTCTGCCACAACCTCTAGGGGGGGGGAGCGCTCCATTATCCTTCCACTTTTTCCTCCCATTGGGGTAATTACTTCCTCTGGGTGTGGCCTATATCCACGTGCGTAAAGCGGTGTATAACGTTGTGCAGAAAGGTATACTGTGCCCTATTGGCTGAAGTTTAATATAGATGCGGCTTTCAGTTCCCTGTATTCAATCTAAGTCAAAATATCATAACCACTTATCAGGACAATAATATAACACCACTTTCATAACCTGGGCAGGCAAGTTGTTCTGAGCACTTTAAATATGATCTAGAGCATGTTGTGTCCTTAATGCAAAGTGCTGATGTCGTCTATTTCTGTTTAAGCACTTCCTCCACTGCTTATAACAATTGCTAAAGTGTGGGTTTGTTTGATCACTTTTCTGCAAAATGTTATCTCGTGTGTGTGTCACCCCAGAGTAACTGTTTTGACAAATTATTGGAAATATTTACTTCTCTATTGGTACTTATTCAAGGCAGCTTGGGTAATGTTCTCCAATTAACTGTTGCAGAGCCTCTTGCAATATGACACCCCACTCTTAAAGTAAACTCTACACCGTCAATATCAATTTCTTCATTTGTTACTTTAAAAGTACTTGCTGTATTACTGCAAGCACATGTGATTCTATATATTCAAAGTTGGGGACATGACACTTTATGCTGCATTTATATTCTAAAACATATTCTACGTGATACAGCAAAAGACATAAACACAAGACATTATCATAAGAGGCTAAAAAAAAGGAAAAAACTAACAAAAATGTCTTAAGACAGGTCTGTCTTCAACTACACCTTACGCTTATTGATGTTTAAATGACACATAGACAGACAATCAGGCAACACTTAACATGTACGTAAAACACACTTAGTTTCATAAGGGCTGTATCCTAATTGGTTCAAACTGACTCCTAGGATCAGTCTTTGATGAAAGCCAGGTCCTGCCTATTACAGCTTCTATCAAAGAAAGTCCTTAACAGTCTTGTGAACACTGTTACACCTCATGACTTATATTGTGTTTACCACACATACAGACAAACAAACAAATACGCTTTAGATCTTTTCAACTGAGCGTTAACCAGAAGTAATACTCAGTGTTTATCGATCATCAGTCACGCCTCGTGAAGATGGCGTCCAGTCATCCAACATAAAACATACAGTTACTGACACACAGTAGACACACATAGTTACAATGACAATACAAACACAGTACAAAAATATTACAGCTATACTTAATGTTGTGTGATATCGAAGTACTTCTGGTTCTATAATAATGAAGTCTACAAGGAAGAACTGAAATGTACATTTACACTCTGCTTACTACATAGGTAACTAACAGATCTGAGCGAGCAAAGCAGTCTTATAATTAAAAACAGATTATACTCACTCAGATATGTAACGTAGCTTCAGCAGAGAACAATACACAGTTCTATTCCTTCAAATTTTCAATCCCGAACGAGATCCCCAAATGATGGCTTGTCTTTTGAGCCCCAGGAAAGTTTCAGTACTTGGAAATCACACGACACAGTTACGCTGACCGTCAGACAGATGATGGTGAAGGAGATGTGTTTTTAATATCAGCTGTTGCCTTTTTATACATAAAGTCACCATTTCTTTACTCCCATAAAAGGAGTGCTTATTACAAAAACATATTCATATACAACACACCCCTAAAGTGGGGTTAACATTAAATCTTTGGTTCGACATGAGAAACGTAAGAATAGTGAGATAAATGGTATCTCTTATATCCATTAAAGGAGTGAAGTTCTATAGACTGGGAGTTGCTTCTATATTATGCTGACTCTTGCAGTAAGTCTAAGTAGAACATACGTCTTTTGTATAAACATATGAGGTCTCATACATTCCTGTACTATCTTGGTTTACATTGAAGGGGCCCATTTTCAGTAATGTCTAGTTTTTCTAATGGAAACTAGACTTAAAGAGATATACATTTAAATTTAACTGTTTCAGCAGTCTGAGAGAGAGATACAATACGTTTCAGCAATACTTAATACTGGCTAGCAAGTCTAATATGATATAAGAAATATAATGTTAAGTACTATAACTCTATCAGTAATAATACAGGGACATGACTGGGAAAGTGAGGGGATCTGGCAGTGTCACTGTGACATCACTTATATCTATAGTAATAATACAGGGACGTGACTGGGGAGGTGAGGGGATCTGGGAGCGTCACTGTGACATCACTTATATCTATAGTAATAATACAGGGACGTGACTGGGTAGGTGAGGGGATCTGGGAGTGTCACTGTGACGTCACTTATATCTATAGTAATAATACAGGGACGTGACTGGGGAGGTGAGAGGATCTGGGAGCGTCACTGTGACATCACTTATATCTATAGTACTAATACAGGGAAGTGACTGGGGAGGTGAGGGGATCTGGGAGCGTCACTGTGACATCACTTATATCTATAGTAATAATACAGGGACGTGACGGGGGAGGTGAGGGGATCCGGGAGTGTCACCGTGACATCACTTATATCTTTAGTAATAATACCGGGAGGTGAGGGGATCTGGGAGCGTCACTGTGACCCCACTTATATCTATAGTAATAATACAGAGAGGTGAGCTTATCTGGGAGTGTCACTGTGACATCACTTATATCTATAGTAATAATACAGGGACGTGACGGGGGAGGTGAGGGGATCTGGGAGTGTCACCGTGACATCACTTATAGTAATAATAGAGGGTCATAACTGGGAGTGTCTCCAGTGATAGTGTATTTTCTTATACACAGGGTTACACAGTAGTGAAGAAGACCTCTGGTGATCATGAGACACCCAGTAGCCATCACTGTGTGTCAGAAGGACAGAAGAGGACCCAGATTCCCATCATGGTGCCTCCACCTCACTCACTGATACATGGGAAAGTCAATGAGCAGAAGATCTTGGAACTCACTAACAAGATCAATCAACTGCTGACTGGAGAGGTGACTGCTGGGAATGGGACATTATACAGTAATACTGGGGGATATGAACAGAGAGGTGACTGCTGGGAATGGGACATTATACAGTAACATCGGGGGCTGTGACCGGAGAGGTGACTGCTGGGAATGGGACGTTATACAGTAACACCGGGGGATATGACCGGAGAGGTGACTGCTGGGAATGGGACATTATACAGTAACATCGGGTTATGTGACCGGAGAGGTGACTGCCGAGAATGGGATATTATACAGTAACACGGGGGGATGTGACCGGAGAGGTGACTGCTGGGAATGGGACGTTATACAGTAACACCGGGGGATGTGACCGGAGAGATGACTGCTGTGAATGGGACGGTATACAGTAACACCGGGGGGATGTGACCGGAGAGAGGACTGCTGGGAATGGGACGTTATACAGTAAAACCGGGGGATGTGACCGGAGAGAGGACTGCTGGGAATGGGACGTTATACAGTAACACCGGAGGATGTGACCGGAGACTGCCGGCAATGGGATGTTATACAGCAACACCGGGGATGTGCCTGGAGAGGTGACTTTCGAGAATGGGACATTATACTGTAACACCGGGGGATGTGACCGGAGAGGTGAATGCTGGTAATAGGGCATTATACAGTAACACCGGGGGATGTGACCGGAGAGGTGACTGCTGGGAATGGGACGTTATACAGTATAACACCGGGGGATATGACCGGAGAGGTGACTGCTGGGAATGGGACATTATACAGTAACACAGGGGGATGTGACCGGAGAGGTGACTGCTGGGAATGGGACATTATACAGTAACACCGGGGGATGTGACTGCTGGGAATGGGACATTATAGAGTAACACCGGGGGATGTGACCAGAGAGGTAACTGCTGGGAATGGGACATTATACAGTAACACCGGGGGATTTGACCAGAGAGGTGACTGCCGGGAATGGGACATTATACAGTAACACCGGGGGATGTGACTGCTGGGAATGGGACATTATACAGTAACACCGGGGGATGTGACCAGAGAGGTGACTGCCGGGAATGGGACATTATACAGTAACACCGGGGGATGTGACCAGAGAGGTGACTGCCGTGAATGGGACATTATACAGTAACACCGGGGGCTGTGACCGGAGAGGTGACCAATGGGAATGGGACGTTATACAGTAACACCGGGGGATGTGACCAGAGAGGTGACTGCTGGGAATGGGACATTATACAGTAACACCGGGGGGATGTGACCGGAGAGGGGACTGCTGGGAATGGGACGTTATACAGTAACACCGGGGGGATGTGACCGGAGAGGTGACTGCTGGGAATGGGACGTTATACAGTAACACCGGGGGATGTGACCGGAGAGGTGACTGCTGGGAATGGGACGTTATACAGTAACACCGGGGGATGTGACCGGAGAGGTAACTGCTGGGAATGGGATGTTATACAGTAACACCGGAGGATGTGAGTGCTGGGAATGGGACATTATACGGTAACACCGGGGGATGTGCCTGAAGAGGTGACTTCTGAGAATGGGACATTATACAGTAACACCGGGGAATGTGTCTGGGTGATGACTGTATCATTGTGTGTGTCAGGTTCCTATAAGGTGTCAGGATGTCGCTGTCTATCTCTCCATGGAGGAGTGGGAGTATATAGAGGAACACAAGGGTCTGTTCAAGGACGTGATGATGGAGATTCACCGGCCCCTCACATCACTGGGTAAGCAGAGATTACATTTTATTGCACATGGTAGAGCAGGTATGGGAGCCCCCTATATAATCGCACATCTGCTAATCGCACATGTACAATGTCCTCAGTCACTGTGTGTCTCCTACAGATGGGCCCAGTAACAGAGATACCCCAGAGAGATGTCCCCGTCCTCTGTATTCCCAGGATAATCACATATATACCATGTCCTCAGTCACTGTGCGTCTCCTACAGATGGACCCAGTAACAGAGATACCCCAGAGAGATGTCCCCGTCCTCTGTATTCCCAGGATAATCACATGTATACCATGTACTCAGTCACTGCGTGTCTCCTACAGATGGACCCAGTAACAGAGATACCCCAGAGAGATGTCCCCGTCCTCTGTATTCCCAGCATTGTACAGAGGAGACTCACAGGACCCCACAGGTTCATCAGGTAGGTGGGAATTAGGGTCTCCCCAATATACCAAAGTGACTGTCACTATATGAATTGCAGCAGTTGTGTGTGTGTGTGTGTGTGTGTGTGTGTGTGTGTGTGAGTGTGTGTGTCTGTCTTATACAATGATATTCTATCTCCATAACATCAGACATTACTAATGTGATTTTTTTTTTTTAGGTTTATTGTGAAGATTTGTCTGATATTAAGGCCGAAGAAATAAAGGGAGAAGAAGAGACGGATGTGACTGATATTAAGGCAGAAGGAGAAGAGTCTTGTGTGACAGATAAGGAAGAAGATACAGAGACAGAAGACACATATATGAGGGATGACCAGCAGTGTAAGGAGGAGGAAATCCCTACAGATACCAGCACAGGTGAGGAATAATCACTTATTACATACTATCTGACCTGCCCGGGAAAACCTGGGAGTTTTATTTATTTTTATTCCAAAATTGCTGTAAAATTTCGTCTTATGCTGCGCCAAAGGCCCAAGATTGTAAATTGTTAAAACATTCACCGTAATGTTAGTGTCTGCATTGACACTCAATGACCGCAATTAGATCAGGTGTGGTGGGGTTTCAAACACACCGCTCCTGACTTGTGTGCATACTTGCCTACCTGACCCTCTCCATGCAGGAGAAAATGCTCTGTTCCTGGACTTCCCTGGTAATGTATGACTGCCATCACCTGTGGGGAGCTGGGTAATTGATAAGAAAAGGTGTCACCATAGGTGATGGCAATCATACATTACAGGGAAGTCCAGGTACAGAGCACTTTCTCCCGCATGGAGAGGGTCAGGTAGGCAAGTATGCTTGTGTGTTGATGAATTCTACATCCACTCCTGAGATTTAGCACCTATAATGCATTTCTTTTTTCTGTGTGCTGTACTGTTTTTGTGTATGTGGTGTTATGTATGTGTTGTGTTGTGTGTTTCTCTCCCGGGACGGGGGCGACCAAATGACCGCCCTGGCGCCGGAGACCCCACCCCCGTTCACCGCCCCGCTGACAACCTAAATTACCTCCTGTGTGCAGCCAGCGGGGGTCCGGTGACAGGCAGCGGGGTTCCGAGAAGCCGCTGTAGCGGCAGCTTGACTCCGTCCGTCTCTCCTCTCTCCTACTAGTGCGGCGTCGGGAAGCGCTGGTGATGACTTCGAAAAGACTTGCCGGACGCTAATTGGCTGACCCCGCTGGCTGTCCCCGGACCTGAGAGCGCCCCCCCCCCCCTCCAGCGCCCGGTGCGCGTGCCCCCCCCCCTAATTACGGCCCTGCTCTGGTGTATCTCATACATCAGGAGCCATCAGCCCCTATTATACTCCTGCTCTCCCCCTCACACCATGTCACTGTGTGTTACCAGCCCAGAGATCTGACCAGTCTCCTCCCCACCGCTGGTATATATCTGCTCCTGGTGTCTTAAGGACTTCCTTTTCCTGTAACTCCCGGTGCTGTAAAGTGACCTGTCGCTTTGCAGCATCACTTTACTGCACTAGGGGTCACAGCACAGCAGGAGGCCCTGTAGACTGGAAGCAATCCCCTGGGGTGGTGAGTGTGATTGTTTTTTACACTGTGATCAGCATGTGTGACACAGGACACACTCAGCTGATCATCCTGGCCCCATCCCCGCACAGCTCTCTCTGCCTAGGAACAGAGAGAGCTGTGCAGAAGCCCAGAATTTGCACCTGAGCTCTGTGATTCCCCAGCTGAAGCTGCATTATTATCACAGGGTATTTGACTATTTTTTTTTTTTAGTTAATTTGGCTAGAGCACGTTTCTCAGGTATAAGTATGGGAGATGTGATCTGCTTACAAAAAAAAAATGCGAATTGAAGGGTTTTGATCAGGTTTATCATGAAAATTTAACCAATTAAAGATAGCGCATGTATACCAATGTATAAAGTTTTTTTATTAAAAGACAATAATTAAAAATACATTAGTTAATATCAACCTTGTAATAAACCTATTAGGTATAATTGCCCCTTAGGCAAAATGTCCCGTTGACAATTAGCAATGTCCCAAGACCCGTGCTAATCACAGTCTCTAACTGGCGCTTAGGGACCAATAGTCAATATAAATCCTGTAGGGTAAAACACATGTGCAGATCTAATGTTACTTGAATGGTATGCTTCCCAGAGCAAAAGATCTCACCACTTGTCTTTCCCTCTTTAGAGGATATTAATTGCGGGCATTGATGGTTTTGTAATTCCACGCAAGAAAGTCTCCACACTGATGTATTTGCGGCCGTCTCAGACTCGGCGCTTACGGGGTCCTAGCAGTATCCGTTTGGCAGTGTGTGGGCTCCCGGCTCCGTCTAGGTTGAGCGGTCCTCTGCAGCCGCACACCACGTGGCTGACAGGTGCTGTGTCAGTATTATTAGCCGTGCCCCTCCTGCTATACCTCAACCCTCAGCACCGCACATCAGTTTCCTGATGGGCACCGGATGGGTGATCGGGCAGGTCCTAAGGTTAGGACGGTGGGGTTTTAATTGCCGCGGCTGAGGAGACGTAATGGCAAGTCTCTGTGGATATGCTCCTGGGTGGCCCAAGGAGGTGAGAAAACCTCTTTTACTTGACGCGTTTCTCTGTCTATGTATTCAGACGGTTTCCTCAGAAGGTATAAGAACCCATTTCCTCTGCCTGTCTTATAAAGCACTCCTGCCCAATCAGCCTGGGGCTTTCATTTGCATACACCTGTTGTTTAATTAACTGTATCTCCAGGTGTAATCATCTATGAAGTTTTCACTTTTTAGGTATTCTCATTTTCTTCTTCATCCACCTGTGACACCTCACTGGAGTAACAGTGGGGAATAGAAGGGCGACTGCAGGGAGCATGGGCACTTTAAGAATTTTGTGGCCAGCTCCTCCCCTTCTACTTCCCCCAGACAGTCAGTCTTATGTTGTGCCCTGCGGGAGCTAGGCACACTTCTGGCTTGCTCCAGGGCAAGTTCAGGAGAATTTCTTTATTTTTTGATTTTTTTTACTATACAATCAGCAAGAGGAGGGTCAGACAGCCTCTGCCCTCTGTCTGACCCTGCCGTTGGAGCTGCCGGGGGGACCAGTTCGCAGCTGCATGCGGCTTGTGCTCTGGCCCCGGCTGAGGAAACCACAGTTTCCAGAGTGGACAGAGACACTGATGCGTGCGGCGCGTGTCCTGATCTCCCACCAGCCACACTACCCACTGGCCAGCCTGGCAGGGGTGAGTAGAGCCCGGTCCCTCTACTAGAGAGGGTGCCACGGCAGTGGCGTATATAAACAAGCAGGGCGGCACTCGCAGCCATGAGAGGTCAGTCGGATTCTCCTCTGGGCCCAGGACAACACTCAGGCTATTTCCGCAGTATTCCTCCCAGGGGTCGAAAACTAGGAGGCAGACTTCTTGAGCTGACACGACATGCACCCCGGAGAGTGGTGTCTGCATCCTCAGGTGTTCGAGCAACTGGTGAGGAGGTGGGGTTTCCCTCAAGTCAACCTCATGGCGTCTGGACACAATCACCAGTTGCCCCTATACGGAGCTCGGACTCTAGATCCATGAGCAGTGGGAGTAGATGCCCTGACAATGCCTTGGCCTTACCGGTTTGTGTATCCTGTTTCCTCCATTCCCTCTGCTTCCGGGACTGCTACAGCGCATTCAGAGGGAGGCGGCCACGGTTCTTCTGATAGCACTGTATTGGCCGCGCAGGTCTTAGTACACAAACCTCACGTCCATGCTCGTCGACGAACCATGGCCATTGCCTCTGCAGGAGGATCTGCTCGGTCAAGGCCC
Organism: Crinia signifera; assembly: GCF_055691185.1. Taxonomy (NCBI): domain Eukaryota; kingdom Metazoa; phylum Chordata; class Amphibia; order Anura; family Myobatrachidae; genus Crinia; species Crinia signifera. The sequence goes on along the minus strand of NC_139222.1, from coordinate 20,602,218 downwards.
TTTCTACCATCAGAGCCTGGAACATCATTTGACGGCGTGGGTACTGAGAAGTCCATCCTGAGGAAGGCAGGGATTCCGGCTATGGTTATCCCTATGATGCTGAGGGCCAGGAAAGAGGTGACATCTCTCCACTATTACCATATCTGGAGAGCTTACATCAATTGGTGGGAGGGGCGGGGTGTTTCACCGAAGTTGTTCAAAAAGTCGAGACTCCTTCTCTTCTTACAAGCAGGCCTGTCCACAGTCTTGAGGCTGGGCTCCCTCAAGGTACAAGTATCGGCCTTGTCTGTATATTTCCAGAGCCGTTTGGCCTTACTTTTGGAGGTACAGACCTTTTTCCATGGGGTCCTCCGTATTCAACCCCCTTTTAGGGCTCCTACCGCACCATGGGACTTGGATTTGGTTTTAACCTTTCTCCAATCCTCTTTGTTCGAACCTCTAGAATCGGTGGAATTAAAATATCTTGCATGGAAGACTGTGCTCCTTTTGGCCTTGCCCTCCGCAAGGAGGGTCTGTGACCTAGGTAGGGGCGCTTTCTTGTAAACCACCATTCCTGATCTTTCACCCGGACAGGACGGAACCTGCAAGGCTTTTCTGCCTAAAGTGGTTACAGCCTTTCACATAAACCAGCCCATTGTAGTTCCGGCATTTGAGGGGGATTCTCCGGCTGATGAGTTTTTGGATGTGGTGCAGACCCTCCATATCTATGTAGAAAGGACGGCCTCCATTAGAAAGACTGATGCTTTGTTCGTGGTCTACGATCCGGTAAAAAGAGATCGGTAAAAAGAGATTGGCCTGCAACCAAACAGACGCTATCTCGGTGGATTCGTCTGACCATCAGACAGGCATACATCGCGGAGGCTCGTCATCCTCCTTCTACCATATCGGCGCACTCTACGCGCTCGGAAGGTCCCTCTTGGGTGGCTGCCCAAAGGGTTTCCATTCAGCAGCTCTGCCAGGCTGCTACCTGGTCGAGTAGGAAGACCTTTGTCAGGTTCTACCAATTTGATACCATTACAGACCCTGCTTCTCAGTTTGGTCGCGTGGTTTTGATGGGATCTCAGCGCTGTCCCGCCTGTGTTGGGAGCTCTGGGACGTCGCCACTGTTACTCCAGTGACACCTGGTGGATGAAGGAGAAAACGGGATTTTGTACTTACCGTTAAATCCTTTTCTCCGATTCCACAGGTGTCACTGGACGCCCGCCTCGGAGCTAAAGTTCTTGTTTGCTTCATTCAGACTAGTTTGTTTTCTTTGGTTTTCTACAGCACCATAGGTCTGTTCCAGTAAGATTAGAGTTTCAGTCAGTTGGCTTTGCTGAAACTCTCCATGATGGTATGTGTGGTCTAGTTTGTGTTTTCTGACCTTTTTCCATTTCAGTTCTTTTCTTATGTTGTTCTGTGTAAGAGTGTATTGTTTGTACTAATCTCCTCCTGGGAAGTGTTTTTTCCTATCTTCCAGCTCCCTCCGGGCACAATTCTGTTGACTGTCTGGGGGAAGTAGAAGGGGAGGAGCTGGCCACACTGTCTCTAAAAATTATTAAAGTGCCCATGCTCCCTGCAGTCGACCTTCGATTCCCCACTGTAACTCCAGTGACACCTGTGGAATCAGAGAAAAGGATTGGAGCAATTCTATTTAAACATACATAACAAATATGACCTCATATTATACAATATATAAAAAATGCATATACATACACAAATAAAAGTATCTATAAGTATTGGCATCGCTGAACGTAATCACTTTATTAACATTACTAGTCCTCAACATTAATTGTTTATTCACATTCATTTGAGCCAGCTCTTGGCTCGACGGTAAAGACCCGGACCTTCAGTTTACACCAACCTTCCGATTGCTGGTTCGAGTCACACATCAGACCAAACCCAACTATGGGTGTGTATAAATAGATTTATTTTTTATATTATTTTATATTGATTTTTTTAGAATATTTTATATTGTGCCAGGCATAAAAGGCTATATAATTAAAAGTGGTAACATAAAGATATATAATAATAATAATAATAAATGTTAATTTAACCATAATCAAAATATAAATGAGAATAAATAAATATAGATAAATAATAAAAAATAGTAAATAAATGAAAATAAAAATAAATAAAAATCCAAATAAAATAAAAAATGTAAAATAAAATAAATGTAAATAAAGATAAAAAGAAAAATATTTATACACACCCACAGTTGGGTTTGGTCTGATGTGTGACTCGAACCAGCAAGAGCTGGCTCAAATGAATGTGAATAAACAATTTAATGTTGAGGACTAGTAATGTTATTAAAGTGAAGTAAGGTGATTACGTTCAGCGATGCCAATACTTATAGATACTTTTATTTGTGTATGTGTATGCATTTTTTATATATAGTATAATATGAGTTTATAATTATGTATGTTTAAATAGAATTGCTCCAAATAATGAGAAGAGCTAAAAAGTGCAAAACTTCATAGGTTGATTACACCTGGAGATACAGTTAATTAAACAACAGGTGTATGCAAATGAAAGACCCAGGCTGATTGGGCAGGAGTGCTTTATAAGACAGGCAGAGGATATGGGTTCTTATACCTTCTGAGGAAACAGTCTGAATACATAGACGGAGAAACGCGTCAAGTAAAAGAGGTTTTCTCACCTCCTTGGGCCACCCAGGAGCATATCATCACCCTTGCCATCTCCACAGAGACTTGCCATTACGTCTCCTCAGCCGCGGCAATCAAAACCCCACCGTCCTAACCTTAGGACCTGCCCGATCACCCATCCGGTGCCCGTCAGGAAACTGATGTGCGGTGCTGAGGGTTGAGGTATAGCAGGAGGGGCATGGCTAATAATACTGACACAGCACCTGTCAGCCACGTGGTGTGCGGCTGCAGAGGACCGCTCAACCTAGATGGAGCCGGGAGCCCACACACTGCCAAACGGATACTGCTAGGACCCCGTAAGCGCCGAGTCTGAGACGGCCGCAAATAGATCTGTGTGGAGACTTTCTTGCGTGGAATTACAAAACCATCAATGCCCGCAATTAATATCCTCTAAATAGGGGAAAGACAAGTGGTGAGATATTTTGCTCTGGGAAGCATACCATTCAAGTAACATTAGATCTGCACATGTGTTTTACCCTACAGGATTTATATTGACTATTGGTCCCTAAGCGCCAATTAGAGACTGTGTGATTAGCACGGGTCTTGGGACATTGCTAATTGTCAACGGGACATTTTGCCTAAGGGGCAATTATACCTAATAGGTTTATTAGAAGGTTGATATTAACTAATGTATTTTTAATTATTGTCTTTTAATAAAACTTTATACATTGGTATACATGCGCTCTCTTTAATTGGTTCTTTTTTCGCTCTTTAACTACTGTTGCCTTGGTAGCTGCACATATATACCAATCATAAGCACTCATAGTGAATTGTGATATATATATTTGGAGTAATTGATTATTTAGAAGTTTTGCGACTGAACTATTATTGTTTTGCTTTCATAAAAACTGCTCTAAAAGCCCGCTAGTACATTCAGGGGAAACTAAAATAATGTACAAATACCCTTTATCGGATTATTTTGGTAAAAATAATGTAAATGGGTCCTTCTATTTCGAGGGGCTGATGGGATACAGAGGGGAGAGACTGGGGATCATAGAGAGGGGATTTAGAGGGAAGAGACTGGGGATCATAGAGAGGGGATACAGAGCGGAGAGACTGGGGATCATAGAGAGGGGATACAGAGCAGAGAGACTGGGGATCATAGACAGGGATACAGAGCGGAGAGACTGAGGATCATAGAGAGGGGATACAGAGCGGAGAGTCTGGGGATCATAGACAGGGGATACAGAGCGGAGAGACTGGGGATCATAGAGCGGGGATACAGAGCGGAGAGACTGGGGATCATAGAGAGGGGATACAGAGGGGAGAGACTGGGGATCATAGAGAGGGGATACAGAGCGGAGAGACTGGGCATCATAGAGAGGGGATACAGAGCGGAGAGACCGGGGATCATAAAGAGGGGATACAGAGCGGAGAGACTGGGGATCATAAAGAGGGGATACAGAGCGGAGAGACTGGGGATCATAGAGAGGGGATACAGAGGGGAGAGACTGGGGATCATAGAGAGGGGATACAGAGGGGAGAGACTGGGGATCATAAAGAGGGTATACAGAGCCGAGAGACTGGGGATCATAGAGAGGGGTTACAGAGCAGAGAGACTGGGGATCATAGAGAGGGGAGAGACTGGAGATCATAGAGAGCGGTTACAGAGCAGAGAGACTGAGGATCATAGAGAGGGGTTACAGAGCAGAGGGTACTTATGAGTTATCCGGGCGCCCGATGTTGTCCTTAAGTTTGGTTAACTTAAGGACACCCGACCGACGCGATGCCCACGATTTAGCTCCAAATCGGGGGCATCGCGTCGGTCGTGGCCGTTATAAGGGGCCGCGACGCGATGCCCCCGATTTCCCATAGACAGTAATGTTAAAAGACACGATATCGGGGGCATCGCGTCTGTCGTGGCCGTTATAAGGGGCCGCGACGCGATGCCCACGATTTCCCATAGACAGTAATGTTAAAAGACGCGATGGACCCGATTTCCCATAGACAGCAATGTTTTTAAAAAATATGTTTCATGGCCCCCCACCACCGTTAACGCCACCCCGCTATTGACGCCAACCCGAAGCGTGGCGAGCGCAGCGAGCCCGCGAGGGGCGGCGGTACTCGTCCTCCGACCTTTTCATGCCCTACTATCCACTAGGGCGTGGAGTGAGAATAGAATAGTGTGGCGAGCGCAGCGGATACCTGTGAAGGTGTCCGCGTCCCCTCGCGGGGCTCGCCTCGCTGCGCTCGCCACACTATTCTATTCTCACTCCACGCCCTAGTGGATAGTAGGGCATGAAAAGGTCGGAGGACGCGTATCGCCGCCCCTCGCGGGCTCGCTGCGCTCGCCACGCTTCGGGTTGGCGTCAATAGCGGGGTGGCGTTAACGGTGGTGGGGGGCCATGAAACATTTTTTTTAAAAACATATTGGCCAATTTCACCTTGTAATTTTATTTTAACATTGCTGTCTATGGGAAATCGGGTCCATCGCGTCTTTTAACATTACTGTCTATGGGAAATCGTGTCGGAAATCGGGTCCATCGCGTCTTTTAACATTACTGTCTATGGGAAATCGTGGGCATCGCGTCGCGGCTCGTTATAACGGCCACGACCGACGCGATGCCCCCGATTTCGGGCGCGATGAAAATATCGGGCGCCCGGATAACTCATAAGTACCGAGCAGAGAGACTGGAGATCATAGAGAGGGGGGTACTGAGCAGAGAGACTGGAGATCATAGAGAGGGGGTCCAGAGCCGAGAGACTGAGTATCATAGAGAGGGGATACAGAGTGGAGAGACTGGGGATCATAGAGAGGGGGGTACAGAGCGGAGAGACTGAGGATCATAGAGAGGGGGGATACAGAGTGACAGCAGGAAAGCATTAGTAAGGAATTGGGGTATCAGAGTCTGACTGATACATCAGAGAGAGGGGAAGAGCTGGGCGGGGAAAGTTCCCATGGTGGTGGGCAAAGTCTTGCAGGCCTGAGTGGGAGGAGGTAATTAGGTGGGAGGTGAGGTGCCCGTCATTGTCATTGGACAGAGATGGAAGTTGGGGAGGAGACATAGGAGCAGGTTACAGTAATCCAGTCTGGTCTGTAACCAGTGATTGGATGAGAGTCTTAGGGCCCTATTCAGACCTGCTCGCTGTGCTGCGTGCTCTGAACACACGCCGCCCCCTGCCCTCTCCGACCCTGTGCAGGGATACATACGGGTACACATCCATCCGCTAGCGCCCGCACAGAGAAGAAATCATTTCATGGTTACCTACCATCGTATGATTGGTCCTGTCCCTGACGCTCACAGCCGCCACGTAACCCGGAATCACTCGGCGGCTGTGAGGATGTTAGCGATTTTCGTTTGGGAGCCCACAACCAGCTCAGACGTCAGGTGGCACACGCGGTTCCTGCTGTTATTTATTACATCTCTATTACATATGGACAATTCCACCTGCTCTGGCGTGTTTTCTACTCCTTTACCGTTTCCACTATTTTCTATCCGATTTATCATTCGATCAACACTGGCTTCAGGCAGGAGATGGACATGGACTGGAATGCTGCAGTGATGCATTAGATTTCCGCTATATAGTCTTGGCTGCTATGACTATTTTTCTTTATCGTCCACTAGGGGGCACAGGAGTTCACGCTGGGTATGAGAGGTGAGGTAGCAGAGCGTGCACCAAAGGGTTACAAAAATGTACCCAGCATGCTCCCTGCCTCCCTTCTCCCTCATAACCCGCCCCCTGACCCTGGGTTACCAGTTTTTTCTTTGGTGCCAAGGAGAGAGCAGCACCATTATCGCGGCTGTTAGAACAGCCATGGGTTAGAGCTGCTGCGGAGGGTGCTCTTTTAGTGAATCACCGGCAGCGCAGCTCCATCACTCGGCGGCGGCGACGGCAGCGCTGGCGACTGGGCTGGGGACTTCCATCGCGGGACCCTCTCTCGGAGGCTCCCGCATGCTGCACTCCGTTCCCGGGCAGGTAAGCGGCGGTTCCCTGCTTGCAGGCAGCCGCGTCTAGCAGCGATCCCCCCCGTTTGTATGGGAGTCAGCGGGGGGGCAGGCAGTGGGGGTCTGGACTGCTCCACCTTTCCACTAGATCACCAGGGACAATTAGTCAGGCTATGTCCCGGGGGTTGATGCCTGAGGGGGAGGTTAGACAGCCTGGGAACCTACAGCCATACACATTGGAAATGTTGTATATTGGGCCTGGTTAGTACTTGAGTGGGAGACCACATAGGAACACCAGGTGCTGTAGGTTAGTCCCTCCCCCACCCCTGGGGAAGTTCTGAGGCTTGCTCTCTGATTGCCCCAGGTGTCCCAGCTCCTCGTTAAGGTCCTAATCAGCAGCCATTCTGGCACTTGCTGGGTTTAGAGACGGAGGCTGCTGGGATTCTCCCCCACACCCTGCTCCTGGAAGCCTGGTGTGTGTGTAGTATTTCTCCTCTCCTGCTGCTGGCTGGATTGTTGAGCTCTGCTGATGTCTTCTTTCCAATATCATTGGAAGCTTGAAGACAGCCTGAGATCTACAGCTAATGCTGTATATTGGGCCTGGTTAGTACTTGACTTGAGTGGGTGACCACATAGGAACACCAGGTGCTGTAGGAGTACGGAGGGTGTAATGGTTAGCATTACTGCCTCACAGCACTGAGGTCCTGGGTTCGATTCCCACCATGGTCCTAACTGTGCGGAGTTTGTATATTCTCCCTATACTTGAGTGGGTTTCCTCCGGGTACTCCGGTTTCCTCCCACAATCCAAAAAAAATAAATTTGCCACAGGTGTCCCAGTTCCTCATTAAGGTCCTAATCAGCAGCCATTCTGGCACTTGCTGGGTTTAGAGATGAAGGCTGCTGGGATTCTCCCCCACACCCTGCTTCTGGAGCCTGGTGTTTGGGGTATTTATCCTCTCCTGCGGCTGGTACTCTGATGCTGTCTTCCTTCCAATATCATTGGAAGAGATGAAAGTTTGAAACACTGTCTCCATTCATAGTATTGGCTTTGCATATACGGTGTCTCCTTTTCAGCTTGCTGAATTGTTGAGTTTATCTGCCCATACCAAATGGCTTTGCTAAAGCTTTGTGGGTAAGGCTGCAAGTGTGTTGCTTGGGTGTCAGTGTTGTAACTGCTGGTGTTTTTTGTCTTTTATCATGGACAGTATGCCTAAGGCGAAACCTGGCAAGGAGACTCCATCTCCGATGCAGCGTACCTGTAGGGTATGTGTGGACATACTCTCTCGGCAGGAGGAGGATATCTGTTCCAGGTGTTTGGCCCTTGAAGCAGATCTTCTGCTGCCTTCACAGCAGGAACCAGCCTGGGCTTCGACCTTGACTCAGGTATTGACATATTGACCGCTTGTCATCTCCTTACCTCCTGCGCCCTGCCCCCTATGCCCATGCCCCCTGTGGCAGTGGCCAGCACCAGTGTTGGGGCAGCTCCTGCTTATGTAGAGCCCCCTTGGTGGCAATCCTTTGCACAATCTGTGCAGGGGTTGACGGCTACTCGGGCGGGCAGGGATTCCAGGAGGCAGTGTAGGCAGCAGAGTCCCGATTCGGGTTCTCCACGTTCCGATTCGGATTCCAGCTCAGTGGCGGAATCCGCAGGGGTCGATGACACTTTGTCCTCAGTGGAGGTAGAGTCTCTGATGCAGGAGGTTAAGGCAGTCCTCCAGAGGGAGGATGAGGCTCCTGCCCCTAAAAGTAAAGACCTGCTTTTTAAGCGTCTTAAGAAAGTATCGGCCCAGCTCCCGCCTTCGGCCCTCATGGAGGATTTATTGGAGACTGTGTGGTCTCAACCGTTTAGAAGGTTCCAGCTTTCCAAGCGACTTACTACTTTTTAACCTGTTCCTCCCACAGAGAGGGCTAAGTGGGGAAATCCTCCCCTGGCGGATGATCATGTTGCGCGATTAGCTCGCGCTTCAGTACTGCCCATTTCGGATTCTTCATCTTTGAAGGACCCCTCTGAGAATTTCCTCAGGACTGCTTTTCACAGGCAGGTGCCATTAGGTGTACCGCGCTTGCCGCGTCATGGGTGGCCAAGGCAGTGTCTGAGTGGGCGGGCAAGGTGGAGAGAGGTTTGTCCGACGGCACTAGTCCTTCCTCTAGATTTTCCTCATCCACTAAGGGAGCCAAGCCCTGCACCAAGCAGCCCTGGGCTACCAGACGTCCAGTGGCTAAACAGGTCAGGGAGGTGGTCTACAGGGGCTATGCCCTGACATTCCGGTTCCCCCCTCCTCGGTGTTATTTTTGCACGGGTCTTCCAAAGGACCCAGCGAAACGACAAGTGCTTCAGCTTTCCATCTGCTCTCTTTTGGACTCGAACGTCATTGTTCCAGTTCCTCAGGAGCAGAGGGGTCAGGGGTTCTTCTCCACCCTATTCTTGATTCACAAACTGGATGGTTCTCACCGTCCTATCCTGAATCTGAAGTCGCTCACTATTTTTCTGCGAGTGCCGAAGTTTTGCAGTCCCTGCGTTCGATCATTCTCTCACTGGAGCCAGGGGACTTCATGGCCTCGCTAGATATACTTCACATCCCCATCCAACAGGAACATCAGCACTTTGAGGTTCGCCCTCCGGGTCGAACACTTCCAGTTCAGGGCGCTACCTTTTGGTCCATCTACGGCTCCCAGGGTGTTCACCAAGGTGATGGCGGTCAGGGCTGCACACCTGCACCGGCTGGGGGTTCGGATGATTCCATACCTGGACGGCCCACTGATTTTGGAAAGTCCCCAGACCTACTACGGAGTCATTTGCAGGTCGTGATTACACTTCTGTTATCTCACGTTTGGAGGATAACCTGGAAGAAATCGTTTCTTACTCCTTCCCAAAGGACACTTCACTTGGAAGCTCGGCTGGGCACTCGGTTGTAGAGAGTATATCTTCCAGAGGATAAGATCCACTCCCTTCAGAGGAAGATTCATTCCCTTATAGGTCACAGAAGGGTTTCAGTACACAAGTGTATGGGGGTGTCTTCGACATGGTAGAGTATACACAGTTTCACTCGCGCCCACTTTGGCTTTACACTCTCAGCCAGTGGACAGGAGATCATACTCGTCTAAGGAGTCAATTGATCACACTGCCCCCGAAGGTTCGCCTGTCTCTCACATGGTGGTTAAAGACAGACAACTTGTCTCAGGGCCGCCCGTTTTGGATTCCAACCTGAGTCTTGCTTACCACGGATGCCAGCCTATGGGGCTGGGGAGCGGTTGGCAATTCTCAATCTTTTCAGGGTCGCTGGACGGCTCAGGAGAGTCGCCTTCCGATCAATCTCCTGGAATTGAGAGCAATCCTTCTGGCTCTTCAGAGGTTGGGGTCCCTCATCCGAGGGTGCCCTGTAAAGATCCGGTCCGACAGCACAAAGCCTGTGGCCTTTATCAACAGGCAGGGCGGGACATACAGCAAAGGAGCGATAAAAGAAGTCTCCAAGATATTCAGGTGGGCGGAGAAGCAGATTTCTGCAATTTCTGCAGTCTTCATCCCAGGGGTTCTCAATGTTGAGGCAGACTTTTTAAGTCGGCAAGATAGTGTACGCATTCCCCCTGTTTCAACTCCTACTTCGCCTTCTGTGGAAGTTCAGGAAGGAGGGAGGAATGATGATCCTAGTGGCCCCAGATTGGCCCCGTCGAGGTTGGTACGCGGATCTATGGAACCTGTTGGTAGCCTCTCCTCTGAGTCTACCTCTGCGTCCAGACCTAATTTCACAGGGGCCATTCCGACACCCGGACTCGAGTCGCCTGGCTTTGACGGGCTGGCTGTTGAGGGGTCCCTCTTTAGAGGTTTTCCAGGCACTTCAATCGTCTCCTTTCGACCCTCTGGAGGAGGTGGATCTGAAATGGCTATCCTGGAAGGTGGCTTCTTGTTGGCTATTTCCTCAGCACGAAGGGGGTCTGACATGAGTGCATTATCATGGAAACCGTCTTTTCTGGTATTTCACCCGGACAGGGCGGTTCTTTGTACTAAACTGGATTTTCATCCAAAGGTGGTGTCTGAGTTTCACCTTAACCAGGAAATAGTGGTGCCTTCTTTTCCAGGTTCTTCTGAAGCTGAAGCTTCTCTTGATGTAGTCCGTGCGTTGCAGATTTATCTTCGCAGGACTAAGTCAACTTGTAAGTCGGGTTCACTGTTTGTGCTTTATGGGGCCAATAAGAGGAGCTGGCCCGCTTCCAAACAGTCCTTGGCGAGATGGCTCAGATCAGTGGTTCGCCAAGCCTATCTTTCCACACTGATTACTCCCCCGGAGGGGATTACTGCACATTCTACCAGGTCTGTGGGTACATCCTGGGCCGCTAATCGAGGCGCCTCGGCTGAACAGCTCTGTAAGGCGGCTACTTGGTCCTCTTCCCAGACCTTTATCAAGTTTTATGCATTTGATACCTTTGCATCGGCTAATGCACAGTTTGGTAGACATGTGCTTTCCGCAGTCCAGGAGCGTCCCCCACCCGTGAGGGGACAGCTTTAGGACGTCCCAGCGTGAACTCCTGTGCCCCCTAGTGGACGATAAAGAAAATAGGATTTATGGTCTTACCTTGATAAATCCCTTTCTTTGAGTCCATAGGGGGCACAGGACGCCCTCCCAGACGCACCTGGTAGCGGGGCTTCCTATGTAGGAAAGTTCCATGGCTTTAGGGCCTGTATGCTATGTGGGTGTGCGTTTGCTCTTCCTTCTTCTCTGGCTCTGCTCCTACCTTGGGCTTGCTAACGAAACTGGTGACCCAGGGTCAGGGGGCGGGTTATGAGGGAGAAGGGAGGCAGGGAGCATGCTGGGTACATTTTTGTAACCCTTTGGTGCACGCTCTGCTACCTCACCTCTCATACCCAGCGTGAACTCCTGTGCCCCCTATGGACTCAAAGAAAGGGATTTATCAAGGTAAGACCATAAATCCTATTATCTATTTGATTTGCATTGGGATCCAATCTGCATCTAATGTGCAAAAAAACATTTGATGTCCATTCCATTTTCTATTCGATTTTGCTTCTATAAAGCCTATCTCACCATGTGTATGCTCTATTAGACATATATATCTGTGGATGGATTGTTCTCCATACACCCTGCCCAATCCATAGTGACTGATGTCACAACTGGGCGGGTACAATTACATGCGCCGGTCAATTCCGCTGCACATCACCGCTGCCTACTGCAGCGGGTGTATGGGAGGTCAGGAGATATCACACACAGCACCATGCACTATCTAGCTTTAGGTATGTTGACCATTGGCTGTGTTGCAGAGCTGACGCGATATGTCTGGTCATTCATAGACCTATCACTGGCTGACAGACCATCGATATATCGGCCAGTGTGTGCGCAGCATTAGACATGTTCAGTTTAAGTGATAAAACATCCATGAACATTTGTTTCTCAATCACAATCCTGTCTGTTGTCATTCATCTGTTTCCTGTAGATGGGCGCACAAGCAGGAATACCTCGGAGGGAGATCTCATTGTGTCTCCAGGTTATATACTAGAAGATAAGAACATCAGACAAGAGTCTCCAGAAGAAAACCCCATTATCCCCAATACACCCCCAACATTTCCCATTGCAGATATTTCATCTGGTCCCTCTAGTCATGAGGAACCTTCTCCTGATCATTCAGACCTTACTACACACAGTACAGACCATAAAGATGATACAGTATTATCCAGTTCTGAGTTTGGTAAGAGTTCTATACATCCGTCAGATTCTGTTTTACATCAGAGTCATCAAACAGGGGTGAAACCATTTCCATGCTCTGAGTGTGGGAAATGTTTTAGCAATAAAGACCGTCTAGTTAAACATGTGAGACTTCACACAGGCGAGAAATTACTTTCATGCTCTGAATGTGGGAAATGTTTTAGAAGGAAATCAAATCTTGTTAGACATGAGAGAATTCACACAGGCGAGAAACCATTTTCATGCTATGAATGTGGGAAATGTTTTAGAAGGAAATCAAATCTTGTTATACATGAGAGAAGTCACACAGGTGTGAAACCATATTCATGCTCTGAATGTGGGAAATGTTTTAGAGATAAATCAACTCTTCTTAAACATGAGAGAAATCACACAGGTGAAAAATCATTTCCATGTCCTGAATGTGGGAAATGCTTTAGCGAAAAATCAAATCAAGTTAGACATGAGAGAAGTCACACAGGTGAGAAACCATTTTCATGCTCTGAATGTGGGAAATGTTTTGCACATAAATCATCTCTTGTTACACATGAGAGAAGTCACACAGGTGAGATACCATTTCCATGCTCTGAATGTGGGAAATGTTTTAGAGAGAAATCAACTCTTCTTAAACATGAGAGAATTCACACAGGTGCAAAACCATTTCCATGTCCTGAATGTGGGAAATGTTTTAGCGAAAAATCAAATCAAGTTAGACATGAGAGAAGTCACACAGGTAAGAAACCATTTTCATGTTCTGAATGTGGGAAATGCTTTAGCGAAAAATCAAATCAAGTTATACATGAGAGAAGTCACACAGGTGAGAAACCATTTTCATGCTCTGAATGTGGGAAATGTTTTAGAAAGAAATCAAATCTTGTTATACATGAGAGAAGTCACACAGGTGTGAAACCATTTTCATGTTTGGAATGTGGGAAATGTTTTACACATAAATCAGCTGTTCATAAACACCAGAAAACTCACACACAAATAGTATAGGGTGAGATTTAATAGGATGAGAGATTCAGAAAGTGAGAGATTTGGTGAGAGAGAAATCTCCAGTTTTTATAAAGCGGCAATCATTTACACTTCAAAATCAAACTGGTTTAGCAGTGTTAATGATTGCCGCTTTAAAAAAACTGGAGATTTCTCACCAAATCTCTCACTTTCTGAATCTCTCATCCTATTAAATCTCACCCATAATTTTAATTAACTGATCTACATGAAACGGAAGCATCAATACTAAATTCCTCTATCATCCATTGTATGTGGATTCTTAGATACAGTGTCTAGGTAAACTTTCCTATGCCGAAATTGAATGTCTAACAGGGTCAAAATGTCGACCTGAAAAGGTCGACATGTGTTTTTCAAATTTTTTGGTGTCAGTGTTGACATGGACTCCCAATTAGTGTAAAGCATAACCTCTTGGTTCCCTCTCCACCCTTGGTGCAAGTTACACACATGTAATGCCGGTGGCCCCATCTGATTGGCTGAATGCCTCTGTCATTTATGCTGATGTTCCAGTTCTATTGCTGCTGTGATGTATTGCCATGGTTACAGTGACATGAGCGATCAGTGTGCAATAAGACTCCATGTCTCCTAGTCTGACTGTATATGGGAAAGCAGCTGGTGTATGTATTACTGAGTCATTATATAACCGCATTGTTGTACCTGTGCTTTATGTATAACAGCCTCTCTGTAATATATATGTAATAAATACACTGTGTGACCCTGTGCTGTAATGTGTGTGGTGTATACTGATATTTGGGCCATCACTATGACTCTGCGCCTCTTGTCATACCCCCGGCACCTATGTAGGAGGTGCATGTGCTGGGATTGCCGCACCAGCCACGTTCTGTGGTACTCACAGCCCAGGGGCCCAGCACCATGCAGCTTTATGGATCCCATTTGGCATCCGGTACTTAGACACAACTCCCGGCCACCTCCACATGAGCCCCATAATGTGGGATCTGTTACTCTGTCACTGGGGTCAGAGCTGGAAGATAATGTGTTCCCACAGGGCAGGTGCAGGTGTCTGATGCTATGTGGCAGGATCTGTACAACTGCCCCCATTATATAACATGAGACACATAGGGGGGAATGTACTAAGACGGGCGTATACGGCAGATCCCGATACAAATGGAAAGAAATGAGATTGGCCGTATAAGACCCAATAATAAGAATGGACCATACATTTACAGAGATGTCATATTCTCCTCATTTGTATTTTCCGATGATGTAGTCCATATTCTGTTACCGGTGGGTTAAAGTTCGAGGTGACCAAGATGGCTGGATCCCAGAAAAGTACTTCAATAAATTACTTTAGTTTTAAAGTACACTTACTGTATTTGCTGGCGTATAAAACTACTTTTTTCCCCTGAAAAACATGCCTCCAAGTGGGAGGGTCGTCTTATACGCCGGGTGCACTTGTATAACAAACTATATTTTGAGTGGAAATATTGGGGGGGGGTCGTCTTATACGCCGGCAAATACGGTATCTACCGTTATGATCAGCAGAATTTCCAATACAGCATACGGTACTTGTGTATTATCTGGGCGCCCGATTTTTTTCATCTTATGTGATTGTACAACCAAAAATCGGTCGCATCGCATGTGATGCGACCGATTTTGGACCCGATTTTTTATTGTACAGGCACCCAGATGACTAATTCCTATGTTAAATGCCCCCCAGACCCGATTTTTGATAGGCATTACCCATCAGGGTAGGTGTACAATGTCAAATGCCCCCCCATTGTTAACGCCACCCCACGATCAACACCAACCCGAAGCGTGGCGAGCGCAGCGGTACGCGTCCTCTGACCTTTTCATACCCCCACTATCCACATCGGCGTGGAGTTGATTTTATATAGTGTGGCGAGCCCCGCGGGATACGAGCCCAAAGCGTGGTGAGCGGACGTGGAATACATGTTAAGTAATCCGCTTCCCCTCGCCACGCTTCGGGCTCGTATTCCACGTCCCCTCGTGGGGCTCGCTGCGATTGCCACACTATATAAAATCCACGCCGACGTGGATAGTGGGGGTATGAAAAGGTCGGAGGATGCTGCGCTCGCCACGCTTCGGGTTGGAGTTAACAATGGGGGGGGGGGTTGCATTTAACATTGAGTACAATGTAAAAATCTGGTCGGAACGTCCAAAAACCCCAAAAATCGGGTCCCATCGCATGCCTTAAGTACTGGCATGCGATGGAAAAAATCGGGCGCCCACATATTACACAAGTACTCAGCATACACATCAGCAAACTCAGGAGCCCTGCCCCCTGCATCAAGAGGCTGAGTTGGTTTCTTCCTGGCACTTCTGCAGACAGTGTTCATCCAAGAATGAGGCTACCCTAACACTTACAGGGTCCTGGTTATATAGGCTACAGAGGCTACTCTAACACTGACAGGATCCTGGTTATATAGGCTACAGCAGGGGTTCCCAATCTTTTTTGAATCAAGGCACCCCTACAGTATCAGAATTTTCTCACGGCACCCCTAGGTCAAAGGAATAAAAGCAGAATAAATATAACATAGACATATAACAAATTAGTTGGGTTCATATGCGAACCTTCTGGTCAGTTATGTGGTAAAGGGCATGATTTGCTTCTGTTTGTACACATTTTATGATTGGCAGCCACCAGCACTGGTTTCGACCATAAAAAAATAACCATAAATAATTTGAATTGGTCCTGGACCACCAGGCCGGGGCACCCCTGCAAGTGTCCCAAGGCACCCCAGGGAGCCACGGCACACAGTTTGGGAACCACTGGGCTACAGTGACTACCCTAACACTGACAGGGTCCTGGTTATATAGATTACAGAAGCTACCCTAACACTGACAGGGTTCTGGTTATATAGGCTACAGTGACTACCCTAACACTTACAGGGTCCTGGTTATGTAGGCTACTGAGGCTACCCTAACACTGACGGGGTCCTGGTTATATAGGCTACAGAGGCTACCCTAACAGGCTCCTGGTTATATAGGCTACAGTGACTACCCTAACACTGACAGGGTCCTGGTTATATAGGCTACAGAGGCTACCCTAACACTGACAGGGTCCTGGTTATATAGGCTACAGTGGCTACCCTAACACTTACAGGGTCCTGGTTATATAGGTTACAGAAGCTACCCTAACACTTACAGGGTCCTGGTTATATAGGCTACAGAGGCTACCCTAACATAGTTACATAGTAGGTAAAGCTGGGTAAACATATGTACAATCGTCGGGCCGTTCTTCCGTTCTGCGGACGAACGGCCGTTCGATTGTATATATGTGTACGCAGTCCCAATCCCTTCGTTGCGATCGATAAACGGCCAAAAACGCTCTTGGCCGTCCACGGTCGGTCGGTCGGTCGGTCGAAGGTTCTTTGCTGCTTAATATTCTTCCGACAGGACGGCTCCATATCGAAAGAAAAGTGACATGTGTACGCACGTTCGATCGATATGCAGCCCGTTCCTGCGATCATTCCTCCCAAAAGCAGCACGCCCATGTGGATGTTGACTAGCTGCGTCATCCCTCCATCAGCGCAGCATGTAAACAACAGGAAGTCTTCTCCCCCGTACTTTCCGCGCCATGCTGTTAAAGAATATTCGTTGTGTGTGCATTCCTTTTGAAATAAATAATCGTTGTGTGTGCATTCCTGACAGATATAGTTATAGATAGATAGATAGATATGTGATGTTCATTGTTCTGCATAAACACTTAACATTTATTAAGAAATACTGACAAAAAATACTGTGAACACTTTGTTTATTTGAGGTAAAACGGTGGTCGGACCTGAACAGAGTGTCACATACAGGTGCTTGTCATGACATAAGTGCCACGTGTGAAGGTGTAGCAGGAACGCCCACCCACCCAAAAAACATCAAACACATTTGAACATGGTGGTGTATGTAGTGGAAAGCGGTCCCACGGCAGCAACGCATCACATGGGAACATCCCGGCCTGCTCACATGTGATGCATTGCTGCCGTGAGACTGCTTGCCATGACATAAGTGCCACGTGAAGGTGTAGCAGGAACGCCCAGCCACCCAATAAACATCTAACACATTGGAACATGGTGGTGTATGTAGTGGAAAGCGGTCCCACGGCAGCAACGCATCACATGGGAACATCCCGGCCTGCTCACATGTGATGCATTGCTGCCGTGAGACTGCTTGCCATGACATAAGTGCCACTGGTGGAGGTAGAGCGGATATTCTATGAAACGCTGTACCGGGCCCGTGTGGGGACTCTGTCCCGGCACACACGGCTCACCGATGACACCCCTCTGCCTAGGGTTGAATTTCAACCCATCAGCCCTGCCCCTATACCCCAACAACCGGTATTTCACCCGGGGCAATATCCGCAGTACCAACATTTCCAGCCACCAACCGGGCAAAGGCAGCACCAACCGGCAACGTCGGCTAATACACTCCCACCAGGTCCACCTGGTGGCCCCTTCCAGTGTTTAGTGGAAAGTCCATCTCCCTCACAACCACCGATGGATACAGGGGATTATGGGGTGGGACAAGTTTACTACCAGATGTAAATATTTTATATAGTTGATTTAATTGCATTATTGTTTTAATAATATAGTTTACATATTTTTATGTTTAAGTATTTCTTTATTATTTATTTCCTTGTTATTTATGTTATATTTGTTATAAGTTTATAAGTTAATAATTTATATAAAAATTAAAAATTCTCTAATCTAGTTGGTGTCCGTGTGAAAATATAATTTACCATGCAGGGTGACTATAGGGCACAGATATACATATGGGGTACATGTATGTTGTTTCAATATTTACCTTCATGTATTGCTCCTGGAGATTGTACAAAAGTACCAGGAGAAATTGGCATAGAAATAGGTGTGGTGGAGCCACTACTTGCTAGTACATAAACACCAGTACTGGGTACAGTCTGCACTCCAGGTGTCGTGGCATTGTGCCCTCCAGGAATGCCTGGCACCTGAGTACTACCACTCACTTGCCGTGATTCGGTCAGTAATCTGGCCCAAGACCAGGCTATCGCCTCCACCTCCTCCTCCTTGCTGCAAGAAGACGCGGAGGACAACTTGTGCGGCACTGAGTATACAAATTTTATTGGCAAAATATTGATTTGTACACACCAAAAAACAATATATTTACAATGACAAAAACGTACATTTTTAAGCAATCATGTCATTCTGCCACTCCACAGCCCCAACACCATTGAAATTATTCAAGTACTCGTCTCTTGACAACTTTGCTTGCGTTGATGCATTTCTGGTGTTTAAATTATTTGCCAAAGCTGTCAGACCAATAGGCTCGTCAACAACTTGGCTTTCGTCCACTGTAGCCCCCAGTTGTTGTGTGTGCACCGCTTTTCTGCGCATGTAGTTGTGCAGCACACAACAGGCCAGCACCACTTTGTCAATCTTATCTAGGCGCAGATTGATAGCACTGTGAAAAATTCTGAATTTATTACTCAGAATCCCAAACGCATTTTCAACCACTCGCCTGGCACGTGACAGGCGATAGTTAAAAATGCGTCATTCCCTGTTCAGTGCCCTTTGTGGGTAGGGTTTAAGGACATTAGGGTGCAATGCAAAGGCCTCATCCGCCACAAAAACAAAGTTCAAACCGTGCTCATTTTCAGTCCGCTCTGGCAGATTAAGTTCATTTTTTTTTCAGTTTGTCATGGAAAAATGTATTCTCCAGGGCTCCTCCATCTGAAACTCTACCATTTTTCCCAATGTCCACAAATACAAACTCGTATCGGGCATTAGCGATGGCCATTAGAACAATGCTGAAGAACCCCTTATAGTTATAATAAAAAGAGCCACTCTTTGCAGGGGGCATGATTCTGATGTGTTTGCCATCGATAGCTCCACCACAATTAGGGAAGTTCCAAAGATCACTGAAATCACGTGCAATAATTTGCCACTCCTCCTTGGACGATGGAAACTGCAATATAAAAGTATATGCGTATTAATAATCTGTTGGGTTGATTTTAGACCCATCAGCCCTCCCCCATTGCAGCCTCAAAGCTATTACCCGCCTTATCAAAATGACCCCCCACCCACTGGTGTAAAAGTTTAAATTAACAGGCATTGTAAAGATATACATATAGGGTACAGGTATGTGCACATATGGGGGACATGTATGTAATTTCCATATTTACCTTCATGTATTTGTCCTGTAGAACTTGGACGATGGCATCACAGGTGTCTGGTATTATCAGCCCCAGCGCTTGAGATGATATTGCGGTGGTGAATCTCAGGTCGGCAAGGGTCCTGCCTGTTGCCAGGTAACGCAGCGTTGCCACCAGTCTCTGCTCTGCAGAAATAGGCCTCCTGAAATAGGTGTCCTCTCTTTCTATTAAAGGGGTAACCAGTGTCAGCAGCTCCATGAAGGTAGCGTCATCCATACGGAGATAATTCCTGAAGTCATCAGGATTGTTCTCCCGTATCTCCTGTAGCAATGGCATGTGGGAGAAGGTGTCTCTCCTCAGAAGCCAGTCTCTGGTCCAGCAGCTCCGATTCTTGGTCCTTTTTCTTTTTTTAATAGCCTGCAATCTAATGGCCATAGCAGCCAAAATGCACGCACGAGCCTTCCTTCTCCTCAAGCTTATAATTAAAAAGGCCCAAATGCACCGATAGACAAACGTACGTACGTATATCCTGTACAGCTAGCAATGATCTGAATAGTCACGGCTCTATTCACTGTACTACACGAACGATTCTTTGTTCTGTGATCACGCCTTGTTTTGGTATGCTCTTTTAATCCAGCCCATTATGATAATGTTGTGTTCATTTTTATCGTGCAAATAGCCAGAACGGGAGAGTGTGTACGGTGGTACAATCTTTTTCTTGCGATTGTTTGGACGGGAGTACATCGGACGTCGCAAGTAAAATTGTACATATGTGTACGCGCAGATCGGTCGTATGTTTCGGACGGCCGAACGTGTATTCGGTCGATCGAACGGTCGCAAGAAAAATGAAATTGTACATATGTGTACCCAGCTTAAGGCTGAAAAAAGACTTGCGTCCATCTAGTTCAACCTGGTATAGATATCCATTGCTGATTTGGTAGGTTGTGGTATTTTACAGACAAATTATATTTCTTATTTGTACCCATGGATGTTTTTCTCCAGTAAATGTTTGTCCAACTTTGCCTTGAACGCATTTAATGAGCCAGCCGTTACCACCTCTCTGGGAAGAGAGTTCCAGAGTTTGACTGTTCTGACCGTAAAGAAATTCTTTCTACTAGCTGAATGAAATCTTTTTTCTTCTAATCTATACTCATGCCCTCGCGTCCTAGATTCCTTTCTAGTAGAAAAGAGGGTATGTGACAGTTCCTTATATTGGCCCTTGATATACTTGTACATGTTGAGCATGTCCCCCCTTAAACGTCTCTTTTCTAATGTAAATAGTCCCAAATTGCTTAATCTCTCCCCGTAGCTTAAATTCTCCATTCCCCTAATAAGCTTTGTTGCTCGCCTTTGGACTTTTTCTAATTCTATGATGTCCTTTTTATAGTGTGGAGCCCAGAACTGTACTCCGTACTCTAGGTGAGGTCTCACCAATGCTTTATATAGTGGCATAATTACCCTTGAGTCCCTAGTTTCCATTCCCCTCTTAATACATGCCAGAATTTTGTTGGCCTTTTTTGTAGCTACATTACAATGGGCACTACATCCTAGTTTGCTGTCTATTTGGACTCCTAGATCCTTTTCAAGTATGGAATTACCCAGTTCCTCTCCGCTAAGGTTGTAACTTGCACACTGGTTGTGTCTCCCAAGGTGCATAACCTTACATTTATCTACATTGAACCTCATCTTCCATTTTTTTGCCCACTCATCTAGAATTGCAAGATCATTTTGAAGCATGGTGACAGGGTCCTGGTTATATAGGCTACAGTGGCTACCCTAACACTTACAGGGTCCTGGTTATATAGGCTACAGAGGCTACGCTAACACTGACAGGGTCCTGGTTATATAGGCTACCATAACACTGACCGGGTCCTGGTTATATAGGCTACAGAGGCTACCCTAACACTGACAGGGTCCTGGTTATAAAGGGATTTTTGTAAGAACTTACCGTTCGAATCCCTTTCTCTGATATGGTCCTGGTGACACAGCTCAACACTGGGATGTAGGAGGGTCCGAAGGAGCCAGGCACCTATCCTAAAGCTTTTAGAGGGTAGGCTCCTCCTCTACTGCATCCCGGACTCTTCAGTTCAATCTTTCATAGCCACTGGAATACATTAACTCAGTACAAACGCCTGCACATATTATATGCACATTTTATAACAATGACTGTTAACTTTAACCGTTTTAACATGAACATCATGAAACTTCTGGCATACTTACTGAGCGTAAGGCAGGGATCGCTGTGTCACCAGGACCATATCAGAGAAAGGGATTCGAACGGTAAGTTCTTACAAAAATCCCTTTTTCTCTTTCAATGGTCCTGGTGACACAGCTCAACACTGGGACGTTCCAGAGCCGGTCCTTTGGGTGGGTACGCTCAGGTCTGCAGCTCTCAGCACTGCTCGCCCGAATGATGCGTCCTCCGACGCGAACTCATGGAATCTATAGAATTTGGCAAAGGTATGAACAGATGACCAAGTGGCAGCCCTGCAAACCTGCTCAGCTGTTGCCCCATGTCGAACCGCCCAAGAGGTGGCAACTGACCTGGTGGTATGCGCATTTATTCTGGCCGGTACATGCCTTCCCACTTTGGTGTATGCAAAAGCTATCACAGATCGCAACCACCTAGCAATAGTCTGCTTAGATGCAGGCCAACCAATTTTGTGTATGTCATACAACACCAACAAGGTGTCAGTCTTTCTGACACTCTTAACTCTGTCCACATAAATGCGTAAAGCACGCACAACATCCAAACTCCTCAACTTGTCCCTTTTCTTAGATCCCTCTGGGGGCTGAAACACAGGTAGAATTATCTCCTGATTTAGATGGAAGGCAGAGACTACCTTCGGTAAAAACTGAGGCACTGTCCGAAGAACTGCCCTATCGTCATGAAAAATTAAGAAAGGAGATTTGCATGACAAAGCTCCTAACTGACACCCTCTTAGCTGATGCCACTGCCAACAAGAACACCAGCTTCCATGTGAGAAACTTAAGGTCCGCCGACCTCAAAGGTTCAAAGGGTGCCTTTTGAAGGCATTCCAAGACCAGTGACAAATCCCAAGGCGCTACTGGTTGTTTGTATGGAGGTTTCAACCTAGATGCCCCCTGTAAAATAGTCTGAATTTCCGGTAAAATGGCTATCCTCTTCTGGAAATAGATGGACAAGGCCGAGATCTGCACCTTCAATGACTGAAGGCTTAGGCCCGATGAGAAACCATCTTGTAAAAATTCCATCATTTTAGAAAGCTTAAAACGAGATGTGTGTGACTTCCGTCTCTCGCACCATCGAATGTAAGTTTTCCAGACTCTATAATAATTTGCCGAGGATACAGATTTCCTGGCTTTAATCATAGTGTGAACCACTGCGTCAGAAAAACCTTTACTCTTCAAAATGGCGGTCTCAATAGCCAGGCCGTCAAAATTAATCGAGCTGAATCCAGGTGATTGAATGGGCCTTGTCTTAGAAGGTCTGGCCTCAGAGGTAGACGCCACGAGTCCACAGACAACCTCTGAAGCCTCGAGTACCAGGACCTCCTTGGCCAATCTGGGGCCACTAAGATCACCGGAACCGCCTGCGCCTGTATTTTCTTTAAAAGTCTCGCCAGCATTGGTACTGGTGGAAAGGCATAAAGGAGATTCCCCTCCCAGGGGATAGTCATGGCATCCACCGCCTCCGCTAGTGGATCCCTTGTTCTGGCATAGAACCTGGGCACTTGGTGGTTGAACCTGGATGCCATCAGGTCCACATCCGGAGTTCCCCACTTCAAGGTGATCTGCTGAAACACCTGAGGGTTTAAGCTCCATTCCCCTTCCTTGAGCTCCTCCCTGCTCAGGAAGTCGGCCTCTATATTCTCCACTACTGGTATGAATATAGCTGATACAGCTGGAACATTCTGTTCCGCCCACAGGAAGATTCTGGACACCTCCCACATGGCCAATTTGCTGCGTGTACCTCCCTGGTGATTCAGATATGCCACAGCTGTGGCATTGTCGGTCTGAATCCTTAAAGGAACGGACTGTAACCTGTCTCCAGCCAAGGAAATCACTTTCCAGACAGCCCTCAGCTCCAAGATGTTGATCGGTAGAGCCGACTCCTCTGTAGTCCACAAGCCCTGCAGCCTGAGGTCCAAGACTACTGCCCCCCAGCCCCTGAGGCTGGCATCGGTAGTAACTACTAGCCAGTTCCAGGTCTGCAATGACCGACCCCACTGAAGGGAGTCCACTTCTGTCCACCATTTCAAGGAGTCTCGGGTGTCCGAAGACAGCACTATCAGCTCCGACTTCATGGTCTGTGTGTTTCCTGACCAAACCGTCAAGATGTTCCATTAGAACACCCGAGAGTGGAACCTGGCAAATTGCAGCGTCTCGAACGACGCCACCATTTTCCCCAGCAGCTTGAGGCACCTCCATACTGAAATGCTCCGAGCGCTGAGAATCTCCTGGACTAAGGCGACCAGATCCCTGGCCTTTGCCTCTGGGAGAAATACCCGATGGAGATGGGTATCCAGAATAACTCCCAAGAATTGGAGCCTCTGTGATGGTACCAACTGAGATTTTTGCAAGTTTAAAATCCAGCCGTGAGCCTGCAAAAAACTGAAGGCTTCTGCCAAATGACTCTGAAGCATGGCTGCTGACTCTGCTTTGAACAGCAGGTCGTCCAAATAAGGTATCACTGCGATTCCCCTGAGCCTCAGCACAGCCGCCATCACTGACATTATTTTTGTGAATACCCTTGGCGCGGTGGCCAGACCAAAGGGCAACGCCTGGAACTGTAAATGCAGGTCTCCTATTGCAAACCTCAACAAGGCCTGATGTTCTGGGTGTATAGGAACATGCAGATATGCGTCCTGGACATCCATGGACGCCAAAAATTCTCCCTGGTCTAGGCTCAGGAGCACTGACCGTAGAGACTCCATTTTGAAATGGTCTACCCATAAATGGACATTTAGAGACTTCAAATTTAGTATTGGTCTGAAAGACCCGTCTGGTTTGGGCACAAGAAACAGAGTGGAATAAAAGCCTTTCTTCCACTCTGCCCTGGGAACCAGAGTAATCACCCCCTTCTCTAACAGGGAGTGAGCTGCTCTCACAAGAGCTGTACGAAGCCGAGCTTCCTTTGGCAAAGATGTGGGGATAAATATTTTCGGAGGTGGACCTCTGAAAGGAATTTTGTAGCCCTGAGTTATAATGTCTAACACCCAAGCATCCTGGTCTAGAGAAGCCCATGCGTCCCTGAAATGTGAGAGACGCCCCCCCACCTTTATCACTGCCGGGCAAATCCCCTGACAGTCATGCGGAGGGTTTATCCTCTCCTTTGGTGGCAGGCTTCTTGTGAAAGGAGCCAAACTTGGACTTCGGGGCCTTGCCCCTAGACGACTGAAACTTTCCCCTAAAGGACTGTCCTCGAAAGGACGCACCACCTCTAGGGGAGGGCCGAAATGACGGCCTAAAGGCAGAAAATCTGGATGTCTGCTTAGCCGTGGGGGCCGGCAGAAATGTACTTTTGCTGCCCGTGGCTTGTTTAATGATTTCCTCTAATTCTGATCCAAATAATAACTTTCCTTTCCTTTGAAAGCTAAAGTTTCTAAGGCCTTCTTAGACTCATTGTCTGCTTCCCAGGCCTTAAGCCAGAGCACTCTCCTGGCATTAATAGACACTGTGGACACTCCACACCATTTTGAGTGCTTCCTCCTATGCTTCCAACACATACTCCGCAGCCGCCTTAAGCTTCTCCGCAAGCAGCAATACACCAGGGTCAGCCTGTAGCATGGTGCACAACTCATTAGCCCACTCAATCATGGCCTTAGAGACCCAGGCTGAAGCAATAAGAGGACGTAGGGTGAATCCCACCCCCTCAAATATAGGCTTGAGGTTTCCCTCCAGCTTTTTGTCCACCGGATCTTTGAACGCTGCACCGCCTTGCACTGGTAATACAGTAGCCTTAGACAAACGTGCCACAGATGCATCCACAACTGGCACTTTTTCCCAGAGCTCCGCATGAGACTCTGGCATGGGGTACAGACTGAGGAATCTCTTAGGCATCTGCAGCCTCTTATCAGGGGGTTTCCAAGCCCCTTCCAACAATTCCTGTAAACCTTCATCCGAAGGAAAAGTAACAGCCTCCTTACGCTGTCGCTTAAATACACCTTTAGCAGGAGTCTTATCCTCCACTGAAAGTTTCAAAGCCTGTTTCACAGCTACAATAAGATCCTCTACCCCTGCAGAAGAGGTATCTTCCAAATCATCACCCTGATCCCAGGGGATGTCAGTATACGCTCCCTCCTCCTCATCTACCAATGTAGGCATAGCATAAGACCTTTTAGGGGTCCCTGCAACATCAACATCAATCTTGTCTAGTATCTCACTAAACCTGTTGATCCCCCTTGCAGTATCCTGCATCACCTGAATAAAGGCAGGATCTGCCTGGGTAAGAGGCAAGGAGCCAGAGGACTGCTGAGATGATGGCATAGGTCTCTGAGATTCTACCAAGACATCACTCTGTCCAGTAACTGCACCAAAGCGTTCACTGACCTGCCCAGGGCACTAGCCCACGCGGGTTCAATCTGCTCTGCCCTCTGAGGTTCACTCCCCATGGGTCTCACAGCAGCGCAAGTATTACATAAGCCCCCCTTGGCCATCTGCTCAGGGACAAATTTTTGAGTACACACATTACAAGCGCTCAGTGCAATAAGGGCTCCCTCCCCGAAAACCACAGCATGTTGCTCAGACATGATGAAAAGTGAACTACACAGTGCATACAATGTACAAGCGATTATACAGTTTTAATGCACTCAGTCACTTAGCTGTCTGTTGGTTTCAGATGCGGGGAAACGATGCCCAGGAAATCCAAACACTCTGCCAGGATCTGTAAGCCAGCTCAGCTCCGCTGCAAGCGTTCTGAAAGGCGCCAAACACAGAGTGAGGGAAGAGACCAAAGTCCCTGCTGCTGCGGGGTCCGTGACCTTTTGGCGCCAACCACCCCCAGTCAGCCGCTCCCTTGGTAGGATTTCCTAGTTCCAGTATCTCCCCCTCGGCTGGGGACCACTTGGAACATGCCTGTAACAACACTGCTGTCCTCTCATATAGGAGCTCAGTGTGTAAGCTCCGCAGAAAATGGCCGCCGCCATCACGGAGCGCCTGTCCCCCATGATCCCCACCTAAACGTGAAGCCGGTGTCAGGACACTCCGGAGCCCAGGCAGCTTCTTAAAAGAAGCTGTAAGCGCTGCACAGGGAGGCCAGACAGCGTCTCCCCTGTGCACAGTGAGCTGACAGGACGCGCTTCTGTCAGCTCCTGCTGCGCTATCAGTGTGATGATTCACTATGAGAATCCTCACACTGTGCCTACCTAGCTAGAGTAAAATTAATAAAACAATAAAATTCCCCTAACTACTCTAATTCTTCAGCTGCTCCTGCAGCCCTTTAGAATAGCACCCACTCCAGTGTGCACCTAACACGAACTGAAGAGTCCGGGATGCAGTAGGGAAGGAGCCTACCCTCTAAAAGCTTTAGGATAGGTGCCTGGCTCCTTCGAACCCTCCTACATCCCAGTGTTGAGCTGTGTCACCAGGACCATTGAAAGAGAAAGAGGCTACAGAGGCTACCCTAACACTGACAGGGTCCTGTTTATATAGGCTACAGAGGCTACCCTAACACTGACAGGGTCCTGGTTATATAGGCTACCCTAACACTGACAGGGTCCTGGATATATAGGCTACAGAGGCTACCCTAACACTGACAGGGTCCTGGTTATATAGACTACAGAACTCCTGTGTAAGCTGTTTTATAAGTGCAAAGGCTAAACTGTAATATCATAAATGTAAATAACAGTAGAGGGCGCTATTGCCTGAATTATGAATGTTCAAACTAATGTACTGACAAATGTGTACATAGGATTACATAGATTAAAGACACAATGTGAATGCAATGTCCCAGGATTGAGAAGCAAGGACACAAGCACGTGAATTAGTTTAGTCTAATATAACCAGTGACCGTTGTCTATTGGGACAAACATGTTAGAATCAAAAACCGCCTCTATCATCTCATAAGGGAATATACAGATATCCCTTCTTGTCCTATCACCACTTATTTATATTCATGAAATAAACACCCACCATACTTCTAAAGATTATATTATATACAAAAGCAACAATACCTGACATCAGACTTAAATGAGCAATGACAATATATTCATCAGTCCTGATACATTCCACCCTTGGTCTCAGGTAGTTTTCCACCATATACCTTCCAGGTTTCTCCTGTGGGGAGACCTCTGTTGTCCTGTATTGCACCAGGGCATCTGAGATTTCATTGCCTTCTAGCCCAGTGTGTAATAGACATGTCCCACAGACACAGGCCGTCCATAACACTGGTTATATAGCTCAGTCTCCAGCTTGGTGCCACAACAAGGCGAGCATCCATGTCATCCATCCTTGGGATACAGTACAGCTGTTGGTGTTAATGATGATGATGGGAGGAGCTTTGGTTTCTTCCAGCAGCCTGACTACAGCATGTAGCTCTGCTTACTGACATGTTCCTTCTTCACCACCCCCATGTATCAGTTCTGGGTGCTTCCTGTGGAGACCACTGTTGCTGACCACTCTGTGGACCTGATGCTGTGGATTGCTTGGGCAGTCTCTTGTATGGACGCTCCACCTCTTTCCGACAGGAACCACTTCCATTCCTGCAGCATCTGCTCCTGGACCATGGCTGTGTGTGCCTAGGCCCTTGTGCCTCACCCACCCTGCCACTGGTAAGTCAGTGCGTATAGTGACCGGCTGTGGCATGATGACGCTCCCCACATGCTGGAGTGCAGTGTATGCTGTCTGTGGGTGTGGTAACTGCTTGCTCCAAAGTTCAATAGGAGTCTTCAGTTCAGTACTCTGGGTGGCAGTGGAGTCAAATGCTCTTCTGCCATAGACCCAGTCATACCAGATGAGGTGCCTACTGCTAAATCCAGGGGTGCTTTCATGTAGGTGGGAGCTGCCTGGACAAACATACAGAGATCAGGTCCTTCCCGCTGTATTACACTCACTCCCCCACCTCATGGATTTGCAACTTTCACCAAACGTCGAACACACCCTAACAAATATACCTGCTGAATACCCTCTCTAGTAGTGTGCCACGGTGAGGTGGGCATCATCTGTATTTTTATTACTTCACAAGTCAATAATGTCCAGGTACCATCCCTACTGTGAAACCTCTGTGCCTGTAAATGCACCCGGGAATCTATTGGCAAAGTTCCCATTTGTGCCATTTCTGTGGAAATTAACTTAATTGAATCTCCACCCTCCTCCCACAACCGGAGTATCCCTGTAGGATTTGTAGCATATTTAAATCAAAGGGTGTGGTATAGGATCCAGACAGTCATTAGCCCAATGTTGGGATCCTGACTGCCCGGACTCAGGCAGCAAGGGGAGTGTAACAAAGCCCCTTGCGGGCTCGGTGCTCTCACCACCTATTCTATTCTCCCTCTATCACATCATGGACCCCCATGAGGGAGGATAGCCAGGGGCCGTTGGGACCCCAAGTGTCGGGGTTTTAACAGTCAAGATCCTGACTGTCGGGCACCCATATCAAATCACTCTTATTTCCCATCATCAATCACTATGGGAGCTTTCTCTGTCTCTGATGCAGTAGCTTCCTTCTCACAAACCGCTGGTCGTGTTCCTTGTATAATTACAGGTATAGCTTTAGCGGGGTTTGTATACAGTGGATCCCTGAAAAACATTTGACGTATAGGACAGTCATTGTGAGACGTATGGGTCAGTGGATCAGTCAGTCAGTGTGAGACATATGGGTCAGCCAGTCAGTGTGAGATGTATGGGTCAGCCAGTCAGTGTGAGATGTATGGTTCAGTCAGTCAGTCAGTGTGAGACATTTGGGTCAATCAGTAAGAAACGTATGGGTCAGTCCATGTGAGATGTATGGGTCAGTCAGTGTGAGAAGTATTGGTGAGTGGGTCTGTCAGTCAGTCCGTGTGTAACGTATGGGTCAGTTAGTCAGTCAGTGTGAGACATATGGGTTAACGGGTCAATCAGTGTGAGACGTATGGACTAGTGGGTCGGTTAGTGTAAGACCTATTGGTCAGTGTGTCAATCGATCAGTGAGACATATGGGTCAGTCAGACTGTGTGATACGTGTTGGTCAGTCCGTATGAGATTTATGGGTCAGTCCGTGTGAGACTTATGGGTCAGTCCGTGTGAGACTTATGGGTCAGTGGGTCAATCAATCAGTGTGAGATATATGGATCAGTCAGACTGTGTGATACGGGTGGGTCAGACCGTGTGAGAAGTATGGGTCAGTCCATGTGAGAAGTATGGATCAGTGGGTCAGTCAGTTAGTGTGAGATGTACGGGTCAGTCAGTGTGAGACGTATGAGTCAGTCAGTGTGAGGTGTATGGATTAGTCAGTCAGTGTGAGATGTATGGGTCAGTCAGTCACTGTGAGACGTATGGGTTAGTGGGTCAGTTAGTCACTGTGAGATGTATGGTTTAGTGGGTCAGTCAGCGTAAGACTTATGGGTCAGTGGGTCAGTCCCTGTGAGACGAATAGGCCAGTTAGTGTGAGATGTATGGGCACACCTTATACAGCCTCATGCCTGGCACATATACCCCCCATACCCACAGTCACTGCCCAGCATTACACCTCATACATACACACCTGGGCACACCTTATACATCCTCATGCCTGGCACATATACCCCCATACCCACAGTCACCGCCCAGCATTACACCTCATACACACACACACACACCTGGGCACACCTTATACAGCCTCATGCCTGGCACATATACCCCCCATACCCACAGTCACCGCCCAGCATTACACCTCATACATACATACATACCTGGGCACACCTTATACATCCTCATGCCTGGCATATATACCCCCCATACCCACAGTCACCGCCCAGCATTACACCTCATACATACACACCTGGGCACACCTTATACATCCTCATGCCTGGCACATATACCCCCCATACCCACAGTCACCTTCCAGCATTACACCTCATACACAGCTGGGCACACCTTATACACCCTCCTACCTAGCACATATACCCCCCCCCCCCCCCCCCATACCCACAGTCACCTCCCAGCATTACACCTCATACATACACACCTGGGCACACCTTATACACCCTCATGCCTGGCACATATACCCCCATACCCACAGTCACTTCCCAGCATTACACCACATACATACACACCTGGGCACACCTTATACAGCCTCATACCTGGCACTTATACCCCTATACCCACAGTCACCTCCCAGCATTACACCTCATACATACACACCTGGGCACACCTTATACATCCTCATGCCTGGCACATATACCCCCATAACCACAGTCACCGCCCAGCATTACACCTCATACATACACACCTGGGCACACCTTATACATCCTCATGGCTGGCACATATACCCCCCATACCCACAGTCACCACCCAGCATTACACCACATACATACACACCTGGGCACACCTTATACATCCTCATGCCCGGCACATATACCCCCCATTACCCACAGTCACCGCCCAGCATTACACCTCATACATATACACCTGGGCACACCTTATACATCCTCATGCCTGGCACATATACCCCATATACCCACTGTCACTTCCCAGCATTACACCACATACATACACATCTGGGCACACCTTATACATCCATATGCCTGGCACATATACCCCCCATACCCACAGTCACCACCCAGCATTACACCTCATACATACACATCTGGGCACACCTTATACATCCTCATGCCTGGCACATATACCCCCATACCTACAGTCACTGCCCAGCATTACAACACATACATACACATATGGTCATGGCTGAATAGTAAAAAAGAGGGCGGAGAACTACAAGTCCCAGCATGCACAGCAGTCTCTGCCTTGCAGCACCACAGCTAGGGCTGGGAGGACTCAGCTGCCTCTCCCTGGTCCCAGTGATAGCACACACCTGGTATTATACTGCAGCCTGTGTGAGTAGAACAGCAGCTCCCCTGCAAGTGCCCTTATGGCTCACAGCCAGCAATCACTACTATGCTGTTACTAGCAGTATAATACCTGGGGTCACCTGGTGCCAGCTGCAGCACTCTCCCTCCTGCCTGCCATGCACACCAGGAAGGAACGTTTCCCTGGTAACACAGCTCCTCCCACTCTGCCCCACACAGGAAATACACTTTGGCTACAGCCGCGGGGGATTCTGGGAGCAGAGTACAGCCCACAACAAAATGGCCGCCGCTATATGAGGACACAGAGACATCACAGCCGGACTGATAGAAGAGGTAATTGTTCCTGGGAGAAGTTATGTGATGAGAGGTCACCGGTAGCTGATAGATTCCATGCTGTATATATGACTAGTAAGGCGCCTTAACAATTGTCCTCTGTGTGAGGGAGCGGCGGCCATTTTCCGGAAGACCAATCCCCGCGTTCATTGGCTGCAGCATCTCGGCTTCCTGCTGGGGCAGCGCTGCTGATCTTACCTGAGGCCTCTCACTTCCAGCAGCCACGGTGATTAAGTTACGGCCCGGGGGACCGAGAGAAGACATTGCTGTATCTGGCAGCAGGTGATGGTATTGTGCTGCCTTGGTGTTATT
Organism: Crinia signifera; assembly: GCF_055691185.1. Lineage (NCBI taxonomy): Eukaryota > Metazoa > Chordata > Amphibia > Anura > Myobatrachidae > Crinia > Crinia signifera. Next base: position 20,570,277 of record NC_139222.1, on the reverse strand, counting down.
ATACAGGTGGAGTAGCCTGTGGTGTCCTGTTTATACAGGGGGAGCGGCCTGTGGTGTCCCATTCATACAGGGGGAGCGGCCTGCGGTGTCCCGTTCATACAGGGGGTGCGGCCTGCGGTGTCCCGTTCACACAGGGGGGGCGGCCTGCGGTGTCCCGTTCACACAGGGGGAGCGGCCTGCGGTGTCCCGTTCACACAGGGGGAGCGGCCTGCGTTGTCCCGTTCACACAGGGGGAGCGGCCTGCGGTTTATTCATGTGGAGCGCCCTGTTGTGGCCTGTTACAAATGTTATAGAGGGGGAGCAGACTCTTGTGTGTTGTTTTTATTGTACAGTTGAGCAGCCTCTTAAGGGTGCGAGGGCTGTGTGCTGTGTCCCTCGTGTGACCTCACTCCCAACCCCAACTGAAATAATGCTCAGAGACAGTACTTGGGATTGAATTATTGGCCACAGTTTATTTAGACTCCTAATTACATAATGCAGGGTAGCAACCTGTCAATGACCTTCATTGATTTATGACGTGGGGCGTGGGGCGTGCCCCTGCCTACGCTGTAGGCCCTCGGCTACACCCCCTCCCGTGAGCCAGCCCCTGCGGATCACCCCCCTTCCTGGCGTGCAGCCGGACGGCCTGCCGTCGACAGCTAGAGCCTGGCGTGCGGCCCGACCGAGGGTGAATCTGCGAACCTCAGCTGGCTCCTCCTGTCCCGATGCCTTGCGCACCGCTTCTTCCCGCCACTGAGGCCCCTCTACCCGGGGTCGAACACCCCCCACCCTGCCTTATGCACTTGGCTCAAACCTCCCTCGCCTCCTGCAGCCCGTTGCTGCACAGCTCTGCACCGACCTCTGACGGGTGCACCCCGTCGCCCGATTGCACCGCTGCATACCGGTCTTACCTACTGATCTGGTTTTCTAGGAATGGCCCTTGACCGTCGATGATTAGCAATCGTCGATGGTTTATGGCCGCCGTCTAATAGTTTTGCCATCGATGGCGGGTAACCAGCTGGTTTCCCGTCTTCGATGTAAAACCTAAACAAATAGCTCCTTCCTTGTTTTCTGCTCCCAAAGTGCAGGCATATGGAGCATAGCTCCGCCCCTGATGCACCGCCCCCGCCTTCTGACTGGCCCGCCTCATTGAACATGGAAGACCCTCGATATACCAAACATCGATGGTCCCGTATTGAATAGCTATACACTATCGATGGTTAGTTGCACTTTCGCCGTCGATGGCAACCATCGACTGTGGAGGCAACGATGGTAGTAAAACCTTCCTCCCCCCTCCCCGTAGCCCTTTGGCTTCTGCCCTTTGATATGTGGCTAGCCACGTCCGCATTATTAACGAGGCTCGCCGCTATTGTCTTCTTTTGTTGCTACGGGAACCTTCTTCCTGCCGCTACCCCCTTGCCTGGTACACTCCTTTGCTGCATGGTTAGCGCCACATGTGCTACATGCGTGTTTGAATTTGCACTGCACGCGGGTGCAGCGCATATCGTTAAATGCCCAGCATTTAAGATCCTGCTCCTGGACGCTAGGCCCCGCTGCGCCCACTTCCTGTTGCGCTGCTGCCTTTTCTGCCAACCCTGCTGACTGCGCATTCAGCCACAAGTCAACGTCCCTAGACCCGAAGTCTATGGGCTTTTGGCTCTTGCCCTGAAATCCTCGTCGTATTTGCGCCATACCGACCCCCCTGCTCCTTGTAAGCTGTGTAAATAAAATCAGTATATCTTGATAACCCTACCCGTGCCCCGGGGTAGGCCTCAGTATAGCAAGCTGTGTAAGCGAACATGCCGCTCAGCCAGTGCTCAGTTGTTTTGTAGCTATCATCCAGCCCCCCCCCCCCCCCCCCCTTCCAGCTTGGCCTTCTCTTTATCCTTTAGTCCTTCTTTAGTTAAAGAACATATGTCTATAAATGCCCCTTTCTCTATCTCCTTCTGGGTCACCGGTGGCAGATGTGCCGCTAATGACCGAACGCATATCCCATGGCGGTGTTGCCCTGCGCAAAGGATGCCACCTTATCCGGCTGTATACCGCCCAACTGATCCCTGACCGCATCCGCTCCTGGGATGCTGCCCTTCTTGCTTCTCCATTTAGCTACTGCGGCCCTCCACTGTTCCCTTAAAACTCTGCATGCCTCGTCTGACTCCGTGGTGCCCCCCATTAAATTAAGGTCCCCTTGTGACCCGTTCCCACCCCCTCCCGGTGGAACGCCTGGATTTTGCAACCCCAAACTACTAGCTACACCTACGACATTACCTGTGGCATTGCTAAAGCTCTGAGCCCCTGCCGATGTAATACATACATTATGTGAAACAACACGGGGTACCCTCAAACCCTCGCCTATAGCATTGCTAACATTCAGGCTATTGCATACATTTGCTGCTGTGCTAAACATGCTATGCTGGGTATCATTAACGACATTTGTCTTACCAATCCTGTGCGACGTCTGGTCCGTTCTTGTGTCGATACTCGGGAGGTTTCTCTCGTGTCCCCCGTTACCTACGCCGAACAAAGTGCAAGGAGGTGACCGAGTGTGTTCCATCCGCTGGGGCGTGAGTGTTGGAGCCACGCTGACCATAGCGTTGGCCGTGCTTTGATGTACTTGCTCCCGCTCCCTCCCGCCTGAGTGCCTGTCGTGATACCTTCTTGGCGTGCTGTAAAGGGGATTCTTGCTCCTTTGTGGTGATCTGTGGGGGGATCCCCTGGCCTCTGGCCTAAAGTATCCCCGTGTCAGACTTCTGCTGTAACGACGTAGTGGACTTCTCCGCCTTCTGACATTCTCCCTTTCCCCGAGCTGGAAATCGCGCTCGGTATGATGGTAAGCTTGCTCCCGCCTTTCTGACCGCCGTGTGCAACTGCAACTGCGGCGGCCATGCTGCTCAGTGCGGGACCTGGGGTGGCGATGCCTGCTCCCTGGTGGTGAATCAAATGGGGCCTGACGCTGGTTTGAGCGGTCCCTTGCCTCCGTGTGCTGGAAAGGCGCCCTGCCGTGATGGGCTGCAGATGCCGTTGCTGTGGTGGGAGGCTGCGACAAAACAGCATACAGCTGCGTCGCTGCGTGTCCTCCTGGAATGCAGCCTCCCCCGCCAGCTCTGCCTTTTAACCCCCTCCCGGCCAGGCTCCCCCCCGCTCACCCTGACTGGTTGGCCGGAGTGCCGGGTGTGAAAAGGGGTCAGGCATACTTGCCTGTCCCCCCTAGCTTCCCGCCGTTCGGCCTCGGTCCGCCACTGCCCCGCCCCCCTATGCCGCTCCGGGCGCCATCTTGGCTGCCTGCGCTCCCTGTGTGATGGTGATTATGATATTTATTAGTTATTTTCTTATTCCTTGATTACCAGTCTCTGAGTTCTTAATATTATTAGTATTATGATGATGATACAGAGCGAGCAGCCTTTGGTGCCTATTATTACGTTTTATTTTAAGACCATTCACTACAATGGACATAGCAGTGCTATTATATCCTATACTACACATGTACCTGTTGTTCTCTATACGATATATATTTAAATGTGGGGAAACATTAGAAGCTGTTGTTGTGCCTCTATGTGGATTTCTCTTACCTTTATCTATTAGGTTTCATGTGTACTGTGTGGTGTTTATTGTAATTCTTATATTTTCTCCAGGACAACAGAGCGGTGAGGATGAGACACGTCACTGATTCCCCGAGGATGTACAAGAACCAGAGTCACATGACTGACAGGATACTAAATCTCACCCTGGAGATCATCTACCTGCTGACTGGGGAGGTGAGGGGATCTGGGAGTGTCACTGTGACATCACCTATATCTATAGTAATAATACAGGGATGTGACTGGGCAGGTGAGGGGATCTGGGAGTGTCACTGTGACATCACTTATATCTATAGTAATAATACAGGGACGTGACTGGGGAGGTGAGGGGATCTGGGAGTGTCACTGTGACATCACTTATATCTATAGTAATAATACAGGGACGTGACTGGGGAGGTGAGGGGATCTGGGAGTGTCACTGTGACGTCACTTATATCTATAGTAATAATACAGGGACGTGACTGGGGAGGTGAGGGGATCTGGGAGTGTCACTGTGACGTCACTTATATCTATAGTAATAATACAGGGACGTGACTGGGGAGGTGAGGGGATCTGGGAGCGTCACTGTGACGTCACTTATATCTATAGTAATAATACAGGGACGTGACTGGGGAGGTGAGGGGATCTGGGAGCGTCACTGTGACGTCACTTATATCTATAGTAATAATACAGGGACGTGACTGGGGAGGTATGGAGATCTGGGAGTGTCACTGTGACATCACTTATATTTATAGTAATAATACAGGGACGTGACTGGGGAGGTGAGGGGATCTGGGAGCGTCACTGTGACGTCACTTATATCTATAGTAATAATACAGGGACGTGACTGGGGAGGTGAGGGGATCTGGGAGCGTCACTGTGACATCACTTATATCTATAGTAATAATACAGAGACGTGACTGGGGAGGTGAGGGGATCTGGGAGCGTCACTGTGACATCACTTATATCTATAGTAATAATACAGGGACGTGACTGGGGAGGTGAGGGGATCTGGGAGCGTCACTGTGACATCACTTATATCTATAGTAATAATACAGGGACGTGACTGGGGAGGTGAGGGGATCTGGGAGCGTCACTGTGACATCACTTATATCTATAGTAATAATACAGGGACGTGACTGGGGAGGTGAGGGGATCTGGGAGCGTCACTGTGACATCACTTATATCTATAGTAATAATACAGGGACGTGACTGGGGAGGTGAGGGGATCTGGGAGCGTCACTGTGACGTCACTTATATCTATAGTAATAATACAGGGACGTGACTGGGGAGGTGAGGGGATCTGGGAGTGTCACTGTGACATCACTTATATCTATAGTAATAATACAGGGACATGACTGGGGAGGTGAGGGGATCTGGGAGCGTCACTGTGACGTCACTTATATCTATAGTAATAATACAGGGAGGTGACTGGGGAGGTGAGGGGATCTGGGAGCGTCACTGTGACATCACTTATATCTATAGTAATAATACAGGGACGTGACTGGGGAGGTGTGGGGATCTGGGAGTGTCACTGTGACATCACTTATATCTATAGTAAAAATACAGGGACGTGACTGGGGAGGTGAGGGGATCTGGGAGCGTCACTGTGACATCACTTATATCTATAGTAATAATACAGGGACGTGACTGGGGAGGTGAGGGGATCTGGGAGTGTCACTGTGACATCACGGTACTTGTTTCCTAGCACGGCCACAACGATCTTTATCGCGGTCATCGGGGGTAAAATCGGGGCCATCGCGGCCGCTTAAAAAATCGGGTGCGATGGGCCAGACGCGATGCCCGCGATTTCCCCATAGAGAACAATGTTAAATGGCTCAATTTACCCACGATGACCACGATTTCCCATAGGAAACAATGTGAAATGGCTCAATTTACCCAAATTATCATAGGGAACAATGGTATATGGGCCAAAAACACCCCTGAACATAAAAATGTCCCCCCAAAAGTACTATACGCCACCCCGCGATCAACGTGAACCCGAAGCGTGGCAAGCGCAGGGATCTCGCGAGGGGCGGCGGTACCCGTCCTCCGACCTTTTCATGCCCTACTATCCACGTCGGCGTGGAGTTGAGAATAAAATAGTGTGGCGAGCGCAGCGAGCCACCGAGCCCGAAGCGTGGCGAGGGGACGCGGATACCTTCACAGTTATACGCGTCCCCTCGCGGGCTTCCCAGGTGTCCATGGCGACACCTGGGAAGCCCGCGAAGGGACGCGTTTACCTGTGAAGGTATCCGCGTCCCCTCGCGGGGCGCGCTGCGCTCGCCACGCTTCGGGCTCGGTGGCTCGCTGCGCTCGCCACACTATTCTATTCTCAACTCCACGCCGACGTGGATAGTAGGGCATGAAAAGGTCGGAGGACGCGTACCGCCGCCCCTCGCGGGCTCGCCACGCTTCGGGTTCACGTTGATGGCGGGGTGGCGTCAACTACTTTTGGGGGGACATTCCACTGGTCTGTGGGTTTTTTGGGGGTTTCTGGCCCATTTACCATTCTTCCCTATGCTGATTTGGGTAAATTGATCCATTTAACATTGTTTCCTATGGGAAATCGTGGTCATCGCGGGTAAATTGAGGCATTTAACATTGTTCCCTATGGGGAAATCGTGGGCATCGCGTCTGGACCATTTAAGCATTTTTAGGTGCACACGACGCGACCGACCCGATTTTTCACTGTTCTCAATGCATTTCAATGGAAAAATCAGGGGCATCGCGTCGGTCGCGTCGCAGGCCACTAAAAATTACCCCCGATGGCCGCGATTGTGGCCGTGCTAGGAAACAAGTACCGACATCACTTATATCTATAGTAATATTACAGGGACGTGACTGGGGAGGTGAGGGGATCTGGGAGTGTCACTGTGACATCACTTATATCTATAGTAATAATACAGGGACGTGACTGGGGAGGTGAGGGGATCTGGGAGTGTCACAGTGACATCACTGATATCTATAGTAATAATACAGGGACGTGACTGGGGAGGTGAGGGGATCTGGGAGCATCACTGTATCGTCACTTATATCTATAGTAATAATACAGGGACGTGACTGGGGAGGTGAGGGGATCTGGGAGCGTCACTGTGACGTCACTTATATCTATAGTAATAATACAGGGACATGACTGGGGAGGTGAGGGGATCTGGGAGCGTCACTGTGACATCACTTATATCTATAGTAATATTACAGGGACGTGACTAGGAAGGTGAGGGGATCTGGGAGTGTCATTGTGACATCACTTATATCTATAGTAATAATACAGGGACGTGAATGGGGAGGTGAGGGGATCTGGGAGTGTCATTGTGACATCACTTATATCTATATTAATAATACAGGGACATGACTGGGGAGGTGAGGGGATCTGGGAGCGTCACTGTGACATCACTTATATCTATAGTAATAATACAGTGACATGACTAGGGAGGTGAGGGGATCTGGGAGCGTCACTGTGACATCACTTACATCTATAGTAATAATACAGGGATGTGACTGGGGAGGTGAGGGGATCTGGGAGCGTCACAGTGACATCACTTATATCTATAGTAATAATACAGGGACGTGACTGGGGAGGTGAGCGGATCTGGGAGCGTCACTGTGACATCACTTATATCTATAGTAATATTACAGGGACGTGACTGGGGAGGTGAGGGGATCTGGGAGTGTCACTGTGACATCACTTATATCTATAGTAATAATACAGGGACGTGACTGGGGAGGTGAGGGGATCTGGGAGTGTCACAGTGACATCACTTATAGTAATAATAAAGGGTCATAACTGGGAGTGTCTACAGTGATAGTGTATTTTCTTATACACAGGGTTACATAGTAGTGAAGACCTCCAGTGATCATGAGACACCCAGTAACCGTCACTGTGTGTCAGAAGGACAGAAGAGGACCCAGATTCCCATCATGGTGCCTCCAGCTCACTCACTGTTACATGGGAAAGACAATGAGCAGAAGATCTTGGAACTCACCAACAAGATCATCCAGCTGCTGACTGGAGAGGTGACTGCTTGGAATGGGACATTATACAGTAACAATGGGGGATGTGACCGGAGAGGTGACTGCTGGCAATGGGACATTATACAGTAACACCGGGGATGTGACCGGAGAGGTGACTGCTGGGAATGGGGCATTTTACAGTAACACTGGGGGATGTGACCGGAGAGGTGACTGCTGGGAATGGGGCGTTATACAGTAACACCGGTAGATGTGACCGGAGAGGTGACTGCTGGGAATGGGGCACTATAGAGTAACACAGAGGGATGTGACCGGAGAGGTGACTGCTGGGAATGGGACATTATACAGTAACATTGGGGGATGTGACTGCTGGGAATGGAGCATTATACAGTAACACCGGGGGATGTGACTGCTGGGAATGGAGCATTATACAGTAACACCAGGGATGTGACCAAAGAGATGACTGCTGGGAATGGGGCATTATACAGTAACACCGGGGGATGTGACCAAAGAGATGACTGCTGGGAATGGGGCATTATACAGTAACACCGGGGGATGTGACCGGAGAGATGACTGCTGGGAATGGGGCATTATACAGTAACACCGGGGGATGTGACGGGAGAGGTGACTGCTGGGAATGGGGCATTATACAGTAACATCGGGGGATGTGACTGCTGGGAATGGAGCATTATACAGTAACACCAGGGATGTGACCAAAGAGATGACTGCTGGGAATGGGGCATTATACAGTAACACCGGGGAGATGTGACCGGAGAGATGACTGCCGGGAATGGTACATTATACGGGTGTGGTATAACACACCAACAGTTGGAATTCAGACAGTTATTAGCCCGACTTAGGAATCCCGACTGCACAGCAGGGGGAGCGCAATGAAGCCCCTTGCTGCTCTCGCCACCTATTTTATTCTCCCTCTATGGGGGTCGTGGACCCCCATGAGGGAGCATTCGGGATTCTGACGGAGTAATGACTGTCGGAATCCCTACTGTTGGTGAGCTGTCCGGCACCCCATTATACAGTAACAGCGGGGGATGTGACCGGAGAGGTGACTGCTGGGAATGGGACAATATACAGTAACCCCGGGGGATGTGTCTGGGTGATGACTGTATCACTGTGTGTGTATCAGGTTCCTATAAGGTGTCAGGATGTCGCTGTCTATCTCTCCATGGAGGAGTGGGAGTATGTAGAGGAACACAAGGGTCTGTACAAGGACGTGATGATGGAAAATTACCTGCCTCTCACATTACTGGGTAAGAGGAGACTTCAATTTATTGTAATGGGTAGAGCAGGTATGGGGGATGGGGGGGGGGGGGGGGGAGGTACGGGTGGGGATACCCCAGAGAGATGTCCCCGTCCTCTGTATTCCCAGGATAATCACATATATACAATGTCCTCAGTCACTGCGTGTCTCCTACAGATGGGCCCAGTAACAGAGATACACCAGAGAGATGTCCCCGTCCTCTGTATTCCCAGGATAATCACATATATACCATGTCCTCAGTCACTGTGTGTCTCCTACAGATGGGCCCAGTAACAGAGATACCCCAGAGAGATGTCCTCTGTATTCCCAGGATAATCACATATATACCATGTCCTCAGTCACTGTGTGTCTCCTACAGATGGGCCAGTAACAGGAATACCCCAGAGAGATGTCCCTGTCCTCTGTATTCCCAGGATAATCACATATATACCATGTCCTCAGTCACTGTGTGTCTCCTACAGATGGGCCAGTGACAGAGATACCCCAGAGAGATGTCCCCGTCCTCTGTATTCCCAGGATAATCACATATATACCATGTCCTCAGTCACTGTGTGTCTCCTACAGATGGGCCAGTAACAGGAATACCCCAGAGAGATGTCCCCGTCCTCTGTATTCCCAGGATAATCACATATATACCATGTCCTCAGTCGCTGCGTGTCTCCTACAGATGGGCCCAGTAACAGAGATACCCCAGAGAGATGTCCCCGTCCTCTGTATTCCCAGGATAATCACATATATACAACGTCCTCAGTCACTGTGTGTCTCCTACAGATGGGCCAGTAACAGGAATACCCCAGAGAGATGTCCCTGTCCTCTGTATTCCCAGGATAATCACATATATACCATGTCCTCAGTCACTGTGTGTCTCCTACAGATGGGCCAGTGACAGAGATACCCCAGAGAGATGTCCCCGTCCTCTGTATTCCCAGGATAATCACATATGTACCATGTCCTCAGTCACTGTGTGTCTCCTACAGATGGGCCAGTAACAGGAATACCCCAGAGAGATGTCCCCGTCCTCTGTATTCCCAGGATAATCACATATGTACCGTGTCCTCAGTCACTGTGTGTCTCCTACAGATGGGCCCAGTAACAGAGATACCCCAGAGAGATGTCCACGTCCTCTGTATTCCCAGGATAATCACATATATACCGTGTCCTCAGTCACTGCGTGTCTCCTACAGATGGGCCCAGTAACAGAGATACCCCAGAGAGATGTCCCCGTCCTCTGTATTCCCAGGATAATCACATATATACAATGTCCTCAGTCACTGCGTGTCTCCTACAGATGGGCCCAGTAACAGAGATACCCCAGAGAGATGTCCCCGTCCTCTGTATTCCCAGGATAATCACATATATACCATGTCCTCAGTCACTGCGTGTCTCCTACAGATGGGCCCAGTAACAGAGATACCCCAGAGAGATGTCCCCATCCTCTGTATTCCCAGGATAATCTCATATATACCATGTCCTCAGTCACTGCGTGTCTCCTACAGATGGGCCCAGTAACAGAGATACCCCAGAGAGATGTCCCCGTCCTCTGTATTCCAAGGATAATCACATATATACCGTGTCCTCAGTCACTGCGTGTCTCCTATAGATGGGCCCAGTAACAGAGATACCCCAGAGAGATGTCCCCGTCCTCTGTATTCCCAGGATAATCACATATATACCGTGTCCTCAGTCACTGCGTGTCTCCTACAGATGGGCCCAGTAACAGAGATACCCCAGAGAGATGTCCCCGTCCTCTGTATTCCCAGGATAATCACATATATACCGTGTCCTCAGTCACTGCGTGTCTCCTACAGATGGGCCCAGTAACAGAGATCCCCCAGAGAGATGTCCCCGTCCTCTGTATTCCCAGGATAATCACATATATACCGTGTCCTCAGTCACTGCGTGTCTCCTACAGATGGGCCCAGTAACAGCGATACCCCAGAGAGATGTCCCCGTCCTCTGTATTCCCAGGATAATCACATATATACCATGTCCTCAGTCACGGCGTGTCTCCTACAGATGGGCCCAGTAACCGAGATACCCCAGAGTGATGTCCCCGTCCTCTGTATTCCCAGGATAATCACATATATACAATGTCCTCAGTCACTGCGTGTCTCCTACAGATGGGCCCAGTAACAGATATACCCCAGAGAGATGTCCCCGTCCTCTGTATTCCCAGGATAATCACATATATACCATGTCCTCAGTCACTGCGTGTCTCCTACAGATGGGCCCAGTAACAGAGATACCCCAGAGAGATGTCCCCGTCCTCTGTATTCCCAGGATAATCACATATATACCATGTCCTCAGTCACTGCGTGTCTCCTACAGATGGGCCCAGTAACAGAGACACCCCAGAGAGATGTCCCCGTCCTCTGTATTCCCAGGATAATCACATATATACCATGTCCTCAGTCACTGCGTGTCTCCTACAGATGGGCCCAGTAACAGATACCCCAGAGAGATGTCCCCGTCCTCTGTATTCCCAGGATAATCACATATATACCATGTCCTCAGTCACTGCGTGTCTCCTACAGATGGGCCCAGTAACAGATACCCCAGAGAGATGTCCCCGTCCTCTGTATTCCCAGGATAATCACATATATACCATGTCCTCAGTCACTGCATGTCTCCTACAGATGGGCCCAGTAACAGAGATACCCCAGAGAGATGTCCCCGTCCTCTGTATTCCCAGGATAATCACATATATACCATGTCCTCAGTCACTGCGTGTCTCCTACAGATGGGCCCAGTAACAGATACCCCAGAGAGATGTCCCCGTACTCTGTATTCCCAGGATAATCACATATATACCATGTCCTCAGTCACTGCGTGTCTCCTACAGATGGGCCCAGTAACAGAGATACCCCAGAGAGATGTCCCCGTCCTCTGTATTCCCAGGATAATCACATATATACCATGTCCTCAGTCACTGTGTGTCTCCTACAGATGGGCCCAGTAACAGAGATACCCCAGAGAGATGTCCCCGTCCTCTGTATTCCCAGGATAATCACATATATACAATGTCCTCAGTCACTGCGTGTCTCCTACAGATGGGCCCAGTAACAGAGATACCCCAGAGAGATGTCCCCGTCCTCTGTATTCCCAGGATAATCACATATATACAATGTCCTCGGTCACTGCGTGTCTCCTACAGATGGGCCCAGTAACAGAGATACCCCAGAGAGATGTCCCCGTCCTCTGTATTCCCAGGATAATCACATATATACAATGTCCTCGGTCACTGCGTGTCTCCTACAGATGGGCCCAGTAACAGATTGCCCCAGAGAGATGTCCCCGTCCTCTGTATTCCCAGGATAATCACATATATACCATGTCCTCGGTCACTGTGTGTCTCCCACAGATGGGCCCAGTAACAGAGATACCCCAGAGAGATGTCCCCGTCCTCTGTATTCCCAGGATAATCACATATATACAGTGTCCTCAGTCACTGCGTGTCTCCTACAGATGGGGCCCAGTAACAGAGATACCCCAGAGAGATGTCCCCGTCCTCTGTATTCCCAGGATATCACATATATACCATGTCCTCAGTCACTGTGTGTCTCCTACAGATGGGCCCAGTAACAGAGATACCCCAGAGAGATGTCCCCGTCCTCTGTATTCCCAGAATAATCACATATATACAGTGTCCTCAGTCACTGCGTGTCTCCTACAGATGGGGCCCAGTAACAGAGATACCCCAGAGAGATGTCCCCGTCCTCTGTATTCCCAGGATAATCACATATATACCATGTCCTCAGTCACTGTGTGTCTCCTACAGATGGGCCAGTAACAGAGATACCCCAGAGAGATGTCCCTGTCCTCTGTATTCCCAGGATAATCACATATATACCATGTCCTCAGTCACTGCGTGTCTCCTACAGATGGGCCCAGTGACAGAGATACCCCAGAGAGATGTCCCCGTCCTCTGTATTCCCAGGATAATCACATATATACCATGTCCTCAGTCACTGTGTGTCTCCTACAGATGGGCCCAGTAACAGAGATACCCCAGAGAGATGTCCCCGTCCTCTGTATTCCCAGGATAATCACATATATACCATGTCCTCAGTCACTGTGTGTCTCCTACAGATGGGCCCAGTAACAGAGATACCCCAGAGAGATGTCCCTGTCCTCTGTATTCCCAGGATAATCACATATATACCATGTCCTCAGTCACTGTGTGTCTCCTACAGATGGGCCCAGTAACACAGATACCTCAGAGAGATGTCCCCGTCCTCTGTATTCCCAGGATAATCACATATATACCATGTCCTCAGTCACTGTGTGTCTCCTAGAGATGGGCCCAGTAACAGAGATACCCCAGAGAGATGTCCCCGTCCTCTGTATTCCCAGGATAATCACATATATACCATGTCCTCAGTCACTGTGTGTCTCCTACAGATGGGCCCAGTAACACAGATACCTCAGAGAGATGTCCCCGTCCTCTGTATTCCCAGGATAATCACATATATACCATGTCCTCAGTCACTGTATGTCTCCTACAGATGGGCCCAGTAACAGAGATCCCCCAGAGAGATGTCCCCGTCCTCTGTATTCCCAGGATAATCACATATATACCATGTCCTCAGTCACTGCGTGTCTCCTACAGATGGTCCCAGTAACAGAGATACCCCAGAGAGATGTCCCTGTCCTCTGTATTCCCAGGATAATCACATATATACCATGTCCTCAGTCACTGTGTGTCTCCTACAGATGGGCCCAGTAACAGAGATACCCCAGAGAGATGTCCCCGTCCTCTGTATTCCCAGCACTGTACAGAGGAGACTCACAGGACCCCACAGGAGGATCAGGTAGGTGGGATTTAGAGTCTCCCCAATATACCAAAGTGACTGTCACTATATGAATTGCAGTGTGTGTGTGTGTGTGTGTGTTATACACTGATATTCTACTTTGTAATCTCCATAACATCAGACAATACTAAGTGATATTTTTTTAGGTTCGTTGTGAAGATCTAGAGCCAAAAACGATTCGAGTTACTGCGCTATTATCCAATTAATTATTGCACCATGGATGAATACACTCACACAAATAAATTACAATTAATCAATGGTATATCACATTTACTATAAAGATATAAAATATACAATATATTCCAGGTGGCCACCTAGGAAAAAAACATACATAAAACAGATATTGACATCACTTTGAATACATATATAATAAAAAAATGGAATAATAAAATATTGGGATTAAATGCGTGTATATTTCTTTAAGAATTAAAGTGCTCCCAGTCCAGCGTCCACGACCTGCTGACTTATATGGTCAAATGCAAATATAACCTCAGGTATTGTAGCTGTGGGTATTACAGTTAGTGTCTCTGGATAATATTTTTCAATTAGTTGAATATATAGCAGCCATCCAAAAACAAGGTAACCCTGTTTAGGGCATTAGATGGAGTGATAGATTCTGTATGCGCAAATTTAGCGCTTCTCTCACCTGCGCTTTTGTGCGCTCGATGGACTCGGAGTGAGTCACAGCTGGAGTGTCCCTCCGGTTGGTGTGGGTGAGTGGGGAGCTGGACCCTGGATGTTACGGCTGGTCACTGCTCAACCCACCTTGCCCGAGCCTGTTGTTTGAATAAGCAGTGGCTGGCGTCTCTCTCACCGGCGCATTTGACCATATAAGTCAGCAGGTCGTGGACGCTGGACTGGGAGCACTTTAAGTCTTAAAGAAATATACACGCATTTATCCCAATATTTTATTATTCCATTTTTTTTATTATATATGTATTCAAAGTGATGTCAATATCTGTTTTATGTATGTTTTTTTCCTAGGTGGCCACCTGGAATATATTGTATATTTTATATCTTTATAATAAATGTGATATACCATTGATTAATTCTAATTCTATTTGTGTGAGTGTGTTCATCCATGGTGCAATAATTAATTGGATAATAGCGCAGTAACTCTAATCGTTTTTGGCTCTAGATGTGTTTTATCACTACATCAGTGCATGAGACTAAATCTCTCTGTGCACGGATGTGAGATAATTCTATGCACACACACTTGTGCATAAAAGAGAACTGCAGCTGAGTTATACTTTTACCTATATAAATTTTTTTTATAAACTTTTATTTATAAAAAAACTATATTTCTTGTATACATCAGATAGCGCCTAAATTAACACTATTTTATAGTGGCTGGTTCATTGTGAAGATCTGTCTGATATTAAGGCTGAAGAAATAAAGGGAGAAGAAGAGACGGATGTGACTGATATTAAGGCAGAAGGAGAAGAGTCTTGTGTGACAGATAAGAAAGAAGATACAGAGACAGAAGACACATATATGAGGGATGATCAGCAGTGTAAGGAGGAGGAAATCCCTACAGATACCAGCACAGGTGAGGAATAATCACTTATTATATACTATCTGACCTGCCCGGGAAAACCTTTTTTTTTTTTTTTTTTTTATTCCAAAATTGCTGTAAAATTTCGTCTTATGCTGCGCCAAAGGCCCAAGATTGTAAATTGTTAAAACATCCACCGTAATGTTAGTGTTTGCATTGATACTCATTGACAGCAATGAAGTCAGGTGTGGTGGTGGTGTTTCAAACACACCGCTCCTGACTTTATAGTTTGTGTGTGTTGATGAATTCTACATCCACTCCTGAGATTTAGCACCTATAATGCATTTATTTTTTTCTGTGTTCTGTGTGTGCTGTACTGTTTTTGTGTATGTGGTGTTATGGGTGTATGTGTATCTCTCCAATGTGTAAGTGTGTGCGGTGCGCTACGTATAAATGTGTGTGTTGTGTATCTGCAATGTTTAAGTGTGTGTTTTGTAGTGAATATGGGTGTGTGGTGTGTTGTATTGTGTGTATCTGTCCAATGTGTAAGTGTGTGAGTTGTGTAACATATATATATGTGTGTGTGGTGTGATGTGTGGTTTATGTATATCCCCAATTTTTCCTAAATGTTGAAATTCTCCACCACAATGTTAGAATGTGTTTGCATTCATACCCAATGACGGCAATGACTTTTACCTTTGGAGCTGTGCAATGAGATGTGTGCAGAACCGCGCATCTCATCAGTCCCAACCAATGTACCGTGTATGGGCACCATTAGATTAGTGCCCGACGAAGGTGGACATGTTGTTCATGTTCTCCTTCCTGTAGGGTTAGTTATTAGGGGATTTTCATGAATGAAATCACCTAAGCGCCATTTATCCACCAACCTTTCTTCTGTCCTATTGGGGGCTGAGGGTGAAGGCCTTGTGTGTTATATAGGTTGCACTGGTGTCGTATTTGCACAGAAGTGTATCTGTATACAATCAGCATGTGAGGAGGACGGGCAGCGCTGCCATTACCTGTCCATGCCGCGGGACTGCCGGGGAAACCCCACCGCCACTATGGTTCGTGCTGGGGTTCCCAGCTTCAGAGACCTCCGGATGCCCAGACCTGCTGTGCTCAGCGAGAGTCTCCTGCCCCAAGCCTGTCCGCATCCGGCAGTGCGTTGGGGCAGAGGTGAGTAGCCTGCCGGTAACCGGACTAGCGGGGGTCTCGGCAGTACAAATACAGCGGTCTGTTGCCATTTTAAAAGAGGGCACCATAATGATGGGGGCGGAGCTTCCCTCCTGGTTACTCTTCCTGCTCCCAGGTTATGGCAGGTCTATCAAGGGAGCTCCTAGCAGCCCGTAAGGAAAGGGAAGCTGCTAGACAACCAGTTCATCAGCCGCCAGAACCAGCCTGGGCTCAGGCGCTGGCCTCTTCGGTGGCTAGTTTGTCTAAGGCTTTAGTCCTCTCTAAATCTCCTAGAAAAAATTACCACTAGGCGCTTTGGATATAGAAAATGAACCAATCACATATGTAAAAAAGTTTTATTGTAAAACATTAAAAATAAGAGAAATCTACACATAACATTTAAGAAAATATATATCAAGAAAAAATGTATAGGGGTAACTTGCAGTCCGAATTGGTGTTGAATTGCCGCTTCGGTTGTATAGCCGGCTGGCACACACTTAGTAAACGAGCAATGTCCACATTTGCTCTATAGCGTCTTCAGCGTCTCCCTGCTGAGCCGCCGGAATGTGTAACCGGGTTAGGCTTCCAGGCTTGATGGGGAGAGGGAGCTGTGGTAAGCCGGGCAGGAGGCTGTGTGTGGCCGAATAACAGCGCCTGCCGGGATTTGCGCGCGTCGCTGCAGAGATCTCCGTGCTCGGGGTTTGCTGAATGCTAAATGCACGATGTGCTGGGTCCCCTCAGTTTGCACTGATTTAAGGCTGGAGCTTGTGGGTCCTCAAGACGCGTTTCGCCGCACACTGGGCGGCTTTATCAATTGGAATAACTGAGAGCCTATCTTTGCCCTTATTTATATCCGTTCTGGGTCGTTACAGCTCTTTGTGATTAGGCTGAAGCCGATCATGAGCTTTCAGTTTTAGCATTACATCTACGCGTGTACTATTTGTAAATTGTTTTATAGACAGTGCATTCCTAATTGTATACTTTAACATTTATCAATTATTATTTATGCTGACAGGTATTTAGAGTTCAAAGGAGATTGGACCATAACACATTTAAAATGATAATAATATGTGATACAAAATGGCAATAATATTCATTTTAAAAGCAAGTCCTATGCTGTTCATTCTTAGATTACGTCATCAACAATGGTTATAGCAACATAAGGAATTAATACAGATATATAAATGATAGTAGTAATAAAAATAATAGTTATTATAATCATGAAATAAATAAAAAGTAATAGTAATAATACTAATAATATATTTTTTTTTTGTTAGCACAATCCGTATTTAACATCTTTGTTTTATAAAAAATATATGTAGCGGTGCCGCTCTCTAAATCTCCTCCTCATTTAATGGATCAGTTGGTCACCAGCAAGTTGTTAGACAGCCATTAGGTCGACATGCAGGAAGGTCGATGGGGTCATTAGGTCAACATGGGGTTTTTCGCTTTTTTTTTTTTACCCGAATTTTGACACTGTCGACAGACACATGTTAAAGTGCACCGCGTCCCCTCTAGGGTGGCCAATCCCGGGATCGGGATCGGCGGGATCCCGGGATTTGGCCCCCAAAACGCCGGGATTCCAATCGGGATTTCGGGATTAGACTGCGCATGCGCGCAGTCTAATGCCGGGCAGCGTCTGAGCATCGCTCAGACGCTGCCCGACTTCTCCCGGCAGCACTGTGTGCAGCGTGACCTCTCAGCGTGAGATCAGGGGTCACGCTGCGCAGGCAGAGGACGCGCCCGGCATTGTAATGCCGTGCCGGACAGCGCACCCAAGCACCCACCCGCCCAGCCCAAGCACCCAGCCAGCCAGCGCGCCCACTCGCCCAGCCCAAGCGCCCACAGCCAGCGCGAAGCCAGCACGCCAGCGGCATGGACGACCCGTCCCCCCACAACCGGCAACCATCAAATATAAGTTTGTGGGGCAGTCTTTTAATTAGGAAAGCCAATCCCGGGAATCCCGGGATTGAGCATTTTTCAATCCCGAATCCCGGGATTGAAAAAATGCCCCGGGATTGGCTTCCCTAGTCCCCTCGCATGGCTCGCTGCGCCAGAAATAATTATGTGAGAGGATGAAGTGTATGTTCTCCATAATGAAATGAATTTGTGAGTTCTTTAAAGATGAGTCTGTTGAAAGGAAATGTCTTACATGGTCACATCCTTTGTCATGTTTGTCACAAGCCTGGTGGAAAAAAAATCCATACAGAACAAAGGGTTCTTCAAATGTTTAAATTGCAAATCATGTAGAAACGGCAAGGGATCAACCAAATCAATAAATAACATCAAATCAAACTGGTAAAGAATACAAAATCAGTGACCATCTTTCCTGCGACTCAGAGGAGGTATTATATTTACTGGAATGCAGAGGCGGATTGGCCCACTGGGAAACCGGGCCATTTCCCGGTGGGCCGGTCCAGATTCCCCACTGGCAGAGCCGTCGACTGTGCCTCCGGGGCTGGCGTCATCCTAGGTGCAAGTTGGATGCATCGCTTAAGGCGATATGCTCGGTGGCGGGGGGGTTATGTTGCGACCAGCCATGGTGGGCTGCTGGGTGAACAAAGCAATGGAGACCTGGGCTGCTCAATTCATACAGAGTTTACGTGCAGGTGCTCCAATCGAAGAGATTGCCAGTTTAGCTGAACATGTACAGGAATCCGCTATGTATCTCGGAGAAGGTTCAAAAGATGTCTGTCTTGTCTGTTTCTGCATGTCGAACCCTATGGTTACGACAGTGGCAGGCTAATTCTGAATCGAAGAAAGCAGTAGAGGCTCTTCCATTCATGGGTTTCGTTTCGTTTGGGGAGGAATTAGACAAATGGATATCACTGGCCCTTGGCCACACCTCCTCGACACTACACTGGACCTTCCTTTCGGCCGACGGCATGTTTCGGGTCGCATCAGAGGAGCGGCCTCTTCATCCAGAGTTTTCAGAGGCTGAGGTAGAGTCTCTGCTCCTTTCTCCCAAACAGAGGGAGCTCAAGCTGCCAACCGCTCTCAGACCCAGTGGATGACGGGCATCTGGCCCACCTGGGAAACCCCATAGTGGCAGAGCCGAATTTCCCGTGAGGCACGTGCCTAGGGGCGGCACATGTTTGGGGGCGGCACTTGGATGCCTGTGATAGTACTGTCAGCCCAAAATGTACCAATAACTGCAAAATATCCACTGTACTGTACTATATTCCATCTTAAATAGAGTGTAAATGGATAGGACATGCAGTTACTGCCCCTGTAAACTGCTCTACTTAGTAAACATTATTGTTGTGCCTAGGGGCGCCCTCATCCCTAAATAGTGGGAGGACGACTTTGGCTGTTTCAGGATGTTTAGAAAGACACTTGCCTAGATGCATGGGTAAAGGAACTCGTTCTTTCTTCAAGATTCCAAGATGATTTTTCTTTCACCTGCTCATTCACGATTCTTCACTACCGGGTTACCGGCATCGAAGGATACGTTTCTAGCAGTGTCCGCCCTTCTAAATGCAGGAGTGATCATTCCAGTATCCTCCACACAGCAAAAACAGGGTTTTTATTTCTGTTCCTAGTCTCAAAACCGGATGGTTAGGTGAGACCGATCCTCAATTTCAAGGATCTCAATCTTTTCTCTGTAAAATATTGGTTCAAGATGGAATCCCATCAGTCATTGCTTTGCTGGACCAGGGAGAATTCCTTGTGTCAATCGATGTAAAGGATCATCTACGCACCACGATTTGGCCTCCTCACCAACAATACTTGCGATTCACCATCAGATCCGCTCACCTCCAGTTCAGAGCCCTGCCGTTCAGACTCTCATCCGCACCCAGTTTCAAAGGTGATGGCGGTGATGAAGAGCATACTCCGTCTACAAGGAATAACAATTATTCCAGGGATCATACTTCCAGAGATCAGCTTCTTCAGGATTTACAGAGGACTTAGTTCAGAATCCTGCCGTGCTGTTGAAGAGGGGACTATCAAAAATCTCAGTTGGAACCATCCCAGAGGCTGGTTTTTCGAGGCACGGTACTGGACACCGTCATGGCTCGGATTTTCCTACCACAGGACAAAAAAAAAGTGTCAGTGCACATTTGTATCCAGCTCCTAGGACGGATGGTGGCTGTTTATTGTGGCAGTTCCCTAAGGTCGTTTTCACCCCAGGCCTTTTCAGCTAGACCTGCTACATCAATGGTTGGGCTCACATCTTTTCCTTCACAAGTGAGTTCGTTTATCACCAACAACCAGACTATCCCTCCTTTGGTGGTTAGACTCTAAAACACCACTTGGAGGGGCGGAGGTTCAAGCTTTTTCCAGTGGACTCTACTCACTACAGATGCGAGTCTAAAGGTGCATATACACGTACAGATTTTCTGTCTGATCTATCTGGTGGGAACAAAAACCTGGAAATGTATGGGAGCAACTGACACTTAAAAACAGACAGTGATCAGTCAGACAAATTGTTTAATCATTCTGATATAACAAATTTATCAACGCATATATTTTTTTTCTGTTTTCCTGCATTTGGGTGGAAATTTTTGATTGTCATATGCTCCTATACATTTCCAGGTTTTTGTTCCCGCCAGATAGATCAGACCGAAAATCTGTACGTGTGTACGCACCTTATGCGGTTGGGGCGCATTGATGACGGGAGCCCATTTCAAGGGAACCTGATCTCTGACAGAGTTAACCTTACCAATCAACATCTTAGATCTGAGAGTAATCTTTTGCGCTCTATAATCAGCCCACACTTCTTCAAGGATGGGTGGTGAGAGTCCAAACGGACAATGCCACGGCTGTGGCGTACATAAACCGCCAAGGCGAGATGAGGAGTCGCACAGCCATGAAGGAGGTGACCAGAATCTTACTTTTGGCAGAAAGGTACACTGAGGCTCTATCGGTGATTTTCAAACCAGGGGTAGAAAATTGGGAAGCCAACTTCCTGAGTCGGCTGGTCGTGGATCCGGGGAGTGGTCTCTCCACCCTCAGGTGTTCCACATGCTGACACTGAGATGGGGACACAAATACAATAAAAAATGACAGAAATTTGACCGCGCTCATTGAGCTCTTACCACCTGGACTACTGGGTGGTCAGGGTACAGTCCTTTCCAAATTCTTTTTCACATAATTTTATTATACTTTGATAACGGAGACTTATTTATGTGTCCTTTATAACCCTTAAATATAATGGCAAACACTCAAATAATTGCAGGCCAACACAAACTTGAAAAAATGTATGACAAAGCTTTACTTGCAAGATAGCTTAATTACAGGTATTTGCAAATGCAGACTAACACAAGAGACATAAAATTGATTAGCTAATACTTAAACAATAATTCTAAATCAAATCAAAATGGAAACCTATTAAGGACAGTGATCCGCCATTAAACCTCATTTCATAGTTACATCCAGCCCCCTGCTTGCCTGTTCTTCCTCAACTGCCTGCCCCTTCCTTCTCTAACGCTAATATTTAAACCTTAATTACATTAATTACTCATAAGCATTGAGTCTTATTGGCAAGCTCTACTTTCAATCATGATGTCATAATTAACCCAACACCCAACTTCCTTGTTACTAGGGAAAGATTCAGTGGCCTTGGGGTCTATGCATGTGTGGCCCTGTTCTCATAATGTTGACAAGTTTGTGGAGACTAGCTGGCTGTCCTTGCTCTACTATACTGTCAACATCACATTCTTAAACTTATAAAACCAAAAACAGTTTTCTATAAGAAATCACTTTTCCAGCACTGCTCTGAATCTTCAGCCATTTTATAATGTTTTTATGCAAGTCATAGTTGGTTGCTGACAAACACCTGCTACTTAGCGCAAAGGGCAGTCCTCATATGCCGTGGCTAGTAGCTTGTGCAACAAGCTAACGCCAACTGCAGCAATAATAAAAGTATTTAAGAAAACAGTGTAATAAAAGCATAGAATTGTTGATGCGTTATTTCTGTTTTAACATCTTCCACAAAGTTTATAACCTATGAAGATACCAAGCGAGACTGTGTAAGCTAACGTGTGCGCCTACTTTTGAATTGCTTGTATGGTGTGGTAGTCTGGATAAAAGATACCTTTATCGGTTTTATAAAATATGTGTGAATGTAAGCATTGTATAAGAGAATAATCTTCCATCACTGTGGTGTCCCACTAAGAAGGAAAGAACTTATCACAACCCATAGCAGAAGAGTCGGTACTTATGTAGTATCTGGACTGCCGATTTTGTGATTGTATGCCTTACCTTAAGGCATACAATCAGATGCGATTCAATGCGATTTTGCATAGGATTCAATGTTAAGAAGGTCCTGTTCATTTCCCCACTATCCAAGTGGGCATAGAGTTGATTTTATATAGCGTGGCGAGCGCAGCGAGCCACCGAGCCCGAAGCGTGCCCCGCGAGGGGACGCATATTTCTTAAAAAGTATTCTGTGTCCCCTCGCGGGGCTCGCCACGCTTCGGGCTTGGTGGCTCGCTACGCTCGCCACAGGTTTATATCCAACTTCATGCCCACTTGGATAGTGGGGAAAGGAAAAGGACCCCTTTTTCCCATTGAATTCTATGTTAAAATGGACTCAGACCATTTTAACATTGAATCCTATGGAAAAATCTTGACCCATCGCATCGCATACGATTTGGTCGCATGCGATGCGATCCGATCAGATTTCTAAATCGGACGCCCAGATACTACATAAGTACCGAAGAGTCTTTTTGGATTTCCCCTTCTGATCAGAAACTGATTTAAAAAAAAAAACTGGTTACACTATGATCTTTTTCATCTGTTCTTTCTACATTTTATAAACTTTGTAGAAGAATAAGAAAATCATGTGAAAAAGAATTTGGAAAGAACTGTACCCTGACCATCCAGTAGTCCAGGTGGTAAGAGTGCAATTTAAGGAATTATCTAATATATTTTTCTTGAAACTGAGATGGGGACGTCCACAGGTCGATCTCGTGGTGTCCAGAACAAATCAACACCCCCTGTATTTCGTGAGATCCCGAGACCCTGAAGCTCTTCAAGTAGACGCTTTAGTGGCTTCCAGGTCGCTTATCTATTTCCTCCATTTCCGTTACTGCCGCATCTCTTACACCGCATAAAGAAGGTTGGGAGCTTTAAAGGTGCAGGTCTCGGCTTTGTCCATGTTTTTGTTTCCAAAAAGTTGTCTCTCCTGGCAGAAGTGCAAACATTTTTTTCAGGGTGTACTTAGGTTGCAGTGTCTTTTTGTTGCACCTTCTGCTCCTTGGGACCTGCAGTTGGTTCTGTCCTTTTTACAGTCCTCGGTTTTCGAGCCATTGGATTCGATGGCTTTCAGATCTCTCCTTTTAAAGTGGTACTGCTTCTTGCCTTAGCCTCCACAAGGAGTTCTCTCCTTCCCAAGGTGGTTTCCAGTTTTCATTTAAATCAGCCAATTGTAGTTCTGGTCTTTTCAGAGGATTCCCCTGCTTCCAGGTCCCTTGACGTGGTATGGGCTCTTCGCATTTATGTGGCTACTGCAGCCTCATTGTGAAAATCTGATTGTCTATTTGTTCGCTATGATGCGGCTCATAAGAGATGGCCTGTCTCAAAACAAACTTTGGCCCGTTAGCTTCGCTTGGTCATTGACCCGTTAGCTTCGCATATGTGGCGGATTCTAGGGTTCATCCAGTTTCCATTTCGGCAAATTCAACTAGGTCTGTGGCTTCCTCATGGCAGCTGCCAGGGGGGCGGTGTCTTGGTCTAGCTGTCATACGTTTCTAAAAAATTTCAGGTTTAATACTTCTTCGACCCTGTCCTCTCATTTCAGACAAATGGTGCTGCAGGGTTCCCAGTGCTCTGGGACCATGTTGGGGGCTCTGGGACTTCCCCAATGTGAACATCTCCAGTGTCTCCTGCTGCATGAGGAGAAAATTGGGATTTTGGTACTTACCAGGTAAATCCTTTTCGCCAATTCCACAGGAGACACTGGAAGCCCACCCAGCACTGGTTCTTTACCTGCCATGGTGTATTGTTATGTTGTTGTTGTTTATTGCTTGCGTTATCTGTTCTTTTGTTATGTGTGTGTGTGTGTATTTGTTTCTGTTTCTTCTTGTCTAATCTTTCAGCTCTTTTAGTTCCTAGGACTGCAGTGAGGGAGGGTTATAGAGTGGGAGGAGCAGCCGCACTATGTTACATTTCTTACAGTGTCATGCTCCCAGTGACTACCAATCTATAACTAACTGTGAACATCTCCTGTGGAGTCACTGTGTGTTACCAGCCCAGAGATCTGACCAGTCTCCTCCCCACACTCTCTGGTGTATCTCATACATCAGGAGCCATCAGCCCCTATTATACTCCTGCTCTCCCCCTCACATCATGTCACTGTGTGTTACCAGCCCAGAGATCTGACCAGTGTCCTCCCCACACTCTCTGGTGTATATCATACATCAGGAGCCATCAGCCCCTATTATACTCCTGCTCTCCCCCTCACATCATGTCACTGTGTGTTACCAGCCCAGAGATCTGACCAGTCTCCTCCCCGCACTCTCTGGTGTATCTCATACATCAGGAGCCATCAGCCCCTATTATACGCCTGCTCTCCCCCTTACATCATGTCACTGTGTGTTACCAGCCCAGAGATCTGACCAGTCTCCTCCCCGCACTCTCTGGTGTATCTCATACATCAGGAGCCATCAGCCCCTATTATACTCCTGCTCTCCCCTTCACATCATGTCACTGTGTTACCAGAGATCTGACCAGTCTCCTCCCCACACTCTGGTGTATATCATACATCAGGAGCCATCAGCCCCTGTTATACTCCTGCTCTCCCCCTCACATCATGTCACTGTGTGTTACCAGAGATCTGACCAGTCTCCTCCCCACACTCTCCGGTGTATCTCATACATCAGGAGCCATTAGCCCCTATTATACTCCTGCTCTCCCGTCACATCATGTCACTGTTTGTTACCAGTCCAGAGATCTGACCAGTCTGCTCCCCACACTCTCTGGTGTATCTCATACATCAGGAGCCATCAGCCCCTATTATACTCCTGCTCTCCCCTCACATCATGTCACTGTGTGTTACCAGAGATCTGACCAGTCTCCTCCCCACACTCTCTGGTGTATCTCATACATCAGGAGCCATCAGCCCCTATTACACTCCTGCTCTCCCCCTCACATCATGTCACTGTGTGTTACCAGCCCAGAGATCTGACCAGTCTCCTCCCCACACACTCTGGTGTATCTCATACATCAGGAGCCATCAGCCCCTATTATACTCCTGCTCTCCCGTCACATCATGTCACTGTGTGTTACCAGTCCAGAGATCTGACCAGTCTCCTCCCCACACTCTCTGGTGTATCTCATACATCAGGAGCCATCAGCCCCTATTATACTCCTGCTCTCCCCCTCACAAAATATCACTGTGTGTTACCATCCCAGAGATCTGACCAGTCTGCTCCCCACACTCTCTGGTGTATCTCATACATCAGGAGCCATCAGCCCCTATTATACTCCTGCTCTCCCGTCACATCATGTCACTGTGTGTTACCAGTCCAGAGATCTGACCAGTCTGCTCCCCACACTCTCTGGTGTATCTCATACATCAGGAGCCATCAGCCCCTATTGTACTCCTGCTCTCCCCCTCACATCATGTCACTGTGTGTTACCAGCCCAGAGATCTGACCAGTCTCCTCCCCACACTCTCTGGTATATCTCATACATCAGGAGCTATCAGCCCCTATTATACTCCTGCTCTCCCCCTCACATCATGTCACTGTGTGTTACCAGCCCAGAGATCTGACCAGTCTCCTCCGCCTACACTCTCTGGTGTATCTCATACATCAGGAGCCATCAGCCCCTATTATACTCCTGCTCTCCCCATCACATCATGTCACTGTGTGTTATCAGCCCAGAGATCTGACCAGTCTCCTCCCCGCACTCTCTGGTGTATCTCATACATCAGCAGCCATCAGTCCCTATTATACTCCTGCTCTCCCCCTCACATCATGTCACTGTGTGTTACCAGCCCAGAGATCTGACCTGTCTCCTCCCCACACTCTCTGGTGTATCTCATACATCAGGAGACATCAGCCCCTATTATACTCCTGCTCTCCCCCTCACATGTCACTGTGTGTTTCCAGCCCAGAGATCTGACCAGTCTCCTGCGCCTACACTCTCTGGTGTATCTCATACATCAGCAGCCATCAGCCCCTATTATACTCCTGCTCTCCCCCTCACATCATGTCACTGTGTGTTACCAGCCCAGAGATCTGACCAGTCTCCTCCCCACACTCTCTGGTGTATCTCATACATCTGGAGCCATCAGACCCTATTATACTCCTGCTCTCCCCTCACATCATGTCACTTTGTGTTACCAGCCCAGAGATCTGACCAGCCTCCTCCCCGCACTCTCTGGTGTATCTCATACATCAGGAGCCATCAGCCCCTATTATACTCCTGCTCTCCCCTCACATCATGTTACTGTGTGTTACCAGCCCAGAGATCTGACCAGTCTCCTCCCCACACTCTCTGGTGTATCTCATACATCTGGAGCCATCAGACCCTATTATACTCCTGCTCTCTCCTTCACATCATGTCACTTTGTGTTACCAGCCCAGAGATCTGACCAGTCTCCTCCCCACACTCTCTGGTGTATCTCATACATCTGGAGCCATCAGACCCTATTATACACCTGCTCTCTCCTTCACATCATGTCACTGTGTGTTACCAGCCCAGAGATCTGACCAGTCTCCTCCCCACACTCTCTGGTGTATCTCATACATCTGGAGCCATCAGACCCTATTATACTCCTGCTCTCCCCTCACATCATGTCACTTTGTGTTACCAGCCCAGAGATCTGACCAGTCTCCTCCCCACACTCTCTGGTGTATCTCATACATCTGGAGCCATCAGACCCTATTATACACCTGCTCTCTCCTTCACATCATGTCACTGTGTGTTACCAGCCCAGAGATCTGACCAGTCTCCTCCCCACACTCTCTGGTATATCTCATACATCAGCAGCCATCAGCCCCTATTATACTCCTGCTCTCCCCTCACATCATGTCACTGTGTGTTACCAGAGATCTGACCAGTCTCCTCCCCACACTCTCTGGTGTATCTCATACATCAGGAGCCATCAGCCCCTATTATACTCCTGCTCTCCCCCTCACATCATGTCACTGTGTGTTACCAGCCCAGAGATCTGACCAGTCTCCTCCCTACACTCTCTGGTGTATCTCATACATCAGGAGCCATCAGCCCCTATTATACTCCTGCTCTCCCCTCACATCATGTCACTGTGTGTTACCAGCCCAGACATCTGACCAGTCTCCTCCCCGCACTCTCTGGTGTATCTCATACATCAGGAGCCATCAGCACCTATTATACTCCTGCTCCCCCCTCACATCATGTCACTGTGTGTTACAGCCCAGACATCTGACCAGTCTCCTCCCCACCGCTGGTATATATCAGCTCCTGGTGTCTTAAGGACTTCCTTTTCCTGTAACCCCCGGTGCTGTAAAGTGACCTGTCGCTTTGCAGCATCACTTTACTGCACTAGGGGTCACAGCTCAGCAGGAGGCCCTGTAGACTGGAAGCAATCCCCTGGGGAGGTGAGTATGATTGTTTTTTACACTGTGATCAGCATGTGTGACACAGGACACACACAGCTGATCACCCTGGCCCCGTCCCCGCACAGCTCTCTCTGCCTAGGAACAGAGAGAGCTGTGCAGAAGCCCAGAATTTGCACCTGAGCCCTGCAATTCCCCAGCTGAAGCTGCATTATTATCACAGGGTATTTGACTCTTTTTTAGTTTTGGTTAATTTGGCTAGATCACGTTCCTATTAGAAGTATGGGAGATGTGATCTGCTTACAAAAAAAAATGCGAACTGAAGGGTTTTGATCAGTTGATTTACACTACACGGGAGCGCGCATTGGGATCCAGTATGCATCTAATGTACAAAAACCATTCGATTTTCTATTTGACTTTGCTTCTGTAAGCCTATCTCACCATGTGTGTGCTCTATTAGAGATATATCTGTGGACGGATCGGGCAGCGTGTTCTCCATACACCCTGCCCAACCCATAGTGACTGATGTCATAACTGGGCGTGTGCCATTATATGCGCCGGCCAATGCAGCTGCTGATCACCGCCGGCTCCTGCAGCGGGTGTACGGGAGGTCAGGAGATCACCCTCACACACAGCGCCATCTAGCTTTAGGTATGTTGACGTTGACTGACATTGTTCACAGACCTATCACTGGCTTATGGACCAGCGATATATCGGCCAGTGTGTGCGCAGCATTAGACATGTTCAGTTTAAGTGATAAAACATCCATGAACATTTGCTTCTCAATGTAAACAATTCTGTCTGTTGTCATTCATCTGTTTCCTGTAGATGGGCGCACAAGCAGGAATACCTCGGAGGGAGATCTCATTGTGTCTCCAGGTTATATACTAGAAGATAAGAACATCAGACAAGATTCTCCAGAGGAAAACCCCATTATCCCCAATACACACCCAACATTTCCCAGTGCAGATATTTCATCTGGTCCCTCTAGTCATGAGGAACCTTCTCCTGATCATTCAGACCTTACTACACACATTAAAGATCATAAAGATGATACAATAGCATCCAGTTCTGAGTTTGGTAAGAGTTCTATACATCCGTCAGATTCTGTTTTACATCAGATACATCACACAGCTGAGAAACCGTTTCCATGCTCTGAATGTGAGAAATGTTTTACAAAGAAATCAACTCTTGTTACACATGAGAGAATTCACACAGGTGAGAAACCATTTTCATGCTCTGAATGTGGGAAATGTTTTAGAAGCAAATCAACTCTTGTTAGACATGAGAGAAGTCACACAGGTGAGAAACCATTTTCATGCTCTGAATGTGGGAAATGTTTTGGAGATAAATCAGGTCTAGTTACACATGAGAGATATCACACAGGTGAGAAACCATTTTCATGTTCTGAATGTGGGAAATGTTTTAGAAGCAAATCATCTCTTGTTATACATGAGAGAAGTCACACAGATGAGAGACCATTTTCATGTCCTGAGTGTGGGAAATGTTTTAGACAAAAAGCCAGTCTAGTTATACATGAGAGGCATCACACAGGAGAGAAACCATTTTCATGTTCTGAGTGTGGGAAATGTTTTAGACAAAAAGACAGTCTAGTTAAACATGAGAGACTTCACACGGGCGAGAAACCATTTTCATGCACTGAATGTAAGAAATGTTTTACAACTCAATCGTCTCTTGTTCTACATAAGAGAAGTCACACAGGTGAGAAACCATATTCATGCTTGGAATGTGGGAAATGTTTTATAATGAAATCACAACTTGTTACACATGAGAGCGGTCACACAGGTGAGAAACAATTTTCATGCTCTGAATGTGGGAAATGTTTTACAAATAAATCGTATCTTGTTATACATCAGAAAAATCACACAGGTGAGAAACCATTTTCATGCTCTGAATGTGGGAAATGTTTTACATATAAATCGTATCTTGTTACACATCAGAGAAGTCACACAGGTGAGAAACCATTTTCATGCTCTGAATGTGGGAAATGTTTTACATATAATTCATCTCTTGTTTCACATAAGAAGTCACACAGGTGAGAAACCATTTTCATGCTCTGAATATGGGAAATGTTTTACATATAATTCATCTCTTGTTTCACATAAGAAGTCACACAGGTGAGAAACCATTTTCATGCTCTGAATGTGGGAAATGTTTTAGCAAAAGAGACAAGTCTAGTTAAACATGAGAGACTTCACACAGGCGAGAAACCATTTCCATGCTCTGAAAGTGTGATTTCTGTGCAAAACATTTCCCATCTTGTTACACATGAGAGAAGTCACACAGGACAGAAACCATTTTCATGTTTTGAATGTGGGAAATGTTTTACACATAAACCAGTTGTTCGTAGACACCAGAAAACTCACACACAAAAAATATAGTTTAAATGAACTGATCTACATGAAACGGAAGCATCAATACTAAATCCCTCTATCATCCATTGTATGTGGATTCTTAGATAGACAGTGTCTAGATAGACATTCAATTTCAGCATAGGAATGTTTCACAGGGTCAAAATATCGATCTAAAAAAGTCAGCATATATTTTTCACATTTTCTCGTGTCAATGTTTATAACTGTTTACATGGACTCCCAATTAGTGTAAAGCGTAACCTCTTGGTACCCTCTCCACCCTTGGTGCAAGTTACACACATGATTCTATCATTTATGATTGTAACTGTGCTTTATGTTATGTATAACAGCCTCTCTGTAATATATATGTAATAAATACACTGTGTGACCCTGTACTGTAATGTGTGTGGTGTATACTGATATTTGGGCCATCACTATGACTCTGCGCCTCTTGTCACACCCCGGGCACCTATGTAGGAGGTGCATGTGCTGGGATTGCCGAGCCAGCCACGTTCCGTGGTACTCACAGCCCATGAGCCCAGCATCATGCAGCTTTATGGATCCCATTTGGCATCCGGTACTTAGACACAACTCCCGGCCACCTCCACATGAGCCCCATAATGTGGGATCTGTTACTCTGTCACTGGGGTCAGAGCTGGAAGATAATGTGTTCCCACAGGGCAGATGCCGGTGTCTGATGCTATGTGGCAGGATCTGTACAACTGCCCCCATTATATAACATGAGACACATAGGGGGGGATGTACTAAGATGGGCGTATACGGCAGATCCCCATACAAATGGAAAGAAATGAGATTGGCCGTATAAGACCCGATAATACGAATGGACCATACATTTACAGAGATGTCATATTCTCCTCATTTGTATTTTCTGATGATGTAGTCCATATTCTGTTACCGGTTGGTTAAAGTTCGAGGGGACCAAGATGGCTGGATCCCAGTAATAAATTACTTTCATTTTAAAGTACACTACGGTTATTATCAGCAGGGTTTCCAATACAGCATACACATCAGCAAACTCAGGCACCCCGGCCCTGAATCAAGAATCCTGGTTATATAAGCTACAGCAGCTACCCTAATACTGACAGGCTCCTGGTTATATAGGCTACAGAGGCTACCCTAACACTGACAGGCTCCTGGTTATATAGGCTACAGAGGCTACCCTAACACTGACAGGGTCCTGGCTATATAGGCTACAGAGGCTACCCTAACACTGACAGGGTCCTGGTTATATAGGCTGCAGAGGCTACCCTAACACAGACAGGGTCCTGGTTATATAGGCTACAGCAGCTACCCTAATACTGACAGGGTCCTGGTTATATAGGCTACAGAGGCTACCCTAACACTGACAGGGTCCTGGTTATATAGGCTACAGTGACTACCCTAACACTGACTGGGTCCTGGTTATATAGGCTACAGTGACTACCCTAACACTGACAGGGTCCTGGTTATATAGGCTACAGAGGCTACCCTAACACTGACAGGGTCCTGGTTATATAGGCTACAGAGGCTACCCTAACACTGACAGGGTCCTGGTTATATAGGCTGCAGAGGCTACCCTAACACTGACAGGGTCCTGGTTATATAGGCTGCAGAGGCTACCCTAACACAGACAGGGTCCTGGTTATATAGGCTACAGCTATCAACAGCTGCTGGCACTAGGGTTGTCAAGCCCAAATATATAAGAAAAAGAAAGAAGGTTGTGCCAGCGCTGGCTGTTTTAGGATAAATACAATGCACAGTTCTCAAAAATTATAACAATTTATTAATATCAACAATAAAACAATATTAAAATAGTGAATCACTCTAGTGACATATAATGAGGTAATTAGGAGCTAGCTATCACGGGGATAATCAGGTTGTTTAGCTATTCAGCTTAGGGTGAGTTCGATTGTGAAACAAGAAAGTTTGAGCTGTATATTACCATCCCATTTGGCCCGATTTGAATTGGCCCGGTGCTGTGACACGATGTCCTGTGGTTGTCCTATATTTTCAAGGACTCAAGGTTCCCAATGGTATCCTCTTGTATACGTCTGGAGCAATTAGGGATCATGCAGTTGTCCCACAGATATTTGTAGTCCAGGAAAAACGAGGGTCCTTTGTGGGATGTGGACGGGTCACTTGGCAGAATGGTGGGTGGTGGATGAGCAGCAGTATTCACAGGTGCTCAACGCGTTTCCCCGGTATCACCGGCTTCATCAGGAGCAAGTATAAGCAAGTATAGGCTACAGAGGCTACCCTAACACAGACAGGGTCCTGGTTATACAGGTTACAAAGGCTACCCTAACACTGACAGGGTCCTGGTTATATAGGCTACAGAGGCTACCCTAACACTGACAGGGTCCTGGTGATATAGGCTACCCTAACACTGACAGGGTCCTGGTTATATAGGCTACAGCAGCTACCCTAACACTGACAGGGTCCTGGTTATATAGGCTACAGAGGCTACCCTAACACTGACAGGGTCCTGGTTATATAGGCTACCCTAACAATGACAGGGCCCTGGTTATATAGGCTACAGAGGCTACCCTAACACTGACAGGGTCCTGGTTATATAGGCTACAGAAGCAACTCTAACACTGACAGGGTCCTGGTTATATAGGCTACAGAGGCTACCCTAACACTGACAGGGTCCTGGTTATATAGGCTACAGAGGCTACCCTAACACTGACAGGGTCCTGGTTATATAGGCTACAGAGTCTAACCTAACACTGACAGTTTCCTGGTTATATAGGCTACAGAGGCTACCCTAACACTGACAGGGTCATGGTTATATAGGCTACAGAGGCTACCCTAACACTGACAGGGTCATGGTTATATAGGCTACAGTGGCAACCCTTACACTGACAGGGTCCTGGTTATATAGGCTACCATAACACTGACCGGGTCCTGGTTATATAGGCTACAGCAGCTACCCTAACACTGACAGGGTCCTGGTTATATAGGTTACAGAGGCTACCCTAACACTGACAGGGTCCTGGTTATATAGGCTACAGAGGCTACCCTAACACTGACAGGGTCCTGGTTATATAGGCTACAGAGGCTACCCTAACACTGACAGGGTCCTGGTTATATAGGCTACAGCAGCTACCCTAACACTGACAGGGTCCTGGTTATATAGGCTACAGAGGCTACCCTAACACTGGCAGGGTCCTGGTTATATAGGCTACAGAGGCTACCCTAACACTGACAGGGTCCTGGTTATATAGGCTACAGAGGCAACCCTAACACTGACAGGGTCCTGGCTACAGAGGCTACCTTAACGCTGTATACACCTGGTACTATCCAGCATGCGATCCGATGCACGCTCCCGGGACAGCATAGACAGGGCAGCAATGACTATATAGTGCAAATCGAATGTAGATAGCATGAATTGTATGTAGATAGTACAGAGTTTGCAAAGATTGTATAGCAGTCGCATAGCAAGGAAATCTCACTGTGTGTAGACACCATAACACTGACAGGTGTAACTGTAATATCATAAATGTAAATAACAGTAGAGGGCGCTGCTGCCTTAATTATGAATGTTCAAACGAATGTACTGACAAATGTGTACATAGGATTACATAGATTAAAGACACAATGTGAATGCAATGTCCCAGGATTGAGAAGCAAGGACACAAACACGTGACTTCAGGCCCCCATACACTGTGCGATTTTGGACCGATTCCACGCGATTTGAATACTTGGGGCGATAAATCGTGCGAAATCGGCCCAAAATCGCATGTTTGACGTTTGATCCGATGCGCATGGGACCGGACCAGGAGGTCGGACGTGCAGCATGTACGATCACGTCCGACCTCCTGCAGCGGTGGCTCCTAAATGAGTGGCCGTGGGTGCCGTGAGGAAGCAGTCCAGCCGCAGCGGTGATCACCAGCTTGCTGTCACGGTGTGCAGCAGCGGCAATTACAACTTTAAAATAACATGTCAAATGACTGCCCAGCTAATGATTGGCTGAGATAGAGCACTCTCAGCCAATCAAAAGCCAGAGAGTCATTTGACACATTATTTTAAAGCTGTAATAGCCCGCTGCGCACCCGCTGCGGCACTGGATACTGATGATCAGATCACCGCCGCCAGCCCCAGCACTGTTCTGATTACCACCACCGCCCACCCGCCCCACTGTTCTAATTACCGCTGCGGCCGCACTGCTTCCTCCCCAGCCGGCCACTCATTTGAAAGCCGCAGACGCCGCCTGCCCCCACTGCCGCTGTCCCCCCCCCCCATACTGCTCCTCACCGCCCTGCAGATCCCTGTTTTTTTTTTTGCATGTGATTTATCATATGTAAAAACTGGCACATCAAGTTCTAAATTGTATGTTAGCCTCCCAGGGAACTGCCGGGTGGCTCGGAGGAGAATTGGGTCCAACTTAATTCGGCCTAATGTATGGGGGCCTTTAGTTTAGTCTAATATAACCAGACAGTGGGCCTTATTTAGATCTGAGCTCACTACAAATTTGTTTGGAAAATAGGCAAAACCATGTGCACTGCAGGTGGGGCAGATGTAACATGTATAGAGAGAGTTGAGTTATTTTGTTTCTGTGCAGGGTAAATACTGGCTGCATTATTTTTACACTGCAATTTAGATTTCAGTTTCAGCACACCCCACCCAAATCTAACTCTGCACATGTTACATCTGCCCCACCTGCAGTGCACATGGTTTTGGCCATTTTCCAGGTGAGAAATACCCGGAGATAAATATCCCAAAGTTGAACTACTTCCAGATAAGAAGCTATGTAATTAGTACACCGAATAGCTTGACAGTAAAGGAACTAACGGGGCCTGGAATTGGTGACATGTCAGGCAACAAGTAAGGGAATTACTACCTCCGGTACTTGTTTCCTAGCACGGCACCCGTCGGGTCCCATTGCATACCATTAGTTAAGGTATGCGATGGGACCCGATCTGACCTGATATAAGGGTTTTCAGCGTTCATTGTACAATTTTAAGATCGCATCGCATGCTATTACAATGGCATGCGATGTGATGCGATTACAGCCGATTTCCCATTGATTCCTATGTTAAATGCACCCCCACCCACGCTGATGGGTAATTACTATGTGAAATGCCCCCCAATTGTTAACGCCACCCCAGTATCAACGCCAACCCGAAGCGTGGCGAGTGGAGCTAGCCCACGAGAGGCGGCGGTACGCGTCCTATGACCTTTTCATACCGCTACTATCCACGTCGGCGTGGAGTTGTTTTTAGATAGTGTGGCGAGCCACCGAGCCTGAAGCGTGGTGAGCGGACGCGGAATACAGGTGAAGTAATACGCGTGCACTCGCCACGCTTCGGGCTCGGTGGCTCGCTGCGCTCGCCACACTATATAAAATGAACTCCCCGCCGACGTGGATAGTGGCGGTATGAAAAGGTCGGAGGATGCGTACCGCCGCCCCTCGCGGGCTCGCTGCACTCGCCACGCTTCAGGTTGGCATTGATAGTGGGGTGGCGTTAACAATGGGGGGGCATTTGACAGTACAATTAAAACTCGGGTCTGGTAGTGCACTTAACATAGGAATCAGTCATTAGGGTGGCTGTACAATTAAAAACCGGGTATCATCGCATCGTATACGATCTGGTCACACGCGGTGCGACCCGATCTGATAGACCCGATGCCATAAGATTAACATCGGTGGCGCCGTGCTAGGAAACAAGTACCCTACCTCCTTATTGTACACACACATTAAAAGACATTGTACCAAATCTAATTCTCTCTGCACAAGTTACCTGCAGTGCACATGGTTTTGCCCATCTAAGAAGGATTTTGTCAGAAAGAGTGAACTTGAGTAAGGCCTAATATGGAGGTGGAGGCGAATGGAATAGGTCCCTTTTGAAAGAAAGAGAAAGAACATTATATAACAAGCAAGGGCGATGAAAGGGAAGAAGGCAGGATAGTAGACAATGGGGTGCGGGAAAAGTGAACTGTCAAGTATAGGCAAAGGTTGGAGGAAAGAAGAGAAGTACTGTATTGTATGTATAATAACGCAGATAGTTTATGGTAATGCAATTTTTATTAATAGAATTGTTTGTGGTTTCTTTTGTTATATGAACAAGGAAAGACATATGATGTAATGTAAAAGTTTTTAATTGTGTTTCAAAAACGTTGTCAATAAAATATATAAGAAAAAAAAGAATCTAAAACCACCTCTATCATCTCATAAGGGAATATACAGATATCCCTTCTTGTCCTATCACCATTTACATTAATGAAATAAACACCCACCTTACTTCTAAAGATTATATTCTATACAAAAGCAACAATACCTGACATCAGACTTAAATGAGCAATGACAATATATTCATCAGTCCTGATACCTTCCACCCTTGGTCTCAGGTAGTTTTCCACCATATACCTTCCAGGTTTCTCCTGTGGGGAGACCTCTGTTGTCCTGTATTGCACCAGGGCATCTGAGATTTCATTGCCTTCTAGCCCAGTGTGTAATAGACATGTCCCACAGACACAGGCCGTCCATAACACTGGTTATATAGCTCAGTTTCCAGCTTGGTGCTACAACAAGGCGAGCATCCATGTCATCCATCCTTGGGATACAGTACAGCTGTTGGTGTTAATGATGATGATGGGAGGAGCTTTGGTTTCTTCCAGCAGCATGACTACAGCATGTAGCTCTGCTTACTGACGTGTTCCTTCTTCACCACCCCCATGTATCAGTTCTGGGGTGCTTCCTGTGGAGACCACTGTTGCTGACCACTCTGTGGACCTGCTGCTGTGGATTGCTTGGGCAGTCTCTTGTATGGACGCTCCACCTCTTTCCGACAGGAACCACTTCCATTCCTGCAGCATCTGCTCCTGGGCCATGGCTGTGTGTGCCTAGGCCCTTGGGCCTCACCCACCCTGCACTGGTAAGTCAGTGAGTATAGTGACCGGTTGTGGCATGATGATGCTCTCCACATGCTGGAGTGTAGTGTATGCGGTCTGTGGGTGTGGTACAGATGTAGCACTGCTCATCCAGCGCCGGGGCCCACCAGAACGCTCCCACTGGTGAGCAGATGCTACATCTGACTGGGACACACGTCCCAGTTTCCCGTCAGCGAGGAACAGGAACCCTGCCCGTCTCCGCTTCAGGGAGCCTGGCAGGGTTATGTGGGGGGAACTCCGTTGTAAGGGGACACGCCCGTGGTGAACCTACCGCCAGCCCCTGCAAAGACTACAGGTGCTTCATCTGTAACTGCTTGGTCCAAAGTTCAATAGGAGTCCTCAGTTCAGTACTCCGTGTGGCAGTTGAGTCAAATGTTTTCCTTTGTGAGCTCTTCTGCCATAGACCAATTCACACCAGATGGGGTGCCTACTTCTAAATCCAGGGGTGCTTTCATGCTGGAGGGACTTGACTTCGACAAACATCACACATTTCCTCATCCAACATACAGAGATCAGGTCTTTCCCACTGTATTACATTCTCTGGATGTGGTAAGAGCTCTGCGATTTTATGTTTCCAGGACTGCTTCCATTAGATAATCGGATGTTCTTTTTTTATCACTTATGATCCGATGAAGAGAGGTTGGCCAGCGTCAAAACAAACGATGGCCAGATGGGTACGTATCACTATTCGTCAGGCCTCTGTAGCGGCGTCTTTGCCTCCTCTGGTATCCATTGAATCGCACTCTACATGTTCGGTTGGCCTGTCCTGGGCGGCTGCCCGAGTAGTTGCAATTCAACAATTTTGTAGAGCTGCCACTTGGTTGGGTCGGCAAACCTTTGTAAGGTTCTACAGATCCGATACTTTTGCGGCCTCTGCTTTGCAGTTTGGTCGTTCCGTTTTAGGGGGTTCCCAGCGCCTTCCCGCCCGTGTTGGGAGCTCTGGGACTTCCCCACTGATACACTCCAGTCTCCTGGACGCCCACCTCGGCGCTGTTGTTGCCGTTTCAGGTTTATTTTGAAAAGTTTGGACTTCTTCCTGTCAGAATAGTTTTTCTTAATATAAAAAGTATACATATCTTGTGTGGTTGATTTTGTTGCAGTGTTTCCTCACTGTTGTTTCATTCTGTCCTTATGGTTTCAATGTGTGTGTTATATTTACCTCCTCTTCGGAAGTATGTGGTATCTTCCAGCTCCCTCTGGGCACAATCCTTATGACTGCCATGGAGGGGAAGTAGAAGGGGAGGAGTCAGCCACATTAATTTAAATAATAGTGCCTATGTTCGCCCCTCTATTCCCCACTGTCTACGGTCCAGTTACACCTGTGGACTCAGAGAAAAGGATTTATGGTAAGTACAAAATCCGTTTTTTATTACTTCACAAATAGAATCTCGGACACCAGTCAATAATGTCCAGTTACCATCCCTACTGTGAAATCTCTGTGCCTGTAAATGCTCCAGGGGATCTATTGGCAAAGTTCCCAATTGTGCTGTTTCTGTGGAATTTAAGAGCAAGGGGAGTGTAACAAAGCCCCTTGCGCACTCACTGCTCTCACCACCTATTCTATTCTCCCTCTATCACATCATGGACCCCCACGAGTGAGAATAGCCGGGGATCCCGACGGTCGGGCACCCATATCAAATCACTCTGTTTCCCATCCTCTATCACTATGGGAGCTTTCTCTGTCTCTGATGCAGTAGCTTCCTTCTCACAAACCCCTGGTCGTGTTCCTTGTATAATTACAGGTATAGCTTTAGCTGGGGTTGTATACAGCAGGTCCCTGATAAACATTTGACGTATGGGTCAGTCAGTCAGTGCGAGACGTATGGGTCAGTGGATCAGTCAGTCAGTGTGAGACATATGGGTCAGTGGGTCAGTGTGAGATGTATGGGTCAGTCAGTCAATGTGTGAGATGTACGGGTCAGTCAGTGTGAGACGTATGGGTCAGTTAGTTAGTGTGAGATGTATGGGTCAGTCAATGTGAGACGTGGGTCACTCAGTCAGTGTGAGACGTATGGGATAGTGTCAGTCAGTCCTCACAAACCCCTGGCGTTGTTCCTTGTATAATTACAGGTATTGCTTTAGAAAGCTTTGTATACCGCAGACCCATTTGACGTATGGGTCCGTCAGTGTGAGATGTATGGGTCAGTCCGTGTGTGTCAGTCAGTGTGAGACGTATGGGTCAGTGGATCAGTCAGTCTGTGTGAGACGTATGGATTAGTCAGTCAGTGTGAGACGTATGGATTAGTCAGTCAGTGTGAGATGTATGGGTCAGTGTGAGATGTATGGGTCAGTGTGAGACGTATGGTTCAGTTAGTCCATGTGTAATGTATGGGTCAGTCAGTCAGTGTGAGACGTATGGGTCAGTGAGTCAGTGTGAGACGTATGAGTCAGTCATTGTGAGACGTATGGGTCAATCAGTCAGTGTGAGACGTATGGGTCAGTCAGTCAGTGTGAGACATATCAGTCAGTCAGTGTGTGTGAGACGTATGGGTCACTGGGTCAGTTCCTGTGAGACGTATGGGTCAGTCAGTCAGCGTAAGACCTATGGGTCAGTGTGAGACGTATTGGTTAGTGGGTCAATCAATCAGTGAGAGATGCATGGGTCAGTGGATAAGTCAGTGTGAGACGTATGGGTCAGTGAGTCAGTGTGAGACGTATGAGTCAGTCATTGTGAGACGTATGGGTCAATCAGTCAGTGTGAGACGTATGGGTCAGTCAGTCAGTGTGAGACATATCAGTCAGTCAGTGTGTGTGAGACGTATGGGTCACTGGGTCAGTTCCTGTGAGACGTATGGGTCAGTCAGTCAGCGTAAGACCTATGGGTCAGTGTGAGACGTATTGGTTAGTGGGTCAATCAATCAGTGAGAGATGCATGGGTCAGTGGATAAGTCAGTGTGAGACGTATGGGTTAACAGGTCAATCCGTGTGAGACATATGGGTTAGTGGGTCAGTCAGCGTAAGACCTATGGGTCAGTGTGAGACATATGGTTCAGTGGGTCAGTCAGACTGTGTGAGACGTATGGGTCAGTGTGTCAGTCAGTGTGAGACGTATGAGTCAGTCAGTGTGAAACGTATGAGTCAGTCAGTCAGTGGGAGAAATATGGGTCAGTCAGTCTGTGTGAGACCTATGGGTCAGTGTGAGACGTATGGGTCAGTCAGTTAGTGTGAGATGTATTGGTCAGTGGGTCAATCAATCAGTGTGACATATGTGGAAGTCGAAATTGCAGCTCTACGCCATTAAGGTATTACGACCGCCCTCTTCGCAATTCCAATACGCCATGTGCGTCTTATTAGCTTAAACGTAACTACCAGGTTTGGACGTGAAACATTAATGGTTAGTTATTTTATATGTTCTCTTGTGTCTTTCTTATGTGTGTGAAACCATTTTGTGTATATCCAGATTTAGTTTCTATTTAACTTGTCACAATTGCCGTCAACAGTCGCAAAGGTCAGTATAGTTAAACATTCACTATATATGACCTTACAGATACCTAGTCTGTTGTTATAGAATGAGTCAGTGTGCTTAAGAAACAAAGTCTATAATTCCAGCTCACACAAGTTCTCAGTTTCACCTCACCTCAAGGACAAAGATTCCCATGAACAGGAAGACGTCCCCGTGAAGCTGAGAGCCAATGAAGAGTTGCCCAAGCCCCTTTCTTGTACCCAATGATCATCCAGTCTGACCCCACACCCCTTTGCTTTAAAAGCCTAAGCCCGGAGCGTATATACTGTATGTGATCTAGCCAGAACACATATCCCAAGAGCTTCGGGGATTCTTGTCCGGTCGTGGTCTCTGCTTCCTCTTGACGGTAATTGCTGTTCCTTATATGTGTTAGCGGTTATGTGTGTTAGCGGTACCTGCATTTATATCTATTGTAGTAATGTCTCTATTCCATGTATAAGCTGTACTGTACTAATCTATAGTATATATATATATATATATATATATATATATATATATAGTTCCTTACACTGTGTCTACTTCAGACTTCAATATATAAGGCACGGGGTCAGATCAGTGATCTCCATATAACCAATGTCTGCGTGTATTATTTCTTTATAATCAAACGAGCGTCTCAAACACATTATCAGCTGTAATCGTCATCAGTGTGCAATACGATTGATGGAATTGGTGAGCTGATCGTGTACTTAAGGTTATAAAGTGATATTCATTGCATAAACTCTCATTGAGAGTCTCAGTCGCATATGCGTCTGTATAGCACGTTTTAATAGCCGTGCGGCTGCATTAGACATTATATAAAGGGTATAGCTTTAATTCCTATATAGCAGGGAACAGGTTAATCTTGTAAGGACAGAAAGGTAAACGGCGCTAATGGACTATACCACAAGTATCAAAAAATATAAATATATTTTATTAAACAAAATAATTCAATTCACAATACCACCGGCCGGTAGAACAATCTCAAAAGGCTGTGTGCACAACAATTATTTTTATATCTCATAAAAACATAAGTTAAAAATCTAAATCTAAACCCAATTGGGCTATTATGCAATAAACCAGAGGCTTGATATATGTTAGTGGAACTGTGAGTGATATACTCAATACTGATGCTGTGACAGTTCTTATGTTTGGGGATAATTCTCCCAGAGTCACACCATATGCACAGTAATGCTGTTTTAGATTGCAAGCATGTCAATCACACAGTAGCTTGATTATACAGAACCATCAGGTTACTCAGTATTATTAGTAGAGCTGCAAATGCCCATTCATTCAAGCGGTGTTGCATATGACAATTTTTCCACAATACTTAGACTTCCATTTGGGTGCAGACAGATGAATGATAATTGTAATCCACTTTGGGTGAGAATTGTTGTCCTGGAGCGGGTTCCCAGCTGCTAGTCTTCCCGATGATGCAGCCCTCTCTAGGACTCCCTGCTCCGGCATGGATCTCCCCGACTCTCCTGGTTTGGATATTGACGGCAGTGTATTGATGACGCGTTTCCCCGCCTTTCTCCTCGTCAGCGGCTTCATCAGATCATATTATTCGGCGTGTTATTTAAATGTATGCGGTGGGTAACCCGGGATACAAAGAAACACATTGAAATAATGAGTATAAGGACAAGTGATCCCCCGGAAGACTCAGGTTACAATAGAGACCATTATTCAATAAGGGATACCATACTTAGAAATGCATGTCTGCTTTGTTCTCTTACTCTAATTATTATATATCACCTCCCTTTAATTTTTCTCTATTTCTTTTCATTTTTATCCTAATAGTGTCTCTATGACTCCTCCTTTCTTTCTTCTTAGATACACCCTACCTGGAAAATGTAAATAAATGTAAACACCCCTGTTTTTATTTTGGTCCCAAAATGTGTACATTATTCCCCTTGTCACCCTGAGTAAATTGTTAGGTAAATGTGCTCCCCATTTATCCATAATCTCGGATTGGACATAGCGCACAATGGTTTATTCCCCTTTTATGTTTAATTATGTAACTCAATATATTACAGTTATGAATTATTTGTATGTGTCTCCAGATATTGTGAAATGTGACAGTTTTATTTGACTGTCAAAAGGTGGACCGTGGAAGTCGAAATTGCAGCTGTACGCCATTAAGGTATTACGACCGCCCTCTGCGCAATTCCAATACGCCATGTGTGTCTTATTAGCTTAAACGTAACTACCAGGTTTGGACGTGAAACATTAATGGTTAGTTATTTTATATGTTCTCTTGTGTCTTTCTTATGTCTGTGAAACCCTTTTGTGTATATCCAGATTTAGTTTCTATTTAACTTGTCACAATTGCCGTCAACAGTCGCAAAGGTCAGTATAGTGAAAGAATCACTATATATGACCTTACAGATACCTAGTCTGTTGTTATAGAATGAAACAAAGGCTATAATTCCAGCTCAAACAAGTTCTCAGTTTCACCTCACCTCAAGGACAAAGAGATTCCCATGAACAGGAAGACGTCCCCGTGAAGCTGAGAGCCAATGAAGAGTTGCCCAAGCCCCTTTCTTGTACCCAATGATCATCCAGTCTGACCCCACACCCCTTTGCTTTAAAAGCCTAAGCCTGGGATCCTGGAGCGTATATACTGTATGTGATCTAGCCAGAACACATATCCCAAGAGCTTGGGGGATTCTTATCCGGTCGTGGTCTCTGCTTCCTCTTGACGGTAATTGCTGTTCCTTATATTTGTTAGCGGTTATGTGTGTTAGCGGTACCTGCATTTATTTCTATTGTAGTAATGTCTCTATTCCATGTATAAACTGTACTGTACTAATCTATAGTATATATATATATATATATATATATATATATATATAGAAACTGTTTGTTTTCACCCTGCACATTA
Organism: Crinia signifera; assembly: GCF_055691185.1. Classification (NCBI taxonomy): domain Eukaryota; kingdom Metazoa; phylum Chordata; class Amphibia; order Anura; family Myobatrachidae; genus Crinia; species Crinia signifera. The sequence continues at coordinate 20,526,933 of NC_139222.1, read as the reverse complement.
TGCATGACCTGAAGAAAAGACCGCACAGGTCTTGAAACGTTGTCGTTTGCACCTATTATAATGCTGTAAGAATTGCTTAATACATCAGCACTTGATTTCAAATCCGTTGGAGTGCCGCCTCTTTTCTCATCCATTGCTGTAATACGTGATTGGTGAGAGTTTGCTGCTATATCTAACCTACTGGAAGGCACCGCGGTCCACTGCCCGCATTGTCCTGAGTGCCAATCATCGTTGGACTATATATATATATATATTTTGTTCGTTACACTGTACCCCCCTGTGACTACTTCAGACTTCAATATATAAGGCACGGGGTCAGATCCATGATCTCCATATAACCAATGTCTGCGTGTATTATTTCTTTATAATCACACGAGCGTCTCGAACACATTATCAGCTGTAATCGTCATCAGTGTGCAATACGATTGATGGAATTGGTGAGCTGATCGTGTACTTAAGGTTATAAAGTGATATTCATTGCATAAACTCTCATTGAGAGTCTCAGTCGCATATGCGTCTGTAAAGCATGTTTTAATTAATTAATTAGACATTATATAAAGGGAATAGCTTTAATTCCTATATAGCAGGGAACAGGTTAATCTTGTAAGAAATCTGTACACTGGAGCCAGCAGCCTCTATTCATATGCAAATGCGGTTTACAACCATTCACATGGTTTGTGAATGGGGAAACTTTTACACTGGAAGAGCTATTGATTGCTGAAATCACTGTGGCAACCTGCGGTTGCTAGGGGTAACCGGTTGCATGATTTATAAAGTAACGAATACAGTGTAACTACTTTATTATCCACTGGTTTATTAGAATATAAATTTTAATACATATGGGTCAGTCAGTCAGTGAGAGACGTATGGGTCAGTCAGACTGTTTGATACATGTGGGTCAGTCAGTTTGAGATGTATGGGTCAGTCAGTCAGTGTGAGACGTATTGGTTAGTGAGTCAGTCCGTGTGAGATGTATGGGTCAGTTAGTCCGTGTATAATGTATGGGTCAGTCAGTCAATGTGAGATGTATGGGTCAGTTAGTCCGTGTATAATGTATGGGTCAGTCAGTCAATGTGAGATGTATGGGTCAATCAGTTTGTGTGAGATGTATGGGTCAGTCAGTCTGTGTGATACGTATTGGTTAGTGGGTCAGTCAGCGTAAGACTTATGGGTCAGAGCGAGATATATTGGTCAGTGGGTGAGTGAGTCAGTATGAGACGCATGGGTCAGTGTGAGACGTATGGATCAGTGGGTCAGTCCGTGTGAGACATATGGGTTAGTCAGTCAGTGTGAGACGTATGGGTCAGTGGATCAGTCAGTGTGAGACGTATGGGTCATATACACTTGGGCACACCTTATACATCCTTACACCTGGCACATATACCCCGATACCCACAGTCACTGCCCAACATTACACCTCATACATACACACCGGGGCACACCTTATACATCCTCATGCCTGGCACATATACCCCCATGCCCACAGTCACCGCTCAGCATTACAACTCATACATACACACCTGGGCACACCTTATACATCCTCATACCTAGCACATATACCCCCATACCCACAGTCACCTCCCAGCATTACACCTCATACATACACACCTGGGCACACCTTACACATCCTCATACCCGGCACATATACCCCCCATACCCACAGTCACCGCCCAGCATTACAACTCATACATACACACCTGGGCACACCTTATACATCCTCATGCCTGGCACATATACCCCCCATACCCACAGTCACCACCCAGCATTACACCGCATACATACACACCTGGGCACACCTTATACATCCTCATGTCCGGCACATATACCCCCATACCCACAGTCACCACCCAGCATTACACCTCATACATACACACCTGGGCACACCTTATACATCCTCATACCCGGCACATATACCCCCCATACCCACAGTCACCTCCCAGCATTACACCTCATACATACACACCTGGGCACACCTTATACATCCTCATGCCCGGCACATATACCCCCCATACCCACAGTCACCACCCAGCATTACACCTCATACATACACACCTGGGCACACCTTATACATCCTCCTACCTGGCACATATACCCCCCATACCCACAGTCACCTTCCAGTATTACACCTCATACATACACACCTGGGCACACCTTATACATCGTCATACCTAGCACATATACCACCCATACCCACAGTCACCGCCCAGCATTACACCTCATACATACACACCTGAGCACACCTTATACAACCTCATACCTGGCACATATACCCCCCATACCCACAGTCACCGCAGAGTATTACACCTCATACATACACACCTGGGCACACCTCATACATCCTCATACCTGGCACATATACCCCCATACCCACAGTCACCACCCAGCATTACACCTCATACATACACACCTGGGCACACCTTCTAAAACCTCATACCTGGCACATATACCCCCCATACCCACAGTCACCGCCCAGCATTACACCTCATACAAACACACCTGGGCACACCTTATACATCCTCATACCCACAGTCACCTCTCAGCAGTACACCGCATACATACACACCTGGGCACACCTTATACAGCCTCATGCCTAGCACATATACCCTCCATACCCACAGTCACCACCCAGCATTACACCTCATACATACACACCTGGGCACACCTTATACATCCTCATGCCTGGCATAAATAACCCCCTATACCCACAGTCACCGCCCAGCATTACACCTCATACATACACACCTGGGCACACCTTATACATCCTCATACCCGGCATATATACCCCCCATACCCACAGTCACCTCCCAGCACTACACCTCATACATACACACCTGGGCACACCTTATACATCCTCATACCCGGAACATATACCCCCATACCCACAGTCACCGCCCAGCATTACACCTCATACATACACACCTGCATACCTCCCAACTGTCACGATTTTAGAGGGACAGTCCCGATTTTCGGGTCCTGTCCCGCTGTCCCACCCGCGGCAGGCATTGTCCCGCTGCGGGGGGTGGCAGTTGGGAGACCCCCCAATCTAGTAGAATAGACGCTGTGCGCATGCGCACAGCGTCTATTCTCGTATAAAAAGGAGGTCGCTGCTAATTAGCATAAGCCGTGCCCTCATTTGCATACGCCCCGCCCCCTTTTCGGACACGCGCGAGTGTCCCTATTTCTTCTACTGAGAAGTTGGGAGGTATGCACCTTGGCACACCTTATACATCCTCATACCCGGCATATATACCCCCCATACCCACAGTCACCTCCCAGCACTACACCTCATACATACACACCTGGGCACACCTTATACATCCTCATACCCGGAACATATACCCCCATACCCACAGTCACCACCCAGCATTACACCTCATACATACACACCTGGGCACACCATATACATCCTCATGGCTGGCACATATACCCCCCATACCCACAGTCACCGCCCAGCATTACACCACATACATACACATCTGGGCACGGCAGAACAGTAAAGAAGAGGCTTAGAGAACTACAAGTCCCAGCATGCAGACCTGTGTACAAGAACTATAAGTCCCAGCATGCACAGCAGTCTCTGCCTTGCAGCACCACAGCTAGGGCTGGGAGGACTCAGCTGCCTCTCCCTGGTCCCAGTGATAGCACACACCTGGTATTATACTGCAGCCTGTGTGAGTAGAACAGCAGCTCCCCTGTAAGTGCCCTTATGGCTCACACCCAGCAATCACTACTATGCTGTTACTAGCAGTATAATACCTGGGGTTACCTGGTGCCAGCTGCAGCACTCTCCCTCCTGCCTGCCATGCACACCAGGAAGGGACGTTTCCCTGGTAACACAGCTCCTCCCACTCTGCCCCACACAGAAAAAGACACTTTGAATACAGCCGCGGGGTGGTCTGGGAGCTGAGTAAAAACCATAACAAAATGGCCGCCGAAATATGAGAACACACAATGAGACATCCCATGGAAAATGTTTATAAAGAATTTCGCGATGTGCCGTCACCGGTAGTGGATAGATTCCGTACTGCAAATACGACGCCTAGTAAGGCTCCATAAAGCGGACTTCTAGAAGAGGCATTTGCCCCTGGGAGAGTGTATAGAGTTATGTGATGTGAGGTCACCGATAGCTGATAGATTCCATGCTGAGTATATGACTAGCAGCCCAAGTTAACAATTGTCCCCTATGTGCGATGGAGCGGCGGCCATTTTCCCGTAGACCAATTCTCGCGTTTTGCGGCGGCAGCATCTCGGCTCCCTGCTGGGGCAGCGCTGCTGGTCTTACCTGAGGCCTCTCACTGACCGAAAGACATTGCTGTATCTGGCAGCAGGTGATGGTATTGTGCTGCCCTGGTGTTATTGTACAGGGGGAGCGGCCTGTGGTGTCCTGTTATACAGGTGGAGCAGCCTGCTGTGTCCTGTTATACAGGGGGAGCGGCCTGTGGTGTCCTGTTATACAGGGGGAGCGGCCTGTGGTGTCCTGTTATACAGGGGGAGCGGCCTGTGGTGTCCTGTTATACAGGGGGAGCGGCCTGTGGTGTCCTGTTATACAGGGGGAGCGGCCTGTGGTGTCCTGTTATACAGGGGGAGCGGCCTGTGGTGTCCTGTTATACAGGGGGAGCGGCCTGTGGTGTCCTGTTATACAGGGGGAGCGGCCTGTGGTGTCCTGTTATACAGGGGGAGCAGCCTGTGGTGTCCTGTTTTACAGGGGAAGCGGCCTGTGGGTTCTGTTATACAGGGGGAGTGGCCTGTGGTGTCCTGTTATACAGGGGCAGCGGTCTGTAATGTCCTGTTCATACGGGGGAGCGGCTTGTGGTGTCCTGTTATACAGGGGGAGCGGCCTGTGGTGTCCTGTTATACAGGGGGAGCGGCCTGTGGTGTCCTGTTATACAGGGGGAGCGGCCTGTGGTGTCCTGTTTTACAGGGGAAGCGGCCTGTGGGTTCTGTTATACAGGGGGAGTGGCCTGTGGTGTCCTGTTATACAGGGGCAACGGTCTGTAATGTCCTGTTCATACGGGGGAGCGGCTTGTGGTGTCCTGTAGCACAGGAGGAGCCGCCTGTAGTTTCCTATTCATACAGGGGAGCAGCATCCGGTTTATACAGGTGGAGCGGCCTATGGTGGCCTGTTACAAATGTTATAGAGGGGGAGCAGACTCTTGTGCGTTGTTATTATTATTATTGTACAGTTGAGCAGCCTCTGTGTGATGATGATGATTATTATAATATATTTTCTTATTCCTTGATTACCAGTCTCTGAGTTCTTAATATTATTAGTATTATGATGATTATACAGAGCGAGCAGCCTTTGGTGCCTATTATTACATTTTATTTTAAGATCATTCACTACAATGGACATAGCAGTGCTATTATATCCTATACTATACATGTACCTGTTGTTCTCTATATGATATATATTTAAATGTGGGGAAACCTTAGAAGCTGCTGTTGTTGTGCCTCTATGTGGATTTCTCTTACCTTTTTTCTAATAGGTTTCATGTGTACTGTGTGGTGTTTATTGTAATTCTTATATTTACTCCAGGACAACATCGCGTGAGGGTGAGACACGTCACTGATTCCCCGAGGATGGAAAGGGACCAAAGTCACATGACTGAGAGGATACTAAATATCACCCTGGAGATCATCTACCTGCTGACTGGGGAGGTGAGGGGATCTGGGAGTGTCACAGTGACATCACTTATATCTATAGTAATAATACAGGGACGTGACTGGGGAGGGGAGGGGATCTGGGAGCGTCACTGTGACATCACTTATATCTATAGTAATAATACAGGGACGTGACTGGGGAGGTGAGGGATCTGGCAGTGTCACTGTGACATCACTTATATCTATAGTAATAATACAGGGACGTGACTGGGGAGGTGAGGGGATCTGGCAGTGTCACTGTGACATCACTTATATCTATAGTAATAATACAGGGACGTGACTGGGGAGGTGAGGGGATCTGGGAGCGTCACTGTGACATCACTTATTTCTATAGTAATAATACAGGGACGTGACTGGGAAGGTGAGGGGATCTGGGAGTGTCACTGTGACGTCACTTATATCTATAGTAATAATACAGGGACGTGACTGGGGAGGTGAGGGGATCTGGGAGTGTCACTGTGACGTCACTTATATCTATAGTAATAATACAGGGACGTGACTGGGGAGGTGAGGGGATCTGGGAGTGTCACTGTGACGTCACTTATATCTATAGTAATAATACAGGGACGTGACTGGGGAGGTGAAGGGATCTGGGAGCGTCACTAATGTCACATATCTATAGTAATAATACAGGGACGTGACTGGGGAGGTGAGGGGATCTGGGAGCGTCACTGTGACATCACTTATATCTATAGTAATAATACAGGGACGTGACTGGGGAGGTGAGGGGATCTGGGAGCGTCACTGTGACATCACTTATATCTATAGTAATAATACTGTAACATGATTGGGGAGGTGAGGGGATCTGGGAGCGTCACTGTGACATCACTTATATCTATAGTAATAATACAGGGACGTGACTGGGGAGGTGAGGGGATCTGGGAGCGTCACTGTGACATCACTTATATCTATAGTAATAATACAGGGACGTGACTGGGGAGGTGAGGGGATCTGGGAACGTCACTGTGACATCACATATATCTATAGTAATAATACAGGGACGTGACTGGGGAGGTGAGGGGATCTGGGAGCGTCACTGTGACATCACTTATATCTATAGTAATAATACTGTAACATGACTGGGGAGGGGTCTGAGAGTGTCAGTGAAATCACTGATCTATTAATACTACAGTGATCTGATTGGTGGATCTTGTGAGTGACCTCACATAGTAATAATAGAGAGTGATGACTGGGAGTGTCTGCAGTGATAGTATATTTTCTAATACACAGGGTTACACAGTAGTGAAGAAGACATCCGGTGAGCATGAGATACCTGGTAGCCACCCTGGTGTGTCAGGCGGACTGAGCAGGATCCAGAGCCTCATCACAGTGCCCCCACCTCACTCACTGATACATTTGAGAGACAATGAGCAAAGGATTTTGGAACTGACCAACAAGATCATTGAGCTGCTGACAGGAGAGGTGACTGCTGGGAATGGGGCATTATACAGTAACACCGGGGGATGTGACCGGAGAGGTGACTGCTGGGAATGGGACATTATACAGTAACACTGGGGGATGTGACCGGAGAGGTGACTGCTGGGAATGGGGCATTATACAGTAACACTGGGGGATGTGACAGGAGAGGTGACTGCTGGGAATGGGACATTATACAGTAACACGGGGGGGATGTGACCGGAGAGGTGACTTCTGGGAATGGGACATTATACAGTAACACCGGGGGATGTGACCGGAGAGGTGACTGCTGGGAATGGGGCATTATACAGTAACACCGGGGGATGTGACCTGAGAGGTGACTGCTGGGAATGGGGCATTATACAGTAACACTGGGGGGATGTGACCGGAGAGGTGACTGCTGGGAATGGGACGTTATACAGTAACACCGGGGTATGTGACAGGAGAGGTGACTGCTAGGAATAAGGCATTATACAGTAACACCGGGGGATGTGACCGGAGAGATGACTGCTGGGAATGGGGCATTATACAGTAACACCGGGGATGTGACCGGAGAGATGACTGCTGGGAATGGGGCATTATACAGTAACACCGGGGATGTGACCGGAGAGGTGACTGCTGGGAATGGGGCATTATACAGTAACACCGGGGGATGTGACCGGAGATGTGACTGCTGGGAATGGGACATTATACAGTAACACCGGGGAATGTGACCGGAGAGGTGACTGCTGGGAATGGGACGTCATACAGTAACACCGGGGGATGTGACCAGAGAGGTGACTGCTGGGAATGGGACATTATACAGTAACACCAGGGGATGTGACCGGAGAGGTGACTGCTGGGAATGGGGCATTATATAGTAACACCGGGGAATGTGACCGGAGAGGTGACTGCTGGGAATGGGACATTATACAGTAACACCGGGGGATGTGACCGGAGAGGTGACTGCTGGGAATGGGACATTATACAGTAACACAGGGGGATGTGACCGGAGAGGTGACTGCTGGGAATGGGACGTTATACAGTAACACTGGGGGATGTGGCCGGAGAGGTGACTGCTGGGAATGGGACATTATACAGTAACACGGGGGATGTGACCGGAGAGGTGACTGCTGGGAATGGGACATTATACAGTAACACCGGGGGATGTGACCGGAGAGGTGACTGCTGGGAATAAGACATTATACAGTAATACTGGGGGATGTGACCAGAGAGGTGACTGCTGGGAATGGGACAATATACAGTAACACCGGGGGATGTGACCGGAGAGGTGACTGCTGGGAATGGGACATTATACAGTAATACTGGGGGATGTGACCAGAGAGGTGACTGCTGGGAATGGGACATTATACAGTAACAACGGGGGATGTGACCGGAGAGGTGACTGCTGGGAATGGGACATTATACAGTAATACTGGGGGATGTGACCAGAGAGGTGACTGCTGGGAATGGGACAATATACAGTAACACGGGGGATGTGACCGGAGAGGTGACTGCTGGGAATGGGACATTATACAGTAACACCGGGGGATGTGACCGGAGAGGTGACTGCTGGGAATGGGACATTATACAGTAATACTGGGGGATGTGACCAGAGAGGTGACTGCTGGGAATGGGACAATATACAGTAACACCGGGGGATGTGACCGGAGAGGTGACTGCTGGGAATGGGACATTATACAGTAACACCGGGGGATGTGACCGGAGAGGTGACTGCTGGGAATGGGGCATTATACAGTAACACCGGGGGATGTGACCTGAGAGGTGACTGCTGGGAATGGGGCATTATACAGTAACACTGGGGGGATGTGACCGGAGAGGTGACTGCTGGGAATGGGACGTTATACAGTAACACCGGGGTATGTGACAGGAGAGGTGACTGCTAGGAATAAGGCATTATACAGTAACACCGGGGGATGTGACCGGAGAGATGACTGCTGGGAATGGGGCATTATACAGTAACACCGGGGATGTGACCGGAGAGATGACTGCTGGGAATGGGGCATTATACAGTAACACCGGGGATGTGACCGGAGAGGTGACTGCTGGGAATGGGGCATTATACAGTAACACCGGGGGATGTGACCGGAGATGTGACTGCTGGGAATGGGACATTATACAGTAACACCGGGGAATGTGACCGGAGAGGTGACTGCTGGGAATGGGACGTCATACAGTAACACCGGGGGATGTGACCAGAGAGGTGACTGCTGGGAATGGGACATTATACAGTAACACCAGGGGATGTGACCGGAGAGGTGACTGCTGGGAATGGGGCATTATACAGTAACACCGGGGAATGTGACCGGAGAGGTGACTGCTGGGAATGGGACATTATACAGTAACACCGGGGGATGTGACTGGAGAGGTGACTGCTGGGAATGGGACATTATACAGTAACACAGGGGGATGTGACCGGAGAGGTGACTGCTGGGAATGGGACATTATACAGTAACACCGGGGGATGTGACCGGAGAGGTGACTGCTGGGAATGGGACATTATACAGTAATACTGGGGGATGTGACCAGAGAGGTGACTGCTGGGAATGGGACAATATACAGTAACACCGGGGGATGTGACCGGAGAGGTGACTGCTGGGAATGGGACATTATACAGTAATACTGGGGGATGTGACCAGAGAGGTGACTGCTGGGAATGGGACATTATACAGTAACAACGGGGGATGTGACCGGAGAGGTGACTGCTGGGAATGGGACAATATACAGTAACACCGGGGGATGTGTCTGGGTGATGACTGTATCATTGTTTGTGTCAGGTTCCTATAAGATGTCAGGATGTCACTGTATATCTCTCCATGGAGGAGGAGGGATATATAGAGGAACACAAGGGTCTGTGCAGGATTGCTAAGATGAAGAATCAGTTGCCCCTCACATCACTGGGTAAGAGGAGACAATTCACAGCCTTGCGAGTCGACTAAACCCCACCCGGCGAATGGACGCCCACCCGCCCACCCCTCGCAGGATAATCACATATATACCATGTCCTCAGTCACTGTGTGTCTCCTACAGATGGGCCCAGTAACAGAGATACCCCAGAGAGATGTCCCCGTCCTCTGTATTCCCAGGATAGTCACATATATACCATGTACTCAGTCACTGCGTGTCTCCTACAGATGGGCCCAGTAACAGAGATACCCCAGAGAGATGCCCCCGTCCTCTGTATTCCCAGGATAATCACATATATACCATGTCCTCAGTCACTGTGCGTCTCCTACAGATGGGCCCAGTAACAGAGATACCCCAGAGAGATGTCCCCGTCCTCTGTATTCCCAGGATAATCACATATATACCATGTCCTCAGTCACTGCGTGTCTCCTACAGATGGGCCCAGTAACAGAGATACCCCAGAGAGATGTCCCCGTCCTCTGTATTCCCAGGATAGTCACATATATACCATGTCCTCAGTCACTGTGTGTCTCCTACAGATGGGCCCAGTAACACAGATACCCCAGAGAGATGTCCCCGTCCTCTGTATTCCCAGGATAATCACATATATACCATATCCTCAGTCACTGTGTGTCTCCTACAGATGGGCCCAGTAACAGAGATACCCCAGAGAGATGTCCCCGTCCTCTGTATTCCCAGGATAATCACATATATACCATGTACTCAGTCACTGTGTGTCTCCTACAGATGGGCCCAGTAACAGAGATACCCCAGAGAGATGTCCCCGTCCTCTGTATTCCCAGGATAATCACATATATATATATATATACCATGTCCTCAGTCACTGCGTGTCTCCTACAGATGGGCCCAGTAACAGAGATACCCCAGAGAGATGTCCCCGTCCTCTGTATTCCCAGGATAATCACATATATACAATGTCCTCAGTCACTGCGTGTCTCCTACAGATGGAGCCAGTAACAGAGATACCCCAGAGAGATGTCCCCGTCCTCTGTATTCCCAGGATAATCACATATATACCATGTCCTCAGTCACTGTGTGTCTCCTACAGATGGGCCCAGAAACAGAGATACCCCAGAGAGATGTCCCTGTCCTCTGTATTCCCAGGATAATCACATATATACCATGTCCTCAGTCACTGTGTGTCTCCTACAGATGGAGCCAGTAACAGAGATACCCCAGAGAGATGTCCCCAGCCTCTGTATTCCCAGGATAATCACATATATACCATGTCCTCAGTCACTGTGTGATATCCCAGAGAGATGTCCCCGTCCTCTGTATTCCCAGGATAATCACATATATACCATGTACTCAGTCACTGTGTGTCTCCTACAGATGGGCCCAGTAACAGAGATACCCCAGAGAGATGTCCCCGTCCCCTGTATTCCCAGGATAATTACATATATACCATGTCCTCAGTCACTGTGTGTCTCCTACAGATGGGCCCAGTAACAGAGATACCCCAGAGAGATGTCCCCGTCCTCTGTATTCCCAGCACTGTACAGAGGAAACTCACAGGACCTCACAGGAGGATCAGGTACGTGGGAATTAGGGTCTCCTCAATATAACAAAGTGACTATCACTATATGAATTGCACAATACGTTTGTTGGCAAGCTGCTCAGATTGTAATGTCACTCAGGTGCAAAAAGGGAGGGGTAATTTTGACTAGGAAAAAAAACATTTTGTATCCCAATTGAACACGGAGGGGTAGATTTATTAAGCTTGGTGAAGTGATAAAGTGTCTGGTTTTGATCACCAGCCAATCGGCTCCTACCTGTCATTTTTCAAATCAAGCCTGTAACTTCACAGATAGGAGCTAATTGGCCGGTGATAAAAAAAACAGACACTTTATCACTTCACCAAGCTTAATAAATCTAGTGAGAAATATCTACATAATAATCAGATAATACAGAGATCTTGGTTGTATATATCTGCAGATATAGGGCTAAGTCCCCAGGCCGTATGTCAAGGCGTCTCTGTGTCACTGGGGGTGCCTAATACTGGGTATGGGTCTGGGGTGTGGGCCCCCAATATGCCGGCACAGGCTGAGTACTCCAGGGCAGCACACAAATGAAAATAAGTAGGGGTTAATAAGAAGCATATAAGTGCTATGTAAGGGAGTGAAGGTGTGATTAAAATAATACAAAATATATACGTATATGAATTGCAGCAGGTGTGTGTCTTATACACTGATATTGTACTGAGTTATATCCATAACATTGTAGGATCAGTGTGAAGATTTAGCTGATATTAAGATTGAAGAAGTAAAGGTAAAAGATACGTATATGACTGACATTGAGGCAGAAGATACAGATGGAGAAGAAGAGATCGATGTGCCTGATATGAAGATAAAAGAGCCTTATGTGACAGATATGGAGGAAGATACAGAAGGAGAAGACACATATATGAGGGGGGACCAGCAGTGTAAGGAGGAGGAAATCCCTACAGATATCAGCACAGGTGAGGAGGATACAGACACAGAAGACACATATATGAGGGGTGATCAGCAGTGTAAGGAGGAGGAAATCCCTACAGATATCAGCACAGGTGAGGAATAATCACTTATTCCATATTTTCATTGTTCTGTCAATACAGCTTTCTCTTATCCTACACCCTCCTCTGACAGACCAAACTAATGAGGACAATGCATCTGCCTAGTGGGGGAGTCAGGAGCCATCAGCTCCTATTATACTCCTGCTCTCCCCTCACATCATGTCACTGTGTGTTACCAGCCCAGAGATCTGACCAGTCTCCTCCCCACACTCTCTGGTGTATCTCATACATCAGGTACCATCAGCCCCTATTATACTCCTGCTCTCCCCTCACATCATGTCACTGTGTGTTACCAGCCCATAGATCTGACCAGTCTCCTCCCCGCACTCTCTGGTATATCTCATACATCAGGAGCCATCAGCCCCTATTATACTCCTGCTCTCCCCCTCACATCATGTCACTGTGTGTTACCAGCCCAGAGATCTGACCAGTCTCCTCCCCACACTCTGTGGTGTATCTCATACATCAGGATCCATCAGCCTCTATTATACTCCTGCTCTCCCCCTCACATCATGTCACTGTGTGTTACCAGAGATCTGACCAGTCTCCTCCCCACATTCTCTGGTGTATCTCATACATCAGGAGCCATCAGCCCCAATTATACTCCTGCTCTCCCCCTCACATCATGTCACTGTGTGTTATCAGCCCAGAGATCTGACCAGTCTCCTCCCCACACTCTCTGGTGTATCTCATACATCAGGAGCCATCAGCCCCAATTATACTCCTGCTCTCCCCTCACATCATGTCACTGTGTGTTACCAGCCCAGAGATCTGACCAGTCTCCTCCCCACACTCTCTGGTGTATCTCATACATCAGGAGCCATCAGCCCCTATTATACTCCTGCTCTCCCCCTCACATCATGTCATTGTGTGTTACCAGCCCAGAGATCTGACCAGTCTCCTCCCCACACTCTCTGGTGTATCTCATACATCAGGTACCATCAGCCCCTATTATACTCCTGCTCTCCCCTCACATCATGTCACTGTGTGTTACCAGCCCATAGATCTGACCAGTCTCCTCCCCGCACTCTCTGGTATATGATGGCTTGTATTTTGAGCCCCAGGATAGTTTTAGTACTTTAGACATCACACCACACAGTTACGCTGACCGTCAGACAGATGATGGTGAAGCAGATGTGTTTTTAATATCAGCTGTTGCCTTTTTATACATAAAGACACCATTTCTTTACTCCCATAAAGGAGTGTTCATTACAAAAAACATGCATATTCATATACAACACACCCCTTAAGGTGGGGTTAACAATTAAAACTTTGGTTCGACATGAGTAACGTAAGAATACGTAAGATAAATGGTATCTCTTATATCCATTAAAGGAGCGAAGTTCTATAGACTGGGAGTTGCTTCTATATTATGCTGACTCTTGCAGTAAGTCTAAGTAGAACATACGTCTTTTGTTTAAACATATGAGGTCTCACATTCCTGTACTATCTTGGTTTACATTGAAGGGGCCCATTTTCAATAATGTCTAGTTTTTCTAATGGAAACAGATATACATTTGAATTTAACTGTTTCAGCAGTCTAAAGAGAGAGGCACAATAAAATTTAAGCAATACTTAATACTGGCTAGCAAGTCTAATATGATATAAGAAACATAATGTTAAGTACTATAACGTTATCATTTTCCCTCCTTTTTATAATAATTAAACATTACAATTGAGATTACATTGTTTACATACAGTAGTAAACAAAACACACAAAAAATTATTATAAATGTAAGAAAAAACTCATAGTGGTCGGACATCTTACAATACAAACTGCCTACACTATGCTAAGGATTAGTCACATCAGATGGTTCTAGTGGGTTATAGCCCTGAGAACAAGGTAGCTTCTCCCTGCCGTCAGAGAGCAACTGGCTGTTCGCTCACATCCATCGGAATAGACTGATCCTCTGCTTTCTGTGTCCTTCCAGATATGAGTTGTTTTGAACTTGGTTGTAGTTATTGCAGACTGGCACTGTTTCAAACAGACAGAGAAAACACACATCAATATCTTGACAACAATATAAACCAGTATGCATAATCCTATAATTTTTAAGGCTGAACATGAGAATTCCCATAAACCATCCACTGATTCCTGAAAACCATGTGGATGGATTCAAGAATGATAGCCAGCCCCAATTTCCTCCTAGAGTGTCAGGTGTATTATGCTCAGTGGCATAAATCCGTTTTTCCTCTTCTATCTCTTGTATATGTTTTTCTATTGTCTCTTGAGCATTGTCAGTCTCATTGGTAATAAATGTACAACACAATATTCCTGTCTGAGTATATAAGGTCATACAATAGCCTCCTGTCTGTGCCGTTAAGTGGTCCAGAACTAATCTGTGTTGTAACTGTTCTTTTTATTACCTCTTGGATTTTTCTACCTACATATCTGAAGGTGTTATCGTATATTTCAGTAATGTTATCTAATAACATTGCAAGTGATTCAACTCTATAATATGATTTTGACCCAAATAGGTCCAAAAATCCCATTCTCTCATGCCAGGGTGTGTAGATTAGCTTTCTTGCCTTTTTCCCTGCTTCTTTTATTTCCCTTAGTGCAGGTTTATCATCATATGGTGTTAAAAACATTTGGTATGGAGGTACTCCTGGTTTGAAGGTATCAGGGGCACTACCAACTCTAAAAGGGGCCTTTGAGCAAGGATGAAATGTTCCTAAGTAGGTGTTTGAGGGGGAAATCTTTTTAATTATTAAAGCCAAGTATGGTTTCACTTTGTTTTTTCTTAAATTCAATGCAAAAAGATACATTTATCTTCAAATAGTGCCCATTCTTCATATGTGATGGGGATAAATGTCCACTCTCCTCCTCCTGAGGTAGGACCTTGAGAGCAGATCCAACAGTTTGTAGTGTTAAGGGCATTCCCTACCAAATTATGTAATTGCAACAACATATTTCGGTTTTCTCCAGTAGGGGCCTTACACCATTCTATACATGTCTCCTCAGGTGACTGTTTACAATACTCACACATACACCTTGAGATGTGTGGTAAATTTCTACATTCATGATCAGGGTTTGTTACTTCCCTTTTTCTCACATAATATGATTTGGGATAGACTATAGAGATGCTTTGTACTGTACTGTTGTTATTAGCATAATCTGGTACCTCTAGTACTGTACATAACCATATTATTGCCACTATTGTGGTTGCCAAACACATAATACATCCCCATAGACTTTTATCGGATTTGGGCCCCAATAACATTTCAGCAAACTGCATCATCAAACTTAACTCGTAATTGATGACAATGGGATGAGTGTATCCCTTCCTTCTAGCTTCACTGATGTTGGTGTAGTCAGTAGAACCTGGAATGGACCATCAAATCTGGGCTCAAGTGATTTCCGAACGTGTCTTTTGAGATATACCCAATCTCCTGGCTGGAGATGATGAGGATTGTTCTCTACTGTAGAATCTGTGTCTTTTTCCTACTGGCTGGGCTTTTGCTGCTCTCTTAGCTTCTGCATCTGCAAGAGTGTTTCCTCTTGTTTCTTTTGTTTGATTCTTTGTGTGTGCTTGAATCTTGATGATGGCAACTTTGTATGGCTTCATTAATGCTTGAAAAAGTTTTTTTTTAATGAGGTCAGCATGTTGTATCTGTTTACCTGTAACTGTTTTAAAGTCTCTGCTTTTTCCAGATCAACACATAGTCCATTGTCACTCTCCAGCTGTATCTGGAATCTGTATAAATGGTCGCTGTTGTATGCTCTGCGTGCTCCAATGCTTTAGTAAGTGTCACAAGTTCAGCTGCTTGTGCTGATAAGTGTGCTGGTAGGGCTCCAGAAGTTACTACTTCAGTGTCGGTAGTGACAGCATATCCAGTGTAGGGCGTGCCATTTTCATAGTATCTGGACCCATCAACATATAGTTCGTAATGAGCATTGGGTATGGGCATATCTTGGACGTGTGGCAATGTCTGGGTTTCTTGTTCCATCAAAGCAAGACAGTCATGAGAAAAATTTTGAGTACAAGTATTTTCATTTTTTTTGTCCTCACCGTCACCTTCTGGATCTACTTCAATTCTCTGGGCTGTTGTAGACGATACTGTGCTGACAGAAGGTGCCCTCATTCTCCCTCCTTTTTGAACATTTATGTTCATACTCCTTCTGTTCTGGCAACAGGGCGGGGAGAAGCGTTGCTGGATTTAGAGTGACACCTCTTGATTGTCACATTGGTTGCACTCAATAGGGACACTTCGTACTTGGTGAGTCTAGCTGCTGAAAGATGTTTGGTTCTTGCTTGTTGTAGGATTTCTGTTACAGCATGTGGTACTTGTATGGTTAGTTCATGATTAAGAACAATGTCTATGCACTTATCCTTCAATACAGCAGCCGCTGCTACAGCTTTAATACATGTAGGTGATCCTTGAATGATATTGTCAAGCCTGCTGGAATAGTAAGCAAGAGGTCTTTGTCTTGTTCCGTGGCTTTGTTGTTAACACTCCCAAAGCATGTCCTTTTTCCTCATGGCAATACACGGTAAAAGGTTTAGAATAGTCTGGTAGGCCTAGGGCAGGTGAAGAGGCAATGGCCAACTTTAATTGCTGAACTGCTTGAGCCATTTCTTCATCTGTTGGATGCAGACCATCTGTTTTTGATTGCATTGTATAATGTTTGCATGTAAACTGATGCAAGAGGTATCCAGTCCCTGCAGTAGCCCACCAGGCCTAGAAATGACCTGACTTGTTTAACAGTCTTTGGTATTTTAGCTTGTAGTATTAGCTTCTTCCTGTCTTCTGTCAGGTGTTTGATGCCTTGAGAGATACAATGTCCAAGGAAGACAACTTTTTGCTTACAGATCTGTAGTTGTTTTTCTTTTGAAGCCCTGCAGTCTTGTTCTCCCAGGAACTTGAGTAGAGACACTGTTTCTTGCTGGCACTTGTCTTGAGTTGTTGTAGTTAACAAGAGGTCATCGTCATACTGGATAAGCTGAGTTTCTTCTGAGTAAAAGGGTCTCCAAGCCTGGAGAACCAGTGACATTGCTTCAGAGTAGTCACTGGGGCTAGTGGCGCCCCCTTGAGGCAATCTTGTCCAGCAGTATTGTTTGCCATCATGTGTAAAAGCTAACAGTTCTTGAGAGTCTTTAGTGATAGGCATAGCATTTGCCAGATCGCTCACCGTAAACCAGGCCCCTGATGGTGGGATCTGATTCAGCAAGGTGTATGGATTAGGCACAATGGGACAATTAATTAACAGTCTCTTGTTGACCTCTCTTAGATCATGAATTATTCGTAAAACAAAGGCGTCGACCATTCGGATCTACATTGAACAAGGATGCCGGACTGTAGATAAGCTTGTAGTTGCTTGGTGATGGCGACTCTTTGATCAGGATTCAGTGGATTTTGCTTTACGGATACTGGCACTGCTCCTGACTTTAGTTGCAGTTGGACAGGTTGTACTTTCAGCTTGCCAGTGTCTATCTTCCCCTTAGACCACAGCTTGTCCGGTACTTGGGATGTGATCCAGTCTGGGAGGATATCTTCAGCAGAATCTGTAATAGATGATTGGGAGAGAAACACATACAGCCTCTATTTGAGGTAGTAAGTCCTTGGATATATTGGATTTATATTTGATACAAAGTAGCAGTGGAGACTGTTAGTTGATAAGAGAGAAACTGCCTATACCCACTAATGACACAAAACAGACTATAAAATCCACTAATGAGCACACAAGCTACACTTGTGCAGCCTAACAGAACACTTAAGCTATAGATCCATAGGAGCAACTGTGCTCACAGATACAAGAACGATTGAATAAGGTAAAACCCCAAAAATTAATGCAAAACCTAGAAAACTAATCCGGAGAGACCATACAAACTAAACACAGAACATAAAATTTCTAACGAAATATCCAAAACAGGAATGAGCCACTCTGTGGCTTGCAACAATGTTCCAGTAAAGTATCATTGTTCATATTAGGCTATGAAAGATAACATAGTCACATATGAACAACAAAAGGAACTGTGTTTATCTTAGCACTACATTTTTTAACGAAAAACTTAATTTCCAAATAATGTCATAGTAAAGAAGTATAACATTCCCTTCAAATACTAAGTTCTTATTAAATGCACACATGTGTTTGAGTATGTGTGCATGTACCCACATATTTTCTTACTTTAAGGAAAAATTCAAGTAGTAATACCCAATGAAAAATAAGAAATATCTGATATGCAAAAAAAAAAAGCACTTAATTGTACTGAAGTTTGCTATGATTCTATAAAAGAAAGAACAGCAAATAGCAGTCAGCTCGTATCTTTAACTCTCTACTAAGGAGACAAAAAACAAATGTTACTGTCACATAATTGTTTTAAAAAAACAAATAAAACATACAACTTAAATACTGATCAGATTTCTAAAATAAAAATAAAAAAAACAATTTTAAAGTTAGCGCATTCAATTCTAAAGAATGATTCTTTTAGCTAGCGTACTACAATAGCAGCTGTTGTCGACGTCATATGCATTGAACATAAAAAGACATTCACTGTTACATACTGCAGCTACGTAACCTTTCGTGAACTTTGGCTGTCATGCAGTCAGTTAAATCCTTAACGTGCTTAAATGTTAAATACTGAATGTTCAAATACACTTTAGTATTAAAATTCACCAAATGCAAAGATCATAATTGCATACATATGAATTTGAGATGCACATTAAACATTACACACATGTAATGACACAAACTTGATACTTTTAGTTCATTACTTTGAACACAAAACTGTACATTTGATTCTGCTCATTGGTAATATAGGGAAAATTTAAAATATTTATTTATTCTCCTGGCCAGGATATTTTCCAAAATTACCAACTTACAGACTTTCAAACATAAAGTTTTTTTTTTTTTTCTCAGATCAGTTATTTGATCTGGGCACATATTTATTTATTCCTAGGATTTTTAAATAAAAAAACAAAACTTTAATTTCTTCTTATAGTTACTTTGGTTGCCATTATTTTTATCTGGATTTTTATACTGTCTGTCTTTGTTTACGATACTTATTTTTATTCTTAATTGCTTGCGTGTCCTAGCCTCAGATAACCCATCTTTGGGTGGACTTTAGTTGTAATCTTTTAGCCTTATTACAGATCTTACTTCTGGGTCACATGAAAAACAAAGAAACCTCTGACCCTACCCAATTCCCACAATTAGGACATTTTGTGCCTCCTTCTGGTATACAAAACACACATAATGGACACTTCCTCTGTGGACAATACTTTTCAATTTTAAGGGCCTGCAAATCTGAAGTTGGATACAATTCCTCAGTCCCTATGCCTGACCTGGCTATACCAGCTGTATTTCTACCTGCTGTTGGAATTGTGGTTTTGGGTGTGGTGGCCCCTGCTGCGAACAAGTCTAGTTCTTCTATGTTCTGCCCCCCAACTGCCTGGGGTTGCTCAATTACCTGTGGTGGTTGGTGTACAAATGGTGCATATGGTGCATTATCTACCTGATTATCTACTTGTGGTGGTGCATTAAGTCTTGGTAAGTGATTACAACTCCCCAACTTTTCTTTTCTCATCATCTAATTCTTGTGACACTGTAAGCCATATATTAACTGTATCTATATAACCTTTTTTCTGTAGCCAATGAGCGTTCGTCACTTGAAATTGCTTCCATGCGACAGGATTTAAAATTTCCATTTGTAGGAAAAATTAGCCCTTCTTAAAATCGAACCGATCGATTTGTTACCTTCCCTTTCTGCCACAACCTCTAGGGGAGCGCTCCATGAACCTTCCACTTTTTCCTCCCATTGGGGTAATTAATCCCTCTGGGCGTGGCCTTATCCACTTGCGGAAAGCAGTGTATAACGTTGTGCAGAAAGGTATACTGTGCCCTATTGGCTGAAGTTTAATATAGATGCGGCTTTCAGTTCCCTGTATTCAATCTAAGTCAAAATATCATAACCACTTATCAGGACAATAATAAAACACCACTTTCATAACCTGGGCAGGCACCTTGTTCTGAGCAGTTTAAATATGATCTAGAGCGTGTTGTGTCCTTAATGCAAAGTGCTGATGTCGTCTATTTCTATTTAAGCACTTCCTCCACTGCTTATAACAATTGCTAAAGTGTGGGATTGTTTGATCACTTAACAAAGTCTGCACACTGTCAATATCAATTTCTTCATTTGTTACTTTAAAATGTGCTTGTGGTTTTACTGCAAGCACTTCTGGTTCTCTATATTGCAGGCCAGGTAAAATAAATTCTAGAACTATGCTGCATTTACACTCTGAACATGTTCCATGTGATGCATTATGAGACATAAATACATAAACACAAGACACTATATCATAAGGGCTTTTTCAAGATGAAATTGACCTGGTAATCACCAAAGAGACAGTTCCTAGCCTTTATAAGAGGCTACAAAGGAGAAATATCTTTGGTGGTCCCAGGTCTGTCTTGATTTATATACACCTTACGCTTATTGATGTTTAAATGACACATAGACAGACAATCAGGCAACACTTAACATGTACGTAAAACACACTTAGTTTCATAAGGGCTGTATCCTAATTGGTTCAAACTGACTGCCAGGGTCAGTCTTTGATGAAAGCCAGGTCCTGCCTATTACAGCTTCCATCAAAGAAAGTCTTAACAGTCTTGTGAACACTGTTACACCTTATGACTTATATTGTGTTTACCAGACAAACAGACAAACAAACAAATACGCTTTAGATCTTTTCAACTGAGCGTTAACCAGAAGTAATACTCAGTGTTTATCGATCATCAGTCACGCCTCGTGAAGATGGCGTCCAGTCATCCAACATAAAACATACAGTTACTGACACACAGTAGACACTGACAATACAGTAAACAATGACAATACAAACACAGTACAATCACAGTACAAACATATTACAGCTATACTATATATCTCATACATCAGGAGCCATCAGCCCCTATTATACTCCTGCTCTCCCCCTCACATCATGTCACTGTGTGTTACCAGCCCAGAGATCTGACCAGTCTCCTCCCCACACTCTGTGGTGTATCTCATACATCAGGATCCATCAGCCTCTATTATACTCCTGCTCTCCCCCTCACATCATGTCACTGTGTGTTACCAGCGATCTGACCAGTCTCCTCCCCACACTCTCTGGTGTATCTTATACATCAGGAGCTATCAGCCCCTATTATACTCCTGCTCTCCCCTCACATCATGTCACTGTGTGTTACCAGCCCAGAGATCTGACCAGTCTCCTCCCCACACTCTCTGGTGTATCTCATACATCAGGAGCCATCAGCCCCTATTATACTCCTGCTCTCCCCCTCACATCATGTCACTGTGTGTTACCAGCCCAGAGATCTGACCAGTCTCCTCCTCACACTCTCTGGTGTATCTCATACATCAGGAGCCATCAGCCCCTATTATACTCCTGCTCTCCCCCTCACATCATGTCACTGTGTGTTACCAGCCCAGAGATCTGACCAGTCTCCTCCCCACACTCTCTGGTGTATCTCATACATCAGGTACCATCAGCCCCTATTATACTCCTGCTCTCCCCTCACATCATGTCACTGTGTGTTACCAGCCCATAGATCTGACCAGTCTCCTCCCCGCACTCTCTGGTATATCTCATACATCAGGAGCCATCAGCCCCTATTATACTCCCGCTGGAGTAGTGGTAACCAGTGACTAGGTCACGCTGCTAGTG
Organism: Crinia signifera; assembly: GCF_055691185.1. Taxonomy (NCBI): domain Eukaryota; kingdom Metazoa; phylum Chordata; class Amphibia; order Anura; family Myobatrachidae; genus Crinia; species Crinia signifera. The sequence continues at coordinate 20,504,711 of NC_139222.1, read as the reverse complement.
TACCCCACAGCTACTGTGTTGCCACATGTATAGTGTGTGAGAGAAGTGACTGGCTGCACAGTGTCACTGGCTTATGTGGGCTCCTGTCCCATAGTACTAGCTGGGCAATGTGTAAGCTGGGAAATGTGACTCCCCTCAGTCTGCATGTCACTGTGGCTGGGTCTATGCAGTCTGCATGTCACTGTGGCTGGGTCTAAGCAGTCTGCATGTCACTGTGGCTGGGTCTAAGCAGTCTGCATGTCACTGTGGCTGGGTCTATGCAGTCTGCATGTCACTGTGGCTGGGTCTATGCAGTCTGCAGGTCACTGTGGCTGGGTCTATGCAGTCTGCAGGTCACTGTGGCTGGGTCTATGCAGTCTGCAGGTCACTGTGGCTGGGTCTATGCAGTCTGCCTGTCACTGTGGCTGGGTCTATGCAGTCTGCCTGTCACTGTGGCTGGGTCTATGCAGTCTGCATGTCACTGTGGCTGGGTCTATGCAGTACAATACAGTGTAGCCTATGAGATATAAGCTATAACCACATTGCAGCAGGTGCAGTCACAGCAGCCATGTAAGCAGTGCCGGATGAGCCCAGAGGTTCCGTGCCGCTGTCGGTATTGGGGAGAAGATGACAGTATAGGTCAGGGAAGATAAAGCACATAAGGGAGAGGGCCCTGCTTGTTAGACCGTACAGTATATGGGGCCCATTTATCACCATCTGCACCTGAGAATGTGATAATATCAGACAAACCTATATCTCCCAAATGGGAGTCAGATGCAGGCGCAGCCGCACAAGTTGTGTATACAGACAAAGCAGCTGCTCCGGTGTATAGAGCCCTTTTTCTCCCTGATGATGTAAGCGTTCCCACTGCAATGCGAGTTTCTCACAGAGAGCTTTCAAGTGGGCAGATATCCCGGCTGGTTGGGACATATAACCCTACGGTGCAGTAGTGTCTGGGCAGTGCAGCAACTGATCCCCATCATGATGGACCCCCCCATGCACTGCGACCCCCACCACTGGTCTACTCACCAACCCCCGGGGATCAGCTTCTGCAGAGCTGTCTGTCATCGGTGCTTCCTTCTCCTGCAACCCCCGGTGCTGTAAGGTGACCTCCCGCTTAGCAGTGTCATTTTACTGCACCAGCGCAGCAGGAGGCCCTGAGACCGGCAGCAATCCCCAGACCCTGGGGAGGTGAGTATGATTTATTGTTTTTATGGTGGGGTGGGTGACATTGGACACACACATCTGATCACCCTGGCCCCGTCCCCGCACAGCTCTCTCTGCCTAGGAGCAGAGAGAGCTGTGCAGAAGCTCAGAATTCGCATCTGAGCCCTGTGATTCACCGGCTGAAGTTGCGATATTTTCACAGGGCCAAATGCGACTTTTTGTTTTTATAGTAAATTTTGCCAAATCACGTGATCTGCTTACTAAAAGGAAATGCTAATTGAAGGGTTCTGTGAAAAACTGCTCCAAAAGCCCGTTAGTACATTCAAGTGAAACTAATATAATGTGAAAACACCATTTATTACATTATTTTAGGAAATATAATATTAGTAATGGGCCCCTATGGCACATGTGACAGAGCGCAGAGACTGTGAATCATAGAGGAGGGATTCAGAGCGGAGAGACTGAGGATCATAGAGGGGGGGACACAGAGCGGAAAGACTGAGGATCATAGAGGGGGGGATACAGAGCGGAGAGACTGGGGATCATAGAGAGGGGGTACAGAGTGGAGAGACTGGGGATCATAGAGAGGGGATACAGAGCAGAGAGACTGGGGATCATAGAGGGGGGGATACAGAGCGGAGAGACTGGGGATCATAGAGGGGGATACAGAGCGGAGAGACTGGGGATAATAGAGAGGGAGTACAGAGCAGAGAGACTGAGGATCATAGAGCGGGGATACAGAGCAGAGAGACTGGGGATAATAGAGAGGGACTACAGAGCAGAGAGACTGAGGATCATAGAGAGGGGATACAGAGCAGAGAGACTGAGGATCATAGAGAGGGGATACAGAGCGGAAAGACTGAGGATCATAGAGAGGGGATACAGAGCAGAGAGACTGAGGATCATATGGTCTTATTCTAGTTCACTCTTAGAGACAAATTCCTTCTCAAATGGACAAAACCATGTGCACTGCAGGTGGGGCAGATGTAACATGTGCATAGAGAATTAGATTCGGGTGAATTATTTTGTTTCTTTGCAGGGAAAATACTGACTGCCTTATTTCTACTCTGCAGTATTGATCTCACTTTAAAGAAAAACCCCACCCAAATCTAATCTATGGTTTTGTCCATTTGAGAAGGAATTTGCCTCTAAGAGTGAACCAGAATAAGGCCCATAGAGAGGGGATACAGAGCGGAAAGTGTCACAGGTGGTGGATTAGATGGTATCGTGTGGTGCACAGGAATATATGATTGACCAGAAGATGTAAGTTTCAAAACGAGCAGGTTTAATGAAAGAACTCATATATAAATGACACGAACATGAATCAAATATTTCTTTGAGTAGTCACAAATCATATGTGGTACTTATATGTTAGTTGGGCGCCCGTTACGTAGTTTGCGTAGTGGTGTATTGAGAATACCAATACACCACTATGCTGCCTACGTAAGTTACGCAAATGATGTAACTGGAGCCCTGCTAACATATAAAGGATCATATGGCCACTATCCACGTCCTAACCCCCTTTTTAAAAATAATGGAAGTAAAAGTAAAGTTTTAAATTTATTAATCGTTTATCAACAAGCTGAAAGTGTGCCTCCAAAAAAGAAATCTCTTTGTTAATAGTATCAACGGTCTCTTGCAATTTACCTTTTTCTTTTTGAGTACTAGCTTAATCAATTTCTTGGGGGCACCAACGTGTCTCTCACGGCTAGATTTATTAAGCTCGGTGAAGTGATATAGGGCCTTATTCTAGTTCACTCTTTCTGACAAAATCCTTCTTAGATGGACAAAACCATGTGCACTGCAGGTGGGGCAGATGTAACATGTGCACAGAGAATTAGATTTGGGCGAGTTATTTTGTTTCTGTGCAGGGTAAATACTGGCTGCTTTATATTTACACTGCAATATAGATCTCATTTTGAAGTAAAACCCCACCCAAATCTAGTTCTCTCTGCGCAAGTAACATCTGCCCCACCTGCAGTGCACTTGGTTTTGTCCTTCTAAGAAGGAATTTGTCAGAAAGAGTGAACCAAAATAACCCCCTAGTGTCTGTTTTTTTAACACCGGCCAATCAGCTCCTACCTGTTGTTTTTCAAACCAAGCCTGTAACTTCACAGGTAGGAGCTGATTGGCCGGTGATAAAAACCAGACACTTTATCACTTCACCGAGCTTAATAAATCTACCCCTCAATACCTACAGGGCACTACACATACGTCCAAAAATGTTGGTTTATTAATAAACATTGTATGTATTCATCCTGTGCGGGATACTCCTCTCTCTAGTAAATTGGAGGGAGATGCATGGGGAGAGGTAGATGGATGATTGCGTTACAGGGGATGATTAGGAAGGAATGGGAGCCAGTGTAGGGTCTGTAGGAGAGGAGGGGGGGGGGGGCAGAAGCAGTCAGGTTGGAGATGGAGGATGCAGATGGATGAGTGCGTTATTGGGGAGGATTAGGGATCTGGAAGGAATGGGAGCCAGTGTAGGGCCTGTAGAAGAGCCCCCCTCTTCTACAGGCCCTACACTGGCTCCCATTCCTTCCAGGGGATGATTAGGAAGGAATGGGAGCCAGTGTAGGGCCTGTAGGAGAGGGGGGGCAGAAGCAGTCAGGTTGGAGATGGAGCATGTAGATGGATGAGTGCGTTATTGGGGAGGATTAGGGTCTGGAAGGAATGGGAGCCAGTGTAGGGCCTGTAGGAGGGGGGGGGGCAGAAGCAGTCAGGTTGGAGATGGAGGATGTAGATGGATGAGTGCGTTATTGGGGAGGATTAGGGTCTGGAAGGAATGGGAGCCAGTGTAGGGCCTGTAGGAGAGGGGGGGGGGCAGAAGCAGTCAGGTTGAAGATGGAGGATGTAGATGGATGAGTGTGTTATTGAGGAGGATTGGGATCTGGAAGGAATGGGAGCCAGTGTAGGGCCTGTAGGAGAGGGGGGGGGCAGAAGCAGTCAGGTTGGAGATGGAGGATGTAGATGGATGAGTGCGTTATTGGGGAGGATTGGGATCTGGAAGGAATGGGAGCCAGTGTAGGGCCTGTAGGAGAGGGGGGGGGACAGAAGCAGTCAGGTTGGAGATGGAGGATGCAGATGGATGAGTGCGTTATTGGGGAGGATTAGGGTCTGGAAGGAATGGGAGCCAGTGTGGGGCCTGTAGTAGGGGGGGGGGGGCAGAAGCAGTCAGGTTGGAGATGGAGGATGTAGATGGATGAGTGCGTTATTGGGGAGGATTGGGGTCTGGAAGGAATGGGAGCCAGTGTAGGTCCTGTAGGAGAGGGGGGGCAGAAGCAGTCAGGTTGGAGATGGAGGATGTAAATGGATGAGTGCGTTATTGGGGAGGATTGGGGTCTGGAAGGAATGGGAGCCAGTGTAGGGCCTGTAGGAGAGGGGGGACAGAAGCAATCAGGTTGGAGATGGAGGATGTAGATGGATGAGTGCGTTATTGGGGAGGATTAGGGTCTGGAAGGAATGGGAGCCAGTGTAGGGCCTGTAGGAGAGGGGGGGGCAGAAGCAGTCAGGTTGGAGATGGAGGATGTAGATGGATGAGTGCGTTATTGGGGAGGATTAGGGTCTGGAAGGAATGGGAGCCAGTGTGGGGCCTGTAGGAGAGGGGGGGCAGAAGCAGTCAGGTTGGAGATGGAGGATGTAGATGGATGAGTGCGTTATTGGGGAGGATTAGGGTCTGGAAGGAATGGGAGCCAGTGTGGGGCCTGTAGGAGGGGGGGGGGGCAGAAGCAGTCAGGTTGGAGATGGACGATGTAGATGGATGAGTGCGTTATTGGGGAGGATTGGGGTCTGGAAGGAATGGGAGCCAGTGTAGGGCCTGTAGGAGAGGGGGGGCAGAAGCAGTCAGGTTGGAGATGGAGGATGTAGATAGATGAGTGCGTTATTGGGGAGGATTGGGGTCTGGGAGGAATGGGAGCCAGTGTAGGGCCTGTAGGGGGGGGGGGGGGCAGAAGCAGTCAGGTTGGAGATGGAGGATGTAGATGGATGAGTGCGTTATTGGGGAGGATTGGGGTCTGGAAGGAATGGGAGCCAGTGTAGGGCCTGTAGGAGAGGGGGGACAGAAGCAGTCAGGTTGGAGATGGAGGATGTAGATGGATGAGTGCGTTATTGGGGAGGATTAGGGTCTGGAAGGAATGGGAGCCAGTGTGGGGCCTGTAGGAGAGGTGGGGCAGAAGCAGTCAGGTTGGAGATGGAGAATGTAGATGGATGAGTGTGTTATTGGGGAGGATTAGGGTCTGGAAGGAATGGGAGCCAGTGTAGGGCCTGTAGGAGAGGGGGGGCAGAAGCAGTCAGGTTGGAGATGGAGGATGTAGATAGATGAGTGCGTTATTGGGGAGGATTGGGGTCTGGAAGGAATGGGAGCCAGTGTAGGGCCTGTAGGAGAGGGGGGGGGCAGAAGCAGTCAGGTTGGAGATGGAGGATGTAGATGGATGAGTGTGTTATTGGGGAGGATTGGGGTCTGGAAGGAATGGGAGCCAGTGTAGGGCCTGTAGGAGAGGGGGGGCAGAAGCAGTCAGGTTGGAGATGGAGGATGTAGATGGATGAGTGCATTATTGGGGAGGATTAGGGTCTGGAAGGAATGGGAGCCAGTGTGGGGCCTGTAGGAGAGGGGGGGGGGCAGAAGCAGTCAGGTTGGAGATGGAGGATGCAGATGGATGAGTGCGTTATTGGGGAGGATTGGGGTCTGGAAGGAATGGGAGCCAGTGTAGGGCCTGTAGGAGAGGGGGGGGGGGCAGAAGCAGTCAGGTTGGAGATGGAGGATGCAGATGGATGAGTGCGTTATTGGGGAGGATTGGGATCTGGAAGGAATGGGAGCCAGTGTGGGGCCTGTAGGAGGGGGGGGGCAGAAGCAGTCAGGTTGTGGATGGAGGATGTAGATGGATGAGTGCGTTATTGGGGAGGATTAGGGTCTGGAAGGAATGGGAGCCAGTGTGGGGCCTGTAGGAGAGGGGGGACAGAAGCAGTCAGGTTGGAGATGGAGGATGTAGATGGATGAGTGCGTTATTGGGGAGGATTGGGGTCTGGAAGGAATGGGAGCCAGTGTGGGGCCTGTAGGAGAGGGGGGGCAGAAGCAGTCAGGTTGGAGATGGAGGATGTAGATGGATGAGTGCGTTATTGGGGAGGATTAGGGTCTGGAAGAAATGGGAGCCAGTGTAGGGCCTGTAGGAGAGGGGGGGGCAGAAGCAGTCAGGTTGGAGATGGAGGATGTAGATAGATGAGTGCGTTATTGGGGAGGATTGGGATCTGGAAGGAATGGGAGCCAGTGTAGGGCCTGTAGGAGAGGGGGGGCAGAAGCAGTCAGGTTGGAGATGGAGGATGTAGATGGATGAGTGCGTTATTGGGGAGGGTTAGGGTCTGGAAGGAATGGGAGCCAGTGTAGGGCCTGTAGGAGAGGGGGCAGAAGCAGTCAGGTTGGAGATGGAGGATGTAGATGGATGAGTGCGTTATTGGGGAGGATTAGGGTCTGGAAGGAATTGGAGCCAGTGTAGGGACTGTAGGAGAGGGGGGACAGAAGCAGTCAGGTTGGAGATGGAGGATGTAGATAGATGAGTGCGTTATTGGGGAGGATTGGGATCTGGAAGGAATGGGAGCCAGTGTAGGGCCTGTAGGAGAGGGGGGGCAGAAGCAGTCAGGTTGGAGATGGAGGATGTAGATGGATGAGTGCGTTATTGGGGAGGATTAGGGTCTGGAAGGAATGGGAGCCAGTGTAGGGCCTGTAGGAGAGGGGGCAGAAGCAGTCAGGTTGGAGATGGAGGATGTAGATGGATGAGTGCGTTATTGGGGAGGATTAGGGTCTGGAAGGAATGGGAGCCAGTGTAGGGCCTGTAGGAGAGGGGGGGGGGGGGGCAGAAGCAGTCAGGTTGTAGATGGAGGATGTGGATGGATGAGTGCGTTATTGGGGAGGATTGGGGTCTGGAAGGAATGGGAGCCAGTGTAGGTCCTGTAGGAGAGGGGGGGCAGAATCAGTCAGGTTGGAGATGGAGGATGTAGATAGATGAGTGCGTTATTGGGGAGGATTGGGGTCTGGAAGGAATGGGAGCCAGTGTGGGGCCTGTAGGAGAGGGGGGGCAGAAGCAGTCAGGTTGGAGATGGAGGATGTAGATGGATGAGTGCATTATTGGGGAGGATTAGGGTCTGGAAGGAATGGGAGCCAGTGTAGGGCCTGTAGGAGAGGGGGGGGGGGGGCAGAAGCAGTCAGGTTGGAGATGGAGGATGCAGATGGATGAGTGCGTTATTGGGGAGGATTAGGGTCTGGAAGGAATGGGAGCCAGTGTAGGGCCTGTAGGAGAGGGGGGGCAGAAGCAGTCAGGTTGGAGATGGAGGATGTAGATGGATGAGTGCGTTATTGGGGAGGATTGGGGTCTGGAAGGAATGGGAGCCAGTGTGGGGCCTGTAGAAGAGGGGGGGCAGAAGCAGTCAGGTTGGAGATGGAGGATGTAGATGGATGAGTGCATTATTGGGGAGGATTAGGGTCTGGAAGGAATGGGAGCCAGTGTGGGGCCTGTAGGAGGGGGGGGGGGGCAGAAGCAGTCAGGTTGGAGATGGAGGATGTAGATGGATGAGTGCATTATTGGGGAGGATTAGGGTCTGGAAGGAATGGGAGCCAGTATAGGGTCTGTAGGAGAGGGGGGGCAGAATCAGTCAGGTTGGAGATGGAGGATGTAGATAGATGAGTGCGTTATTGGGGAGGATTAGGGTCTGGAAGGAATGGGAGCCAGTGTAGGGCCTGTAGGAGAGGGGGGGCAGAATCAGTCAGGTTGGAGATGGAGGATGTAGATAGATGAGTGCGTTATTGGGGAGGATTGGGGTCTGGAAGGAATGGGAGCCAGTGTAGGTCCTGTAGGAGAGGGGGGGCAGAATCAGTCAGGTTGGAGATGGAGGATGTAGATAGATGAGTGCGTTATTGGGGAGGATTGGGGTCTGGAAGGAATGGGAGCCAGTGTAGGGCCTGTAGGAGAGGGGGGACAGAAGTAGTCAGGTTGGAGATGGAGGATGTAGATGGATGAGTGCGTTATTGGGGAGGATTGGGGTCTGGAAGGAATGGGAGCCAGTGTGGGGCCAGTAGGAGAGGGGGGGAGATGCAGGTGGAGATGGAGGATGTAGATGGATGAGTGCGTTATTGGGGAGGATTGGGGTCTGGAAGGAATGGGAGCCAGTGTGGGGCCAGTAGGAGAGGGGGGGAGATGCAGGTGGAGATGGAGGATGTAGATGGATGAGTGCGTTATTGGGGAGGATTGGGGTCTGGAAGGAATGGGAGCCAGTGTAGGGCCTGTAGGAGAGGGGGGGGGGCAGAAGCAGTCAGGTTGGAGATGGAGGATGTAGATGGATGAGTGCGTTATTGGGGAGGATTAGGGTCTGGAAGGAATGGGAGCCAGTGTGGGGCCTGTAGGAGGGGGGGGGGGGCAGAAGCAGTCAGGTTGAAGATGGAGGATGCAGATGGATGAGTGCGTTATTTGGGAGGATTGGGGTCTGGAAGGAATGGGAGCCAGTGTAGGGCCTGTAGGAGAGGGGGGGCAGAAGCAGTCAGGTTGGAGATGGAGGATGTAGATGGATGAGTGCGTTATTGGGGAGGATTAGGGTCTGGAAGGAATGGGAGCCAGTGTGGGGCCTGTAGGAGAGGGGGGGGGGGCAGAAGCAGTCAGGTTGGAGATGGAGGATGCAGATGGATGAGTGCGTTATTGGGGAGGATTGGGGTCTGGAAGGAATGGGAGCCAGTGTAGGGTCTGTAGTAGAGGGGGGGGGGGGGGGGGCAGAAGCAGTCAGGTTGGAGATGGAGGATGCAGATGGATGAGTGCGTTATTGGGGAGGATTGGGATCTGGAAGGAATGGGAGCCAGTGTGGGGCCTGTAGGAGGGGGGGGGGGGCAGAAGCAGTCAGGTTGTGGATGGAGGATGTAGATGGATGAGTGCGTTATTGGGGAGGATTAGGGTCTGGAAGGAATGGGAGCCAGTGTGGGGCCTGTAGGAGAGGGGGGACAGAAGCAGTCAGGTTGGAGATGGAGGATGTAGATGGATGAGTGCGTTATTGGGGAGGATTGGGGTCTGGAAGGAATGGGAGCCAGTGTGGGGCCTGTAGGAGAGGGGGGGCAGAAGCAGTCAGGTTGGAGATGGAGGATGTAGATGGATGAGTGCGTTATTGGGGAGGATTAGGGTCTGGAAGGAATGGGAGCCAGTGTAGGGCCTGTAGGAGAGGGGGGGGGCAGAAGCAGTCAGGTTGGAGATGGAGGATGTAGATAGATGAGTGCGTTATTGGGGAGGATTGGGATTTGGAAGGAATGGGAGCCAGTGTAGGGCCTGTAGGAGAGGGGGGGCAGAAGCAGTCAGGTTGGAGATGGAGGATGTAGATGGATGAGTGCGTTATTGGGGAGGATTAGGGTCTGGAAGGAATGGGAGCCAGTGTAGGGCCTGTAGGAGAGGGGGCAGAAGCAGTCAGGTTGGAGATGGAGGATGTAGATGGATGAGTGCGTTATTGGGGAGGATTAGGGTCTGGAAGGAATGGGAGCCAGTGTAGGGACTGTAGGAGAGGGGGGACAGAAGCAGTCAGGTTGGAGATGGAGGATGTAGATAGATGAGTGCGTTATTGGGGAGGATTGGGATCTGGAAGGAATGGGAGCCAGTGTAGGGCCTGTAGGAGAGGGGGGGCAGAAGCAGTCAGGTTGGAGATGGAGGATGTAGATGGATGAGTGCGTTATTGGGGAGGATTAGGGTCTGGAAGGAATGGGAGCCAGTGTAGGGCCTGTAGGAGAGGGGGCAGAAGCAGTCAGGTTGGAGATGGAGGATGTAGATGGATGAGTGCGTTATTGGGGAGGATTAGGGTCTGGAAGGAATGGGAGCCAGTGTAGGGCCTGTAGGAGAGGGGGGGGGGGGCAGAAGCAGTCAGGTTGTGGATGGAGGATGTGGATGGATGAGTGCGTTATTGGGGAGGATTGGGGTCTGGAAGGAATGGGAGCCAGTGTAGGTCCTGTAGGAGAGGGGGGGCAGAATCAGTCAGGTTGGAGATGGAGGATGTAGATAGATGAGTACGTTATTGGGGAGGATTGGGGTCTGGAAGGAATGGGAGCCAGTGTGGGGCCTGTAGGAGAGGGGGGGCAGAAGCAGTCAGGTTGGAGATGGAGGATGTAGATGGATGAGTGCATTATTGGGGAGGATTAGGGTCTGGAAGGAATGGGAGCCAGTGTGGGGCCTGTAGGAGAGGGGGGGGGGGGCAGAAGCAGTCAGGTTGGAGATGGAGGATGCAGATGGATGAGTGCGTTATTGGGGAGGATTAGGGTCTGGAAGGAATGGGAGCCAGTGTAGGGCCTGTAGGAGAGGGGGGGCAGAAGCAGTTAGGTTGGAGATGGAGGATGTAGATGGATGAGTGCGTTATTGGGGAGGATTGGGGTCTGGAAGGAATGGGAGCCAGTGTGGGGCCTGTAGGAGAGGGGGGGCAGAATCAGTCAGGTTGGAGATGGAGGATGTAGATAGATGAGTGCGTTATTGGGGAGGATTAGGGTCTGGAAGGAATGGGAGCCAGTGTAGGGCCTGTAGGAGAGGGGGGCAGAATCAGTCAGGTTGGAGATGGAGGATGTAGATAGATGAGTGCGTTATTGGGGAGGATTGGGGTCTGGAAGGAATGGGAGCCAGTGTAGGTCCTGTAGGAGAGGGGGGGCAGAATCAGTCAGGTTGGAGATGGAGGATGTAGATAGATGAGTGCGTTATTGGGGAGGATTGGGGTCTGGAAGGAATGGGAGCCAGTGTAGGGCCTGTAGGAGAGGGGGGACAGAAGCAGTCAGGTTGGAGATGGAGGATGTAGATGGATGAGTGCGTTATTGGGGAGGATTGGGGTCTGGAAGGAATGGGAGCCAGTGTGGGGCCAGTAGGAGAGGGGGGGAGATGCAGGTGGAGATGGAGGATGTAGATGGATGAGTGCGTTATTGGGGAGGATTGGGGTCTGGAAGGAATGGGAGCCAGTGTGGGGCCAGTAGGAGAGGGGGGGAGATGCAGGTGGAGATGGAGGATGTAGATGGATGAGTGCGTTATTGGGGAGGATTGGGGTCTGGAAGGAATGGGAGCCAGTGTAGGGCCTGTAGGAGAGGGGGGGGGGGGGCAGAAGCAGTCAGGTTGGAGATGGAGGATGTAGATGGATGAGTGCGTTATTGGGGAGGATTAGGGTCTGGAAGGAATGGGAGCCAGTGTGGAGCCTGTAGGAGAGGGGGGGGGGGGCAGAAGCAGTCAGGTTGGAGATGGAGGATGCAGATGGATGAGTGCGTTATTGGGGAGGATTGGGGTCTGGAAGGAATGGGAGCCAGTGTAGGGCCTGTAGGAGAGGGGGGGCAGAAGCAGTCAAGTTTGGAGATGGAGGATGTAGATGGATGAGTGCGTTATTGGGGAGGATTAGGGTCTGGAAGGAATGGGAGCCAGTGTAGGTCCTGTAGGAGAGGGGGGGGGCAGAATCAGTCAGGTTGGAGATGGAGGATGTAGATAGATGAGTGCGTTATTGGGGAGGATTGGGGTCTGGAAGGAATGGGAGCCAGTGTGGGGCCTGTAGGAGAGGGGGGGCAGAAGCAGTCAGGTTGGAGATGGAGGATGTAGATGGATGAGTGCGTTATTGGGGAGGATTAGGGTCTGGAAGGAATGGGAGCCAGTGTAGGGCCTGTAGGAGAGGGGGGGCAGAAGCAGTCAGGTTGGAGATGGAGGATGTAGATGGATGAGTGCGTTATTGGGGAGGATTGGGGTCTGGAAGGAATGGGAGCCAGTGTGGGGCCTGTAGGAGAGGGGGGGCAGAAGCAGTCAGGTTGGAGATGGAGGATGTAGATGGATGAGTGCGTTATTGGGGAGGATTAGGTTCTGGAAGGAATAGGAGCCAGTGTGGGGCCTGTAGGAGAGGGGGGGCAGAAGCAGTCAGGTTGGAGATGGAGGATGTAGATGGATGAGTGCGTTATTGGGGAGGATTAGGGTCTGGAAGGAATAGGAGCCAGTGTGGGGCCTGTAGGAGAGGGGGGGCAGAAGCAGTCAGGTTGGAGATGGAGGATGTAGATAGATGAGTGCGTTATTGGGGAGGATTGGGGTCTGGAAGGAATGGCAGCCAGTGTGGGGCCTGTAGGAGAGGGGGGGGGGGCAGAATCAGTCAGGTTGGAGATGGAGGATGTAGATAGATGAGTGCGTTATTGAGGAGGATTGGGGTCTGGAAGGAATGGCAGCCAGTGTGGGGCCTGTAGGAGAGGGGGGGGGCAGAAGCAGTCAGGTTGGAGATGGACGATGTAGATGGATGAGTGCGTTATTGGGAAGGATTAGGGTCTGGAAGGAATGGGAGCCAGTGTAGGGCCTGTAGGAGGGGGGGGGGGCAGAAGCAGTCAGGTTGGAGATGGACGATGTAGATGGATGAGTGCGTTATTGGGAAGGATTAGGGTCTGGAAGGAATGGGAGCCAGTGTAGGGCCTGTAGGAGGGGGGGGGGGGGGCAGAAGCAGTCAGGTTGGAGATGAGCTGTGGACAGAGATGGAATTTGGGGAGGAGACATAGGAGCAGGTTACAGTAACCCAGTCTGGCCAGTGACCATTGAGTGGATGAGGGTCTTAGGGCCCTATTCAGACCTGTTTGCTGTGCTGCATAGGTTCAGAGCCCAGGGAGCAGGATAACCCCCCCTGCCGAACACACGTATAGAAATATCTGCAGAACAATTGATCTATAGATCTATCTGTGGATGGATTGTTCTCCATACACCCTGCCCAATCCATACTGACTGATGTCACAACTGGACTAAACCAGCACCAGATTCAAAGGCCAGTCCTGGTTCCCAAAATACGGGGGACAAAATGAGTAACGGTCCCCCGTATTTCAAGAACCAGCACCAGGACCAACCATCCAGCAGGGTAATGCATTAAAGGGCCCGCTGGGACTTGTAGTTCCACTACAGTAAAAACAGTAAAAAAAATGATACAGATACATACGAACAGTAAAAGTTTATTTCACACTTGTACTATACTCACCTACACTATCTTGACACATAGGTATCGGTCCCCTTGTCCAAGTAGAATTTATTTTGGATTCCTGTGGAAAGAAAACTCAAGGCTGTAGATTCAAGTGGGATTTGGCTCCGCCCAGAGACTGGGAGGCCCGCCCACCAGCTACTCCTGTTCGGGTGTCGGATTCTCCAAACATGATTGGCTGGTGGGGGTAATGCCTGGCTGTGGCATTACCCTGCTGGCTGGTTGGGCCCAGTGCTGGTTCTTGAAATACGGGGGACCCCTACTCGTTTTGTCCCCCATATTTTGGGAACCAGGACCAGGCCTTGAGCCTGGTGCTGGTTTTAAAAAATCAAGGAGACCTTTATTTGGACCGGTTGGTTATGCTCAGGAAGGGGGTCCCCTTACCGTTTTTTTTTTTTTTTTTTTACTTTTATACATTCTATCACAACCTGGTCTGTTTGTGTTGCGATTTTTGGTACAATTTTCCCAAAATAGCATCCCTTTTAAATTTGCGAATTGTATACTTTGTAAAGGGAAAACATCTGAATGCGAATTGAAGTTTGTGAAAAGATTGACAATTCAGAATGTACGATACCGCAATTTGCATCCTATTAAGTTCGCGATTTCACAAAAACTTGCAAATTCTGAAATTTTTTGACTAAATATGGCAAAAGTTGGGATATCTCATCCCATTAAATGTCACCCTATATGTCTGAACTACATCTTTCAAAGACCTATCACTGGCTGACAGACCATCGATATATCGGCCAGTGTGTGCGCAGCATTAGACATGTTTAGTTTAAGTGATAAAACATCCATGAACATTTCCTTCTCAATGTCAACAATACTGTCTGTTGTCATTCATCTGTTTCCTGTAGATGGGCGCACAAGCAGGAATACCTCGGAGGGAGATCTCATTGTGTCTCCAGATTATATACTAGAAGATAAGAACATCAGACAAGATTCTCCAGAAGAAACCACTATTATCCCCAATACACACCCAACATTTCCCAGTGCGGATATTTCATCTGGTCCCTGTAGTCATGAGGAACCTTCTCCTGATCATTCAGACCTTACTACACACAGTGCAGACCATAAAGATGATACAATATCATCCAGTTCTGAGATTGGTGACAGTTCTATACATCAGTCAGATTCTGTTTTACATCAGAGACATCACACAGGGGAGAAACCATTTCCATGCTCTGAGTGTGGGAAATCTTTTACAAAGAAATCATTTCTTGTTACACATCAGAGAAGTCACACAGGTGAGATGCCATTTTCATGCTCTGAGTGTGGGAAATATTTCTCAAAGAAATCAGCTCTTGTTACACATCAGAGAAGTCACACAGGTGAGAAACCATTTTCATGCTTGGAGTGTGAGAAATGTTTTAGAAGGAAATCACAGCTTATTAGACATGAGAAAGTTCACACAGGCGATAAACCATTTTCGTGCTCTGAATGTGGGAAATGTTTTGCATTTAAATCATCTCTTGTTACACATGAGAGATTTCACACTGGTGAGAAACCATTTTCGTGCTCTGAATGTGGGAAATGTTTTGCAACTAAATACGCTCTTGTTACACATGAGAGAGTTCACACTGGTGAGAAACCATTTTCATGCTCTGAATGTGGGAAATGTTTTAAAGGGAAATCAACTCTTGTCACACATGAGAGAGTTCACACAGGTGAGAAACCATTTTCATGTCCTGAGTGTGGGAAATGTTTTCAATATCAATCATCTCTTGTTATACATCAGAGACATCACACAGGTGAGAAACCATATTCATGCTCTAAATGTGGGAAATGTTTTACAGCAAAACAATCTCTTGTAAAACATGAGAGAACGCACACAGGTGAGAAACCATTTTCATGTCCTGAGTGTGGGAAATGTTTTGCAATGAAATCAGCTCTTGTTACACATGAGAGACGTCACACAGGTGAAAAACCATTTTCATGCTCTGAATGTGGAAAATGTTTTACAGATAAATCAGCTCTTGTCGCACATGAGAGACTTCACACAGGTGAGAAACCATTTTCATGCTCTGAATGTGGGAAATGTTTTCAACAGAAATCACATCTTATTAAACATGAGAGAAGTCACACAGGAGAGAAACCATTTTCATGCTCTGAGTGTGGGAAATGTTTTGCAACTAAATACGCTCTCGTTACACATGAGAGAATTCACACTGGTGAGAAACCATTTTCATGCTCTGAATGTGGGAAATGTTTTACAGAGAAATCAGCTCTTGTCACACATGAGAGAACGCACACACGTGAGAAACCATTTTCATGTCCTGAGTGTGGGAAATGTTTTCAATATCAATCATGTCTTGTTATACATCAGAGACATCACACAGGTGAGAAACCATATTCATGCTCTGAATGTGGGAAATGTTTTACAGCGAAACAATCTCTTATAAAACATGAGAGAACGCACACAGGTGAGAAACCATTTTCATGTCCTGAGTGTGGGAAATGTTTTGCAATGAAATCAGCTCTTGTTACACATGAGAGACTTCACACAGGTCAAAAACCATTTTCATGCTCTGAATGTGGGAAATGTTTTACAGATAAATCAGGTCTTGTCGCACATGAGAGACTTCACACAGGTGAGAAACCATTTTCATGCTCTGAATGTGGGAAATGTTTTGCACATACGTCATCTCTTATTAAACATGAGAGACGTCACACAGGTGAGAAACCATTTTCATGCTCTGAGTGTGGGAAATGTTTTGCAGTTAAATCCACCCTTGTTACACATGAGAGAAGTCACACTGGTGAGAAACCATTTTCATGCTCTGAATGTGGGAAATGTTTCACAAAAAAATCAGCTGTTTGTAGACACCAGAAAACTTGCACACAAAAAATATAATTTCTCCTTCATCCACCAGGGGACACTGCAGTTTTCATACAGTGGGGATAGAGTGGTGATATTAGTTGACTCTTTAACAATCTTAGTGTGACTGGCTCCTCTCCCTCTATCCCCCTCCCAGTCCCAGTCCTCATCCTTAGAAAAGTGCCCAGAGGAGTCAGATCCATGGGCTTGATCTCCTTAGGGGCCTAAGGGCCTTATTCTGGTTGGTGCGGGTGGGCCGTACGCGTACGTTCCGGGGTTTTTAATGCTCTGCGCATGCGTACCATCTCCAATGCGCAGGCGCGAACACTCCACAACGCTTACGGACGGGTCTCTCCGTGCGAAAAAACCTGTACGCGAGAGAAATAATGAGGGAAAATGGGCGTAAACATGGCCGTACACGGGGGTGTGCACCAAAAATGAACGGTGCTACTACCGCTCGATCGGCTAAAGCACCGTTCATTTCGGACACAAAACAGGCGGCCGCCAACCGCCACCTCAGACCACCCCTACAGATACCGCATGACAGCGTGCGCCTGGGTTTGCTAATTTACGCTGATTACTACTCAAACACATACACCTGAATGTAATAAGCAATGCTGCAGTCTATTAAGTCCAAACCATGATTTCACTACCTGCAAGCCACACACAGCACTCAAACACATTGGAAGCTTATCTCCTATATATTTGGCTACATCTGTCACTCAAAGTGGGTGTCTGTGTCTATAACGCTTTGTTCCTGGACTTTCCTCTTAATGTGTGATTGCCTTCATCTGTGCTGAACACCTTTCTGAGAAATTAACCTGTTTAAAACAGGTGATGGCAATCATACATTTAGGGGAAGTCTAGAAACAGAGCATTGTGTCCCTCCTGGAGAGGGTCATGTTGGGAGGTATGTGACAGAGAACCAGCCCAGTGAGCCCACAGACAGTGCCAGACACCCACTGCCTTCCCATGTTGCCCAGCACTGCTACTCCACAGCCACCAGGTGAGCGCCCCCCTCCCGCGATTTGCGTCAAAACCTCCCCCCCGCGCGCCCCCCCTCCCGCGATTCGCGGCAAAAACACCCGCTCCCCCGCGACCCCCCCTACCGCGATTCGCAGCAAAAACACCCCCGCGACCCCCCCTCCCGCGATTCGCTGCAAAAAGAACCCCCCCACGACCCCTCCCGCAATTCGCGGCATAACCACCACCCCGCGACCCCCCCATCCCGCGAATCGCGGGAAACCCTCCCCCGTGACCCCCCCCCCCCCGATTCGCGGAACCCCCCCCCCGCGCGACTCGCGGCAAAAAGAACCCCCCGCGACCCCCCCTTGCACGATTGGCGGCACCCCCCCTGCGACCCTCCCTCCCGCGATTCGCGGCACCCCCCGCAATTCGCAGCAGCCCCAGGATTAAATGGCACATGCAAAACACTGACATGGCTATGGTCGACAATGAAAAAGGTTGACATGAGTTTTTGAAGATTTATTTTTAATTTTTTGAATTTTTTCATATTCATTGTCATGTGTCGACATGGACACCAATGAAGTGGCACACTTATGTCAACATTTACATGTGTTGACCTTTCTGTGTTGATTTTTTCTTGTGGCGATTCGCGTCACACCCCCCCCGCAACCCCCCCTCCCGCGATTCGCGGCACCCCCCGTGACCCCCCACCTCCCGCAATTCGCGGCAACCCCCCACCGGAACCCCTGTGAACCCCGCCCTCCCGCGATTCGCGGCACCCACCCCCGCAACCCCCCCTCCCGCAATTCGCGGCACCCCCCCGTGATTCGCTGCAGCTCCAGAATTAAATTGCACATGGAAAACACTGACATGGCTATGGTCGACAATGAAAAAGGTTGACATGAGTTTTTGAAGTTTTTTTGTCATTTTTTGAATATTTTCATATTCATTGTCATGTGTCGACATGGACACCAATGAAGTGGCACACTTATGTCAACATTTACATGTGTTGACCTTTCTGTGTTGATTTTTTCTTGTGGCGATTCGCGTCACACCCCCCCGCAACCCCCCCTCCCGCGATTCGCGGAACCCTCCTTGACCCCCCACCTCCCGCAATTCGCGGCAACCCCCCACCGGAACCCCTGTGAACCCCGCCCTCCCGCGATTCGCGGCACCCACCCCCGCAACCCCCCCTCCCGCAATTTGCGGCACCCCCCCGTGATTCGCTGCAGCTCCAGAATTAAATTGCACATGGAAAACACTGACATGGCTATGGTCGACAATGAAAAAGGTTGACATGAGTTTTTGAAGTTTTTTTGTCATTTTTTGAATATTTTCATATTCATTCTCATGTGTCGACATGGACACCAATGAAGTGCCACACTTATGTCAACATTTACATGTGTTGACCTTTCTGTGTTGATTTTTTTCTTGTGGCGATTCGCGTCACACCCCCCGCAACCCCCCCTCCGGCGATTAGCGGCACCCCGGCACCCCCCCGCGACCCCCCCCCCCCTCCCGCAATTCGCGGCAACCCCCCACCGGAACCCCCATGAACCCCGCTCTCCCGCGATTCGCGGCACCCACCCCCCGCAACCCCCCCCCTCCCGCAAATCGCGGCACCCCCCGCGATTCGCGGCAGCCCCAGGATTAAATGGCACATGCATAACACTGGCACGGCTATGGTAGACAATGAAAAAGGTTGACATGAGTTTTTGAAGATTTATTTCATTTTTTTAATGTTTTCATATTCATTGTCATGTGTCAACATGGACACCAATGAAGTGGCACACTTATGTCAACATTTACATGTGTTGACCTTTCTGTGTTGATTTTTTCTTTTTACGATTCGCGTCACAGCCCCCCGCAACCCCCCCTCCCGCGATTCGCGGCACCCCCTGTGACCCCCCACCTCCCGCAATTCGCGGCAACCCCCCACCGGAACCCCTGTGAACCCCGCCCTCCCGCGATTCGCGGCACCCAACCCCGCGACCCCCCCCCTCCCGCAATTCGCGGCACCCCCCGTGATTCGCGGCAGCTCCAGAATTAAATTGCACATGGAAAACACTGACATGGCTATGGTCGACAATGAAAAAGGTTGACATGAGTTTTTGAAGTTTTTTTTCCCGCGATTCATATTCATTCTCATGTGTCGACATGGACACCAATGAAGTGCCACACTTATGTCAACATTTACATGTGTTGACCTTTCTGTGTTGATTTTTTCTTGTGGCGATTCGCATCACACACCCCCCCCCCCGCAACCCCCACTCCCGCGATTCACGGCACACACACACCCCCCCGCGATTCTCGGCACCCCACCCCGTGACCCCCCCTCCCGTGATTCACGGCACACCCCCCGCGACCCCCCCCACCATGATTCGCCGCAACCCCCGCCCCCGTAACCCCCCTCCCGCGATTTGCGGCAACCCACCCCGCGACCCCCCTCCCGCGATTCTCTGCAATCCCTCCCGCGATTCGCAGCATCCACCCACCCACAACCCCCCCTCCTGCAATTCGCGGCACCCCCCGCGACCCCCCCTCCCGCGATTCGCGGACACCTAAGTTGCAATACAGGGCATCTTTCATACAATTCTAACCATATTTCTCATATACAAACGTTCACAAATTAAGGGGGCGCAGCCCCTTACGACGGTGTGAAGAGCGCCCGTAGGGCGCGATGAATCACCTAGTCTTTCTATACTTCTCTACATTTAAAGGTTTGTTTAATTTAAGGTAAGAATCTTTGTAAGACCTGCTTATATATGCTAAGGTAGGTATTTGTTAAACAGTTATACACATTCACTATGTGCTTTCATAGACTTTACACAGTAGCACACTCAATCTACACAAGTCGACATGTGTCAACGTGTTCACTCTAATATTAATAATATTATTAGGGTCTTTATTAAGGTAGTCAATTGAGTTAATAGAAAACAATAATTGAATAACAATTAGAATAATTAATTAATTTTCTTAATTATAGATGAAAGGCAAGATTTGCAGGTCCATATATGTGAAGGGTATGCCAGCGTGCACGGACGTACGCTCACTCTCATGAGCGGTGACATACGCTGAGTTTTCCATTGAAAACAATAGAGACCCGTCCGTGCAAGGTGGCGTACGCTCAGATAGCCGCAAGAAGTCGGTGGGAAGACGGACGAGAGACGTCTGTAAACGGTGGCATACGCTCTGTTGTACGCCAGTTGTCGGAGTCTAAGGGGTGAGCCGTCCGTGTACGTTGACGTACGCTCAATTGTACGCCACTCCCCTTTGTCTGTGTTTCTGCCCGTACGTATGCGGCTGATTTGTGGGTGGACTTAACCTCAACGGCCGCGTACGGAGAGCGTGCGCTAATATGGGACGTACGCACGTTTGGCCGCACCAACCAGAATAACCCCCTAAGTTTCTAATATTTTTTCTTTGTATTAACTTACATTTTACAATGAGGACAGGCAGATGGAGGAAGGCAATTGCCTGCG
The DNA here is from genome assembly GCF_055691185.1 of Crinia signifera. Lineage (NCBI taxonomy): Eukaryota > Metazoa > Chordata > Amphibia > Anura > Myobatrachidae > Crinia > Crinia signifera. The sequence goes on along the minus strand of NC_139222.1, from coordinate 20,484,332 downwards.
ATGTGGGAACCCCTGCTGAGGGTCAGGTCACCACCGCCTGTGGTGTGGCTTGCTGACTTGGCCACTGGTGCCTCTGCATCAGAGACCAGTCATGGTAGCTCGTGTTACCGGTCCATGGCCCATACCACACCACCAGGGGTCCAGGCTCAGGTAAGGGCTCACATGCGCTATGTGGTATCCTGGCCAGTTCAGGGGAGTCTGTAAGGCCGCTGTACACCACGTGCGTGCTACTACCCAGCCTCTTCCTGCAGAGCTGGCATCCTCCTACGGACAAGTGTCATTACCCACAGTACGGACAGCAGATTCTGTGCTCCTGGCGTGATCTCCACTGACCTGCACAGTCTCAGCGCTTCCCCATAGCTTTATTTTCTCTCACAGGACCGTGAGTTGTATTGCATTGTCGTGGGGTCTATGCACATATAGATATATCTATATTATTACAATTGTGGGTGTCAATTTGGGGTTTGGCAGCTCCTCTCCCCCTATTGTCTTATTTCTCTATCCACCTTGTATATCTTGGTGTGTGAGAGTGACCTTGCTGTGAGAATGACACATGGTCCATCTTCCACTTAGAAGCTGCTCACTTGCAGCGCAAGGAACAGTTGTACTCCGCATACTGGTGCTGCTCTCTGTGGCTCATGTTACAGTGAGTCAGATCACCGGTGCTGCCTCCTGGGCATGCCAAGACAGGCTGCTGAGGTAGTAGTCACTGTAAAGCCCCGTACACACGGGGGAGATATATTGCTCAGCCATATATGGCTGAGCAATATATTGCTCAGTTTCTCCTTTTCATCAGCGACCAGAGATGGTCGCTGATGAAAAAGAAACTGCCGGGGGAGCCCGGCAGTGGTAATCAGCTGGTCACAGGAGCATGTTCCTGCGACCAGCGATCACTACAGGGGTAAAAACGGGAGCGCGCACCCGGCGATATATCACCGGTGCACACTCCCATCGTGGGCAATATGGTCGCTTAGCGACCATATTTCCCACAATATTGTACAAAATCGCCCCCGTGTGTACGCACCTTGTGACCTGATTTAGCTCCAGAGCTAGCAGTGTCCAGCAGAGACAGAGAGACCGTGTAAAACCATCTCTCCGCATTGAGCTCAGTTGAGCCAACAATGGCCAAATCTTAAGGTGCGTACACACGGGGGCGATTTTGTGTAATATCGTGGGAAATATGGTCGCTGAGCGACCATATTGCCCGCGATGGGAGTGTGCACCGGCGATATATCGCTGGGTGCGCGCTCCCGTTTTTACCCCTGTAGTATTCCTTCATTATTACAATCTGATGTATCTGAGTAAGATGAAGGATCTTTCCCAGTGGAAATTTCTACGAGTCTGACCCAGTAAATCCTCTAGAGGAGGAGCTAGTACATATATGGACATAGATGTATTATTCGGACAGTTAAACGGACCATTAATTTTACTAACCATGAGCCTACAGCTCCGGTGTCCAAGTTAAAAATGGTGAATCCAATAAACCACGGTTACCTTCCCAGCTTAACAGGAACTGGACGGTCCCTTATTGATTACATGGCAGACTCCTGATCGAAAGGTTTCATCTATCCACCGGAGTCCCGTCACGGTTGTCATACTCCGCCCACAGCTGACGCCTCAATGTCTAGATTACCTCGGAAAAATACACTCCCTGTCCCGGGTGCTGTCACTTTAAAGAAGGCACCTGCCTGCAGTCTAGAGACTATTTGCAAGTCTGTCTATTCCACTGCAGTAGTGCTCCTAAAGGTGTGTATACACGGTTCAATTCCATTTTCGATTTGATTTCTATTCGACATGGACTATTCCACCTGCTCTGGTTTCTTCTGCTCTGCGGGTCATCACTGAAATCATGGCCTGCATGGTATCGGAGCTACGTCTACAAGGGATTATAATAATCTCAGACCTAGATGATCATCTTCTCACAGCACCTTCACAGGAAAAGCTACTAAAAGATGCCTTTTGGGCATATGATTTTCTTTTACAGCTTGGATGGATATTACATTTCTAAAAGTCCCAGCTGTTGCCATCCCAGAGACTACTGTTTATGGGATTGATTCTGAACACAGTAGACCAGAAGGTTTTCCTGCCACTAGACAGGATTCTCTCCTTACAGGACTTGGTTCGGCAGGTGTTGCTGCCCCAAAGGGTGTCGGTACACCTTTGCATTTGCCTCCTTGGGAAGATAGTACTTCCTTTAAAGCTCTCCCAAATGACCAATTCCATTCCCAGAGTTTCCAACTAGATCTCCCTGCCCAGTGGACAGGATCTCTTCTCCATATGCACCAGTTGGTGAAGCTGGCACCTGAGATCTGACACTCAAGACAAGCTCTCAATCAACATCCTGGAGCTTCAGGCTATACACCTGCTTCAGGGGCAGGAGGCTCATCTCCTGCGAGTATGTGCCATCAGAATACAGTCACTCAATCCTACAGCTGTGACATCGCAATCATCAAGGAGGGATTTGCAGTTGCGGAGTAGTGAAAGAGGTCCTTCCCATCTTACTCTGGTTGGAGCGCTATGCAATAATTCTGTCAGCATTCTTCATTCCTGGTGTGGAATATTGGGAGGCTGATTTTCTCAACTGTCAGGATCTCCACCCAGGAGAATTGCTTCACCCTTACATCTTTCACAACCAACTCAGCGATTGTGGGTTCCCAGATTCATTTGATGGCATCCAGACTGGGGGCCTTATTTTGGTTCATTCTTTCTGACAAAATCCTTCATAGATGGGCAAAACCATGTGCACTGCAGGTGGGGCAGGTGTTACTTGTGCAGAGAGAATTAGATTTGGGTGGGGTTTTACTTCAAAGTGAGATCTATATTGCAGTGTAAAAATAAAGCAGTCAGTATTTTCCCTGCACAGAAACAAAATTACTCACCCAAATCTAATTCTCTCTGCACATGTTACATCTGCCCCCCCTGCAGTGCACATGGTTTTGTCCATCTAAGAAGGATTTTGTCAGAAAGAATGAACCAAAATAAGGCCCTGAATCACAGACTTCCCAGATACTGTTCTCATATGAAGGACCTGGCTGCCGAGGCATTGGCTGGCCTGTTATTTCCTTGGAATTACAGTCTAATCTACCTTTGCTTGTTGATTCCATGTTGCTGAGTAGGCCGGGTATCCTGACAGTCATCCCTACTATGCTTAGGGCAAGAAAGGCTGTTACTTCGGCCAATTACCATAGGATCTGGAAATTCTATATCTCCTGCTGTGAGCAGCACAGACTAGCTATGGCTGTGTTTAGTCTGTGTGAACTTCTTCAAGCTGGATTTTCAGCAGGGCTTAGGTTGGGTTCTCTGTAGGTCCAGGTTTTGGCCCTGTTGGTCTTCTTTCAACAACTTCTGGCCCTACTTCCTGAAGTCCAAATATTTTTGATTGGTGTTATACAACTTCAGCAACAATGTATGGCTCCTACAGAACCATGGGATTTGTCCTTGGTCCTATCCTCAGTTGGATATGTTTGAGCCATTAGTTATCTTGCTGGTACTGGCTTTGGCCAGAAGGTTTTCTGACCTCGGTGTTCTTCCTGCGGTTCCCCTTACCTGGTCTTTCACGAGGATAGGGTGGAACTGGTTGGATTTCTTCCCATTGTGGTTCTGGCCTTGGCAGGGGGTTCCAGCTCCTTGGATGTGGTATGCGCTCTGCATATCTATGTGGACAGAATGACTTCCTTGAGCAAGTCGGATTCCCTCTTTGTTCTCTATGATGCAGCCAAGAGAGTATGGCGTGCCTCCAAATACAGACGCTGGTGCGCTGGATTTGCCTGTCCATTAATTAGGCTTACCTGACTTCTTCTCAGTGGATTTCATTGGATATTTCAGCTCATTCAACTCATTCAACATGACCTTCATGGGCTGCTGCGTACGGGGCATGACTTGGCTGTGTAGAGAGCCATGTGGTCTCATTTGCACACCTTTCTACGAGTTTACAGGTTTGACACCAGTTGCAGTTGCCGAGTCCCGGTTTGGCCGAGCAGTGTTACAGGATGCACAGCGCTCTCCCATCCGTGGGGGTAGCTTTGTGACATCTTCAATGTATGAGGACTGCAGTGTCCCCTGGTGGATGAGAGAGAAAACTGGAATTTGGTACTCACTGGTAATTCCAATTCCACAGTGGACACTGCTCGCCCGCCCGGCGCTACTCTTTCTGGTGTGTCCTGAATGCCTTGGGTGTTGTGACTCTAGGCTTCTAGCTTGGTCCTGTACTGTCTTCTTCTGCTCCTCCTACTCTGGAGATTCCCTGGTCTATATTCTAAGACTGAGGTCTGGGAGGGGGAGGAGCCTGCCACACTGTAAGAATTTTAAAGTGCTAACTCCTATCACTACTCTATCCCCAATTTATGAAGACTGCAGTGTCCCCTGTGGGATCATAGAAATAGAATTATCGGTGATACCAAATTCCTGTTTTCAACGAGCTGAAGCATCGATACTAAATTCCTCTATCATCCATCGAGTGGGGATTATTACATAGACAGTGTCTAGATAGCCAGTCAATAAGTCTACACCAAAGGTCGGCATAGGAAAGTTTAACAAGGTTAAAATGATGACCTTAAAAGGTCAACATGAGTTTTTCACATTTTTTGATGTCCATGTTGCCCATAGCAACATGACCTATGAAATGTATTTCACATCTTAGTAAATTTCACCCCATGTCTCCTAGTCTGACTGTATATGGGAAAGCAGCTGGTGTATGTATTACTGAGTCATTATATAACCGCATTGTTGTACCTGTGCTTTATGTATAACAGCCTCTCTGCAATATATATGTAATAAATACACTGTGTGACCCTGTACTGTAATGTGTGTGGTGTATACTGATATTTGGACCATCACTATGACTCTGCGCCTCTTCTCACACCCCGGCACCTATGTAGGAGGTGCATGTGCTGGGATTGCCGAGCCGGCCACGTTCCGTGGTACTCACAGCCCACGAGCCCAGCACCATGCAGCTTTATGGATCCCATTTGGCATCCGGTACTTAGACACAACTCCCGGCCACCTCCACATGAGCCCCATAATGTGGGATCTGTTACTCTGTCACTGGGGTCAGAGCTGGAAGGGTGAAATGGCTTAGGCTGACACAGGTAAATTTGGCAGGGTTGGAAGGTCGACAATGGCAAGGTTGACATGAGTTTCCTGTTTATTTGTCCCGATTGTTGACATAGATGAAATGTACACCGTGTCAGTGTACCATCCTTCGCCATGCTTCAGGTACCACGCCATAGTGGATGGTAGGGCATGAAATTCCACCTGTCACTCGTGAAGAACTCAACCTTTTGACTGTTGACCTTGCCATTGTCAACCTAATGTTTGTGTCGACCTTCCAACCTTGTTGGCCTATTTCATGTGTCGACGAAGCCATGTCAACCCACAGAATGTCCGCCTGATGTCTGTGTCCCCTCTCTGTATCACGTGCTCTCTGCATATACATCTTACTCTGGGGTGTGGTTATTGCTCCCATCACTGGTCTGTGTCACAGCATCAGCCCCTCCCCCTCCCAGCTCTGTAATATCCAATGGCTCAGATGTGGCCTGTATGTGGGTGATGCCAGCAATAGTGATTGCCAGCTGGCAGCCATTTCTGGGAGTGCCTGGGAAAATGCAGGCTGTGCAGGCATACCCATCACAGCACTGAGTAAGTATAGACCAGGCATGTCCAAACTGTGGCCCTCCCAGCATGCCTTGCCATAGCTTTAACATTCCCTTATAGCAATACTGTGGCAAGGCATGATGGGACTTGTAGTTTCGCAACAGCTGGAGGGCCATAGTTCGGACATGCCTGGTCTAGACACTCTGTAGCTGTGAACAGGGGGAACCCCATTCCATGGCGAGGGATTACAATTGAATTCCCCTGTGTGTACATGGGGGGGGGGGGGGGATTCTAATGGGGATTCGCGGACCAGTGGTCAGGTCAGAATTGGGCCCTTTGGGTAATAAGTAACTACCTCATTCCTTCTATGCTCTGAGAGAGTGATAAACAACCAGCCAATCAGCTCCTACCTGTCATTTTTCAAACCCAGCCTGTAACATGGTAGTTAAGAGCTGATTGGCTGGCTGTTTATCACTCTCCATTTTACCACTCTCCGATGCTTGATACATCTGGCCCAATGTGTTAAATACAGAGACCACTCAGAACATTGCAGACCTAGATAAGCATTTATTTATCCTCATTACAACAACCAGTAAATAGTCCAGCAACAACCAACAATTACATTGAGACCACAATAACTGCCTGACTTATCTCAGATGTTTAAGAATGAGATTGTCGTCTACAGGGTCCTGTCTTGATAAATCCTTCTGAGTTTTTAAGATGAAGCCTGTTTTGTTGTACACTAATCACCACTGCTGATAGAACCAGGTACAATTGGGGTTCTGGTATAGCGGGTCGGCAGCATCTACTGTAGATCGACAGTCACGTGGTGACCACTATTTATCGAATGCATCTAGATCGTCAGTAACCAAAGTTAGATGCGAGCATTCGATCGACAGGGACTTGATGGACAGTTACTAGGTCAACATGAGTTTTCAACTCCCATAGCATCATACTGGCCTTTGCTGGCTTGCCTTCCACCCATAGTACATTAGTGTCCTCTCTTCTCCAGGTCAATAACGCACCCACACACCTGACAGTCCGCATTATATAAAATGGGATTCTTTAGACCAAGCAATCTTCTTCCATTGTCCTTCGGTCCAGCTCTAATACTTAAGTTCCCACTGTGGGGGCGCATAGAGGTCAACCCTGGCCCTCTGACCGGTCTGCAGCTACAGGGCCCCATACGTAGCAAGCTGTGCCTTCTAACACCTAGCATAGCCACAATTCTGTTTCAGCTATTTGTGCTACAGGTCTTCCATTAGATTGTACCAGAAGGGTAACGGTGGCCATACACACACAGATTTATCTTCAGATCTGGCTGGTTGGAAAAAAACATGGTTATGGATGAGAGCAAATGACAGTTGACCATTTGCTTGGAAATGCTGGAAAAATGACAAACTGCCACTCATCCATAACCAGGTTTTTGTTCCAACCAGCCAGATCTGAAGATAAATCTTACTAGTGTATGGGCACCTTTAGTCTTGGCTGTCCACGCACATCAATGAGCCTTGGGTGACCATGACCCAGTTACGGTTGTCCTTCCTTGGGCCAATTTTGGTATACACTGACCACTGCATACTGGAAACCCCCACGAAGACCCTCAGTTTTGGAGATGCTCTGACCCAGTTATTCAGCCAACACAATATGGCATGTTAAAGTCACTCAGATCCCTATTCGAGGGCATACAAACAATATGTCCCTCTATGGTCCCCACCACACACTCCCATTTTGGGTAGAGCAGGCATGTCCAAACTTGGTCCTCCAGCTATTATGAAACATATATATTGTTAGGGGAGAGACTACTCCATGCCAGCTGCTGCTAATTGCGCAACACACAAAGTTTAGAGGCCTGTCCCATCAGGCAGTGAGCTTGTCGGTTTTAGGGGAAGCCTGTCTGGTCCCCCAGGGTTGCCTGGCCTTAGGTTTGGCTGACTTAGCCTGACCTGCTTGTCTGCCAAACACTTGCCCCTTGCTTTTTCCCGTGGGACAAAAGGAACTAACCTTAGACGAGTAGAGGAAGAGGCTGACAGGAAGCATGCTGCAGCAAGCGAAGCCACTTTTTTGTTAAATTCTTCCACAAACATGACCTCCCCTGCAAAGGGTAACACTTCTAGCGCTCTCTTGGATTCAGTGTCCACCTTCCAAGAACGCAACCAGAGTATACGTCTGACAAGAATAGACGGGATGCAGTCGAAATCCCGAATGGGTCATAATACCGACAAGGACAAAATCCCGACATTTCAAATCCTGACAGGGTCAAAATACCGACATTTAGAATGTACAGGTGAAACAGTCAACATGACATTCTGTTGACAGGTCGCGAGGTCGACGTGGGTTTTTTCACTGTTTTTTGACCCGACATGTCCCGACAGGCTGTATTTCATGCCCTACCATCCACTAGGGCGTGGTGGGAGAATAAAATAGTGTGCCGAGCGCAGCGAGGCACCGTGGCCGAAGCATCGCGAGCGAAGCGAGGGGCTGTGGTTCGCTTCCAACTGTGTCCATGTCGACTGTGTCAACATTCGGGTTAAAAAAAACAGTGAAAAAACCCATGGCGACCTCGCGACCTGTCGACGTAAATTCATGTAGACTGTTTCACCTGTAAATTCTATATGTCGGTATTTTGACCCTTTCGGGAATTTAAATGTCGGGATTTTGTCCTTGTCGGGATAATGACACATTCGGGATTTTGACCGTCGGGATTTCATACCGAATCCGAATAGACACAGCAGAGACTTTAGCTGTTATTGACCTGCATCCATCATGGCTTCTGTAAAGGAAGCTGCGGCCTGTTCAGCCTCCATCACCTTTAACCAGTCCTGCATTGCCCTTGCCACCCAGGATGTGGCAATAGTAGGCCTGTTAACCGCTCCCGCCAGACAAAATATCGATTGTAGGCATTGCTCCAGACGTCTATCAGTGACATCTTTCAGGGAGCAAGCAGGAGGAGGAGATGGCAGGTGCACACTAAATATAAATGCTAAACCTATTAATATCTTTGCTAAATTGCATTTCTAAGGTTCTTAGCATAATAATGAGCATTATTATGGACTTGTCCACCGCGTCCAGGTAACCTCTATCGGACAAGTCCCTAACACTACTTTGAGACAAGTCCAGGGCCCGGGCCCAGCAGAACCACCCCATGGCATCCCATTGGTGTGACATTTAGCAAAGAGATCAATAGGTTCAGCATTTATATTTAGTGTGCACCTGCAATCTCCTGCTAGCTGCACTACAAGTCTCAGCAGGTAGCCCCTCATATGTCCAGGGTGTGCAGTTTAGGTCCCCTCCCCTTATGTACATCTTTCATAAAAATATAACTGGAATATATGTTGTGATTTGAAGATTGTTGCTTTATTGCAGAGTTTGTAACTTGGTTACACTGAATTCTGCTGCATCTTGTGTGACCGTGACAGCTGGGCTATGGAGGCTCACTACAATGGCCTACACCTCAATCTCCTATTCCTGGCCAGCAAACACTACAACGTTTTAGGTCAGCCAGAATGAGGTGTATATTAGTCATTCACACTTAAGCCATCGTTAACAAAGCACAGGAGTGCGCATCGCTAATGATATGGAGTGTACACACTGAATGAGTTTTTGTAAGATAGTGTAGAAGTCGAGTTATATATACCCCACAGTAGAATAGTATGGCCACCATTTTGGTTCGCAGAGTTCTAAGGGATGGGAGGGGGGGGGGTTACGTATCAGGTAGCGCTGTCTTTAGCTGCTGCTCTAGAGGGAATGTGGGTGCCCTCTGGAAAGGCAAAAATGGACAAAAGAAGGGTTTGAGTAGCGCTGGGTTTTCACTGAGAGATTCACTGTAAGATTAAACAATTTATTGTGTACACATATAAAGATATAACCTAAAGAATTAAAAAAAGAATGATAAAAGGGTCAAGGTTGCAACCAATTATTCTGGCATATTAGAGGAAAATTTAGAATTTATTTGCAATATATCTGGTCTCCAAGAAGGCCTTTAGGATCTCCAGTGATTTAGTGGTGGAGATAGTTCATCACATAGATCAGTGGTTCCCAACCCTGGTCCTCAAGTACCCCCAACAGTGCACGTTTTGCAGGTCTCCACACAGGTTCACAGGTGATATAATTAGCTCCACCTGTGGATCTTTTGAAAGGTGCCTGAATAATGAGTGCACCTGCTGGGTGACCTGGAAAACGTGCACTGTTGGGGGTACTTGAGGACCTGGGTTGGGAACCACTGACATAGATGAATAAAACCAGTATCTATCTCTTAATATTGACATCACAACAGAGGTAAATACACCAATGTTGCACCCATTTGCCAAATCTTTTTTCCCGTCACGTAATAAATGTATAGTATGTGTCTATGTATGTAAATCCCTTTTTAACCTCTTATTTCACCTTATCTAAATACTACATGCCCCTGAGTTTCAACTAAATAAAAGAAAAACAACATGGGACATTTTTATCAGTTTATTAAAAATTTAAGATATCCAAATACAAATTTTTGGTTGTCTTGGATAGCACCATCACCTAACCAATAAATTAATTAATACAAAAAGTGGTTTCATAAAACCTATATTCATGGTTTGGAGAAAAGTAGTGTGCGGACCTACCCCCCCTGTTCTATGGTTATTAATACAGAAAGTTTGTTATTTTCGGTTCTTCAAAGCAAGCAAATCAAACGGTATTTTAGTAAATTCTTACAGTACTATTTAAGGGGTCTATACTCGTATAGCATCTGGTGAGAAACTGCCAACCCGGGAAAATTTTCTGTACAGAAATATTTATTTTTATTTTAAAAAGCCCAGAAATAAATAAGACCCAGAGTGTTAAGATAACACCGGTCTTGGACCCAGTGTGTGTTTACAATGGGGTTGATGGGCGCATGACGCACTATAGAAATAGGAAAGTGTGTTAAATGAGAACATACGTTGGTGTGTGACGACACACCATTTTTTAACTGCCCCTACCCTAGGTACGACTCTTTAAATCTATTGGAAGGGAAATGAAGCTAAGAGCAGAACCAAAGGATCTGCCTGGCTTCTCATTTAAATACCGATTTTGTAGAATACAAGAAAAACAAGTTTTCTTGTGTTCTGCTAAATTGGCTGCACGATTGTGGAACGTGACCAACGGACGCCGACAAAAGGCATGGGTCATACACACTGTGTGATTGAGTAAAATGGATTCCTCGCAGGTGGTGCTTCACGCTTAATTGCGGAAAAGTTCATCGAAGGAGTGTTTTGGGTGCTTCTCACGGACAAACCACCCACCAACCTCTTCTAGCGGTGAACAACGAATTCCCATAAACTAAAGTTACCAAGGGAGGTATTAGAAAAATTGGGAAATAGTGGCTCACAGGGAGGTTGTGCTACGTAGGGACCAGGAACCAAAGAGACCCAAAGCATCAGCGATGTTCATAATGAAAATGAAATATGGAGAGTTTGCAGTAGCTCATGTTGAAAAAAATGGATTAAGATGACAGAGGGCAGCAAAGTAGAATTTCCCAGTGTCGGCAGTTTCGACCCAGAAGTCTTAACCGCAGTTAAAGATAAGATATGTTTGCTCTGGTCACTCAAGGCGAGAGTTGAGCAAAATGAATGTTTAAACTTGTGGCAAGAAGAAGGTCAAACTGAAAGGGAAGATGGGTGTTTGTCAGATGTAAATACAGTCGGCTCCATAAATGCAACTACACCAACCCCTCCATATTTGCCAGAGGGGGCAATTACCTTCAAAAGGGAAATAGACAAAAATGTAAAGATGACTAACCTGTACCCTGTTTTTACTCCCTATAAGGAAAATACAGGTGGAAACGAGATGTTTCTGACATCAGCCGTCTCTTACGCAATTAATATGAATGAGGGAAAGGCTGAGACAGCCAAAGCTGCTGTCACTCTAGCAGAGGAGACGGCTGATGCCAGCAACACATTCAGAGACACAGGTAAGTACACACAACACATCACAGAGGCAATTATTCCCAAAGTAGGGTCCAATGGCGCGGAAGGGGTACAAATCTACCCTTTGCACACATTGAAGGTTCCTTATGGAAAGGAAGATAAGGATGGGGTGATGCCTGTAAAGTTTATTAACATGCAGAATACTTGGACACAATTGGAACGTCATTCAATCATCTCAAATTTTCCTGATCCTAGTGGAGATCTGGCACTTTTTCAGAAATTCATAAAGCATCCGGGAAATTCAGATGAACCCACCAATAAGGATTGGCTTCCCTTCACACATAGACATCCCGAAATTCATTCGGAATAGTGGTGTGAAGAGTGATAAGACTTTGACTGAGGAGGGTAACCAGGAAAATATGCGCCTAATAAATCTACAATTGGGTGTATATTTCCCTGCGATGGTTGAGTATAACAGGATGCTCACTATCAAACAGAAATATAGTGAATCTGCCAGTGAATATTTCAACTGTGCTTTACAGAAGGTGTCAAAACACACTGGTGTCCCTAACCCCAAGGACATCCCAGCACTTGAGGGAAATGATTGTCTCTGTGCTAGTGGAGGGTCTTAAAGAAAATCTGAAGATCAAAGTACAGACTTCTTTCCCTAATTGGACGAACATGACAGTAGAGGCCTTGAAAGACTCTGCTGTAAATCATGACAAATACATAAAGAAACAAAAAGAAATACAAGCAGAAAGATTAACACCCAAGCTTTCAGCCATGATTCACCCAAATGCACACAATATACAATACCTCAAAATGTCAGCCGAAAGCCAATAGTGTGCTTTAAGTGTAAGAAAGAGGGACACATCGCCAGAAACTGCATGTCAGGAAGCCCCATGAGAAATGACACACATTGAAGGGACTGGGAACCACACCGAAGGGAGACAGACCGGTCATGACACATGACAACAAATGAAAAAAAAAAGTCCCAAGGCGCTACCCAGCACCTTCTGCCAAGCCTTCAAATTAGGACCACCACAAGGTCCTTTCCAACGACAATCTCTCTACGAAATCAGGCACACGGTGATGGTGCTTGTTCCTACACCAATGTTTCTTATTGATAGAGTTCTCTTTCTCTTGTGACCAGATACATATGTCAAGGAGAAAATAAAAAAATACAATATCTAGTACGTTTAGATAAAAATAATGTAGGAATAATAAGAAGGGCCCAGAGATGGGTACCCTCACTCACATAGAGAGAAGTGAGAACCTGTGCATAAAGGTATCTTTAACATGGATCACACTCCGTTATATCAGCATTTGTTCCCTCCACCGGATCGTTTAAGATAAACGTACCGTACTCACATAAAATACACTTGAATAACTCCTATAAAAGGTATCTTTTAGGTACTGGAATAATTCCTGGAGGTCGTGTTAATATACCATAAACATGAACTCGGGTACATGTTTGAAAAATACAAAGAGAGGATCTCTAGATTCGCGCAGTGGCCACATGCGCAGAAACTTCACCATCCAGAAAATCACAGTCCACAGTGGTTGGCACCCCTCTCTACCGACGCATTTTGATAGGTACTCCTATCTTTGTCAACCTTGACAAAGATAGGAGTACCTATCGAAACGCCTATCATACCAAGTCTTGTTGACCAGCACTACCTCAATTCCAGTCGCAGAGATGACGATTCCATCTACGTTGGTTAAGTGCCCACCCATTCCATCCTCCAGTGGCCATTGTGGGTGGCCATACCACCAGAAAGGACTCTGGGCACTGTCCATGAAACTATAAACATCTGCATTCCAAGAATTCCTCCAGCGGCATTAAAGTGTTACACCGCATCAATAGAGAGGATCTGGACTCAATCCCACTATTAAATAGCAGTGAAACAAGTACCAGCAACATTGGTAAAGTGCACTTACCATAACATACAGTATGACTGCAGATTATAGATAAATCTACAGCTCTTTCTACTAATCCTGTGAGTGAGGTTTACTGATTATCTTTTAAATTAAAGGTTCTTAACTGATTGCTGTAAAATTGTTGTATATTTTTTACCCTGTTTCTCTTGTGAATTCATTGTAGTATCAGCGCTACTTATTTTTGTATTTTCCTTGTGCTTAGTACACACTTAAGTAAAATACTTTGCACTGCTACTTTTTCAAACATAACACTAGGGCAGTTTTTGAGAGTGTGGCTGGGTTCCCATAAAGTGTCAGGATTAACCAGCAGATGAAGGGGTTTGTCACCTACTCAACCCTTCTTTGGATGTCAAACAGAGAGACCATTATCATTGTAGGCACGTAAATTGTGTCCCTCCCACTACAATGGCCAGCTTAAAACCAAAGAAATTCAAGCTCCGCCCATCAACGCCTATTTCAAATATGGCATCCCCAGTTTGAAAAAAGATGCACCGCCAGTGGACAGATACTCCGAAGCAACCATGGAAAGCCATAGTAGTGGAGAAAGTTCAGTCAAGCGGCAGCACTTCATTGGGGTGTAGTATTTAAGAGCACTATTGTCAAGGCCTGCAGTCAGGGCTTCACCTGCATTTAAGAACACATTTGAAAGATTCAATTTCAAGGATGCTGTTAGAATCAGAGTTTAAACTGGATTTTGATTTTGGATTAATCTTGAAGCTCTAATTAATTAATTTTTACAAACACAGCAGCCCAGAATCATTATGTGGCCTCTCCACATCTCAGCCATGAGAACACTGGACCAATCCGTCTGAGACATTGTAGCCGGGCCTACCCATCAAGATGAGCAGAGCGCTAAGGGTGGAAATAACCAGGCTGAGCAAGGACATTTCCATTGGGTATTAGTTACAATATTTTTCAGGGTGTTCGGTTTGATTTAAATGCCGTAAAATCATATCTATCAACCTTTACTAGGGTCCCTAGTAACGGCTTATCACTATACACTAGATTACCATCAAGGCTTGGAAGAGATTTCATGGCATTTGAATCAAACCAAGTAACCTGAAGTTTCATTCTAGAAAACAACTACTTCTTCGAAGGAGATTATTATCTTTAGAAAAAAGGAACTGTGATGGGCACTCACTTTGCCCCAAGTTACGCCAACTTATTTACGGCCAACTTGGAAAACATTTAATCTATGCTAAGGTAACTTGGGACAATCAACTATACTGTTGGAATTGCTACATTTTTAACATTCTGGTCCTGCCGAAAGGTGACTAAGAGACCAGGGTTCGCAAATACTCGCTATAGCAAGTATTTTACCCACTTTGGAGCACCAGGGACTCATTTTTTATGAATGGCTGGGTCCTGGGACCCAGCCATTTCGGCATGCACGCTGTGTTAATATGTGTGACAATGGCAGAGGGATCTGTTTCCCCCTCAAAGCTGCCTGTAGTAGAGGAGCCTATAGACTCTGCTGGGATTTCACTCACCCTATCCCTCCTGCCATTACTTTTACAATCCTGATTGGTGCAGCACAGGTGTCAATATTTCGACATTATGCCTTTTTCTAGTATATGTGTATCTTGCTTTATGTGTGTGGGCAAATTGCCAATTGATTAGCCCCCCCCCCCCCACAGTTTTGGGGTGCCCAAATCTATGTTTGCTTACCCCCCCCAAAAAAATAGGCTCAGGCTGGCCATTGGCTCAGGGTATATGCCATATGGAAGAGAGGAGGAGGCTTCTGTATGTGCCATGCTGGGGAAGGGGAGATGAGGCTTTATTCCGTTGGGACCCAGAAAAGGTCAAGTAAGACCCCGATTTTTGTAAGTGAGGTGTCCCAAGGACCCATCATTTTGGGGGGTTTTCGCGATCACTGGAGACCCTTGATTGATTGCCCCTTTAAAAGAAAAACCTCCTAGTTCAGCCAGCATCCTGCACAGCCGCAGGACTCGGAGGCCATTATATTTGGCAGATGGTCTCAAAACTAGTTGGCACGGACATCTGGATTTGCTTCCATTTGGTACAGACTGGTGGTTTTCTGACCAGAACGCTTAAGAGCCATAGCAGGGTAAATCCGGATTACCCTACCAACACCTGTGGCTCCTCACATTCCTTTATGGTACGATTCATCTACTTCCCCAAGAACCTACATGCTTCGTTTAAACAAGAAAACAGCCCAGTACCACAAAATAAATACAGTAATGAGGCTAAACATGGCTTTGCGCCTCACACTACAAACATTTTAGTCTTTACAATGAGGATATCTGTATACAAGCAACCCAAGGGTGACTTATCTATTGTGATGGTGGTCTTTGACCCAGCTGGCAGAAAGCCTAGCTTCTTCTGGTCAATCTTTGCAAATAAACCCAAAAGCCTCAAAGTTACTGCCAGAAGGTGGGCTATCAGACCTCAAGGGTGACATTTAATTAGATGCAAAAATTTGATTTTTGAGATTTTTTTTTTTGCAAAAAAATGGCAGAAGTTGCACTTTTTCCCGAATTCGCATATTTAATGATGCGGGAAAATGGCAAAAACGCAGATTATGCTGCAAAATCGCACATTCTGAAAGTGCGATTTTTATTTGCGCCAACACACGCATCCAGATGTTTTTCCATTGAAAAGTATACAATTCGCATATTTAATGATATGGGAATTCAGGAAAATGTGTCTAAAAATCGCCAATTCGCATATCAGACCAGGTTCTGATATGCGAATTGGCCAGAACCCTGCCCAGATCATTGAGATCTGTGCATGGCCCTGTGTAAAAAAAAAAAAGTGTTAAAGTGTTTCTTTATTTTTTTAAACGGTGTGGGGTCCCCCCTTCTGAGCATAACCAGCCCCGGGCTCATTAAACCGGACCTGGTTCCAAAAATACAGGGGGACAAAAAATCTGGGGGTCCCCCGTATTTTTAATCCAGAACCGGGCACCAATAGCTCATTGTGTCATGCCACAGCCGGGGGACACTTTTTATATATTAAGGTCCCCCGACCGAAACATGAGCACCGTGGCTGGTCAGCCTTGGATGGGGTACCTGTAGGAGTGGGAAACCCCCCCAATAAAGGGGTCCCCCCCCCTCAGGCTTCACCAGTCCAGGGCTGAAGCCCAAGTCTGTCACCGGCATCCGTGGCCAGTGGACGCCGGCCTGATAGGGTTAAATCTCACATACCTTACATTGCTTTATGCAGGAGAACTACAAGTGCCAGCAGACCTCCCCTGCATGCTGGGACTTGGAGAACCACAAGTCCCAGCATGCGGGGCATTAATGGGGCTGCTGGGACTTGTAGTCCACCTGTAAAAAGAATGTTAAAATAAAAAACACACACAGAAAAGTATAACTTTATTTCACACCCAAACACACACCTCACTTTTACACCAATATACTTACCAATCCAGGATCCAGCGCTGGTCTGTCTTCTGCATAGCCAGCTCACCCCGCACTGACAGCGGGGTGAGCCGGCTTTCTCCAGAGTAGATAACAACCTCTGTAGCGCTGTCCTAGCGCTACAGAGGCCGATAGTGTGATTGGCCGATGCGTCTCCATGGAGAAGCATAGCTAAGCTCTGATTGGCTTTACAATAGGCAGCAATTGCCTTTATAGAGTATTGGCTAGCTTGAGGAAGCTATATGCGAAACACGTGTCCTAACCTCCTAACCCGTGTTAGGCAGATTGTAGGATGTTGTGATGTAGGTTATATATATATATATATGTGATTCAACGCGCCCTACGGGCGCTCTTCACACCGTCGTAAGGGGCTGCTCCCCCTTAATTTGTGAACATTTGTATTGTGAGAAATATGGTTAGAATTGTATGAAAGATGTGTATTGCAACTTGAGTTATAGGTGAAATGTGTTAAATAGAGAGCATATGATTTGGAACGGGGTGTGTATTGTTTTGTTTAATTAAAAAGCGGTTACAGAGAAAGATGTACATTGATAGTGTGGATGGTACAGTGACATTTGTGGGTGTGGGGGGGGGCTGTGTGTGCATGTTGTTTAGGTGTGTGTGTGTGCAATAGTATAGTAGGGTGTTTTTGAGTAAGCGGCCCCCCACTGGCGGAGGTCACGACACAGGAAAACAGGAGGCTGGGTAGTGATAGGGGTGTGTGGGAATAAGGGGGACTAAAGAGGAGGGTGGGAGATACTGTGCAGCTTCTGCCAGTGGGTGAGGGTCCAGCGTGGCAGTACAGGATGGTGGCCCTGAGTCAGTGTCTCCTCCTACTGGGTGGGGGTTAGGGTGCATGAGAGCAGGAGGCTGGGCTATGAGGCATGATAGGGGCATGTGGGCAAAACAGCGTCAGCGACTCCCCAGTGATGGAAGTTACGGTTCAGGAGATCAGGAAGCTGGGTAGTGATAGGGGTGTGTGAGTATACGGGGGACTAAAGAGGGGCTTAGGGGTGCCGTGAATTGCGGGAGGGAGGGGGCGCAGGTGTCCGCAAATCACAGGAGAGGGCGGGGGTCCGCAAAGCGCGGGAGGGGGCGTGAATCGCGCGAGGGGGGGTTGCGAATTGCGTGAGGGAGGTGCGCAGGGGTGACGTGAATCGCGGGAGGGGGGCGTGAATCGCGGGAGGGGGGGTGCGCGGGGGGTCCACGATTTGAGGGAGGGGGGGCACGGGGCGCGATGAATCAACCTAGTTGGTTATATATTCTTGTAGAAGGATGGTAGGATGTTGCAATCATTCAGAATGCATTTACATAAACATTAATAGTAGCAGTAAAAGATCTGACTTAAAGCACCTACAGTAAAACAGAACAGGTGTTATATATTATACAAAGAATTGGTTGATGATGTCTAGGTTGACGTGCACATAGTTGTCACTGGAAAAAAATTGCCACAAGAAAAAATCAACACAGAAAGGTTAACACATGTAAATGTTGACATAAGTGTGACACCTCATTGGTGTCCATGTCGACACATGAGAATGAATATGAAAACATTCAAAAAAAGAAAAATAAATCTTCAAAAACTCTTGTCAACCTTTTTCATTGTCAACCATAGCCGTGTCAGTGTTTTGCATGTGCCATTTAATCCTGGGGTTGCTGTGAATCAAGCGCGGGGGGGGGAGGAGGTGAGGGGTGTCCGCGAATCACGGGAGGAGGGGTCGTGGGTGGATGCCATGAATTGCGGGAGGGGGGGTGCGCGGGGGTGACGTGAATCGCGGGAGGGGGCGTGAATCGCGGGAGGGGGCGTGAATCGCGGGAGGGGGGGTGCGCGGGGGGTCCGCGATTTGCGGGAGGGGGGGCACGGGGCGCGATGAATCAACCTAGTTGGTTATATATTCTTGTAGAAGGATGGTAGGATGTTGCGGTCATTCAGAATGCATTTACATAAACAGTAATAGTAGCAGTAAAAGATCTGACTTAAAGCACCTACAGTAAAACAGAACAGGTGTTATATATTATACAAAGAATTGGTTGATGATGTCTAGGTTGACGTGCACATAGTTGTCACTGGAAAAAAATTGCCACAAGAAAAAATCAACACAGAAAGGTCAACACATGTAAATGTTGACATAAGTGTGACACCTCATTGGTGTCCATGTCGACACATAAGAATGAATATGAAAACATTCAAAAAAAGAAAAATAAATCTTCAAAAACTCTTGTCAACCTTTTTCATTGTCGACCATAGCCGTGTCAGTGTTTTGCATGTGCCATTTAATCCTGGGGTTGCTGTGAATCAAGCGCGGGGGGGGGGGAGGGAGGAGGTGAGGGGTGTCCGCGATTCACGGGAGGAGGAGTCGTGGGTGGATGCCGTGAATTGCGGGAGGGGGGGTGTGCGGGGGTGACTTGAATCGCGGGAGGGGGGCGTGAATCGCGGGAGGGGGGGTGCGCAGGGCGTCCACGATTTGCGGGAGGGGGGCACGGGGCGCGATGAATCAACCTAGTTGGTTATATATTCTTGTAGAAGGATGGTAGGATGTTGCGGTCATTCAGAATGCATTTACATAAACAGTAATAGTAGCAGTAAAAGATCTGACTTAAAGCACCTACAGTAAAACAGAACAGGTGTTATATATTATACAAAGAATTGGTTGATGATGTCTAGGTTGACGTGCACATAGTTGTCACTGGAAAAAAATTGCCACAAGAAAAAATCAACACAGAAAGTAGTAGTAGTAGTAGTACGTTTATTTATAAGGCGCCACAAAGTGTCCGCAGCGCCGTACATAGCAAACAAAAAAAAAAATTACAAGGTAACGTACAGGGTGTGTAGAAAGATACAGTATAAATAGGGGTATAGCTGGTAGAACTAAAATCAGCATCAGTTCAGAAGTAGGTGTCAAAATAGTCAAGGAGACCGAAGATGAAGTAGAGGAAGGGAAGAACAGGACAGGAGCACAGGTGAGGTAATGAGGTAGGGTGAGTACGTGAGGAAGGAGGGCCCTGCTCATAAGAGTTAACATACTAAAAATAGGTGGGTGGACGAACGAAATACAATAGGATAAGTAGGAACGGAGGGGAACGGAGGCAGGATAGGAGGATCAAAAGAGGTTAGGAGGAGGGATAGGCTAGTCGAAAAAAGTGGGTTTTGAGGGAGCGCTTGAAGGAGGTAAGGGAATCAGATAGCCTGATGGGTGGCGGGAGGTTGTTCCAGTGCAGGGGGGCAGCGCGAGAGAAATCTTGGACACGGGAGTGGGAGGAGGTGATTAGGTGAGAGGTCAGTCGGCGGTCAGCGATGGAGCGAAGAGGACGGGAGGGAGTGTGGATAGAGATCAGTGAAGAGAGGTAGGGAGCTGTGGAGGAGGAGAGAGCCTTGTAGGTGGTGGTGAGGAGTTTAAAGAGAACTCGGAAAGGAATGGGGAGCCAGTGAAGAGATAAACAGAGGGGGGAGGCGGAGGTAGAGCGGCGGGAGAGGAAGATGAGCCTAGCAGCAGCGTTAAGAATGGATTGGAGAGGTGCGAGGCGGGTGAGAGGTAGCCCAGAGAGAAGGATGTTGCAGTAGTCAAGGCGGGAGATGACAAGAGAGTGAATGAGAATTTTGGTCGCGTCAGTGGAGAGGAATGGTCTGATGCGTGAGATGTTGCGTAGGTGAAAGCGGCAAGACTGTGAGAGAGCACGAATGTGGGGGGTGAAAGAGAGGGAGGAGTCAATGATGACACCGAGGCAGCGCGTTTGGTCGGTGGACGTGATCTCGGTTTCACCAATGCTGATGGAGATAGTGGGAGAAGAGGGGATGTTCGGGGGATGGAAGATTAGAAGTTCAGTTTTAGCCATGTTTAGTTTCAGGAAGCGTTGGGTCATCCAGGCTGAGATGGCCGTGAGGCATTCGGAGACCTTGGACAGAAGTGATGGGGATAAGTCGGGGGAGGAGAGATAGATTAGGGTATCATCAGCATAAAGGTGGTAATGAAAACCATAGGAGCTGATGAGGGTGCCCAGAGAGGTGGTGTAGAGGGAGAAGAGGAGAGGGCCAAGGACTGACCCTTGGGGAACACCGACTGGCTGCGGGGTAGTAGGAGAGGAGGAGCTCGGAGTGGAGACAGAGAAGGAGCGATCGGAGAGGTATGAGGTGAACCAGGAGAAGGCCGTGCCAGTGATGCCAAAGGAGCGGAGGGTGTTGAGCAGGAGAGGGTGGTCAACAGTGTCAAAGGCAGCCGACAGATCAAGCTGGATGAGGATAGAGAAGAGGCCTTTGGATTTAGCCGATAGTAGATCGTTAGTGACTTTGGTCAGGGCAGTTTCAGTGGAATGTAAAGGGCGGAACCCGGATTGGAGGGGGTCTAGAATGGAGTTAGCAGTAAGGTGGCTTAGGAGACGATTATAGGTCAGACGTTCTAGGAGTTTGGAGGCAAAAGGGAGGAGGGAGATGGGCCTGTAGTTGGATGGAGAGTTGGGGTCCAGATTTGTTTTTTTGAGAATTGGGGAGACAAGAGCGTGTTTGAAGGAGGAAGGGAAGATCCCAGAGGATAGGGAAAGATTAAAGAGGTGAGCCAGGTGAGAGCAGACTGATGGACTGAGACGACGGATAATATTGGAGGGGATAGGATCAAGCGGGCAGGTGGAGGGAGAAGCGGATTGAAGGATAGAGTGGACTTCAGCAGCAGTGGTGGGGTAAAATGAGGACAGGGGTTGGAAGGAGGGGAGTGGAGATGTAGGAGGGGAGGAGGGAGAGGGTGAGGTCATGGCAGCAGTGATGGCAGTCCTGAGAGAGGAGATTTTGGTTGAAAAGTAGGTAGCAAAATCAGCGGCTACGATGGAGGACGGAAGAGCTGGAGG
This sequence comes from Crinia signifera, assembly GCF_055691185.1. Taxonomy (NCBI): domain Eukaryota; kingdom Metazoa; phylum Chordata; class Amphibia; order Anura; family Myobatrachidae; genus Crinia; species Crinia signifera. Next base: position 20,462,695 of record NC_139222.1, on the reverse strand, counting down.
AGGGGGGGAGAGCAAGGAGTTGAAGGTGGCGAAGAGCCTGCGGGGATTGGATGATTGGGAAAGGATGAGGGACTTAAAGTAGGATTCCTTGGCCAGAGCAAGGGCAGAGCTGAAGGAGGAAAGAATGAATTTGAAATGGAGATAATCCGCAAGGGAGCGTGATTTCTTCCAGAAGCGCTCAGCAGTGCGAGAGCACTTTTTAAGGAATCGGGTGATAGGTGAGTGCCACGGTTGGGGGTTGGAGCATCGAAGGGGGATAGAGGAGGGAGGGCAGGCAGAGTCCAATGCCGAAGATAGGGTGTCATTATAGAGGGAGGCAGCGAGGTTCGGGCAGGACATGAGGGCGATTGGGGCGAGAAGAGGACACAGCGTGTTTGAGAAGGCAGCAAGATCAAGTGTGTTGACGTTATGCCGTGAGACAATGCGCTTGGGAGGGGGGGTGGGAGAGGGGGAAGCAGTGAGGGAGAAGGTGATGAGGTGATGGTCAGAAAGAGGAAAAGCTGAGATAGTGTAGTCAGTAAGGGAACAAGAGCGAGAGAAGACGAGATCGAGGGAGTGTCCTTGGATGTGGGTGGGAGAGGTAGTCCACTGAGATAGGCCAAGAGAGGAGCAGAGAGAGAGGAGTTTGGAGGTGCCAGGATCAGCGGGGTTATCCAAGGGGATGTTAAAGTCACCAAGAATGACAGATGGCAGGTCAGAGGAGAGGAAGTGTGGAAGCCAGGCGGCGAAGTTGTCAAGAAATTGGGAGATAGGGCCAGGGGGGCGGTAGATTACAGCGACACGGAGGTGGTAGGGGTAGTATAGACGGATAGAGTGAGACTCAAAGGAGGAGAAAAGGAGAGAGGGTTCAGGGTGAATGACACTGTGGGTGCATGAGGCTGAGAGGAGAAAACCCACACCGCCACCTTGGCGACCGTCAGGCCTGGGAGTGTGAGAGAAAGAGAGGCCACCGTGGGAGAGAGCAGCTGGAGAGACAGAATCAGAGGTGGAGAGCCAGGTCTCGGTGATAGCAAGGAGGTGGAATGCTCTAGAGATGAATAGGTCATGGATGGCAGGGAGTTTGTTGCAGATGGATCTGGCGTTCCATAGTGCACAGGAAAGAGGGGGGGTGGGTTGTGTATTTATGTGGATAAGGTTTTTGGGATTGCAGAAGCGAGGGGGGGTCATTGGGAAAGGTCAACACATGTAAATGTTGACATAAGTGTGACACCTCATTGGTGTCCATGTCGACACATGAGAATGAATATGAAAACATTCAAAAAAAGAAAAATAAATCTTCAAAAACTCTTGTCAACCTTTTTCATTGTCGACCATAGCCGTGTCAGTGTTTTGCATGTGCCATTTAATCCTGGGGTTGCTGTGAATCAAGCGCGGGGGGGGGGAGGAGGTGAGGGGTGTCCGCGAATCACGGGAGGAGGGGTCGTGGGTGGATGCCGTAAATTGCGGGAGGGGGGGTCGCGGGGGTGTGTGGGTGCCGCGAATCGTGGGGGGGGGGGGCGCGGGGGGTTGCAGTGAATGGTGGGAGGTTGGGTCGTGGGGGTGGGGGGTTGCCACAATGACAGGAGGGGGGGTCGGGGGGGAAAATCACGGTAGGGGGGTACCGCGAACCGCGGGAGGGGGGCCCCGGGGGGGTTGGCGCGAATGGTGGGAGGGGGGGTCGCAGGGTGCCGCGAATCGCAGGAGGGGAGGGTGTCACGGGGTGATGCTGCGAATCGCGGGAGTCGCTGGGGGTGCCGCGAATTGTGGGGTGTGTGCTGCGAATCGCGCGAGGGTGCCGCAAATCTCCACAAGAAAAAATCAACACAGAAAGGTCAACACATGTAAATGTTGACATAAGTGTGGCACTTCATTGGTGTCCATGTCGACACATGAGAATGAATATGAAAACATTCAAAAAGTGAAAAATAAATCTTCAAAAGCTCATGTCAACCTTTTTCATTGTCGACCATAGCCATGTCAGTGTTTTGCATGTGCCATTTGATCCTGGGGTTGCTGTGAATCGCGACGGCTGGGGGGGTGATCACCTTGATAAAGCTTATACAGCGAAACGCGTCGGTGAAAGAGACCCAGGCCACCCACAGCTAAACCTGCAGATACAATTCAACACTGTGACCGGACCAGCCTCTTGAAATCCATCCCCATCAGCCTGCCACTTGGGACCTCACCATCATACACCAGGTAGAGCACCTCCAAACATCTGGCGCTCCCTGGTCCCCAACAACACTATTCCAGGTAGAGCACCTATCTAACATCAAGGAGCTCCCTGGACTGGAGATCATTTCTCTCCTAATAAGGCTTCCAATTGGGACACAATATAGAGGCATCCTAGGAACGGACTCGGGACTGTGCAGCATATTGTGGGTGACTATACCTCTCACACATCACGCATTGTGGTATCAATGTTTTTATGGGATATGTAATCCTTTTAATTTTATATTTTTACTTCATATTAAATTTATCATATATTTTTACCATTACCTGTTGCATGTTTTAGTTTGAGCGCGGTTTCACCCCCCCCCCCTTTTTTTTCCTGCTATACATTGTTTGGGATTGACACCCCAATTTTGAAACCGCTGCATTGGCTTCTCAACTCCTCCCAGGCGCACTCTAAAGGTCACATTGGTGACCAAACCCTTTTCTTAAGGTCATTTCCGCCTATTGTAAAACCAATTAAGGCAACTTATAACAAGGTATCTTTCTTATTTCCCATCAGTGTTATTTTACCAGTCATACAGACATTACCCTGATGGGATTTATCCCCGGAATCATAAAAACCAACGTCCCCCAACCACATCTGCCTACACATTTATAATTCTATAAACACAATCGTTCTCTTCTTCTTTCGTCAACATATTTGTATGTATATGTCTTGAATTTTAACCCCTTATTTTCGCTATGCTGGTGGGCATCTCCTTATCCGAACTACATTAATAGAGATAGAAGGAGTTCCCACAGTTTTAAAGATATGGGGGCAGATTTATTAAGCTTGGAGAAGAGATAAACTGGAGATAAAGCGGAGAAAAGGTAAAAGGAGATAAAGCACCAGCCAATCAACTCCCAACTGTCTTTTTCAAACACAGCTGATTGGCTGGTGCTTTATCTCCTTTTACCTTTTCTCCGCTTTATCTCCAGTTTATCTCTTCTCCAAGCTTAATAAATCTGCCCCCTAGTCTTCATTGACATGCAATACAAATTGTTCATATAGGAGTGCATCCAATTACAACTGCTTTTTTCTCTTTTCTTTTTTGACTATTGAACCCAGTTGGTCAGGGTGGCACCACCGCTAGAAGAAATAAACTAAAAGCGTTTTTTCTGCCCGTGCAATTAAGGGCATCAATTCATTGTGTGTGCAGTATCCAAAAACTGGGCTTTTCCTTCTCACAAACCGCTGGTCGTGTTCCTTGTATAATTACAGGTATAGCTTTAGGAGGGTTTGTATACAGCAGATCCCTGATAAACATTTGACGTATGGGTCAGTCAGTGAGACGTATGGGTCAGTCAGTGTGAGAAGTATTGGTTAGTGGGTCTGTCAGTCAGTCCGTGTGTAATGTATGGGTCAGGTAGTCAGTGAGACATATGGGTTTAACGGGACAATCAGTGTGAGACGTATGGACTAGTGGGTCATTCAGTGTAAGACCTATTGGTCAGTGTGTCAATAGATCAGTGAGACATATGGGTCAGTCAGACTGTGTGATACGTGTTGGTCGGTGCATGTGAGACTTATGGGTCAGTGCGTGTGAGACTTATGGGTCAGTCCGTGTGAGACTTATGGGTCAGTCAGTGTGAGACGTATGGGTCAGTCAGTGTGAGACGTATGGGTCAGTCAGTGTGAGACGTATGGGTCAGTCCGTGTGAGACTTATGGGTGAGTCTGTGTGAGACTTATGGGTCAGTCCGTGTGAGACTTATGGGTCAGTCCGTGTGAGACTTATGGGTCAGTCAGTGTGAGACGTATGGGTCAGTGGGTCAGTCAGTCAGAGTGAGAAATACAGTATGGGTCAGTCAGTCCATGTGTGACGTATGGGCCAGGCAGTCAGTGTGAGAGGTATGGGTTAGTAGGTCAGTCATTGTAAGACCTATGGGTCAGTGAGTCAGTGTGAGACGTATGGGTCAGTTCGTGAGATGTGTGGGTCAGTCAGTCCGTGTGAGACGTGTGAGTCATACACACCTGGGCACACCTTATACATCCTCATGTCCGGCATATATACCCCCCCATACCCACAGTCACCACCCAGCATTACACCTCATACATACACACCTGGGCACACCTTATACATCCTCATGCTTGGCACATATACCCCCATACCCACAGTCACCACCCAGCATTACACCTCATACATACACACCTGGGCACACCTTATACATCCTCATACCTGGCACATATACCCCCCATACCCACAGTCACCGCCCAGCATTACACCTCATACATACACACCTGGGCACACCTTATACATCCTCATACCTGGCACATATACCCCCATACCCACAGTCACCTCCCAGCATTACACCACATACATACACACCTGGGCACACCTTATACATCCTCATACCCGGCACATATACCCCCCATACCCACAGTCACCGCCCAGCATTACACCTCATACATACACACCTGGGCACACCTTATACATCCTCATACCCGGCACATATACCCCCATACCCACAGTCACCTCCCAGCATTACACCTCATACATACACACCTGGGCACACCTTATACACCCTCATACCTGACACATATAACCCCGATACCCACAGTCACCTCCCAGCATTACACCTCATACATACACACCTGGGCACACCTTACACATCCTCATACCTGGCACATATACCCCCCATACCCACAGTCACCTCTCAGTATTACACCTCATACATACACACCTGGGCACACCTTACACATCCTCATACCTGGCACATATACCCCCCATACCCACAGTCACCTCCCAGCATTACACCTCATACATACACACCTGGGCACACCTTACACATCCTCATACCTGGCACATATACCCCCCATACCCACAGTCACCTCCCAGTATTACACCTCATACATACACACCTGGGCACACCTTATACATCCTCACACCTGACACATATAACCCCGATACCCACAGTCACCGCCCAGCATTACACCTCATACATACACACCTGGGCACACCTTATACACCCTCATACCTGGCACATATACCCCCATACCCACAGTCACCACCCAGCATTACACCTCATACATACACACCTGGGCACACCTTATAAATCCTCATGCCTGGCACATATACCCCCATACCCACAGTCACCACCCAGCATTACACCTCATACATACACATCTGGGCACACCTTATACATCCTCATACCTGGCACATATACTCCCCATACCCACAGTCACCACCCAGCATTACACCTCATACATCCTCATGCCTGGCATATATACCCCCCATACCCACAGTCACTGCCCAACATTACACCTCATACATACACACCTGGGCACACCTTATACATCCTCACACCTGGCACATATACCCCCATACCCACAGTCATCGCCCAGCATTACACCTCATACATACACACCTGGGCACACCTTATACACCCTCATACCCGGCACATATACCCCCATACCCACAGTCACCACCAAGCATTACACCTCATACATACACACCTGGGCACTCCTTATACATCCTCATACCTGGCACATATACCCCCCATACCCACAGTCACTGCCCAGCATTACACCTCATACATACACACCTGGGCACACCTTATACATCCTCATGGCTGGCACATATACCCCCCATACCCACAGTCACCTCCCAGCATTACACCTCATACATACACACCTGGGCACACCTTATACATCCTCATGCCTGGCACATATACCCCCCATACCCACAGTCACCACCCAGCATTACACCACATACATACACACCTGGGCACACCTTATACATCCTCATACCCGGCACATATACCCCCATACCCACAGTCACCTCCCAGCATTACACCACATACATACACACCTGGGCACACCTTATACATCCTCACACCTGACACATATAACCCCGATACCCACAGTCACCTCCCAGCATTACACCTCATACATACACACCTGGGCACACCTTATACACCCTCATACCTGGCACATATACCCCCAATACCCACAGTCACCTCCCAGCATTACACCTCATACATACACACCTGGGCACACCTTATACATCCTCATACCCGGCACATATACCCCCATACCCACAGTCACCTCCCAGCATTACACCACATACATACACACCTGGGCACACCTTATACATCCTCACACCTGACACATATAACCCCGATACCCACAGTCACCTCCCAGCATTACACCTCATACATACACACCTGGGCACACCTTATACACCCTCATACCTGGCACATATACCCCCATACCCACAGTCACCACCAAGCATTACACCTCATACATACACATCTGGGCACACCTTATACACCCTCATACCCGGCACATATACCCCCCATACCCACAGTCACCACCAAGCATTACACCTCATACATACACATCTGGGCACACCTTATACAGCCTCATACCCGGCACATATACCCCCATACCCACAGTCACCACCCAGCATTACACCTCATACATACACACCTGGGTACACCTTATACACCCCCTTATACCCGGCACATATACCCCCCATACCCACAGTCACCGCCCAGCATTACACCTCATACATACACACCTGGGCACACCTTATACATCCTCACACCTGACACATATACCCCCCATACCCACAGTCACCGCCCAGCATTACACCTCATACATACATACCTGGGCACACCTTATACATCCTCACACCTGGCACATATACCCCCCATATCCACAGTCACCGCCCAGCATTACACCTCATACATACACACCTGGGCACACCTTATACAGCCTCATACCTGGCACATATACCCCCCATTACCCACATTCACCTTCCAGCATTACACCGCATACATACACACCTGGGCACACCTTATACATCCTCATACCCGGCATATATACCCCCCATACCCACAGTCACCGCCCAGCATTACACCACATACATACACACCTGGGCACACCTTATACATCCTCACACCTGGCACATATACCCCCCATACCCACAGTCACCTCCCAGCATTACACCTCATACATACTCACCTGGGCACACCTTATACATCCTCATGCCCGGCACATATACCCCCATACCCACAGTCACCGCCCAGCATTACACCTCATACATACACACCTGGGCACACCTTATACATCCTCATGCCTGGCACATATACCCCCCATACCCACAGTCACCGCCCAGCATTACACCTCATACATACACACCTGGGCCCACCTTATACATCCTCACACCTGACACATATACCCCCCATACCCACAGTCACCGCCCAGCATTACACCTCATACCTACACACCTGGGCACACCTTATACATCCTCATGCCCGGCACATATACCCCCCATTACCCACAGTCACCACCCAGCATTACACCTCATACATACACACCTGGGCACACCTTATACATCCTCATACCCGGCACATATAGCCCACACCTCCCAACTGTCACGATTTTAGAGGGACAGTCCCGATTTTCGGGTACTGTCCCGCTGTCCCACCCGCGGCAGGCATTGTCCCGCTGCGGGGGGGGGTGACAGTTGGGAGACCCCCTAATCTAGTAGAATAGACGCTGTGCGCATGCGCACAGCGTCTATTCTCGTATGAAAATGAGATCGCGGCTAATTAGCATAAGCCGCGCCCTCATTTGCATACGTCCCGCCCCCTTTTCGGACGCTCGCGCGGCTTCGTCGCGCGAGTGTCCCTATTTCCTCCGGCCAGAAGTTGGGAGGTATGTAGCCCCATACCCACAGTCACCGCCCAGCATTACACCTCATACATACACACCTGGGCACACCTTATACATCCTCATGCCCGGCACATATACCCCCCCATACCCACAGTCACCTCCCAGCATTACACTGCATACATACACATCTGGGCACACCTTATACATCCTCACACCTGACACATATACCCCCCATACCCACAGTCACCGCCCAGCATTACACCTCATACATACACACCTGGGCACACCTTATACATCCTCACACCTGACACATATACCCCCCATACCCACAGTCACCGCCCAGCATTACACCTCATACATACACACCTGGGCACACCTTATACATCCTCACACCTGACACATATACCCCCCATACCCACAGTCACCGCCCAGCATTACACCTCATACATACACATCTGGGCACACCTTATACATCCTCATGTCCGGCACATATACCCCCATACCCACAGTCATCACCCAGCATTACACCTCATACATACACACCTGGGCACACCTTATACACCCTCATACCCGGCACATATACCCCCATACCCACAGTCACCACCCAGCATTACACCTCATACATACACACCTGGGCACACCTTATACACCCTCATACCCGGCAAATATACCCCATACCCACAGTCACCACCCAGCATTACACCTCACCTGGGCACACCTTATACATCCTCACATACACACCTGGGCACACCTTATACATCCTCACACCTGACACATATACCCCCCATACCCACAGTCACCGCCCAGCATTACACCTCATACATACACACCTGGGCACACCTTATACATCCTCATACCCGGCACATATACCCCCATACCCACAGTCACCACCCATCATTGCACCTCATACATACACACCTGGGCACACCTTATACATCCTCATGCCCGGCACATATACCCCCCATTACCCACAGTCACCACCCAGCATTACACCTCATACATACACACCTGGGCACACCTTATACATCCTCATGCCTGGCACATATACCCCCCATACCCACAGTCACCACCCAGCATTACACCTCATACATACACACCTGGGCACACCTTATACATCCTCACACCTGACACATATAACCCCGATACCCACAGTCACCGCCCAGCATTACACCTCATACATACACACCTGGGCACACCTTATACACCCTCATACCTGGCACATATACCCCCATACCCACAGTCACCACCCAGCATTACACCTCATACATACACACCTGGGCACACCTTATAAATCCTCATGCCTGGCACATATACCCCCCATACCCACAGTCACTGCCCAACATTACACCTCATACATACACACCTGGGCACACCTTATACATCCTCACACCTGGCACATATACCCCCATACCCACAGTCATCGCCCAGCATTACACCTCATACATACACACCTGGGCACACCTTATACACCCTCATACCCGGCACATATACCCCCATACCCACAGTCACCACCAAGCATTACACCTCATACATACACACCTGGGCACTCCTTATACATCCTCATACCTGGCACATATACCCCCCATACCCACAGTCACTGCCCAGCATTACACCTCATACATACACACCTGGGCACACCTTATACATCCTCATGGCTGGCACATATACCCCCCATACCCACAGTCACCACCCAGCATTACACCACATACATACACACCTGGGCACACCTTATACATCCTCATACCCGGCACATATACCCCCATACCCACAGTCACCTCCCAGCATTACACCACATACATACACACCTGGGCACACCTTATACATCCTCACACCTGACACATATAACCCCGATACCCACAGTCACCTCCCAGCATTACACCTCATACATACACACCTGGGCACACCTTATACACCCTCATACCTGGCACATATACCCCCAATACCCACAGTCACCTCCCAGCATTACACCTCATACATACACACCTGGGCACACCTTATACATCCTCATACCCGGCACATATACCCCCATACCCACAGTCACCTCCCAGCATTACACCACATACATACACACCTGGGCACACCTTATACATCCTCACACCTGACACATATAACCCCGATACCCACAGTCACCTCCCAGCATTACACCTCATACATACACACCTGGGCACACATTATACACCCTCATACCTGGCACATATACCCCCATACCCACAGTCACCACCAAGCATTACACCTCATACATACACACCTGGGCACACCTTATACACCCTCATACCCGGCACATATACCCCCATACCCACAGTCACCACCCAGCATTACACCTCATACATACACACCTGGGCACACCTTATACACCCTCATACCCGGCAAATATACCCCATACCCACAGTCACCACCCAGCATTACACCTCACATGGGCACACCTTATACATCCTCACATACACAGCTGGGCACACCTTATACATCCTCACACCTGACACATATACCCCCCATACCCACAGTCACCACCCAGCATTACACCTCATACATACACACCTGGGCACACCTTATACATCCTCACACCTGACACATATACCCCCCATACCCACAGTCACCGCCCAGCATTACACCTCATACATACACACCTGGGCACACCTTATACATCCTCATACCCGGCACATATACCCCCATACCCACAGTCACCACCCATCATTGCACCTCATACATACACACCTGGGCACACCTTATACATCCTCATGCCCGGCACATATACCCCCCATTACCCACAGTCACCACCCAGCATTACACCTCATACATACACACCTGGGCACACCTTATACATCCTCATGCCTGGCACATATACCCCCCATACCCACAGTCACCACCCAGCATTACACCTCATACATACACACCTGGGCACACCTTATACATCCTAACACCTGACACATATACCCCCCATACCCACAGTCACCGCCCAGCATTACACCTCATACATACATACCTGGGCACACCTTATACATCCTCACACCTGGCACATATACCCCCCATACCCACAGTCACCGCCCAGCATTACACCTCATACATACATACCTGGGCACACCTTATACATCCTCATACCCGGCATATATACCCCCCATACCCACAGTCACCGCCCAGCATTACACCACATACATACACACCTGGGCACACCTTATACATCCTCACACCTGGCACATATACCCCACATACCCACAGTCACCACCCAGCATTACACCTCATACATACACACCTGGGCACACCTTATACATCCTCATGCCCGGCACATATACCCCCATACCCACAGTCACCGCCCAGCATTACACCTCATACATACACACCTGGGCACACCTTATACATCCTCACACCTGGCACATATACCCCCCATACCCACAGTCACCGCCCAGCATTACACCTCATACATACACACCTGGGCTCACCTTATACATCCTCACACCTGGCACATATACCCCCCATACCCACCGCCCAGCATTACACCTCATACATACATACCTGGGCACACCTTATACATCCTCACACCTGGCACATATACCCCCCATACCCACAGTCACCGCCCAGCATTACACCACATACATACACATCTGGGCACACCTTACACATCCTCATACCCGGCACATATACCCCCATACCCACAGTCACCACCCAGCATTACACCTCATACATACACACCTGGGCACACCTTATACATCCTCATACCCGGCACATATACCCCCATACCCACAGTCACCACCCAGCATTACACCTCATACATACACACCTGGGCACACCTTATACATCCTCATACCTGGCACATATACCCCCATACTCACAGTCACCACCCAGCATTACACCTCATACATACACACCTGGGCACACCTTACACATCCTCATACCCGGCACATATACCCCCATACCCACAGTCACCGTCCAGCATTACACCTCATACATACACACCTGGGCACACCTTATACATCCTCATACCTGGCACATATACCCCCATACTCACAGTCACCACCCAGCATTACACCTCATACATACACACCTGGGCACACCTTACACATCCTCATACCCGGCACATATACCCCCATACCCACAGTCACCGCCCAGCATTACACCTCATACATACACACCTGGGCACACCTTATACACCCTCATACCTGGCACATATAGCCCCCCACACCCACAGTTACCACCCAGCATTACACCACATACATACACACCTGGGCACACCTTATACATCCTCATACCCGGCACATATACCCCAATACCCACAGTTACCTCCCAGCATTACACCTCATACATACACATATGGGTACACCTTATACATCCTCATACCCGGGACATATACCCCCATACCCACAGTTACCTCCCAGCATTACACCTCATACATACACATATAGGCACACCTTATACATCCTCATACCCGGCACATATACCCCCCATACCCACAGTCACCGCCCAGCATTACACCTCATACATACACACCTGGGCACACCTTATACATCCTCATACCCGGCACATATGCCACCCATACCCACAGTCACCTCCCAGCATTACACCTCATACATACACACATGGGCACACCTTATACATCCTCATACCTGGCACATATACCCCCCATACCCACAGTCACCGCCCAGCATTACACCTCATACATACACACCTGGGCACACCTTATACATCCTCATACCTGGCACATATACCCCTCGTACCCACGATACGGCAATGCAACAGCTTGACTGTGAGCTGCAACGGCGATGAAACGCTGGACTCTGAGCTGCAACGGCTTGACTCAGTGCCGCAACGGTGATGCAACGGCTTGACTCTGAACCGCAACGGTGATGTAATAGCTTGACTCTGAAACGCAACGGTGATGCAACGGATTGACTCATAGCCGCAACGGTGATGCATCGGCTTGACTCTGAACCGCAACGGTTTGACTCTGAGATGCAACGGCTTGACTCTGAGATGCTAAAAGGACTTGGACTGCTACCTGGATGTTTCTATGCTACATTTTGCCTCTTGTTCCTGTCTTTATCTACTTGTGTGTGCTGTGAAAAAATAAACCGTATTTTGGTTTGATCTGCTCGGTGTCTGAGTGATTGAGGACCCCCGTAACCTCCCATTTGGGGGCAGCGACAGTGGGATCATTCAGACACCAACCATCGATCACAGAAAGCACAGAGAACAGAGGATCAGACCATATGTAAGGAAACGGAAAATGCAGTATATCTGGGAGTACTGGGAAGAAGCTCAGCAGATGATCAGCGGGTGGAGAGTATCCAGCACACAGGATAAATTGTGTTACCTAGGGGATACATTCCTGCACTGTAAAGGTGAGGCCACCTCGTGGAATCAGCTGGGGGAGCCAGAGTTTGTAGAATTTACAGAGGAAGTGATTGCTACAGTGACCCAAATGCTACAAAGAGGACAATATTCTGAGGCTGAAGGACAAGTCCATATTAAATTGATGTCCCAGATAGAGCAAGAGGAAAGGTCCAGAATGGGGCTACTGCAATCTGGGCAGACAACCGAGGGGTCCGCCACAGACTTATCTGGTACCATGAGAGAAGGGTCGTTTTTAGGGGCCCCTAACTGCCCTTGAAGAAATGAGTATTGGAGGAGCTGATAGCAGAATGTCAGCTGCGAGGTATACTCTGAGTCCCACCCACTGTGGGACTCAGAGCAGAGGATCTGAGGTTTGGATGTACCACCTGAGTCCCACTACTCCAGGTTGTTATCGGTTCCTGAACAACTGGGTACAGGGACTAAAATAGTAGCGGAAAGAATGTGAAGTTATCAGACTGTAATTATTATATTTTATTAGGTGTAGTGATTAATGTACTTTTTAGTCCGTCTGTACCCTTTTATTCTCCGTAGATGTTTCTATTTCCCCTATCTGTGTGTATTTCCAGAACCATAGTATAACACTGTATATCAGATGCAGTTGCCCAAATATGATCAGACAGGAAATACCCAGGAAAGAACAGTGTATAATTTCACCAAAATGTTATGTCCACAGGGGGTGATCCAATTATCTGCTATTGTCCCTGCTATTTACAGGAGGGTTATAACCTTCACAGGGGGTGATCAGCACACAACGCAATCAGCTGGTGTTTGTTCCTTGTATTTACACTCCTTTGTGCCTTTCTGGACTCTATTAGGCTATTTTTAACCGGACACAGCAGGGGGGGGGGGCAGCAGATGGACAGCTGTAGATTACCTGGGGGGATATACCTGACTCTTGAATCCACCAATCCAGACCCAGTGCAAGCCCACTGATGGTATGGGCACCATGGGAATTTAGAAGGTTTTAAAATGACTTGTACACACCCCGGCTCCTCATGTTATTCGCAATCCTGGCTAAGGGGTCATACCCTCCTCTGGATCTTGTGGAACACGTCGTTTGCCCGGGGTGGGCATCGTAATACGCTATTTTGTGGACTTATACAGGTTTCTGCTATCACTGCTGTGTGGAGAGTGATAGTTTTGTGATTTGGAACTGCGATGCTAAAAGGACTTGGACTGCTACCTGGATGTTTCTATGCTACATTTTGCCTCTTGTTCCTGTCTTTATCTACTTGTGTGTGCTGTGAAAAAATAAACCGTATTTTGGTTTGATCTGATCGGTGTCTGAGTGATTAGGGACCCCCGTAACCTCACATGTATAATGGAGCATCATGTGTGTGGCATATGTATAATGGGCATCACAGTGTCCAGCATATGTATAATGGGCATCAGGGTGTGTGGCATATCTATAATGGAGCATCACGGTGTGGGGCATATGTATAATGGAGCATCACGGTGTGGGGCATATGTATAATGGAGCATCACGGTGTGTGGCATATGTATAATGGGCATCACGGTGTGTGGTATATGTATAATGGAGCATCAGGGTGTGTGACATATGTATAATGGGCATCAGGGTGTGTGACATATGTATAATGGAGCATCACGGTGTGTGGCATATGTATAATGGAGCATCACGGTGTGTGGCATATGTATAATGGGCATCACGGTGTGTGGTATATGTATAATGGAGCATCACGGTGTGTGGCATATGTATAATGGGCATCACGGTGTGTGGCATATGTATAATGGAGCATCACGGTGTGCGGCATATGTATAATGGGCATCACAGTGTCCAGCATATGTATAATGGGCATCATGGTGTGTGACATATGTATAATGGGCATCACAGTGTCCAGCATATGTATAATGGAGCATCACGGTGTGTGGCATATGTATAATGGAGCATCACGTTGTGTGGCATATGTATAATGGAGCATCACACTGTGGGGCATATGTATAATGGGCATCAGGGTGTGTGACATATGTATAATGGAGCATCACGTTGTGTAGCATATGTATAATGGGCATCACGGTGTGTGGCATATGTATAATGGGCATCACGGTGTGTGACATATGTATAATGGAGCATCACGGTGTGTGGCATATGTATAATGAGCATCACGGTGTGTGGCATATGTATAATGGAGCATCACGTTGTGTAGCATATGTATAATGGAGCATCACGGTGTGTGGCATATGTATAATGGAGCATCACGGTGTGTGGCATATGTATAATGGAGCATCACGGTGTGTGGCATATGTATAATGGAGCATCACGGTGTGTGGTATATGTATAATGGAGCATCAGGGTGTGTGACATATGTATAATGGGCATCAGGGTGTGTGACATATGTATAATGGAGCATCACGGTGTGGGGCATATGTATAATGGAGCATCACGGTGTGTGGCATATGTATAATGGGCATCAGGGTGTGTGACAAATGTATAATGGAGCAATCACGTTGTGGGGCATATGTATAATGGGCATCACAGTGTCCAGCATATGTATAATGGGCATCAGGGTGTGGGGCATATGTATAATGGAGCATCACGTTGTGTAGCATATGTATAATGGAGCATCACGGTGTGTGGCATATGTATAATGGGCATCAGGGTGTGTGACATATATATAATGGAGCAATCATGTTGTGGGGCATATGTATAATGGACATCATGTGTGTGGCATATGTATAATGGGCATCACGGTGTGCGGCATATATATAATGGAGCAATCATGTTGTGGGGCATATGTATAATGGACATCATGTGTGTGTGGCATATGTATAATGGGCATCACGGACTGCACTATTGGGGTCATATGTGTATCTGGAACTATTGGGATATGTTGAATAAGAGTGTCCTTAAGGATGTTGTGATATCTCTATCTTTATGGGGTGAATATGAAGGGCGAGTAGTACGTGGAGGTAGGGGGGAGATAAGTTTTGAAAATTCATGTGACACAGAGTAACAACAGGCATGGGGGAGGGGGTGAACCTTGGTGGTGGCAATTAGTTGATTGCCCTCCGGGTTAGGGAGAAGGAAGCAGAAAGGAAAACCGGTGACTATATTGTTTTTTTCTCTGAGATTCAACGGCTTGACTCTGAGATTCAACGGCTGGACTCTGAGATGCAACGGCGATGCAACAGCTTGACTGTGAGCTGCAACGGCGATGAAACGCTGGACTCTGAGATGCAACGGCAATGCAACAGCTTGACTGTGAGCTGCAACGGCGATGAAACGCTGGACTCTGAGCTGCAACGGCTTGACTCAGTGCCGCAACGGTGATGCAACGGCTTGACTCTGAACCGCAACGGTGATGTAATAGCGTGACTCTGAAACGCAACGGTGATGTACCGGCTTGACTCTGAAACGCAACGGTGATGTAATAGCTTGACTCTGAAACGCAACGGTGATGTACCGGCTTGACTCTGAACCGCAACGGTGATGTTCCGGCTTGACTCTGAAACGCAACGGTGATGTTCCGGCTTGACTCTGAACCGCAACGGTGATGCACCGGCTTGACTCTGAACCGCAACGGTGATGCAATAGCTTGACTCTGAACCGCAACGGTGATGTACCGGCTTGACTCTGAACCGCAACGGTGCTGTACCGGCTTGACTCTGAACCGCAACGGTGATGCAACGGATTGACTCATAGCCGCAACGGTGATGCATCGGCTTGACTCTGAACCGCAACGGTTTGACTCTGAGATGCAACGGCTTGACTCTGAGATGCTAAAACGACTTGGACTGCTACCTGGATTTTTCTATGCTACATTTTGCCTCTTGTTCCTGTCTTTATCTACTTGTGTGTGCTGTGAAAAAATAAACCGTATTTTGGTTTGATCTGCTCAGTGTCTGAGTCTGTGGCGGACCCCTCGGTTGTCTGCCCAGATTGCAGTAGCCCCATTCTGGACCTTTCCTCTTGCTCTATCTGGGACATCAATTTAATATGGACTTGTCCTTCAGCCTCAGAATATTGTCCTCTTTGTAGCATTTGGGTCACTGTAGCAATCACTTCCTCTGTAAATTCTACAAACTCTGGCTCCCCCAGCTGATTCCACGAGGTGGCCTCACCTTTACAGTGCAGGAATGTATCCCCTAGGTAACACAATTTATCCTGTGTGCTGGATACTCTCCACCCGCTGATCATCTGCTGAGCTTCTTCCCAGTACTCCCAGATATACTGCATTTTCCGTTTCCTTACATATGGTCTGATCCTCTGTTCTCTGTGCTTTCTGTGATCGATGGTTGGTGTCTGAATGATCCCACTGTCGCTGCCCCCAAATGGGAGGTTACGGGGGTCCTCAATCACTCAGACACCGAGCAGATCAAACCAAAATACGGTTTATTTTTTCACAGCACACACAAGTAGATAAAGACAGGAACAAGAGGCAAAATGTAGCATAGAAACATCCAGGTAGCAGTCCAAGTCCTTTTAGCATCTCAGAGTCAAGCCGTTGCATCTCAGAGTCAAACCGTTGCGGTTCAGAGTCAAGCCGATGCATCACCGTTGCGGCTATGAGTCAATCCGTTGCATCACCGTTGCGGTTCAGAGTCAAGCCGGTACAGCACCGTTGCGGTTCAGAGTCAAGCCGGTACATCACCGTTGCGGTTCAGAGTCAAGCTATTGCATCACCGTTGCGGTTCAGAGTCAAGCCGGTGCATCACCGTTGCGGTTCAGAGTCAAGCCGGAACATCACCGTTGCGTTTCAGAGTCAAGCCGGAACATCACCGTTGCGGTTCAGAGTCAAGCCGGTACATCACCGTTGCGTTTCAGAGTCAAGCTATTACATCACCGTTGCGTTTCAGAGTCAAGCCGGTACATCACCGTTGCGTTTCAGAGTCACGCTATTACATCACCGTTGCGGTTCAGAGTCAAGCCGTTGCATCACCGTTGCGGCACTGAGTCAAGCCGTTGCAGCTCAGAGTCCAGCGTTTCATCGCCGTTGCAGCTCACAGTCAAGCTGTTGCATTGCCGTTGCATCTCAGAGTCCAGCGTTTCATCGCCGTTGCAGCTCACAGTCAAGCTGTTGCATCGCCGTTGCATCTCAGAGTCCAGCCGTTGAATCTCAGAGTCAAGCCGTTGAATCTCAGAGAAAAAAACAATATAGTCACCGGTTTTCCTTTCTGCTTCCTTCTCCCTAACCCGGAGGGCAATCAACTAATTGCCACCACCAAGGTTCACCCCCTCCCCCATGCCTGTTGTTACTCTGTGTCACATGAATTTTCAAAACTTATCTCCCCCCTACCTCCACGTACTACTCGCCCTTCATATTCACCCCATAAAGATAGAGATATCACAACATCCTTAAGGACACTCTTATTCAACATATCCCAATAGTTCCAGATACACATATGACCCCAATAGTGCAGTCCGTGATGCCCATTATACATATGCCACACACACATGATGTCCATTATACATATGCCCCACAACATGATTGCTCCATTATATATATGCCGCACACCGTGATGCCCATTATACATATGCCACACACATGATGTCCATTATACATATGCCCCACAACATGATTGCTCCATTATATATATGTCACACACCCTGATGCCCATTATACATATGCCACACACCGTGATGCTCCATTATACATATGC
This sequence comes from Crinia signifera, assembly GCF_055691185.1. Classification (NCBI taxonomy): domain Eukaryota; kingdom Metazoa; phylum Chordata; class Amphibia; order Anura; family Myobatrachidae; genus Crinia; species Crinia signifera. The sequence continues at coordinate 20,443,918 of NC_139222.1, read as the reverse complement.
TACACAACGTGATGCTCCATTATACATATGCCCCACACCCTGATGCCCATTATACATATGCTGGACACTGTGATGCCCATTATACATATGCCCCACAACGTGATTGCTCCATTATACATTTGTCACACACCCTGATGCCCATTATACATATGCCACACACCGTGATGCTCCATTATACATATGCCCCACACCGTGATGCTCCATTATACATATGTCACACACCCTGATGCCCATTATACATATGTCACACACCCTGATGCTCCATTATACATATACCACACACCGTGATGCTCCATTATACATATGCCACACACCGTGATGCTCCATTATACATATGCCACACACCGTGATGCTCCATTATACATATGCCACACACCGTGATGCTCCATTATACATATGCTACACAACGTGATGCTCCATTATACATATGCCACACACCGTGATGCTCATTATACATATGCCACACACCGTGATGCTCCATTATACATATGTCACACACCGTGATGCCCATTATACATATGCCACACACCGTGATGCCCATTATACATATGCTACACAACGTGATGCTCCATTATACATATGTCACACACCCTGATGCCCATTATACATATGCCCCACAGTGTGATGCTCCATTATACATATGCCACACAACGTGATGCTCCATTATACATATGCCACACACCGTGATGCTCCATTATACATATGCTGGACACTGTGATGTGTCTGAGTGATTAGGGACCCCCGTAACCTCACATGTATAATGGAGCATCATGTGTGTGGCATATGTATAATGGGCATCACAGTGTCCAGCATATGTATAATGGGCATCAGGGTGTGTGGCATATCTATAATGGAGCATCACGGTGTGGGGCATATGTATAATGGAGCATCACGGTGTGGGGCATATGTATAATGGAGCATCACGGTGTGTGGCATATGTATAATGGGCATCACGGTGTGTGGTATATGTATAATGGAGCATCAGGGTGTGTGACATATGTATAATGGGCATCAGGGTGTGTGACATATGTATAATGGAGCATCACGGTGTGTGGCATATGTATAATGGAGCATCACGGTGTGTGGCATATGTATAATGGGCATCACGGTGTGTGGTATATGTATAATGGAGCATCACGGTGTGTGGCATATGTATAATGGAGCATCACGGTGTGCGGCATATGTATAATGGGCATCACAGTGTCCAGCATATGTATAATGGGCATCATGGTGTGTGACATATGTATAATGGGCATCACAGTGTCCAGCATATGTATAATGGAGCATCACGGTGTGTGGCATATGTATAATGGAGCATCACACTGTGGGGCATATGTATAATGGGCATCAGGGTGTGTGACATATGTATAATGGAGCATCACGTTGTGTAGCATATGTATAATGGGCATCACGGTGTGTGGCATATGTATAATGGGCATCACGGTGTGTGACATATGTATAATGGAGCATCACGGTGTGTGGCATATGTATAATGAGCATCACGGTGTGTGGCATATGTATAATGGAGCATCACGTTGTGTAGCATATGTATAATGGAGCATCACGGTGTGTGGCATATGTATAATGGAGCATCACGGTGTGTGGCATATGTATAATGGAGCATCACGGTGTGTGGCATATGTATAATGGAGCATCACGGTGTGTGGTATATGTATAATGGAGCATCAGGGTGTGTGACATATGTATAATGGGCATCAGGGTGTGTGACATATGTATAATGGAGCATCACGGTGTGGGGCATATGTATAATGGAGCATCACGGTGTGTGGCATATGTATAATGGGCATCAGGGTGTGTGACAAATGTATAATGGAGCAATCACGTTGTGGGGCATATGTATAATGGGCATCACAGTGTCCAGCATATGTATAATGGGCATCAGGGTGTGGGGCATATGTATAATGGAGCATCACGTTGTGTAGCATATGTATAATGGAGCATCACGGTGTGTGGCATATGTATAATGGGCATCAGGGTGTGTGACATATATATAATGGAGCAATCATGTTGTGGGGCATATGTATAATGGACATCATGTGTGTGGCATATGTATAATGGGCATCACGGTGTGCGGCATATATATAATGGAGCAATCATGTTGTGGGGCATATGTATAATGGACATCATGTGTGTGGCATATGTATAATGGGCATCACGGACTGCACTATTGGGGTCATATGTGTATCTGGAACTATTGGGATATGTTGAATAAGAGTGTCCTTAAGGATGTTGTGATATCTCTATCTTTATGGGGTGAATATGAAGGGCGAGTAGTACGTGGAGGTAGGGGGGAGATAAGTTTTGAAAATTCATGTGACACAGAGTAACAACAGGCATGGGGGAGGGGGTGAACCTTGGTGGTGGCAATTAGTTGATTGCCCTCCGGGTTAGGGAGAAGGAAGCAGAAAGGAAAACCGGTGACTATATTGTTTTTTCTCTGAGATTCAACGGCTTGACTCTGAGATTCAACGGCTGGACTCTGAGATGCAACGGCGATGCAACAGCTTGACTGTGAGCTGCAACGGCGATGAAACGCTGGACTCTGAGATGCAACGGCAATGCAACAGCTTGACTGTGAGCTGCAACGGCGATGAAACGCTGGACTCTGAGCTGCAACGGCTTGACTCAGTGCCGCAACGGTGATGCAACGGCTTGACTCTGAACCGCAACGGTGATGTAATAGCTTGACTCTGAAACGCAACGGTGATGTACCGGCTTGACTCTGAAACGCAACGGTGATGTAATAGCTTGACTCTGAAACGCAACGGTGATGTACCGGCTTGACTCTGAACCGCAACGGTGATGTTCCGGCTTGACTCTGAACCGCAACGGTGATGTTCCGACTTGACTCTGAACCGCAACGGTGATGCACCGGCTTGACTCTGAACCGCAACGGTGATGCAATAGCTTGACTCTGAACCGCAACGGTGATGTATCGGCTTGACTCTGAACCGCAACGGTGCTGTACCGGCTTGACTCTGAACCGCAACGGTGATGCAACGGATTGACTCATAGCCGCAACGGTGATGCATCGGCTTGACTCTGAACCGCAACGGTTTGACTCTGAGATGCAACGGCTTGACTCTGAGATGCTAAAAGGACTTAGACTGCTACCTGGATTTTTCTATGCTACATTTTGCCTCTTGTTCCTGTCTTTATCTACTTGTGTGTGCTGTGAAAAAATAAACCGTATTTTGGTTTGATCTGCTCAGTGTCTGAGTGATTAGGGACCCCCGTAACCTCACATGTATAATGGAGCATCATGTGTGTGGCATATGTATAATGGGCATCACAGTGTCCAGCATATGTATAATGGGCATCAGGGTGTGTGGCATATCTATAATGGAGCATCACGGTGTGGGGCATATGTATAATGGAGCATCACGGTGTGGGGCATATGTATAATGGAGCATCACGGTGTGGGGCATATGTATAATGGGCATCACGGTGTGTGGTATATGTATAATGGAGCATCAGGGTGTGTGACATATGTATAATGGGCATCAGGGTGTGTGACATATGTATAATGGAGCATCACGGTGTGTGGCATATGTATAATGGAGCATCACGGTGTGTGGCATATGTATAATGGGCATCACGGTGTGTGGTATATGTATAATGGAGCATCACGGTGTGTGGCATATGTATAATGGAGCATCACGGTGTGCGGCATATGTATAATGGGCATCACAGTGTCCAGCATATGTATAATGGGCATCATGGTGTGTGACATATGTATAATGGGCATCACAGTGTCCAGCATATGTATAATGGAGCATCACGGTGTGTGGCATATATATAATGGAGCATCACGTTGTGTGGCATATGTATAATGGAGCATCACACTGTGGGGCATATGTATAATAAGCATCAGGGTGTGTGACATATGTATAATGGAGCATCACGTTGTGTAGCATATGTATAATGGGCATCACGGTGTGTGGCATATGTATAATGGGCATCACGGTGTGTGACATATGTATAATGGAGCATCACGGTGTGTGGCATATGTATAATGAGCATCACGGTGTGTGGCATATGTATAATGGAGCATCACGTTGTGTAGCATATGTATAATGGAGCATCACGGTGTGTGGCATATGTATAATGGAGCATCACGGTGTGTGGCATATGTATAATGGAGCATCACGGTGTGTGGCATATGTATAATGGAGCATCACGGTGTGTGGTATATGTATAATGGAGCATCAGGGTGTGTGACATATGTATAATGGGCATCAGGGTGTGTGACATATGTATAATGGAGCATCACGGTGTGGGGCATATGTATAATGGAGCATCACGGTGTGTGGCATATGTATAATGGGCATCAGGGTGTGTGACAAATGTATAATGGAGCAATCACGTTGTGGGGCATATGTATAATGGGCATCACAGTGTCCAGCATATGTATAATGGGCATCAGGGTGTGGGGCATATGTATAATGGAGCATCACGTTGTGTAGCATATGTATAATGGAGCATCACGGTGTGTGGCATATGTATAATGGGCATCAGGGTGTGTGACATATATATAATGGAGCAATCATGTTGTGGGGCATATGTATAATGGACATCATGTGTGTGGCATATGTATAATGGGCATCACGGTGTGCGGCATATATATAATGGAGCAATCATGTTGTGGGGCATATGTATAATGGACATCATGTGTGTGGCATATGTATAATGGGCATCACGGACTGCACTATTGGGGTCATATGTGTATCTGGAACTATTGGGATATGTTGAATAAGAGTGTCCTTAAGGATGTTGTGATATCTCTATCTTTATGGGGTGAATATGAAGGGCGAGTAGTACGTGGAGGTAGGGGGGAGATAAGTTTTGAAAATTCATGTGACACAGAGTAACAACAGGCATGGGGGAGGGGGTGAACCTTGGTGGTGGCAATTAGTTGATTGCCCTCCGGGTTAGGGAGAAGGAAGCAGAAAGGAAAACCGGTGACTATATTGTTTTTTCTCTGAGATTCAACGGCTTGACTCTGAGATTCAACGGCTGGACTCTGAGATGCAATGGCGATGCAACAGCTTGACTGTGAGCTGCAACGGCGATGAAACGCTGGACTCTGAGATGCAACGGCAATGCAACAGCTTGACTGTGAGCTGCAACGGCGATGAAACGCTGGACTCTGAGATGCAACGGCAATGCAACAGCTTGACTGTGAGCTGCAACGGCGATGAAACGCTGGACTCTGAGCTGCAACGGCTTGACTCAGTGCCGCAACGGTGATGCAACGGCTTGACTCTGAACCGCAACGGTGATGTAATAGCTTGACTCTGAAACGCAACGGTGATGTACCGGCTTGACTCTGAAACGCAACGGTGATGTAATAGCTTGACTCTGAAACGCAACGGTGATGTACCGGCTTGACTCTGAACCGCAACGGTGATGTTCCGGCTTGACTCTGAAACGCAACGGTGATGTTCCGGCTTGACTCTGAACCGCAACGGTGATGCACCGGCTTGACTCTGAAGCGCAACGGTGATGCAACGGCTTGACTCTGAACCGCAACGGTGATGCAATAGCTTGACTCTGAACCAAAACGGTGATGTACCGGCTTGACTCTGAACCGCAACGGTGCTGTACCGGCTTGACTCTGAACCGCAACGGTGATGCAACGGATTGACTCATAGCCGCAACGGTGATGCATCGGCTTGACTCTGAACCGCAACGGTTTGACTCTGAGATGCAACGGCTTGACTCTGAGATGCTAAATGGACTTGGACTGCTACCTGGATGTTTCTATGCTACATTTTGCCTCTTGTTCCTGTCTTTATCTACTTGTGTGTGCTGTGAAAAAATAAACCGTATTTTGGTTTGATCTGCTCAGTGTCTGAGTGATTGAGGACCCCCGTAACCTCCCATTTGGGGGCAGCGACAGTGGGATCATTCAGACACCAACCATCGATCACAGAAAGCACAGAGAACAGAGGATCAGACCATATGTAAGGAAACGGAAAATGCAGTATATCTGGGAGTACTGGGAAGAAGCTCAGCAGATGATCAGCGGGTGGAGAGTATCCAGCACACAGGATAAATTGTGTTACCTAGGGGATACATTCCTGCACTGTAAAGGTGAGGCCACCTCGTGGAATCAGCTGGGGGAGCCAGAGTTTGTAGAATTTACAGAGGAAGTGATTGCTACAGTGACCCAAATGCTACAAAGAGGACAATATTCTGAGGCTGAAGGACAAGTCCATATTAAATTGATGTCCCAGATAGAGCAAGAGGAAAGGTCCAGAATGGGGCTACTGCAATCTGGGCAGACAACCGAGGGGTCCGCCACAGACTTATCTGGTACCATGAGAGAAGGGTCGTTTTTAGGGGGCCCCTAACTGCCCTTGAAGAAATGAGTATGGAGGAGCTGATAGCAGAATGTCAGCTGCGAGGTATACTCTGAGTCCCACCCACTGTGGGACTCAGAGCAGAGGATCTGAGGTTTGGATGTACCACCTGAGTCCCACTACTCCAGGTTGTTATCGGTTCCTGAACAACTGGGTACAGGGACTAAAATAGTAGCGGAAGGAATGTGAAGTTATCAGACTGTAATTATTATATTTTATTAGGTGTAGTGATTAATGTACTTTTTAGTCCGTCTGTACCCTTTTATTCTCCGTAGATGTTTCTATTTCCCCTATCTGTGTGTATTTCCAGAACCATAGTATAACACTGTATATCAGATGCAGTTGCCCAAATATGATCAGACAGGAAATACCCAGGAAAGAACAGTGTATAATTTCACCAAAATGTTATGTCCACAGGGGGTGATCCAATTATCTGCTATTGTCCCTGCTATTTACAGGAGGGTTATAACCTTCACAGGGGGTGATCAGCACACAACGCAATCAGCTGGTGTTTGTTCCTTGTATTTACACTCCTTTGTGCCTTTCTGGACTCTATTAGGCTATTTTTAACCGGACCCAGCAGGGGGGGGGGCAGCAGATGGACAGCTGGAGATTACCTGGGGGGATATACCTGACTCTTGAATCCACCAATCCAGACCCAGTGCAAGCCCACTGATGGTATGGGCACCATGGGAATTTAGAAGGTTTTAAAATGACTTGTACACACCCCGGCTCCTCATGTTATTCGCAATCCTGGCTAAGGGGTCATACCCTCCTCTGGATCTTGTGGAACACATCGTTTGCCCGGGGTGGGCATCGTAATACGCTATTTTGTGGACTTATACAGGTTTCTGCTATCACTGCTGTGTGGAGAGTGATAGTTTTGTGATTTGGAACTGTGATGCTAAAAGGACTTGGACTGCTACCTGGATGTTTCTATGCTACATTTTGCCTCTTGTTCCTGTCTTTATCTACTTGTGTGTGCTGTGAAAAAATAAACCGTATTTTGGTTTGATCTGATCGGTGTCTGAGGGATTAGGGACCCCCGTAACCTCACATGTATAATGGAGCATCATGTGTGTGGCATATGTATAATGGGCATAACAGTGTCCAGCATATGTATAATGGGCATCAGGGTGTGTGGCATATGTATAATGGAGCATCACGGTGTGGGCATATGTATAATGGAGCATCACGGTGTGTGGCATATGTATAATGGGCATCAGGGTGTGTGACATATGTATAATGGAGCATCACGGTGTGGGGCATATGTATAATGGAGCATCACGTTGTGTAGCATATGTATAATGGAGCATCACGGTGTGTGGCATATGTATAATGGAGCATCACGGTGTGTGGCATATGTATAATGGGCATCAGGGTGTGTGACATATGTATAATGGAGCATCACGGTGTGTGGCATATGTATAATGGAGCATCACGGTGTGTGGCATATGTATAATGGAGCATCACGGTGTGTGGCATATGTATAATGGGCATCAGGGTGTGTGACATATGTATAATGGAGCAATCACGTTGTGGGGCATATGTATAATGGGCATCACAGTGTGCGGCATATGTATAATGGAGCCTCATGTTGTGGGGCATATGTATAATGGGCATCACAGTGTGTGGCATATGTATAATGGAGCATCATGTGTGTGGCATATGTATAATGGGCATCACAGTGACCAGCATATGTATAATGGGCATCAGGGTGTGTGGCATATCTATAATGGAGCATCACGGTGTGGGGCATATGTATAATGGAGCATCACGGTGTGTGGCATATGTATAATGGAGCATCAGGGTGTGCGACATATGTATAATGGGCATAAGGGTGTGGGGCATATGTATAATGGAGCATCACGTTGTGTAGCATATGTATAATGGAGCATCACGGTGTGTGGCATATGTATAATGGGCATCAGGGTGTGCGACATATGTATAATGGGCATCAGGGTGTGGGGCATATGTATAATGGAGCATCACGTTGTGTAGCATATGTATAATGGAGCATCACGGTGTGTGGCATATGTATAATGGGCATCAGGGTGTGTGACATATGTATAATGGAGCATCACGGTGTGGCATATGTATAATGGAGCATCAGGGTGTGTGACAAATGTATAATGGAGCAATCACGTTGTGGGGCATATGTATAATGGTCATCACAGAGTGCGGCATATGTATAATGGAGCATCATGTTGTGGGGCATATGTATAATGGGCATCACAGTGTCCAGCATATGTATTATGGGCATCAGGGTGTGTGACATATGTATAATGGAGCATCAGGGTGTGGGGCAAATGTATAATGGGCATCACAGTGTGCGGCATATGTATAATGGAGCATCAGGGTGTGTGACATATGTATAATGGAGCAATCACGTTGTGGGGCATATGTATAATGGGCATCACGGTGTGCGGCATATGTATAATGGAGCATCATGTTGTGGGGCATATGTATAATGGACATCATGTGTGTGGCATATGTATAATGGGCATCACGGACTGCACTATTGGGGTCATATGTGTATCTGGAACTATTGGGATATGTTGAATAAGAGTGTCCTTAAGGATGTTGTGATATCTCTATCTTTATGGGGTGAATATGAAGGGCGGGTAGTACGTGGAGGTAGGGGGGAGATAAGTTTTGAAAATTCATGTGACACAGAGTAACAACAGGCATGGGGGAGGGGGTGAACCTCGGTGGTGGCCATTAGTTGATTGCCCTCCGGGTTAGGGAGAAGGAAGCAGAAAGGAAAACGGTGACTATATTGTTTTTTCTCTGAGATTCAACGGCTTGACTCTGAGATTCAACGGCTGGACTCTGAGATGCAACGGCGATGCAACAGATTGACTGTGAGCTGCAACGGCGATGAAACGCTGGACTCTGAGCTGCAATGGCTTGACTCAGAGCCGCAACGGTGATGCAACGGCTTGACTCTGAACCGCAACGGTGATGTAATAGCTTGACTCTGAACCGCAACGGTGATGTACCGGCTTGACTCATAACCGCAACGGTGATGCAACGGCTTGACTCTGAACCGCAACGGTGATGCAACGGCTTGACTCTGAAGCGCAACGGTGATGCAACGGCTTGACTCTGAACCGCAACGGTGATGCAATAGCTTGACTCTGAACCGCAACGGTGCTGTACCGGCTTGACTCTGAACCGCAACGGTGATGCAACGGATTGACTCATAGCCGCAACGGTGATGCATCGGCTTGACTCTGAACCGCAACGGTTTGACTCTGAACCGCAACGGTTTGACTCTGAGATGCAACGGCTTGACTCTGAGATGCTAAAAGGACTTGGACTGCTACCTGGATGTTTCTATGCTACATTTTGCCTCTTGTTCCTGTCTTTATCTACTTGTGTGTGCTGTGAAAAAATAAACCGTATTTTGGTTTGATCTGCTCGGTGTCTAAATGATTAGGGACCCCCGTAACCTCACATGTATAATGGAGCATCATGTGTGTGGCATATGTATAATGGGCATCACAGTGTCCAGCATATGTATAATGGGCATCAGGGTGTGTGGCATATCTATAATGGAGCATCACGGTGTGGGGCATATGTATAATGGAGCATCACGGTGTGTGGCATATGTGTAATGGGCATCACGGTGTGTGGTATATGTATAATGGAGCATCACGGTGTGTGGCATATGTATAATGGAGCATCACGGTGTGCGGCATATGTATAATGGAGCATCATGTGTGTGGCATATGTATAATGGGCATCACAGTGTCCGGCATATGTATAATGGAGCATCACGGTGTGTGGCATATGTATAATGGAGCATCACGGTGTGCGGCATATGTATAATGGAGCATCGTGTTGTGGGGCATATGTATAATGGACATCATGTGTGTGGCATATGTATAATGGGCATCACGGACTGCACTATTGGGGTCATATGTGTATCTGGAACTATTGGGATATGTTGAATAAGAGTGTCCTTAAGGATGTTGTGATATCTCTATCTTTATGGGGTGAATATGAAGGGCGAGTAGTACGTGGAGGTAGGGGGGAGATAAGTTTTGAAAATTCATGTGACACAGAGTAACAACAGGCATGGGGGAGGGGGTGAACCTTGGTGGTGGCAATTAGTTGATTGCCCTCCGGGTTAGGGAGAAGGAAGCAGAAAGGAAAACCGGTGACTATATTGTTTTTTCTCTGAGATTCAACGGCTTGACTCTGAGATTCAACGGCTGGACTCTGAGATGCAACGGCGATGCAACAGCTTGACTGTGAGCTGCAACGGCGATGAAACGCTAGACTTTGAGATGCAACGGCAATGCAACAGCTTGACTGTGAGCTGCAACGGCGATGAAACGCTGGACTCTGATCTGCAACGGCTTGACTCAGTGCCGCAACGGTGATGCAACGGCTTGACTCTGAACCGCAACGGTGATGTAATAGCTTGACTCTGAAACGCAACGGTGATGCAACGGATTGACTCATAGCCGCAACGGTGATGCATCGGCTTGACTCTGAACCGCAACGGTTTGACTCTGAGATGCAACGGCTTGACTCTGAGATGCTAAAAGGACTTGGACTGCTACCTGGATGTTTCTATGCTACATTTTGCCTCTTGTTCCTGTCTTTATCTACTTGTGTGTGCTGTGAAAAAATAAACCGTATTTTGGTTTGATCTGCTCAGTGTCTGAGTGATTGAGGACCCCCGTAACCTCCCATTTGGGGGCAGCGACAGTGGGATCATTCAGACACCAACCATCGATCACAGAAAGCACAGAGAACAGAGGATCAGACCATATGTAAGGAAACGGAAAATGCAGTATATCTGGGAGTACTGGGAAGAAGCTCAGCAGATGATCAGCGGGTGGAGAGTATCCAGCACACAGGATAAATTGTGTTACCTAGGGGATACATTCCTGCACTGTAAAGGTGAGGCCACCTCGTGGAATCAGCTGGGGGAGCCAGAGTTTGTAGAATTTACAGAGGAAGTGATTGCTACAGTGACCCAAATGCTACAAAGAGGACAATATTCTGAGGCTGAAGGACAAGTCCATATTAAATTGATGTCCCAGATAGAGCCAGAGGAAAGGTCCAGAATGGGGCTACTGCAATCTGGGCAGACAACCGAGGGGTCCGCCACAGACTTATCTGGTACCATGAGAGAAGGGTCGTTTTTAGGGGGCCCCTAACTGCCCTTGAAGAAATGAGTATGGAGGAGCTGATAGCAGAATGTCAGCTGCGAGGTATACTCTGAGTCCCACCCACTGTGGGACTCAGAGCAGAGAATCTGAGATTTGGATGTACCACCTGAGTCCCACTACTCCAGGTTGTTATCGGTTCCTGTACAACTGGGTACAGGGACTAAAATAGTAGGGGAAGGAATGTGAAGTTATCAGACTGTAATTATTATATTTTATTAGGTGTAGTGATTAATGTACTTTTTAGTCCGTCTGTACCCTTTTACTCTCCGTAGATGTTTCTATTTCCCCTATCTGTGTGTATTTCCAGAACCATAGTATAACACTGTATATCAGATGCAGTTGCCCAAATATGATCAGACAGGAAATACCCAGGAAAGAACAGTGTATAATTTCACCAAAATGTTATGTCCACAGGGGGTGATCCAATTATCTGCTATTGTCCCTGCTATTTACAGGAGGGTTATAACCTTCACAGGGGGTGATCAGCACACAACGCAATCAGCTGGTGTTTGTTCCTTGTATTTACACTCCTTTGTGCCTTTCTGGACTCTAGTAGACTCTTTGGAATCGGACCCAGCAGGGGGGGGGGCAGCAGATGGACAGCTGTAGATTACCTGGGGGGATATACCTGACTCTTGAATCCACCAATCCAGACCCAGTGCAAGCCCACTGATGGTATGGGCACCATGAGAATTTAGAAGGTTTTAAAATGACTTGTACACACCCCGGCTCCTCATGTTAGTCGCAATCCTGGCTAAGGGGTCATACCCTCCTCTGGATCTTGTGGAACACGTCGTTTGCCAGGGGTGGGCATCGTACTACGCTATTGTGTGGACTTATACAGGTTTCTGCTATCACTGCTGTGTGGAGAGTGATAGTTTTGTGATTTGGAACTGCGATGCTAAAAGGACTTGGACTGCTACCTGAATGTTTCTATGCTACATTTTGCCTCTTGTTCCTGTCTTTATCTACTTGTGTGTGCTGTAAAAAAATAAACCGTATTTTGGTTTGATCTGCTCGGTGTCTGAGTGATTAGGGACCCCCGTAACCTCACATGTATAATGGAGCATCATGTGTGTGGCATATGTATAATGGGCATCACAGTGTCCAGCATATGTATAATGGGCATCAGGGTGTGTGGCATATCTATAATGGAGCATCACGGTGTGGGGCATATGTATAATGGAGCATCACGGTGTGGGGCATATGTATAATGGAGCATCACGGTGTGTGGTATATGTATAATGGGCATCACGGTGTGTGGTATATGTATAATGGAGCATCAGGGTGTGTGACATATGTATAATGGGCATCAGGGTGTGCAGCATATGTATAATGGGCATCACGGTGTGTGGCATATGTATAATGGAGCATCACGGTGTGCGGCATATGTATAATGGAGCATCATGTGTGTGGCATATGTATAATGGGCATCACAGTGTCCAGCATATGTATAATGGAGCATCACGGTGTGTGGCATATGTATAATGGAGCATCACGGTGTGGGGCATATGTATAATGGAGCATCACGGTGTGTGGTATATGTATAATGGGCATCACGGTGTGTGGTATATGTATAATGGAGCATCAGGGTGTGTGACATATGTATAATGGGCATCAGGGTGTGCAGCATATGTATAATGGGCATCACGGTGTGTGGCATATGTATAATGGAGCATCACGGTGTGCGGCATATGTATAATGGAGCATCATGTGTGTGGCATATGTATAATGGGCATCACAGTGTCCAGCATATGTATAATGGAGCATCACGGTGTGTGGCATATGTATAATGGAGCATCACGGTGTGGGGCATATGTATAATGGAGCATCACGTTGTGTAGCATATGTATAATGGAGCATCACGGTGTGTGGCATATGTATAATGGAGCATCACGGTGTGTGGCATATGTATAATGGGCATCAGGGTGTGCGGCATATGTATAATGGAGCCTCATGTTGTGGGGCATATGTATAATGGGCATCACAGTGTGTGGCATATGTATAATGGAGCATCATGTGTGTGGCATATGTATAATGGGCATCACAGTGTCCAGCATATGTATAATGGGCATCAGGGTGTGTGGCATATCTATAATGGAGCATCACGGTGTGGGGCATATGTATAATGGAGCATCACGGTGTGGGGCATATGTATAACGGAGCATCACGGTGTGTGGTATATGTATAATGGGCATCACGGTGTGTGGTATATGTATAATGGAGCATCACGGTGTGTGGCATATGTATAATGGAGCATCACGGTGTGCGGCATATGTATAATGGAGCATCATGTGTGTGGCATATGTATAATGGGCATCACAGTGTCCAGCATATGTATAATGGAGCATCACGGTGTGTGGCATATGTATAATGGAGCATCACGGTGTGGGGCATATGTATAATGGAGCATCACGTTGTGTAGCATATGTATAATGGAGCATCACGGTGTGTGGCATATGTATAATGGAGCATCACGGTGTGTGGCATATGTATAATGGGCATCAGGGTGTGTGACATATGTATAATGGAGCAATCACGTTGTGGGGCATATGTATAATGGGCATCACAGTGTGCGGCATATGTATAATGGAGCCTCATGTTGTGGGGCATATGTATAATGGGCATCACAGTGTGTGGCATATGTATAATGGAGCATCATGTGTGTGGCATATGTATAATGGGCATCACAGTGTCCAGCATATGTATAATGGGCATCATGGTGTGTGACATATGTATAATGGGCATCACAGTGTCCAGCATATGTATAATGGAGCATCACGGTGTGTGGCATATGTATAATGGAGCATCACGTTGTGTGGCATATGTATAATGGAGCATCACACTGTGGGGCATATGTATAATGGGCATCAGGGTGTGTGACATATGTATAATGGAGCATCACGTTGTGTAGCATATGTATAATGGGCATCACGGTGTGTGGCATATGTATAATGGGCATCACGGTGTGTGACATATGTATAATGGAGCATCACGGTGTGTGGCATGTGTATAATGAGCATCACGGTGTGTGGCATATGTATAATGGAGCATCACGTTGTGTAGCATATGTATAATGGAGCATCACGGTGTGTGGCATATGTATAATGGAGCATCACGGTGTGTGGCATATGTATAATGGAGCATCACGGTGTGTGGCATATGTATAATGGAGCATCACGGTGTGTGGTATATGTATAATGGAGCATCAGGGTGTGTGACATATGTATAATGGGCATCAGGGTGTGTGACATATGTATAATGGAGCATCACGGTGTGGGGCATATGTATAATGGAGCATCACGGTGTGTGGCATATGTATAATGGGCATCAGGGTGTGTGACAAATGTATAATGGAGCAATCACGTTGTGGGGCATAGGTATAATGGGCATCACAGTGTCCAGCATATGTATAATGGGAATCAGGGTGTGGGGCATATGTATAATGGAGCATCACGTTGTGTAGCATATGTATAATGGAGCATCACGGTGTGTGGCATATGTATAATGGGCATCAGGGTGTGTGACATATATATAATGGAGCAATCATGTTTTGGGGCATATGTATAATGGACATCATGTGTGTGGCATATGTATAATGGGCATCACGGTGTGCGGCATATGTATAGTTTAGCATCATGTTGTGGGGCATATGTATAATGGACATCATGTGTGTGGCATATGTATAATGGGCATCACGGACTGCACTATTGGGGTCATATGTGTATCTGGAACTATTGGGATATGTTGAATAAGAGTGTCCTTAAGGATGTTGTGATATCTCTATCTTTATGGGGTGAATATGAAGGGCGAGTAGTACGTGGAGGTAGGGGGGAGATAAGTTTTGAAAATTCATGTGACACAGAGTAACAACAGGCATGGGGGAGGGGGTGAACCTTGGTGGTGGCAATTAGTTGATTGCCCTCCGGGTTAGGGAGAAGGAAGCAGAAAGGAAAACCGGTGACTATATTGTTTTTTCTCTGAGATTCAACGGCTTGACTCTGAGATTCAACGGCTGGACTCTAAGATGCAACGGCGATGCAACAGCTTGACTGTGAGCTGCAACGGCGATGAAACGCTGGACTCTGAGATGCAACGGCAATGCAACAGCTTGACTGTGAGCTGCAACGGCGATGAAACGCTGGACTCTGAGCTGCAACGGCTTGACTCAGTGCCGCAATGGTGATGCAACGGCTTGACTCTGAAACGCAACGGTGATGTAATAGCTTGACTCTGAAACGCAACGGTGATGTACCGGCTTGACTCTGAAACGCAACGGTGATGTAATAGCTTGACTCTGAAACGCAACGGTGATGTACCGGCTTGACTATGAACCGCAACGGTGATGTTCCGGCTTGACTCTGAACCGCAACGGTGATGCACCGGCTTGACTCTGAAGCGCAACGGTGATGCAACGGCTTGACTCTGAACCGCAACGGTGATGCAATAGCTTGACTCTGAACCGCAACGGTGCTGTACCGGCTTGACTCTGAACCGCAACGGTGATGCAACGGATTGACTCATAGCCGCAACGGTGATGCATCTGCTTGACTCTGAACCGCAACGGTTTGACTCTGAACCGCAACGGTTTGACTCTGAGATGCAACGGCTTGACTCTGAGATGCTAAAAGGACTTGAACTGCTACCTGGATGTTTCTATGCTACATTTTGCCTCTTGTTCCTGTCTTTATCTACTTGTGTGTGCTGTGAAAAAATAAACCGTATTTTGGTTTGATCTGCTCGGTGTCTAAATGATTAGGGACCCCCGTAACCTCACATGTATAATGGAGCATCATGTGTGTGGCATATGTATAATGGGCATCACAGTGTCCAGCATATGTATAATGGGCATCAGGGTGTGTGGCATATCTATAATGGAGCATCACGGTGTGGGGCATATGTATAATGGAGCATCACGGTGTGTGGCATATGTGTAATGGGCATCACGGTGTGTGGTATATGTATAATGGAGCATCACGGTGTGTGGCATATGTATAATGGAGCATCACGGTGTGCGGCATATGTATAATGGAGCATCATGTGTGTGGCATATGTATAATGGGCATCACAGTGTCCGGCATATGTATAATGGAGCATCACGGTGTGTGGCATATGTATAATGGGCATCACGGTGTGGGGCATATGTATAATGGAGCATCGTGTTGTGGGGCATATGTATAATGGACATCATGTGTGTGGCATATGTATAATGGGCATCACGGACTGCACTATTGGGGTCATATGTGTATCTGGAACTATTGGGATATGTTGAATAAGAGTGTCCTTAAGGATGTTGTGATATCTCTATCTTTATGGGGTGAATATGAAGGGCGAGTAGTACGTGGAGGTAGGGGGGAGATAAGTTTTGAAAATTCATGTGACACAGAGTAACAACAGGCATGGGGGAGGGGGTGAACCTTGGTGGTGGCAATTAGTTGATTGCCCTCCGGGTTAGGGAGAAGGAAGCAGAAAGGAAAACCGGTGACTATATTGTTTTTTCTCTGAGATTCAACGGCTTGACTCTGAGATTCAACGGCTGGACTCTGAGATGCAACGGCGATGCAACAGCTTGACTGTGAGCTGCAACGGCGATGAAACGCTAGACTTTGAGATGCAACGGCAATGCAACAGCTTGACTGTGAGCTGCAACGGCGATGAAACGCTGGACTCTGATCTGCAACGGCTTGACTCAGTGCCGCAACGGTGATGCAACGGCTTGACTCTGAACCGCAACGGTGCTGTACCGGCTTGACTCTGAACCGCAACGGTGATGCAACGGATTGACTCATAGCCGCAACGGTGATGCATCGGCTTGACTCTGAACCGCAACGGTTTGACTCTGAGATGCAACGGCTTGACTCTGAGATGCTAAAAGGACTTGGACTGCTACCTGGATGTTTCTATGCTACATTTTGCCTCTTGTTCCTGTCTTTATCTACTTGTGTGTGCTGTGAAAAAATAAACCGTATTTTGGTTTGATCTGCTCAGTGTCTGAGTGATTGAGGACCCCCGTAACCTCCCATTTGGGGGCAGCGACAGTGGGATCATTCAGACACCAACCATCGATCACAGAAAGCACAGAGAACAGAGGATCAGACCATATGTAAGGAAACGGAAAATGCAGTATATCTGGGAGTACTGGGAAGAAGCTCAGCAGATGATCAGCGGGTGGAGAGTATCCAGCACACAGGATAAATTGTGTTACCTAGGGGATGCATTCCTGCACTGTAAAGGTGAGGCCACCTCGTGGAATCTGCTGGGGGAGCCAGAGTTTGTAGAATTTACAGAGGAAGTGATTGCTACAGTGACCCAAATGCTACAAAGAGGACAATATTCTGAGGCTGAAGGACAAGTCCATATTAAATTGATGTCCCAGATAGAGCCAGAGGAAAGGTCCAGAATGGGGCTACTGCAATCTGGGCAGACAACCGAGGGGTCCGCCACAGACTTATCTGGTACCATGAGAGAAGGGTCGTTTTTAGGGGGCCCCTAACTGCCCTTGAAGAAATGAGTATGGAGGAGCTGATAGCAGAATGTCAGCTGCGAGGTATACTCTGAGTCCCACCCACTGTGGGACTCAGAGCAGAGAATCTGAGATTTGGATGTACCACCTGAGTCCCACTACTCCAGGTTGTTATCGGTTCCTGTACAACTGGGTACAGGGACTAAAATAGTAGGGGAAGGAATGTGAAGTTATCAGACTGTAATTATTATATTTTATTAGGTGTAGTGATTAATGTACTTTTTAGTCCGTCTGTACCCTTTTACTCTCCGTAGATGTTTCTATTTCCCCTATCTGTGTGTATTTCCAGAACCATAGTATAACACTGTATATCAGATGCAGTTGCCCAAATATGATCAGACAGGAAATACCCAGGAAAGAACAGTGTATAATTTCACCAAAATGTTATGTCCACAGGGGGTGATCCAATTATCTGCTATTGTCCCTGCTATTTACAGGAGGGTTATAACCTTCACAGGGGGTGATCAGCACACAACGCATACAGCTGGTGTTTGTTCCTTGTATTTACACTCCTTTGTGCCTTTCTGGACTCTAGTAGACTCTTTGGAATCGGACCCAGCAGGGGGGGGGGCAGCAGATGGACAGCTGTAGATTACCTGGGGGGATATACCTGACTCTTGAATCCACCAATCCAGACCCAGTGCAAGCCCACTGATGGTATGGGCACCATGAGAATTTAGAAGGTTTTAAAATGACTTGTACACACCCCGGCTCCTCATGTTAGTCGCAATCCTGGCTAAGGGGTCATACCCTCCTCTGGATCTTGTGGAACACGTCGTTTGCCCGGGGTGGGCATCGTACTACGCTATTGTGTGGACTTATACAGGTTTCTGCTATCACTGCTGTGTGGAGAGTGATAGTTTTGTGATTTGGAACTGCGATGCTAAAAGGACTTGGACTGCTACCTGAATGTTTCTATGCTACATTTTGCCTCTTGTTCCTGTCTTTATCTACTTGTGTGTGCTGTGAAAAAATAAACCGTATTTTGGTTTGATCTGCTCGGTGTCTGAGTGATTAGGGACCCCCGTAACCTCACATGTATAATGGAGCATCATGTGTGTGGCATATGTATAATGGGCATCACAGTGTCCAGCATATGTATAATGGGCATCAGGGTGTGTGGCATATCTATAATGGAGCATCACGGTGTGGGGCATATGTATAATGGAGCATCACGGTGTGGGGCATATGTATAATGGAGCATCACGGTGTGTGGTATATGTATAATGGGCATCACGGTGTGTGGTATATGTATAATGGAGCATCACGGTGTGTGGCATATGTATAATGGAGCATCACGGTGTGCGGCATATGTATAATGGAGCATCATGTGTGTGGCATATGTATAATGGGCATCACAGTGTCCAGCATATGTATAATGGAGCATCACGGTGTGTGGCATATGTATAATGGAGCATCACGGTGTGGGGCATATGTATAATGGAGCATCACGTTGTGTAGCATATGTATAATGGAGCATCACGGTGTGTGGCATATGTATAATGGAGCATCACGGTGTGTGGCATATGTATAATGGGCATCAGGGTGTGTGACATATGTATAATGGAGCAATCACGTTGTGGGGCATATGTATAATGGGCATCACAGTGTGCGGCATATGTATAATGGAGCCTCATGTTGTGGGGCATATGTATAATGGGCATCACAGTGTGTGGCATATGTATAATGGAGCATCATGTGTGTGGCATATGTATAATGGGCATCACAGTGTCCAGCATATGTATAATGGGCATCAGGGTGTGTGGCATATCTATAATGGAGCATCACGGTGTGGGGCATATGTATAATGGAGCATCACGGTGTGGGGCATATGTATAATGGAGCATCACGGTGTGTGGTATATGTATAATGGGCATCACGGTGTGTGGTATATGTATAATGGAGCATCACGGTGTGTGGCATATGTATAATGGAGCATCACGGTGTGCGGCATATGTATAATGGAGC
This sequence comes from Crinia signifera, assembly GCF_055691185.1. Taxonomy (NCBI): domain Eukaryota; kingdom Metazoa; phylum Chordata; class Amphibia; order Anura; family Myobatrachidae; genus Crinia; species Crinia signifera. The sequence goes on along the minus strand of NC_139222.1, from coordinate 20,423,852 downwards.
ATCATGTGTGTGGCATATGTATAATGGGCATCACAGTGTCCAGCATATGTATAATGGAGCATCACGGTGTGTGGCATATGTATAATGGAGCATCACGGTGTGGGGCATATGTATAATGGAGCATCACGTTGTGTAGCATATGTATAATGGAGCATCACGGTGTGTGGCATATGTATAATGGAGCATCACGGTGTGTGGCATATGTATAATGGGCATCAGGGTGTGTGACATATGTATAATGGAGCAATCACGTTGTGGGGCATATGTATAATGGGCATCACAGTGTGCGGCATATGTATAATGGAGCCTCATGTTGTGGGGCATATGTATAATGGGCATCACAGTGTGTGGCATATGTATAATGGAGCATCATGTGTGTGGCATATGTATAATGGGCATCACAGTGTCCAGCATATGTATAATGGGCATCATGGTGTGTGACATATGTATAATGGGCATCACAGTGTCCAGCATATGTATAATGGAGCATCACGGTGTGTGGCATATGTATAATGGAGCATCACGTTGTGTGGCATATGTATAATGGAGCATCACACTGTGGGGCATATGTATAATGGGCATCAGGGTGTGTGACATATGTATAATGGAGCATCACGTTGTGTAGCATATGTATAATGGGCATCACGGTGTGTGGCATATGTATAATGGGCATCACGGTGTGTGACATATGTATAATGGAGCATCACGGTGTGTGGCATATGTATAATGAGCATCACGGTGTGTGGCATATGTATAATGGAGCATCACGTTGTGTAGCATATGTATAATGGAGCATCACGGTGTGTGGCATATGTATAATGGAGCATCACGGTGTGTGGCATATGTATAATGGAGCATCACGGTGTGTGGTATATGTATAATGGAGCATCAGGGTGTGTGACATATGTATAATGGGCATCAGGGTGTGTGACATATGTATAATGGAGCATCACGGTGTGGGGCATATGTATAATGGAGCATCACGGTGTGTGGCATATGTATAATGGGCATCAGGGTGTGTGACAAATGTATAATGGAGCAATCACGTTGTGGGGCATAGGTATAATGGGCATCACAGTGTCCAGCATATGTATAATGGGAATCAGGGTGTGGGGCATATGTATAATGGAGCATCACGTTGTGTAGCATATGTATAATGGAGCATCACGGTGTGTGGCATATGTATAATGGGCATCAGGGTGTGTGACATATATATAATGGAGCAATCATGTTTTGGGGCATATGTATAATGGACATCATGTGTGTGGCATATGTATAATGGGCATCACGGTGTGCGGCATATGTATAATTTAGCATCATGTTGTGGGGCATATGTATAATGGACATCATGTGTGTGGCATATGTATAATGGGCATCACGGACTGCACTATTGGGGTCATATGTGTATCTGGAACTATTGGGATATGTTGAATAAGAGTGTCCTTAAGGATGTTGTGATATCTCTATCTTTATGGGGTGAATATGAAGGGCGAGTAGTACGTGGAGGTAGGGGGGAGATAAGTTTTGAAAATTCATGTGACACAGAGTAACAACAGGCATGGGGGAGGGGGTGAACCTTGGTGGTGGCAATTAGTTGATTGCCCTCCGGGTTAGGGAGAAGGAAGCAGAAAGGAAAACCGGTGACTATATTGTTTTTTCTCTGAGATTCAACGGCTTGACTCTGAGATTCAACGGCTGGACTCTGAGATGCAACGGCGATGCAACAGCTTGACTGTGAGCTGCAACGGCGATGAAACGCTGGACTCTGAGATGCAACGGCAATGCAACAGCTTGACTGTGAGCTGCAACGGCGATGAAACGCTGGACTCTGAGCTGCAACGGCTTGACTCAGTGCCGCAATGGTGATGCAACGGCTTGACTCTGAAACGCAACGGTGATGTAATAGCTTGACTCTGAAACGCAACGGTGATGTACCGGCTTGACTCTGAAACGCAACGGTGATGTAATAGCTTGACTCTGAAACGCAACGGTGATGTACCGGCTTGACTATGAACCGCAACGGTGATGTTCCGGCTTGACTCTGAACCGCAACGGTGATGCACCGGCTTGACTCTGAAGCGCAACGGTGATGCAACGGCTTGACTCTGAACCGCAACGGTGATGCAATAGCTTGACTCTGAACCGCAACGGTGCTGTACCGGCTTGACTCTGAACCGCAACGGTGATGCAACGGATTGACTCATAGCCGCAACGGTGATGCATCGGCTTGACTCTGAACCGCAACGGTTTGACTCTGAACCGCAACGGTTTGACTCTGAGATGCAACGGCTTGACTCTGAGATGCTAAAAGGACTTGGACTGCTACCTGGATGTTTCTATGCTACATTTTGCCTCTTGTTCCTGTCTTTATCTACTTGTGTGTGCTGTGAAAAAATAAACCGTATTTTGGTTTGATCTGCTCAGTGTCTGAGTGATTGAGGACCCCCGTAACCTCCCATTTGGGGGCAGCGACAGTGGGATCATTCAGACACCAACCATCGATCACAGAAAGCACAGAGAACAGAGGATCAGACCATATGTAAGGAAACGGAAAATGCAGTATATCTGGGAGTACTGGGAAGAAGCTCAGCAGATGATCAGCGGGTGGAGAGTATCCAGCACACAGGATAAATTGTGTTACCTAGGGGATACATTCCTGCACTGTAAAGGTGAGGCCACCTCGTGGAATCAGCTGGGGGAGCCAGAGTTTGTAGAATTTACAGAGGAAGTGATTGCTACAGTGACCCAAATGCTACAAAGAGGACAATATTCTGAGGCTGAAGGACAAGTCCATATTAAATTGATGTCCCAGATAGAGCAAGAGGAAAGGTCCAGAATGGGGCTACTGCAATCTGGGCAGACAACCGAGGGGTCCGCCACAGACTTATCTGGTACCATGAGAGAAGGGTCGTTTTTAGGGGGCCCCTAACTGCCCTTGAAGAAATGAGTATGGAGGAGCTGATAGCAGAATGTCAGCTGCGAGGTATACTCTGAGTCCCACCCACTGTGGGACTCAGAGCAGAGGATCTGAGGTTTGGATGTACCACCTGAGTCCCACTACTCCAGGTTGTTATCGGTTCCTGAACAACTGGGTACAGGGACTAAAATAGTAGCGGAAGGAATGTGAAGTTATCAGACTGTAATTATTATATTTTATTAGGTGTAGTGATTAATGTACTTTTTAGTCCGTCTGTACCCTTTTATTCTCCGTAGATGTTTCTATTTCCCCTATCTGTGTGTATTTCCAGAACCATAGTATAACACTGTATATCAGATGCAGTTGCCCAAATATGATCAGACAGGAAATACCCAGGAAAGAACAGTGTATAATTTCACCAAAATGTTATGTCCACAGGGGGTGATCCAATTATCTGCTATTGTCCCTGCTATTTACAGGAGGGTTATAACCTTCACAGGGGGTGATCAGCACACAACGCAATCAGCTGGTGTTTGTTCCTTGTATTTACACTCCTTTGTGCCTTTCTGGACTCTATTAGGCTATTTTTAACCGGACACAGCAGGGGAAGGGGGCAGCAGATGGACAGCTGTAGATTACCTGGGGGGATATACCTGACTCTTGAATCCACCAATCCAGACCCAGTGCAAGCCCACTGATGGTATGGGCACCATGGGAATTTAGAAGGTTTTAAAATGACTTGTACACACCCCGGCTCCTCATGTTATTCGCAATCCTGGCTAAGGGGTCATACCCTCCTCTGGATATTGTGGAACACGTCGTTTGCCCGGGGTGGGCATCGTAATACGCTATTTTGTGGACTTATACAGGTTTCTGCTATCACTGCTGTGTGGAGAGTGATAGTTTTGTGATTTGGAACTGTGATGCTAAAAGGACTTGGACTGCTACCTGGATGTTTCTATGCTACATTTTGCCTCTTGTTCCTGTCTTTATCTACTTGTGTGTGCTGTGAAAAAATAAACCGTATTTTGGTTTGATCTGCTCGGTGTCTGAGTGATTAGGGACCCCCGTAACCTCACATGTATAATGGAGCATCATGTGTGTGGCATATGTATAATGGGCATCACAGTGTCCAGCATATGTATAATGGGCATCAGGGTGTGTGGCATATCTATAATGGGCATCAGGGTGTGGGGCATATGTATAATGGGCATAACAGTGTCCAGCATATGTATAATGGGCATCAGGGTGTGTGGCATATGTATAATGGAGCATCACGGTGTGGGGCATATGTATAATGGAGCATCACGGTGTGTGGCATATGTATAATGGGCATCAGGGTGTGTGACATATGTATAATGGAGCATCACGGTGTGGGGCATATGTATAATGGAGCATCACGTTGTGTAGCATATGTATAATGGAGCATCACGGTGTGTGGCATATGTATAATGGAGCATCACGGTGTGTGGCATATGTATAATGGGCATCAGGGTGTGTGACATATGTATAATGGAGCAATCACGTTGTGGGGCATATGTATAATGGGCATCACAGTGTGCGGCATATGTATAATGGAGCCTCATGTTGTGGGGCATATGTATAATGGGCATCACAGTGTGTGGCATATGTATAATGGAGCATCATGTGTGTGGCATATGTATAATGGGCATCACAGTGTCCAGCATATGTATAATGGGCATCAGGGTGTGTGGCATATCTATAATGGAGCATCAGGGTGTGGGGCATATGTATAATGGAGCATCACGGTGTGTGGCATATGTATAATGGGCATCAGGGTGTGCGACATATGTATAATGGGCATCAGGGTGTGGGGCATATGTATAATGGAGCATCACGTTGTGTAGCATATGTATAATGGAGCATCACGGTGTGTGGCATATGTATAATGGGCATCAGGGTGTGCGACATATGTATAATGGGCATCAGGGTGTGGGGCATATGTATAATGGAGCATCACGTTGTGTAGCATATGTATAATGGAGCATCACGGTGTGTGGCATATGTATAATGGGCATCAGGGTGTGTGACATATGTATAATGGAGCATCACGGTGTGGCATATGTATAATGGAGCATCAGGGTGTGTGGCATATGTATAATGGAGCATCACGGTGTGTGACAAATGTATAATGGAGCAATCACGTTGTGGGGCATATGTATAATGGTCATCACAGAGTGCGGCATATGTATAATGGAGCATCATGTTGTGGGGCATATGTATAATGGGCATCACAGTGTCCAGCATATGTATTATGGGCATCAGGGTGTGTGACATATGTATAATGGAGCATCAGGGTGTGGGGCAAATGTATAATGGGCATCACAGTGTGCGGCATATGTATAATGGAGCATCAGGGTGTGTGACATATGTATAAAGGAGCAATCACGTTGTGGGGCATATATATAATGGGCATCATGGTGTGCGGCATATGTATAATGGAGCATCATGTTGTGGGGCATATGTATAATGGACATCATGTGTGTGGCATATGTATAATGGGCATCACGGACTGCACTATTGGGGTCATATGTGTATCTGGAACTATTGGGATATGTTGAATAAGAGTGTCCTTAAGGATGTTGTGATATCTCTATCTTTATGGGGTGAATATGAAGGGCGGGTAGTACGTGGAGGTAGGGGGGAGATAAGTTTTGAAAATTCATGTGACACAGAGTAACAACAGGCATGGGGGAGGGGGTGAACCTCGGTGGTGGCCATTAGTTGATTGCCCTCCGGGTTAGGGAGAAGGAAGCAGAAAGGAAAACGGTGACTATATTGTTTTTTCTCTGAGATTCAACGGCTTGACTCTGAGATTCAACGGCTGGACTCTGAGATGCAACGGCGATGCAACAGCTTGACTGTGAGCTGCAACGGCGATGAAACGCTGGACTCTGAGCTGCAATGGCTTGACTCAGAGCCGCAACGGTGATGCAACGGCTTGACTCTGAACCGCAACGGTGATGTAATAGCTTGACTCTGAACCGCAACGGTGATGCACCGGCTTGACTCATAACCGCAACGGTGATGCAACGGCTTGACTCTGAACCGCAACGGTGATGCAATGGCTTGACTCTGAACCGCAACGGTGATGTTCCGGCTTGACTCTGAAACGCAACGGTGATGTTCTGGCTTGACTCTGAACCGCAACGGTGATGCACCGGCTTGACTCTGAACCGCAACGGTGATGCACCGGCTTGACTCTGAAGCGCAACGGTGATGCAACAGTTTGACTCTGAAACGCAACAGTGATGCAATAGCTTGACTCTGAACCGCAACGGTGATGTACCGGCTTGACTCTGAACCGCAACTGTGCTGTACCAGCTTGACTCTGAACCGCAACGGTGATGCAACGGCTTGAATCATAGCCGCAACGGTGATGCATCGGCTTGACTCTAAACCGCAACGGTGATGCAATAGCTTGACTCTGAGCCACAACGGTTTGACTCTGAGATGCAACGGCTTGACTCTGAGATGCTAAAAGGACTTGGACTGCTACCTGGATTTTTCTATGCTACATTTTGCCTCTTGTTCCTGTCTTTATCTACTTGTGTGTGTTGTGAAAAAATAAACCGTATTTTGGTTTGATCTGCTCGGTGTCTGAGTGATTAGGGACCCCCGTAACCTCACATGTATAATGGAGCATCATGTGTGTGGCATATGTATAATGGGCATCACAGTGTCCAGCATATGTATAATGGGCATCAGGGTGTGTGGCATATCTATAATGGAGCATCACGGTGTGGGGCATATGTATAATGGAGCATCACGGTGTGGGGCATATGTATAATGGAGCATCACGGTGTGTGGCATATGTATAATGGGCATCACGGTGTGTGGTATATGTATAATGGAGCATCAGGGTGTGTGACATATGTATAATGGGCATCAGGGTGTGTGACATATGTATAATGGAGCATCACGGTGTGTGGCATATGTATAATGGAGCATCACGGTGTGTGGCATATGTATAATGGGCATCACGGTGTGTAGTATATGTATAATGGGGCATCACGGTGTGTAGTATATGTATAATGGAGCATCACGGTGTGTGGCATATGTATAATGGAGCATCACGGTGTGTGGCATATGTATAATGGAGCATCACGGTGTGTGGCATATGTATAATGGAGCATCACGGTGTGCGGCATATGTATAATGGGCATCACAGTGTCCAGCATATGTATAATGGGCATCATGGTGTGTGACATATGTATAATGGGCATCACAGTGTCCAGCATATGTATAATGGAGCATCACGGTGTGTGGCATATGTATAATGGAGCATCACGTTGTGTGGCATATGTATAATGGAGCATCACACTGTGGGGCATATGTATAATGGGCATCAGGGTGTGTGACATATGTATAATGGAGCATCACGTTGTGTAGCATATGTATAATGGGCATCACGGTGTGTGGCATATGTATAATGGGCATCACGGTGTGTGACATATGTATAATGGAGCATCACGGTGTGTGGCATATGTATAATGAGCATCACGGTGTGTGGCATATGTATAATGGAGCATCACGTTGTGTAGCATATGTATAATGGAGCATCACGGTGTGGGGCATATGTATAATGGAGCATCACGGTGTGTGGCATATGTATAATGGAGCATCACGGTGTGTGGCATATGTATAATGGAGCATCACGGTGTGTGGTATATGTATAATGGAGCATCAGGGTGTGTGACATATGTATAATGGGCATCAGGGTGTGTGACATATGTATAATGGAGCATCACGGTGTTTGGCATATGTATAATGGGCATCAGGGTGTGTGACATATATATAATGGAGCAATCATGTTGTGGGGCATATGTATAATGGACATCATGTGTGTGGCATATGTATAATGGGCATCACGGTGTGCGGCATTTGTATAATGGAGCATCGTGTTGTGGGGCATATGTATAATGGACATCATGTGTGTGGCATATGTATAATGGGCATCACGGACTGCACTATTGGGGTCATATGTGTATCTGGAACTATTGGGATATGTTGAATAAGAGTGTCCTTAAGGATGTTGTGATATCTCTATCTTTATGGGGTGAATATGAAGGGCGAGTAGTACGTGGAGGTAGGGGGGAGATAAGTTTTGAGCATCAGGGTGTGTGACATATGTATAATGGGCATCAGGGTGTGTGACATATGTATAATGGAGCATCACGGTGTGTGGCATATGTATAATGGAGCATCACGGTGTGTGGCATATGTATAATGGGCATCACGGTGTGTAGTATATGTATAATGGAGCATCACGGTGTGTGGCATATGTATAATGGAGCATCACGGTGTGTGGCATATGTATAATGGAGCATCACGGTGTGTGGCATATGTATAATGGAGCATCACGGTGTGCGGCATATGTATAATGGGCATCACAGTGTCCAGCATATGTATAATGGGCATCATGGTGTGTGACATATGTATAATGGGCATCACAGTGTCCAGCATATGTATAATGGAGCATCACGGTGTGTGGCATATGTATAATGGAGCATCACGTTGTGTGGCATATGTATAATGGAGCATCACACTGTGGGGCATATGTATAATGGGCATCAGGGTGTGTGACATATGTATAATGGAGCATCACGTTGTTGTTGTCGGTTGAAAGTAATAACTCAAGCGACCAGGTTCTAGGATACAATGTGTTAAATATGGAGACTGACACAGGACATTTCAAAACAAAGATAAACATTTATTTAAGCTACAATAATAAAAACATGCAAATAAGTAACAAGTTAATACTCAGCTTTTATCTCAGATGTTTTAAGATCTGTCCCGGATGGTTGTCATCAGTAGTTTAAAGAAATAAAAGTCCAGTCGTCCTCAGGGTCCCTCTTTAAGTAACTCTACTGAGTTCTTACACTGAGGTGATTTAGAAATCTATGTCCGCTGCAGACAGACCTAGCTTCAGGAACTTCTGCCATGTATAAGTCTCTAGCCTTTATACCCATCCTGCAGCAAATATCCTAGTATTGTAAGATATTGCTTACTGGATGTAGCAGTCTGTTCACATGATATAAATTATCCCAAAAATGACACGATTCCCGTTCACATAGTTATTGGACACAATAGCCCATACAGCTTACTAGACAGTTTCCATCAGACATACTGATAGCAGGAACATATATTACTTACTGTCAGCTTGCCTAAACACTGGCTACACTTCCCACTCCCTATATCTTCCACACCAGGTCAAGGTGTAAAAGACAGCTGGCACTTAGAATGGAACTATATTTCTAACTGGTGCCTATATGTCTGTAAAAGCACTAATCCTAATAAAAAGTACATATATATAGCAATGAAGTTATACAGATACAAAATGGAGGTTATACATAACAAAATGGCGTCCAAAAAGTTGTTAAAAATATCACCCTATACAGTTGTGTAGCATATGTATAATGGGCATCACGGTGTGTGGCATATGTATAATGGGCATCACGGTGTGTGACATATGTATAATGGAGCATCACGGTGTGTGGCATATGTATAATGAGCATCACGGTGTGTGGCATATGTATAATGGAGCATCACGTTGTGTAGCATATGTATAATGGAGCATCACGGTGTGTGGCATATGTATAATGGAGCATCACGGTGTGTGGCATATGTATAATGGAGCATCACGGTGTGTGGCATATGTATAATGGAGCATCACGGTGTGTGGTATATGTATAATGGAGCATCAGGGTGTGTGACATATGTATAATGGGCATCAGGGTGTGTGACATATGTATAATGGAGCATCACGGTGTGGGGCATATGTATAATGGAGCATCACGGTGTGTGGCATATGTATAATGGGCATCAGGGTGTGTGACAAATGTATAATGGAGCAATCACGTTGTGGGGCATATGTATAATGGGCATCACAGTGTCCAGCATATGTATAATGGGCATCAGGGTGTGGGGCATATGTATAATGGAGCATCACGTTGTGTAGCATATGTATAATGGAGCATCACGGTGTGTGGCATATGTATAATGGGCATCAGGGTGTGTGACATATATATAATGGAGCAATCATGTTGTGGGGCATATGTATAATGGACATCATGTGTGTGGCATATGTATAATGGGCATCACGGTGTGCGGCATATGTATAATGGAGCATCGTGTTGTGGGGCATATGTATAATGGACATCATGTGTGTGGCATATGTATAATGGGCATCACGGACTGCACTATTGGGGTCATATGTGTATCTGGAACTATTGGGATATGTTGAATAAGAGTGTCCTTAAGGATGTTGTGATATCTCTATCTTTATGGGGTGAATATGAAGGGCGAGTAGTACGTGGAGGTAGGGGGGAGATAAGTTTTGAAAATTCATGTGACACAGAGTAACAACAGGCATGGGGGAGGGGGTGAACCTTGGTGGTGGCAATTAGTTGATTGCCCTCCGGGTTAGGGAGAAGGAAGCAGAAAGGAAAACCGGTGACTATATTGTTTTTTCTCTGAGATTCAACGGCTTGACTCTGAGATTCAACGGCTGGACTCTGAGATGCAACGGCGATGCAAAAGCTTGACTGTGAGCTGCAACGGCGATGAAACGCTGGACTCTGAGATGCAACGGCAATGCAACAGCTTGACTGTGAGCTGCAACGGCGATGAAACGCTGGACTCTGAGAACCGCAACGGTGATGCAATAGCTTGAATCTGAACCGCAACGGTGATGTACCGGCTTGACTCTGAAACGCAACGGTGATGTAATAGCTTGACTCTGAAACGCAACGGTGATGTACCGGCTTGACTCTGAAACGCAACGGTGATGTAATAGCTTGACTCTGAAACGCAACGGCGATGTACCGGCTTGACTCTGAACCGCAACGGTGATGCACCGGCTTGACTCTGAAGCGCAACGGTGATGCAACGGCTTGACTCTGAACCGCAACGGTGATGCAATAGCTTGACTCTGAACCGCAACGGTGCTGTTCCGGCTTGCTTGACTCTGAACTGCAACGGTGATGCAACGGATTGACTCATAGCCGCAACGGTGATGCATCGGCTTGACTCTGAACCGCAACGGTTTGACTCTGAGATGCAACGGCTTGACTCTGAGATGCTAAAAGGACTTGGACTGCTACCTGGATGTTTCTATGCTACATTTTGCCTCTTGTTCCTGTCTTTATCTACTTGTGTGTGCTGTGAAAAAATAAACCGTATTTTGGTTTGATCTGCTCAGTGTCTGAGTGATTGAGGACCCCCGTAACCTCCCATTTGGGGGCAGCGACAGTGGGATCATTCAGACACCAACCATCGATCACAGAAAGCACAGAGAACAGAGGATCAGACCATATGTAAGGAAACGGAAAATGCAGTATATCTGGGAGTACTGGGAAGAAGCTCAGCAGATGATCAGCGGGTGGAGAGTATCCAGCACACAGGATAAATTGTGTTACCTAGGGGATACATTCCTGCACTGTAAAGGTGAGGCCACCTCGTGGAATCTGCTGGGGGAGCCAGAGTTTGTAGAATTTACAGAGGAAGTGATTGCTACAGTGACCCAAATGCTACAAAGAGGACAATATTCTGAGGCTGAAGGACAAGTCCATATTAAATTGATGTCCCAGATAGAGCCAGAGGAAAGGTCCAGAATGGGGCTACTGCAATCTGGGCAGACAACCGAGGGGTCCGCCACAGACTTATCTGGTACCATGAGAGAAGGGTCGTTTTTAGGGGGCCCCTAACTGCCCTTGAAGAAATGAGTATGGAGGAGCTGATAGCAGAATGTCAGCTGCGAGGTATACTCTGAGTCCCACCCACTGTGGGACTCAGAGCAGAGAATCTGAGATTTGGATGTACCACCTGAGTCCCACTACTCCAGGTTGTTATCGGTTCCTGTACAACTGGGTACAGGGACTAAAATAGTAGGGGAAGGAATGTGAAGTTATCAGACTGTAATTATTATATTTTATTAGGTGTAGTGATTAATGTACTCTTTAGTCCGTCTGTACCCTTTTACTCTCCGTAGATGTTTCTATTTCCCCTATCTGTGTGTATTTCCAGAACCATAGTATAACACTGTATATCAGATGCAGTTGCCCAAATATGATCAGTGTCCAGCATATGTATTATGGGCATCAGGGTGTGTGACATATGTATAATGGAGCATCAGGGTGTGGGGCAAATGTATAATGGGCATCACAGTGTGCGGCATATGTATAATGGAGCATCAGGGTGTGTGACATATGTATAAAGGAGCAATCACGTTGTGGGGCATATATATAATGGGCATCATGGTGTGCGGCATATGTATAATGGAGCATCATGTTGTGGGGCATATGTATAATGGACATCATGTGTGTGGCATATGTATAATGGGCATCACGGACTGCACTATTGGGGTCATATGTGTATCTGGAACTATTGGGATATGTTGAATAAGAGTGTCCTTAAGGATGTTGTGATATCTATCTTTATGGGGTGAATATGAAGGGCGGGTAGTACGTGGAGGTAGGGGGGAGATAAGTTTTGAAAATTCATGTGACACAGAGTAACAACAGGCATGGGGGAGGGGGTGAACCTCGGTGGTGGCCATTAGTTGATTGCCCTCCGGGTTAGGGAGAAGGAAGCAGAAAGGAAAACGGTGACTATATTGTTTTTTCTCTGAGATTCAACGGCTTGACTCTGAGATTCAACGGCTGGACTCTGAGATGCAACGGCGATGCAACAGATTGACTGTGAGCTGCAACGGCGATGAAACGCTGGACTCTGAGCTGCAATGGCTTGACTCAGAGCCGCAACGGTGATGCAACGGCTTGACTCTGAACCGCAACGGTGATGTAATAGCTTGACTCTGAACCGCAACGGTGATGTACCGGCTTGACTCATAACCGCAACGGTGATGCAACGGCTTGACTCTGAACCGCAACGGTGATGCAATGGCTTGACTCTGAACCGCAACGGTGATGTTCCGGCTTGACTCTGAAACGCAACGGTGATGTTCTGGCTTGACTCTGAACCGCAACGGTGATGCACCGGCTTGACTCTGAACCGCAACGGTGATGCACCGGCTTGACTCTGAAGCGCAACGGTGATGCAACAGTTTGACTCTGAAACGCAACAGTGATGCAATAGCTTGACTCTGAACCGCAACGGTGATGTACCGGCTTGACTCTGAACCGCAACTGTGCTGTACCAGCTTGACTCTGAACCGCAACGGTGATGCAACGGCTTGAATCATAGCCGCAACGGTGATGCATCGGCTTGACTCTAAACCGCAACGGTGATGCAATAGCTTGACTCTGAGCCACAACGGTTTGACTCTGAGATGCAACGGCTTGACTCTGAGATGCTAAAAGGACTTGGACTGCTACCTGGATTTTTCTATGCTACATTTTGCCTCTTGTTCCTGTCTTTATCTACTTGTGTGTGTTGTGAAAAAATAAACCGTATTTTGGTTTGATCTGCTCGGTGTCTGAGTGATTAGGGACCCCCGTAACCTCACATGTATAATGGAGCATCATGTGTGTGGCATATGTATAATGGGCATCACAGTGTCCAGCATATGTATAATGGGCATCAGGGTGTGTGGCATATCTATAATGGAGCATCACGGTGTGGGGCATATGTATAATGGAGCATCACGGTGTGGGGCATATGTATAATGGAGCATCACGGTGTGTGGCATATGTATAATGGGCATCACGGTGTGTGGTATATGTATAATGGAGCATCAGGGTGTGTGACATATGTATAATGGGCATCAGGGTGTGTGACATATGTATAATGGAGCATCACGGTGTGTGGCATATGTATAATGGAGCATCACGGTGTGTGGCATATGTATAATGGGCATCACGGTGTGTAGTATATGTATAATGGAGCATCACGGTGTGTGGCATATGTATAATGGAGCATCACGGTGTGTGGCATATGTATAATGGAGCATCACGGTGTGTGGCATATGTATAATGGAGCATCACGGTGTGCGGCATATGTATAATGGGCATCACAGTGTCCAGCATATGTATAATGGGCATCATGGTGTGTGACATATGTATAATGGGCATCACAGTGTCCAGCATATGTATAATGGAGCATCACGGTGTGTGGCATATGTATAATGGAGCATCACGTTGTGTGGCATATGTATAATGGAGCATCACACTGTGGGGCATATGTATAATGGGCATCAGGGTGTGTGACATATGTATAATGGAGCATCACGTTGTGTAGCATATGTATAATGGGCATCACGGTGTGTGGCATATGTATAATGGGCATCACGGTGTGTGACATATGTATAATGGAGCATCACGGTGTGTGGCATATGTATAATGAGCATCACGGTGTGGGGCATATGTATAATGGAGCATCACGTTGTGTAGCATATGTATAATGGAGCATCACGGTGTGTGGCATATGTATAATGGAACATCACGGTGTGTGGCATATGTATAATGGAGCATCACGGTGTGTGGCATATGTATAATGGAGCATCACGGTGTGTGGTATATGTATAATGGAGCATCAGGGTGTGTGACATATGTATAATGGGCATCAGGGTGTGTGACATATGTATAATGGAGCATCACGGTGTGGGGCATATGTATAATGGAGCATCACGGTGTGTGGCATATGTATAATGGGCATCAGGGTGTGTGACAAATGTATAATGGAGCAATCACGTTGTGGGGCATATGTATAATGGGCATCACAGTGTCCAGCATATGTATAATGGGCATCAGGGTGTGGGGCATATGTATAATGGAGCATCACGTTGTGTAGCATATGTATAATGGAGCATCACGGTGTGTGGCATATGTATAATGGGCATCAGGGTGTGTGACATATATATAATGGAGCAATCATGTTGTGGGGCATATGTATAATGGACATCATGTGTGTGGCATATGTATAATGGGCATCACGGTGTGCGGCATATGTATAATGGAGCATCGTGTTGTGGGGCATATGTATAATGGACATCATGTGTGTGGCATATGTATAATGGGCATCACGGACTGCACTATTGGGGTCATATGTGTATCTGGAACTATTGGGATATGTTGAATAAGAGTGTCCTTAAGGATGTTGTGATATCTCTATCTTTATGGGGTGAATATGAAGGGCGAGTAGTACGTGGAGGTAGGGGGGAGATAAGTTTTGAAAATTCATGTGACACAGAGTAACAACAGGCATGGGGGAGGGGGTGAACCTTGGTGGTGGCAATTAGTTGATTGCCCTCCGGGTTAGGGAGAAGGAAGCAGAAAGGAAAACCGGTGACTATATTGTTTTTTCTCTGAGATTCAACGGCTTGACTCTGAGATTCAACGGCTGGACTCTGAGATGCAACGGCGATGCAACAGCTTGACTGTGAGCTGCAACGGCGATGAAACGCTGGACTTTGAGATGCAACGGCAATGCAACAGCTTGACTGTGAGCTGCAACGGCGATGAAACGCTGGACTCTGATCTGCAACGGCTTGACTCAGTGCCGCAACGGTGATGCAACGGCTTGACTCTGAACCGCAACGGTGATGTAATAGCTTGACTCTGAAACGCAACGGTGATGTACCGGCTTGACTCTGAAACGCAACGGTGATGTAATAGCTTGACTCTGAAACGCAACGGCGATGTACCGGCTTGACTCTGAACCGCAACGGTGATGTTCCGGCTTGACTCTGAACCGCAACGGTGATGCACCGGCTTGACTCTGAACCGCAACGGTGATGCACCGGCTTGACTCTGAAGCGCAACGGTGATGCAACGGCTTAACTCTGAACCGCAACGGTGATGCAATAGCTTGACTCTGAACCGCAACGGTGATGTACCGGCTTGACTCTGAACCGCAACGGTGATGCAACGGATTGACTCATAGCCGCAACGGTGATGCATCGGCTTGACTCTGAACCGCAACGGTTTGACTCTGAGATGCAACGGCTTGACTCTGAGATGCTAAAAGGACTTGGACTGCTACCTGGATGTTTCTATGCTACATTTTGCCTCTTGTTCCTGTCTTTATCTACTTGTGTGTGCTGTGAAAAAATAAACCGTATTTTGGTTTGATCTGCTCAGTGTCTGAGTGATTGAGGACCCCCGTAACCTCCCATTTGGGGGCAGCGACAGTGGGATCATTCAGACACCAACCATCGATCACAGAAAGCACAGAGAACAGAGGATCAGACCATATGTAAGGAAACGGAAAATGCAGTATATCTGGGAGTACTGGGAAGAAGCTCAGCAGATGATCAGCGGGTGGAGAGTATCCAGCACACAGGATAAATTGTGTTACCTAGGGGATACATTCCTGCACTGTAAAGGTGAGGCCACCTCGTGGAATCAGCTGGGGGAGCCAGAGTTTGTAGAATTTACAGAGGAAGTGATTGCTACAGTGACCCAAATGCTACAAAGAGGACAATATTCTGAGGCTGAAGGACAAGTCCATATTAAATTGATGTCCCAGATAGAGCAAGAGGAAAGGTCCAGAATGGGGCTACTGCAATCTGGGCAGACAACCGAGGGGTCCGCCACAGACTTATCTGGTACCATGAGAGAAGGGTCGTTTTTAGGGGGCCCCTAACTGCCCTTGAAGAAATGAGTATGGAGGAGCTGATAGCAGAATGTCAGCTGCGAGGTATACTCTGAGTCCCACCCACTGTGGGACTCAGAGCAGAGGATCTGAGGTTTGGATGTACCACCTGAGTCCCACTACTCCAGGTTGTTATCGGTTCCTGAACAACTGGGTACAGGGACTAAAATAGTAGCGGAAGGAATGTGAAGTTATCAGACTGTAATTATTATATTTTATTAGGTGTAGTGATTAATGTACTTTTTAGTCCGTCTGTACCCTTTTATTCTCCGTAGATGTTTCTATTTCCCCTATCTGTGTGTATTTCCAGAACCATAGTATAACACTGTATATCAGATGCAGTTGCCCAAATATGATCAGACAGGAAATACCCAGGAAAGAACAGTGTATAATTTCACCAAAATGTTATGTCCACAGGGGGTGATCCAATTATCTGCTATTGTCCCTGCTATTTACAGGAGGGTTATAACCTTCACAGGGGGTGATCAGCACACAACGCAATCAGCTGGTGTTTGTTCCTTGTATTTACACTCCTTTGTGCCTTTCTGGACTTTATTAGGCTATTTTTAACCGGACACAGCGGGGGGGGGGGGGCAGCAGATGGACAGCTGTAGATTACCTGGGGGGATATACCTGACTCTTGAATCCACCAATCCAGACCCAGTGCAAGCCCACTGATGGTATGGGCACCATGAGAATTTAGAAGGTTTTAAAATGACTTGTACACACCCCGGCTCCTCATGTTATTCGCAATCCTGGCTAAGGGGTCATACCCTCCTCTGGATCTTGTGGAACACGTCGTTTGCCCGGGGTGGGCATCGTAATACGCTATTTTGTGGACTTATACAGGTTTCTGCTATCACTGCTGTGTGGAGAGTGATAGTTTTGTGATTTGGAACTGTGATGCTAAAAGGACTTGGACTGCTACCTGGATGTTTCTATGCTACATTTTGCCTCTTGTTCCTGTCTTTATCTACTTGTGTGTGCTGTGAAAAAATAAACCGTATTTTGGTTTGATCTGATCGGTGTCTGAGGGATTAGGGACCCCCGTAACCTCACATGTATAATGGAGCATCATGTGTGTGGCATATGTATAATGGGCATAACAGTGTCCAGCATATGTATAATGGGGATCAGGGTGTGTGGCATATGTATAATGGAGCATCACGGTGTGGGGCATATGTATAATGGAGCATCACGGTGTGTGGCATATGTATAATGGGAATCAGGGTGTGTGACATATGTATAATGGAGCATCACGGTGTGGGGCATATGTATAATGGAGCATCACGTTGTGTAGCATATGTATAATGGAGCATCACGGTGTGTGGCATATGTATAATGGAGCATCACGGTGTGTGGCATATGTATAATGGGCATCAGGGTGTGTGACATATGTATAATGGAGCAATCACGTTGTGGGGCATATGTATAATGGGCATCACAGTGTGCGGCATATGTATAATGGAGCCTCATGTTGTGGGGCATATGTATAATGGGCATCACAGTGTGTGGCATATGTATAATGGAGCATCATGTGTGTGGCATATGTATAATGGGCATCACAGTGTCCAGCATATGTATAATGGGCATCAGGGTGTGTGGCATATCTATAATGGAGCATCACGGTGTGGGGCATATGTATAATGGAGCATCACGGTGTGTGGCATATGTATAATGGGCATCAGGGTGTGCGACATATGTATAATGGGCATCAGGGTGTGGGGCATATGTATAATGGAGCATCACGTTGTGTAGCATATGTATAATGGAGCATCACGGTGTGTGGCATATGTATAATGGGCATCAGGGTGTGCGACATATGTATAATGGGCATCAGGGTGTGGGGCATATGTATAATGGAGCATCACGTTGTGTAGCATATGTATAATGGAGCATCACGGTGTGTGGCATATGTATAATGGGCATCAGGGTGTGTGACATATGTATAATGGAGCATCACGGTGTGGCATATGTATAATGGAGCATCAGGGTGTATGGCATATGTATAATGGAGCATCACGGTGTGTGACAAATGTATAATGGAGCAATCACGTTGTGGGGCATATGTATAATGGTCATCACAGAGTGCGGCATATGTATAATGGAGCATCATGTTGTGGGGCATATGTATAATGGGCATCACAGTGTCCAGCATATGTATTATGGGCATCAGGGTGTGTGACATATGTATAATGGAGCATCAGGGTGTGGGGCAAATGTATAATGGGCATCACAGTGTGCGGCATATGTATAATGGAGCATCAGGGTGTGTGACATATGTATAATGGAGCAATCACGTTGTGGGGCATATGTATAATGGGCATCACGGTGTGCGGCATATGTATAATGGAGCATCATGTTGTGGGGCATATGTATAATGGACATCATGTGTGTGGCATATGTATAATGGGCATCACGGACTGCACTATTGGGGTCATATGTGTATCTGGAACTATTGGGATATGTTGAATAAGAGTGTCCTTAAGGATGTTGTGATATCTCTATCTTTATGGGGTGAATATGAAGGGCGGGTAGTACGTGGAGGTAGGGGGGAGATAAGTTTTGAAAATTCATGTGACACAGAGTAACAACAGGCATGGGGGAGGGGGTGAACCTCGGTGGTGGCCATTAGTTGATTGCCCTCCGGGTTAGGGAGAAGGAAGCAGAAAGGAAAACGGTGACTATATTGTTTTTTTCTCTGAGATTCAACGGCTTGACTCTGAGATTCAACGGCTGGACTCTGAGATGCAACGGCGATGCAACAGATTGACTGTGAGCTGCAACGGCGATGAAACGCTGGACTCTGAGCTGCAATGGCTTGACTCAGAGCCGCAACGGTGATGCAACGGCTTGACTCTGAACCGCAACGGTGATGTAATAGCTTGACTCTGAACCGCAACGGTGATGTACCGGCTTGACTCATAACCGCAACGGTGATGCAACGGCTTGACTCTGAACCGCAACGGTGATGCACCGGCTTGACTCTGAACCGCAACGGTGATGCACCGGCTTGACTCTGAAGCGCAACGGTGATGCAACAGCTTGACTCTGAAACGCAACGGTGATGCAATAGCTTGACTCTGAACCGCAACGGAGATGTACCGGCTTGACTCTGAACCGCAACGGTGATGCAACGGCTTGAATCATAGCCGCAACGGTGATGCATCGGCTTGACTCTAAACCGCAACAGTGATGCAATAGCTTGACTCTGAGCCACAACGGTTTGACTCTGAGGTGCAACGGCTTGACTCTGAGATGCTAAAAGGACTTGGACTGCTACCTGGATTTTTCTATGCTACATTTTGCCTCTTGTTCCTGTCTTTATCTACTTGTGTGTGCTGTGAAAAAATAAACCGTATTTTGGTTTGATCTGCTCGGTGTCTGAGTGATTAGGGACCCCCGTAACCTCACATGTATAATGGAGCATCATGTGTGTGGCATATGTATAATGGGCATCACAGTGTCCAGCATATGTATAATGGGCATCAGGGTGTGTGGCATATCTATAATGGAGCATCACGGTGTGGGGCATATGTATAATGGAGCATCACGGTGTGGGGCATATGTATAATGGAGCATCACGGTGTGTGGCATATGTATAATGGGCATCACGGTGTGTGGTATATGTATAATGGAGCATCAGGGTGTGTGACATATGTATAATGGGCATCAGGGTGTGTGACATATGTATAATGGAGCATCACGGTGTGTGGCATATGTATAATGGAGCATCACGGTGTGTGGCATATGTATAATGGGCATCACGGTGTGTGGTATATGTATAATGGAGCATCACGGTGTGTGGCATATGTATAATGGAGCATCACGGTGTGCGGCATATGTATAATGGGCATCACAGTGTCCAGCATATGTATAATGGGCATCATGGTGTGTGACATATGTATAATGGGCATCACAGTGTCCAGCATATGTATAATGGAGCATCACGGTGTGTGGCATATGTATAATGGAGCATCACGTTGTGTGGCATATGTATAATGGAGCATCACACTGTGGGGCATATGTATAATGGGCATCAGGGTGTGTGACATATGTATAATGGAGCATCACGTTGTGTAGCATATGTATAATGGGCATCACGGTGTGTGGCATATGTATAATGGGCATCACGGTGTGTGACATATGTATAATGGAGCATCACGGTGTGTGGCATATGTATAATGAGCATCACGGTGTGTGGCATATGTATAATGGAGCATCACGTTGTGTAGCATATGTATAATGGAGCATCACGTTGTGTGGCATATGTATAATGGAGCATCACACTGTGGGGCATATGTATAATGGGCATCAGGGTGTGTGACATATGTATAATGGAGCATCACGTTGTGTAGCATATGTATAATGGGCATCACGGTGTGTGGCATATGTATAATGGGCATCACGGTGTGTGACATATGTATAATGGAGCATCACGGTGTGTGGCATATGTATAATGAGCATCACGGTGTGTGGCATATGTATAATGGAGCATCACGTTGTGTAGCATATGTATAATGGAGCATCACGGTGTGTGGCATATGTATAATGGAGCATCACGGTGTGTGGCATATGTATAATGGAGCATCACGGTGTGTGGCATATGTATAATGGAGCATCACGGTGTGTGGTATATGTATAATGGAGCATCACGGTGTGGGGCATATGTATAATGGAGCATCACGGTGTGTGGCATATGTATAATGGGCATCAGGGTGTGTGACATATATATAATGGAGCAATCATGTTGTGGGGCATATGTATAATGGACATCATGTGTGTGGCATATGTATAATGGGCATCACGGTGTGCGGCATATGTATAATGGAGCATCATGTTGTGGGGCATATGTATAATGGACATCATGTGTGTGGCATATGTATAATGGGCATCACGGACTGCACTATTGGGGTCATATGTGTATCTGGAACTATTGGGATATGTTGAATAAGAGTGTCCTTAAGGATGTTGTGATATCTCTATCTTTATGGGGTGAATATGAAGGGCGAGTAGTACGTGGAGGTAGGGGGGAGATAAGTTTTGAAAATTCATGTGACACAGAGTAACAACAGGCATGGGGGAGGGGGTGAACCTTGGTGGTGGCAATTAGTTGATTGCCCTCCGGGTTAGGGAGAAGGAAGCAGAAAGGAAAACCGGTGACTATATTGTTTTTTCTCTGAGATTCAACGGCTTGACTCTGAGATTAAACGGCTGGACTCTGAGATGCAACGGCGATGCAACAGCTTGACTGTGAGCTGCAACGGCGATGAAACGCTGGACTCTGAGATGCAACGGCAATGCAACAGCTTGACTGTGAGCTGCAACGGCGATGAAACGCTGGACTCTGAGCTGCAACGGCTTGACTCAGTGCCGCAACGGTGATGCAACGGCTTGACTCTGAACCGCAACGGTGATGTAATAGCTTGACTCTGAAACGCAACGGTGATGTACCGGCTTGACTCTGAAACGCAACGGTGATGTAATAGCTTGACTCTGAAACGCAACGGTGATGTACCGGCTTGACTCTGAACCGCAACGGCGATGTTCCGGCTTGACTCTGAAACGCAACGGTGATGTTCCGGCTTGACTCTGAACCGCAACGGTGATGCACCGGCTTGACTCTGAACCGCAACGGTGATGCACCGGCTTGACTCTGAAGCGCAACGGTGATGCAACGGTTTGACTCTGAACCGCAACGGTGATGCAATAGCTTGACTCTGAACCGCAACGGTGATGCAACGGATTGACTCATAGCCGCAACGGTGAAGCATCGGCTTGACTCTGAACCGCAACGGTTTGACTCTGAGATGCAACGGCTTGACTCTGAGATGCTAAAAGGACTTGGACTGCTACCTGGATGTTTCTATGCTACATTTTGCCTCTTGTTCCTGTCTTTATCTACTTGTGTGTGCTGTGAAAAAATAAACCGTATTTTGGTTTGATCTGCTCAGTGTCTGAGTGATTGAGGACCCCCGTAACCTCCCATTTGGGGGCAGCGACAGTGGGATCATTCAGACACCAACCATCGATCACAGAAAGCACAGAGAACAGAGGATCAGACCATATGTAAGGAAACGGAAAATGCAGTATATCTGGGAGTACTGGGAAGAAGCTCAGCAGATGATCAGCGGGTGGAGAGTATCCAGCACACAGGATAAATTGTGTTACCTAGGGGATACATTCCTGCACTGTAAAGGTGAGGCCACCTCGTGGAATCAGCTGGGGGAGCCAGAGTTTGTAGAATTTACAGAGGAAGTGATTGCTACAGTGACCCAAATGCTACAAAGAGGACAATATTCTGAGGCTGAAGGACAAGTCCATATTAAATTGATGTCCCAGATAGAGCAAGAGGAAAGGTCCAGAATGGGGCTACTGCAATCTGGGCAGACAACCGAGGGGTCCGCCACAGACTTATCTGGTACCATGAGAGAAGGGTCGTTTTTAGGGGGCCCCTAACTGCCCTTGAAGAAATGAGTATGGAGGAGCTGATAGCAGAATGTCAGCTGCGAGGTATACTCTGAGTCCCACCCACTGTGGGACTCAGAGCAGAGGCAAGAAGAATAAGGTCTTTGGCGCTAGGGACCAGGTGTTGTATCTTGCTCCCCTGCAGCCACCGCAAAAGAGGATTGCCACCCTCTAAAAACAAAATACACAAGAAAGAAATTGCAGGGCGCTCAAAGGTGAACAAGAATTTGGACAATTTATTAAAAAACAAAACAAACCACAATATTAAAACAACAAATACACAATCATACAATGCATTAAAAATCACATAAATGGTGCACCATTAAATCTAGCTCTGGGGGTTATTCATGGCCAGAGGTTGGAGGTTGGTTCCTCAAATTAGAGGTATTTGAGTCCCAGTATAGTAGCTGAATTTATTGGCAAATGTCCAGATTTGCTTAAGGTTCTCAAATGAGGGCTATAGTAAAAATAAAGGACCAATGTCAAATGGCGCTGTTCTGTTAGTGCCCGTGCATGCGGAGGACAAGGACTTCTGTCTGGTAGCTGGGTGACAGTGTCCGTCCTGCCTCCACTTGGTGTTGGTTGCACGGCACAATATAATAAGCACAGTCAATGTTAAAAGTATGTGCGCCGCAGCGCTATCTCACCCCTCTCGTGCCGCTCGGCTTTCTCCACTGTGTTCGCACAGACAGTGTTAGGGGAATGCCCCGGCAGCAGCTGCTTCCTTTAGTTTGTGAGCGTCAGGTTAAATACCTTCCACGGCGCTCTGTCACTGCGTCCTTGCAGATGGTACAGGTCTGCAGCTGATAAATCTGAAGAAGTCGGCTCTGCAGGAAGACGTGAGCCGGCAGCAGGGGTGTACTTCTTTGGTATCCTTTGTGGGTCCTTTGTGGAACGCGTTTCTCCGCTCACAGGGCGGCTTTCTCAACCAGAGTATGGAGACATCCTCCCTGACCTGCCTTAAATGCTGGTCTCATTAGTTCACTTCAGGTGTTCCTCATTAATTGGACACCTGTATAGCCCTGTAGGTCTCACTTGTAATTTCTTCTTTAGTGGAGATGTATACTCTTATACTTCAGTTTGTATTTCCTTGGGCATTGTATGTTTAAAGGTATAATAAAAAACCAAATAATGCATATATTCAATTTTTTTTAAAAGACACACAAATACTATAAGAAAAATATATAAAAAGAAAAATGTATAAATAAATAAATGGTGGTGCTATAGCGGATAGACTAACACTGGCTAGCTTATGTACACAATAAAGTCGACATGTAAATGAGTTGACAGGTTTGCAAACATATTTTCAAATAATGCGCTAGAAATGAATATTTCTTAGATTTAATGAGCTCAACTATAGTATAGTCGACCTGCAGGTGTGTAGACAGGTTACACACGTATTTACAGTTAATGCACTAAATAAGCGTGTTTTTAAGCTTGGTCGGCTCTACTATAGCATCTATCTGGCTTTTATATAGAGAGTGTTTATCGCTACTTCTAATTTCCATAGTAATAGCGTTTTTAGTGCAATTCTACTCTCTATTTTCGCATCTACAGAGAGATCATAAGCATAGAAATTTGTAATGGCTTTGAACAAGTGGCGAGTGGCAGGGGACAGGTAAAAAATTACCATTGCCACAAGGCACCTGGACAAAGACTCAACATTTTACAGATATTGATAGTGGTATTTGATACAGAGATTCTAGAGGGAGAGTTCTTCAATCGATAAGCGATATTTAATAAACATCCATTGCACAGTAGTCAATAAATAATTATCCATTAATTAAATAATAACCAATAGATAAAAAACATCCAAAAGAGTTTTGGTAATTAAATAAATAATCCAAATCAATAAATAAATACACATGACTACACTTAGCTGATATTTAGTTGTATGGTTGTAGGGCCATTTAGACCTCTATAAATCGGTAATAGATTGACAGTAGTATCCTTAGTTCCCAAACAGCAATTGTTTCACTGCAATATGTATATACTCAGTCATTGATCTATAGTGGATGCTGAATAATATCCTTACATGAGGTTAGGATCTTCGATTGTGTTACTGTACATCCATTCAAACATCGCATAGAACATTTGAGGGTAGGTGGAACCTTCAGGAAAGGAAATTTTCTCTTTTACTATAAATGTGTATGCATATCTGCACAGGAGGAACCTTACTTTTAGTCCCACATATAGTGTTCATTCTAGCACCCGCTATATTTGAAAACCAAAGCAGTTCCTCCTCCCTGCCTGGGGTGTCGCTATCTGCTGTAGTGCCTCTAGCAGTGGGGGCTGTTTATCAGCACGGATATGCAACCCAGACCTGTGCTAGAAACACCACAGCAGACAGTGACACCCCAGGCAGGGAGGAGGAACTGCAGGGGTCTTAAATTATGGCGGGTGCTAGAATGAACACTACACATATAAGGAGATATTGGTGTCACACTGGGAATAAGGGTGTAATTGGGTTTTCCCATGGGAACATATCACGTGTATCAGAAACTTCATTGGGTCTGTTTAAACCCAATGTTCGCATGGGGATTTCCCCCATTAGAGTCATACAATGAGGTAATGGAATAAAAAACAAAGAAAAATGAGAAAAAGAGAAAAAAAGAAGAAAGAAAAAAAGAGAAAAGATAAAAGAAAAAGGAAAAAGGAAAAAGAAAAAAGAAAGAAGAAGGGAGAGGAGAGAAAAGAATTAGGGGGATGCATCTCGACCGGACAAGCCCAGCTCCAAGTATACTCTGCAATGCAGGGTGTGCAGCTGGGGGGAGGGTTAAGGGTTATTTTTACCTATTTTATATCTTAAATAAATTCTAGGTCTATATTATCGTTCAGGCCCTGAGGTTTGAGTGACTGCAATTTGAGGATCCATGCTGCCTCCTGTCTGCACAGAGTCCTAAAGCGGTCCCCACCCCGATTGGTTACTTTGACCTGCTCGAGTCCAATCACCTGCATTCCCTTGGGGTTACTATTATGCATTTCTAGGTAGTGTCTGGGCACACTATGGTTCATTTGTTTGTTAAGGATATTTCTCCTATGCTCTGTTACTCGATTTTTTAGTTGGCGTGTAGTCCGTCCAACGTAATACTTTTGGCATGGGCATATAAGAAGATACACCACATAGCTTGTAGCACAGTTAATGAACGATTCTATAGAGAAGGATTTTCTTGAAACTGAGGCCTCAACCGTCTGTCTTTTGTTACAAACAAATTCACACGTGAGGCATCTGGCATGATTGCATCTAAAAGTACCCACCACTTCAGGTCCCACTAAAGTTCTTTGTTTAGATTTACCTTTATCCTGTTCCCTATTCTTAAGCATGCTTGGAGCTAAGATGTTTTTAAGGCTCCGAGCTTTTTTAAAGATAATCGGGGGTTGTACTTCAAGATTGGTTTTCAATATGGGATCGGTACTGAGTAGTTTGTAATTCCTTTTGAGGATTGATGCAATTTTACCTGCTGCTATATTGTGTGTAGACACAAAAAAGGGGGTTTTATTTTCAAAGCTAGTTGGTACCTTCTTATTTTTATTTTTGGTCTTATTTTTATCCTTTTTCAGCATTTCTTCTCTTTTGAGGTTTCTAGAATAGACGGAGGCTTCTTCTAAAATTTCCTTTGGGTACCCTCGGTTTTTAAATTCACCCAGTAAAGTCGTAGCCTGCTCTACAAACTGGGCATCTGAGGTACAATTCCTACGAATTCTGTGCAGTTGACTCTTTGGCACGTTGTTAAGCCAGCTTTTTTTGTGGTTGCTGGAATAAGGAATAAAACTGCACACGTCTACAGGTTTTTTGTAACTGGCAACCGTAACTTTACCCTCCACCACCTCCACCAAAATATCAAGAAAATTAATTTGTGTTGGATGGTGTGTGCATGTGAAGGATAAGCCAAAATCATTAGTGTTTAAGTAAGAAACAAAATTAGAAATGGTTAAAGGATCACCGTGCCAAATAAAGAACAGGTCGTCGATATAGCGACCATAGAGGACCAGGTTCGCCGCATAGTCACCCTCCCACACAAATTTTTCCTCAAATGCCCCCATGTATAAATTTGCAAAACTAGGGGCGAACCTGGTCCCCATCGCTGTACCGAGGACCTGTAAGTAGTGACAGTGCTCAAACAAAAAATAGTTGTGAGTAAGAATGAAACTTATAGAATCTAGTATAAATTTACGCCTCTCCTCTGAGATATCCCTGTCTGTAACAAGGAATTTAGACACTACCTCTACACCTTTTTGGTGTGGGATGTTGGTATAAAGTGCCTGGACATCACAGGTCACAAAATGATATCCAGGATCCCATTGGAGGCCTTCAACCAACTGGATAAATCCAGTGGTATCCCGTATATGAGATCTCAGGGAAGAGGCGTGTGACTGAAGAAAACTATCCACAAACTGTGACAAATTAGATGTTAACCCCCCAATCCCCGAAATAATAGGTCTCCCTGGTGGATCGTGCAGTGTTTTATGAATCTTGGGGAGGTGATAAAAAATAGGGGTGACTGGGTAAGGTGTGTGCAAAAAATCAAACTCATTTTTTATTTATAGCGTTTGTCTCTAGTGCTCCCTGTAAGAGCTCCAATAGTTCCCCTTTAAACATGGGTGTGGGGTCTTTTAGAAGGGTTTTATAGAAGGCCTCATCAGCCAACTGTCGCTTAGCCTCTTTAACATAATCCTCAAAGTCCTGAATTACAACTCCCCCACCCTTGTCAGCCGGCTTGATGACAAGGGTGGGGTGGCTGTATTGAGTTTTAGGAATCATATATCTCTCTTATCCCAACAATGGTTATTGAGATTGAAATATGATATAAAATATATTTATTATATCTGGTATTGATATAATAACATATATATTTGACGTCTGCAATTATATTCTAATAGACTTTACAATACAATATGCAGAGTACTTGTCATAATTTGATTCCCCAAATATGAGAGTTCAAGACTTGTAATTTTAGCTCAGAAAGTCTGATATTTATTTACAGGCAAAACAAACCATTACAGAATACATTAACACAGTAATTTATGTATATGCTATTATATATATATCTATATACGCCTCCTTGCTTATATTACATAAAATGACATTAAAACAATCGACAGTCCTAGACTGCTACAATACTGACATAAATGACATACTTATACCCATAAACGAACATTCATAACTACCATGTTTACTGTCAGACTCTCACTCCAGCCCATTCCTTGGTTCCTCTCGCTTCTGATGTCTTCTCTCACTGCATAGTGTGTGTGTCTGTGAGTGTCTGTGTGAGAGTGTCTGATCTATCTGTCTCTTTCCTTATATCACAAATTCAGTAATTGAAATTGCCTGTTCCCATGCAATAATGTTGGTTCCCAAGACTCAAGGTGTCATAAAATCTAGTCTTCCTTAAGGTTAATCAAGGATCTGTTTGCTCAGGCTGTGAACAAAAGGGTTGTTTCCCTGACCTGTCCTGTCATAAAACTTATATCCTGGGCACAGGGGGTTTTATGACACATCCTGAAGTCAATTGTATGCACATCTGCCTTGACCCTCTCTATCAGGCATACAAAGTACTATATGAACTTAATTAATAAGTATCGATTTATCTGGGGAGGGTAACAACACTCTATTTGCTTAATAGCATGCCTTAGACATTTTGTCTCCTAAATAAATTCAGTTGCATTTGATATGTTGCAAAGTGGTCATTTATATTATTTAGTAAAACAAAAAGCTATACTACGATGTCTAAACATTAAACGCTGATGTCCTAATTATTAAGCTATTCCTATTTTTATATACACATACATAATATATACTATGGTTAAAATCACATTACATTAATGATGGTATAAAACAATATCTATATGCCTATATGGTAACAGTCCCCCGCTTGTGACCATAAGAAATTATTTTGATTGGTCACACAGTAAATTACCATAATTGTTTCCTATATATTTCCAAACATTTCTTTTTCAAACTATCCTAAACATTAAATAACCATTGGTATGAAATATCCTTCATTTAATTAACCTATTTTACCCTATAATAACTAAATTTGACCATGGACAGAGGTTATTTATATTCAGTATTCATGAGGAAAATATTTTCATTGCTACAGACAGTTATATGCCACGCCACAGCTTGCCTTGTCGATCTTGTTTGGTCGATGAGTGAGGACACTTTCCTTGTATTGTTGCTCACAGTGATTTCATGGCTGAGTGCTGTCACCTGTGTGGGTTGCAGTTCTTGGAGACACTTTACATTTGCAGTATGGTGGACGTAGAAGTAGAATTCTTCATAGACACTGTTGACTTGCTTGCAATGTTGATTTACGTGTATAAAGGGAATGTGTGGCCCTTGGAGTGCTGTGGTCTTGATAAATTTCTTCACCACAGTTTTGAACAGTCCTTAGCAAGCTCGCTTTGTGCGTCCTTTACGATTATCGCTGTGATCGTGACAAGTGTCCTTGTGCGTCCTTTAAGATTATCGCGCTGCAATCATGATAAGTGTCCATGTCTCTCTTTAACCCCAACCTCGTTGTGTTGAACAAAACAGTTTGTGACGTTGAATACAGCAGTTGAAACTTTAACCAAGTATTTTTGCTTTACTTGTTGATAAGAACATTTATCTTCAGGCATTGGCAGGTAAATGTCTGGGGTAGATTCTAAAGGATCCACTCCGTCTATACTAAATTTCCTCACTGAATAATAATTTACCATTCGGTCTCTGGTCTCTTACCTATCCTGTCCTATATACTATCTTATCTTAAACTAAAATAACCATACACCAGCTAAATCCTATAACTAACAATAATATTTTGATTTGACATATCTATGAAAATATCCTATCAATACAACAAATGACTATGATTTTGCTTCAAACAAATATTAAATATCTGTTAAGAATGGGTTTGGCATCCAGTGTTGTGTGATATGCAGCCATGTGCATATACAATAACTACAATATTCCATCTATGCTATTATTCATTCTCTTAGACTTGGTTAAGTCTGCAGTAAGAGAATGATCCATCTGAACAACTAACAAAAGTTTTTCTTTTCCAATTTGATGTAAGGCATACCATTCTTTGTCTGATATTTAAATTAGTTTGAAGCTTTTTAAGAAGGAAGCGTATATATAATCAGCACATACTCATAAGAAGAAGAAGAAAAAAAATATTTACAAGGTATATACAATGACATAAAACAAGTGAAGATCATATGCGTGGGTTGATTGGCGATTAAAAATGTATGTACAAAAGGATTCTGCATGCTTGCAGTGGAATGCACATGGTAAGAGGTGTGTGCATGTGTCCGGAAAACAAACAGTAGTTGCTGTAGTTAAGCCTTTTCCTTCTCTGAAGGACTGAAGAAAGAAAAATAAAATAATAACAAAAAGGTCTTTTGATTTTGTCCATGTGACAGTTTTTGGATTCTCCTTAGGCCACAGATACTGGCTGTGCAGGAGACTGGCTGTTTGCATAATTGCAGCAATAAAAGGATTAATAGAAGTTGTTCTTTTGTGTGAATTTGAGCTTTGTTTGGGGTTTTGTATCAATTAGTATTGAAGCTGCTGTGTAGAACTTGTAACCTAAAATTGAAACAGAAAGAAATACAATTACTATCATTGTTATTTACATACTGGTGTGACAATGCTAGCTATATCTTTTGTGCTATCTACTGGTCCAACATTGCTGGCCATGTTTTCTGGTTTGTGCCATTTCTCTCCTCTATGCTGTCAGATGCAGACTTTCCATAACTATGGTTTTTAAGGACTTAATAACTAGCAATGGTTGCTGGTCCGTGGCAGTCTTTACTTTCTGTAGTTTTGTGTGTCATTGACAGCACAAACTCTGCTGCATATATGATGCTCGGCAAATTTAACTTGGAAAACTGGGCTGGTTTAACATGTGAGATCCTCTCAAAGCAAACAATGGCTACATTGGGTTTTAAAAGTAAAATAAGTGATACCACCGTCTGACTTGTGTTTGCACTCCCTGAAGTGGTCTGAATCCAGCACTTCTCCATCTGCAGTGCTTGCTGTTCAGTGCGACTCTTCAGCCTTGGAGAATTTTGCCAGCCCTGGAAAATATTCTTGTGGGGAGAGAAACTTGTTAATCCGTGCCGGATACCTTTTGCAGGTTTCAGGAGGGCTTTCTGCCTGTCCAGATCTATAACAAAATTGTTAGGTTTCCAGGGTACAAAAACATATTCATCCTGGTGACGCTTTGTATCATTGCTGAACCTTGGTGTGGTGTTTTCAGATTGATCTGCATTTGGTCTCTCTGAGAGACTGCAAACCTTTGCTCCACTACTAGTTGGTCTTAACTGCTGTGTGGAGGTTACAAAGGTGTGGGAGCTATGTATGTAAACATGCATGCTCAAATTCATTTCATAGATCTTCCCTTTAAATGCATTTTTAGGTGGACACATGATTTTAGGGGTTGCATGTGTAACAACTTTGGTTACCATGGGAGTTTGCATCATGGAGAACTGCTCCTCCCCTGTGTGCACTATACTGCTGCTGTCTGGGCCTAAGGCTATTGACAGGTTTCCTTTAGTAACAAATTCTTCCATCACAATGGGAACTCTGAGAGTGTGCTCAGTAGAACACCTCTCCACATAAGTTACACTGACGTTACACTGATCTTCCCACTGGCTAAAATCATTATAGGGATCATCTCCTTTTGCTATTCCCTTCTTTGTGTTAATGTGCCTTTTGATGATGGATACATCTTGCACAGTGTTGTCTCCTTCCTCTATCAGAGAGGCTTGTTTGTTTATGGTGTATGTGACAATAACAGCCTCTGTAGGCTGCACATTGATGCAATCCTGCAACATATATTTTTCATTCTCCATTTCAAGTTCTTGTCTGATAAAGTCATTCCTGACTTCTGTAGACCCTGTGTACAGAGTCTCACATACAGCAACACTATTTCTCTGTGTAGTGTTGGGTGTTTCTATTATGTCTTCACAAGAGATCTTGCCAGTTTGATTACAAACTGCCAGGCTTCTTGCGTTTGTTCCTATATTTTCCTGTTTGGTTTTCTTCCCTTTAAGGGACTTTAACAATGAATGCATTTTTGCGTTCATTTTCAGGCATGCGCTCTTAAAGCGTGAACCTGATTTCTCTTTAGCTCCTAAAGTAACAGTTTTGGGCATTTTCCTGAATGCTACTGTAACTTTATGTAAATTCAGCATTGCACACGTTTTGCAATGCTATATTTATATTTTGTACACAAGATATCCTCCCAATGAGAGTGTCCGGATTCTCAAAGTTAACTCTAATATCTGGTACTAATTATCATTTATTTGGAAATGCTCATTTCCATTCTATTTTATTCTAGGCCTTACAATTATCATGTGCCTATTAAGTAACATACCCCACTGTGATCTTGCAATGTGTCAGCAGGCTAACCAGCCCTTGTGCTGATCCTAGTAAATATAGTATTAGTTAAAAATGTTGCTGAATGATGCCATATATCAATATCTAAGCGTGCACTCCCAGATAATTGTAACAATGGAATATCAGTTCTGTTTCACCAATACACTATTCTAGGTCTACAAACAATGCAAGATAAAAATACACAATAGTATTACGTTTTCCTAGATACATCCTCACTGTGATTCTGTAGGTTAGGTAGCCAGCTTCACGCATCTGCTACTCCTTATAAATATTATAATCATACAATCAGATACCAAAATGTACAAGTCCCGTCCGTGGTCGCCATTATTGAGTTTTAGGAATCATATATCTCTCTTATCCCAACAATGGTTATTGAGATTGAAATATGATATAAAATATATTTATTATATCTGGTATTGATATAATAACATATATATTTGACGTCTGCAATTATATTCTAATAGACTTTACAATACAATATGCAGAGTACTTGTCATAATTTGATTCCCCAAATATGAGAGTTCAAGACTTGTAATTTTAGCTCAGAAAGTCTGATATTTATTTACAGGCAAAACAAACCATTACAGAATACATTAACACAGTAATTTATGTATATGCTATTATATATATATCTATATACGCCTCCTTGCTTATATTACATAAAATGACATTAAAACAATCGACAGTCCTAGACTGCTACAATACTGACATAAATGACATACTTATACCCATAAACGAACATTCATAACTACCATGTTTACTGTCAGACTCTCACTCCAGCCCATTCCTTGGTTCCTCTCGCTTCTGATGTCTTCTCTCACTGCATAGTGTGTGTGTCTGTGAGTGTCTGTGTGAGAGTGTCTGATCTATCTGTCTCTTTCCTTATATCACAAATTCAGTAATTGAAATTGCCTGTTCCCATGCAATAATGTTGGTTCCCAAGACTCAAGGTGTCATAAAATCTAGTCTTCCTTAAGGTTAATCAAGGATCTGTTTGCTCAGGCTGTGAACAAAAGGGTTGTTTCCCTGACCTGTCCTGTCATAAAACTTATATCCTGGGCACAGGGGGTTTTATGACACATCCTGAAGTCAATTGTATGCACATCTGCCTTGACCCTCTCTATCAGGCATACAAAGTACTATATGAACTTAATTAATAAGTATCGATTTATCTGGGGAGGGTAACAACACTCTATTTGCTTAATAGCATGCCTTAGACATTTTGTCTCCTAAATAAATTCAGTTGCATTTGATATGTTGCAAAGTGGTCATTTATATTATTTAGTAAAACAAAAAGCTATACTACGATGTCTAAACATTAAACGCTGATGTCCTAATTATTAAGCTATTCCTATTTTTATATACACATACATAATATATACTATGGTTAAAATCACATTACATTAATGATGGTATAAAACAATATCTATATGCCTATATGGTAACAGCTGGATAATCTCTTGAGAGCTTGTCTCTCCTCTGTGCCCAGATTAAATTGCCGTGGATGTGTTTTGGTATCACATAAGTTTTTAAATTCATCCAGGGTGGTTTGGTAGAAAGTGTCTATAGCACTGGATTTATATTGGGTCGGAAAAAATTGAGATTTTTTCTTAAATATTTTCCTATTTGGATTATAAATTTGTGTCTCAGACATAACGTCTGCAGGGGTATTACTCAAACTCTCAGATAATAGTTCATTTAACATTTGAACCCCTACTTCGTCATTAATATCTAACTCAATTTCCCCCTCAGTGCTCTGATTATTTGGATTTGTATTTTTGTTAATAGCAAAATACCGAGTTCGGCAAAGTGCCCTCACAAAACGATTGAGCTCAATGAAAAGCTCAAAATAGTTGGGTGCTGACGTCGGGGCAAATTTCATGCCTTTAGAAAGGATCCCCAGTTCTACATCGGACAGATCTTTTGAGGAGAGATTGAATACTCCTATGGGTTCTACCGGAACCTTTGGTTTTTGCTGAGGTTTCCTTTTTCCTCCCCGTTTGCCTCTTGGTCTAAATCCCTTGCCCTTTTTGGTGTTCTTGCAAGGGTTTCGTACCTGTTGGGGTGATGGTACTGATTGTACTGGGCATCTAGGGGTCTCTCTGTCATCCTCCCTCGTTCTAAAAAATGTCTATGTTGTTTGGGCTCATTATATTGATTATATCTATTAGGACTCACTCTCCTATTTTTCTTATATATTACTTGTTTCCAATTAGGGGGGGTCTCCTCCTGATTTCTCCTTGGGGAGTAGACTGAATCCTCCCTATTCCTATTCCTCTCATTGTAATGGTTCCTATTTCTAGAGGCAATGCGGGGTCTTGTGTGACCTCGCCTTGCATCTTGTGTATCCCTCGAATTCCTCCATGGAACTCGAGTTTGATCTCCCTCCCTTCTTTTTTTGTTATAGTCTCTCACCTGATTGGTGCTATAATCGTTAAGATCCCTATTGAATTTCCTCTCCTTTCTGTCCACTATCTCTTTTTCATATTGTTCTAACCTGTTGTTAACAATCATCTCTTTTTCTTTAAAGTATGCTTCATCCTTGAATTTGGATATAGCTTCCTGAGTGATTTTAATCTCCCTTTCAATTTCTTTTAGTTTAGTCTCTCTATAGTCAACCAGCAATTGCATTAGCGACAAAGAACAGTTGTCTAAAATCTCC
This sequence comes from Crinia signifera, assembly GCF_055691185.1. Lineage (NCBI taxonomy): Eukaryota > Metazoa > Chordata > Amphibia > Anura > Myobatrachidae > Crinia > Crinia signifera. The sequence goes on along the minus strand of NC_139222.1, from coordinate 20,388,845 downwards.
TCCCATTTTTCCAGGAGTTTAGGGTCTTCCTGAAAAGATAATGTCTTGGAGATCCTCAGGCCGCGTGGAATTTTCCTATTTTCAATATACTTAGTTAATGACATTTTGTCCCACCAGTGTCTACATTCAGATTTTAGTAATTCTTCCAGGCGGCCTGAGTTCTCCAAAAATTCATCATGGGGAGTATTTGCAGCGGTTTTACCGCCCTCATAATTCCGCAAAATATCCTGTCTCCTCTGTAGTCTATCCGCATAGCATGAAAAATTCATTTCTACAGCACAATGATCCCAGCTGCCAAGACCAGGGCAAATCAAATATAGAAACAAGAAGAATAAGGTCTTTGGCGCTAGGGACCAGGTGTTGTATCTTGCTCCCCTGCAGCCACCGCAAAAGAGGATTGCCACCCTCTAAAAACAAAATACACAAGAAAGAAATTGCAGGGCGCTCAAGGGTGAACAAGAATTTGGACAATTTATTAAAAAACAAAACAAACCACAATATTAAAACAACAAATACACAATCATACAATGCATTAAAAATCACATAAATGGTGCACCATTAAATCTAGCTCTGGGGGTTATTCATGGCCAGAGGTTGGAGGTTGGTTCCTCAAATTAGAGGTATTTGAGTCCCAGTATAGTAGCTGAATTTATTGGCAAATGTCCAGATTTGCTTAAGGTTCTCAAATGAGGGCTATAGTAAAAATAAAGGACCAATGTCAAATGGCGCTGTTCTGTTAGTGCCCGTGCATGCGGAGGACAAGGACTTCTGTCTGGTAGCTGGGTGACAGTGTCCGTCCTGCCTCCACTTGGTGTTGGTTGCACGGCACAATATAATAAGCACAGTCAATGTTAAAAGTATGTGCGCCGCAGCGCTATCTCACCCCTCTCGTGCCGCTCGGCTTTCTCCACTGTGTTCGCACAGACAGTGTTAGGGGAATGCCCCGGCAGCAGCTGCTTCCTTTAGTTTGTGAGCGTCAGATTAAATACCTTCCACGGCGCTCTGTCACTGCGTCCTTGCAGATGGTACAGGTCTGCAGCTGATAAATCTGAAGAAGTCGGCTCTGCAGGAAGACGTGAGCCGGCAGCAGGGGTGTACTTCTTTGGTATCCTTTGTGGGTCCTTTGTGGAACGCGTTTCTCCGCTCACAGGGCGGCTTTCTCAACCAGAGTATGGAGACATCCTCCCTGACCTGCCTTAAATGCTGGTCTCATTAGTTCACTTCAGGTGTTCCTCATTAATTGGACACCTGTATAGCCCTGTAGGTCTCACTTGTAATTTCTTCTTTAGTGGAGATGTGAACCACTCTTATACTTCAGTTTGTATTTCTTTGGGCATTGTATGTTTAAAGGTATAATAAAAAACCAAATAATGCATATATTCAATTTTTTTAAAAAGACACACAAATACTATAAGAAAAATATATATAAAAAAATGTATAAATAAATAAATGGTGGTGCTATAGCGGATAGACTAACACTGGCTAGCTTATGTACACAATAAAGTCGACATGTAAATGAGTTGACAGGTTTGCAAACATATTTTCAAATAATGCGCTAGAAATGAATATTTCTTAGATTTAATGAGCTCAACTATAGTATAGTCGACCTGCAGGTGTGTAGACAGGTTACACACGTATTTACAGTTAATGCACTAAATAAGCGTGTTTTTAAGCTTGGTCGGCTCTACTATAGCATCTATCTGGCTTTTATATAGAGAGTGTTTATCGCTACTTCTAATTTCCATAGTAATAGCGTTTTTAGTGCAATTCTACTCTCTATTTTCGCATCTACAGAGAGATCATAAGCATAGAAATTTGTAATGGCTTTGAACAAGTGGCGAGTGGCAGGGGACAGGTAAAAAATTACCATTGCCACAAGGCACCTGGACAAAGACTCAACATTTTACAGATATTGATAGTGGTATTTGATACAGAGATTCTAGAGGGAGAGTTCTTCAATCGATAAGCGATATTTAATAAACATCTATTGCACAGTAGTCAATAAATAATTATCCATTAATTAAATAATAACCAATAGATAAAAAACATCCAAAAGAGTTTTGGTAATTAAATAAATAATCCAAATCAATAAATAAATACACATGACTACACTTAGCTGATATTTAGTTGTATGGTTGTAGGGCCATTTAGACCTCTATAAATCGGTAATAGATTGACAGTAGTATCCTTAGTTCCCAAACAGCAATTGTTTCACTGCAATATGTATATACTCAGTCATTGATCTATAGTGGATGCTGAATAATATCCTTACATGAGGTTAGGATCTTCGATTGTGTTACTGTACATCCATTCAAACATCGCATAGAACATTTGAGGGTAGGTGGAACCTTCAGGAAAGGAAATTTTCTCTTTTACTATAAATGTGTATGCATATCTGCACAGGAGGAACCTTACTTCTAGTCCCACATATAAGGAGATATTGGTGTCACACTGGGAATAAGGGTGTAATTGGGTTTTCCCATGGGAACATATCACGTGTATCAGAAACTTCATTGGGTCTGTTTTAGCCCAATGTTCGCATGGGGATTTCCCCCATTAGAGTCATACAATGAGGTAATGGAATAAAAAACAAACAAAAATTAGAAAAAGAGAAAAAAAGAAGAAAGAAAAAAAGAGAAAAGATAAAAGAAAAAGGAAAAAGGAAAAAGAAAAAAGAAAGAAGAAGGGAGAGGAGAGAAAAGAATTAGGGGGATGCATCTCGACCGGACAAGCCCAGCTCCAAGTATACTCTGCAATGCAGGGTGTGCAGCTGGGGGGAGGGTTAAGGGTTATTTTTACCTATTTTATATCTTAAATAAATTCTAGGTCTATATTATCGTTCAGGCCCTGAGGTTTGAGTGACTGCAATTTGAGGATCTATGCTGCCTCCTGTCTGCACAGAGTCCTAAAGCGGTCCCCACCCCGATTGGTTACTTTGACCTGCTCGAGTCCAATCACCTGCATTCCCTTGGGGTTACTATTATGCATTTCTAGGTAGTGTCTGGGCACACTATGGTTCATTTGTTTGTTAAGGATATTTCTCCTATGCTCTGTTACTCGATTTTTTAGTTGGCGTGTAGTCCGTCCAACGTAATACTTTTGGCATGGGCATATAAGAAGATACACCACATAGCTTGTAGCACAGTTAATGAACGATTCTATAGAGAAGGATTTTCTTGAAACTGAGGCCTCAACCGTCTGTCTTTTGTTACAAACAAATTCACACGTGAGGCATCTGGCATGATTGCATCTAAAAGTACCCACCACTTCAGGTCCCACTAAAGTTCTTTGTTTAGATTTACCTTTATCCTGTTCCCTATTCTTAAGCATGCTTGGAGCTAAGATGTTTTTAAGGCTCCGAGCTTTTTTAAAGATAATCGGGGGTTGTACTTCAAGATTGGTTTTCAATATGGGATCGGTACTGAGTAGTTTGTAATTCCTTTTGAGGATTGATGCAATTTTACCTGCTGCTATATTGTGTGTAGACACAAAAAAGGGGGTTTTATTTTCAAAGCTAGTTGGTACCTTCTTATTTTTATTTTTGGTCTTATTTTTATCCTTTTTCAGCATTTCTTCTCTTTTGAGGTTTCTAGAATAGACGGAGGCTTCTTCTAAAATTTCCTTTGGGTACCCTCGGTTTTTAAATTCACCCAGTAAAGTCGTAGCCTGCTCTACAAACTGGGCATCTGAGGTACAATTCCTACGAATTCTGTGCAGTTGACTCTTTGGCACGTTGTTAAGCCAGCTTTTTTTGTGGTTGCTGGAATAAGGAATAAAACTGCACACGTCTACAGGTTTTTTGTAACTGGCAACCGTAACTTTACCCTCCACCACCTCCACCAAAATATCAAGAAAATTAATTTGTGTTGGATGGTGTGTGCATGTGAAGGATAAGCCAAAATCATTAGTGTTTAAGTAAGAAACAAAATTAGAAATGGTTAAAGGATCACCGTGCCAAATAAAGAACAGGTCGTCGATATAGCGACCATAGAGGACCAGGTTCGCCGCATAGTCACCCTCCCACACAAATTTTTCCTCAAATGCCCCCATGTATAAATTTGCAAAACTAGGGGCGAACCTGGTCCCCATCGCTGTACCGAGGACCTGTAAGTAGTGACAGTGCTCAAACAAAAAATAGTTGTGAGTAAGAATGAAACTTATAGAATCTAGTATAAATTTACGCCTCTCCTCTGAGATATCCCTGTCTGTAACAAGGAATTTAGACACTACCTCTACACCTTTTTGGTGTGGGATGTTGGTATAAAGTGCCTGGACATCACAGGTCACAAAATGATATCCAGGATCCCATTGGAGGCCTTCAACCAACTGGATAAATCCAGTGGTATCCCGTATATGAGATCTCAGGGAAGAGGCGTGTGACTGAAGAAAACTATCCACAAACTGTGACAAATTAGATGTTAACCCCCCAATCCCCGAAATAATAGGTCTCCCTGGTGGATCGTGCAGTGTTTTATGAATCTTGGGGAGGTGATAAAAAATAGGGGTGACTGGGTAAGGTGTGTGCAAAAAATCAAACTCATTTTTATTTATAGCGTTTGTCTCTAGTGCTCCCTGTAAGAGCTCCATTAGTTCCCCTTTAAACATGGGTGTGGGGTCTTTTAGAAGGGTTTTATAGAAGGCCTCATCAGCCAACTGTCGCTTAGCCTCTTTAACATAATCCTCAAAGTCCTGAATTACAACTCCCCCACCCTTGTCAGCCGGCTTGATGACAAGGGTGGGGTCGCTGGATAATCTCTTGAGAGCTTGTCTCTCCTCTGTGCCCAGATTAAATTGCCGTGGATGTGTTTTGGTATCACATAAGTTTTTAAATTCATCCAGGGTGGTTTGGTAGAAAGTGTCTATAGCACTGGATTTATATTGGGTCGGAAAAAATTGAGATTTTTTCTTAAATATTTTCCTATTTGGATTATAAATTTGTGTCTCAGACATAACGTCTGCAGGGGTATTACTCAAACTCTCAGATAATAGTTCATTTAACATTTGAACCCCTACTTCGTCATTAATATCTAACTCAATTTCCCCCTCAGTGCTCTGATTATTTGGATTTGTATTTTTGTTAATAGCAAAATACAGAGTTCGGCAAAGTGCCCTCACAAAACGATTGAGCTCAATGAAAAGCTCAAAATAGTTGGGTGCTGACGTCGGGGCAAATTTCATGCCTTTAGAAAGGATCCCCAGTTCTACATCGGACAGATCTTTTGAGGAGAGATTGAATACTCCTATGGGTTCTACCGGAACCTTTGGTTTTTGCTGAGGTTTCCTTTTTCCTCCCCGTTTGCCTCTTGGTCTAAATCCCTTGCCCTTTTTGGTGTTCTTGCAAGGGTTTCGTACCTGTTGGGGTGATGGTACTGATTGTACTGGGCATCTGGGGGTCTCTCTGTCATCCTCCCTCGTTCTAAAAAATGTCTATGTTGTTTGGGCTCATTATATTGATTATATCTATTAGGACTCACTCTCCTATTTTTCTTATATATTACTTGTTTCCAATTAGGGGGGTCTCCTCCTGATTTCTCCTTGGGGAGTAGACTGAATCCTCCCTATTCCTATTCCTCTCATTGTAATGGTTCCTATTTCTAGAGGCAATGCGGGGTCTTGTGTGACCTCGCCTTGCATCTTGTGTATCCCTCGAATTCCTCCATGGAACTCGAGTTTGATCTCCCTCCCTTCTTTTTTTGTTATAGTCTCTCACCTGATTGGTGCTATAATCGTTAAGATCCCTATTGAATTTCCTCTCCTTTCTGTCCACTATCTCTTTTTCATATTGTTCTAACCTGTTGTTAACAATCATCTCTTTTTCTTTAAAGTATGCTTCATCCTTGAATTTGGATATAGCTTCCTGAGTGATTTTAATCTCCCTTTCAATTTCTTTTAGTTTAGTCTCTCTATAGTCAACCAGCAATTGCATTAGCGACAAAGAACAGTTGTCTAAAATCTCCTCCCATTTTTCCAGGAGTTTAGGGTCTTCCTGAAAAGATAATGTCTTGGAGATCCTCAGGCCGCGTGGAATTTTCCTATTTTCAATATACTTAGTTAATGACATTTTGTCCCACCAGTGTCTACATTCAGATTTTAGTAATTCTTCCAGGCGGCCTGAGTTCTCCAAAAATTCATCATGGGGAGTATTTGCAGCGGTTTTACCGCTCTCATAATTCCGCAAAATATCCTGTCTCCTCTGTAGTCTATCCGCATAGCATGAAAAATTCATTTCTACAGCACAATGATCCCAGCTGCCAAGACCAGGGCAAATCAAATATAGAAACAAGAAGAATAAGGTCTTTGGCGCTAGGGACCAGGTGTTGTATCTTGCTCCCCTGCAGCCACCGCAAAAGAGGATTGCCACCCTCTAAAAACAAAATACACAAGAAAGAAATTGCAGGGCGCTCAAGGGTGAACAAGAATTTGGACAATTTATTAAAAAACAAAACAAACCACAATATTAAAACAACAAATACACAATCATACAATGCATTAAAAATCACATAAATGGTGCACCATTAAATCTAGCTCTGGGGGTTATTCATGGCCAGAGGTTGGAGGTTGGTTCCTCAAATTAGAGGTATTTGAGTCCCAGTATAGTAGCTGAATTTATTGGCAAATGTCCAGATTTGCTTAAGGTTCTCAAATGAGGGCTATAGTAAAAATAAAGGACCAATGTCAAATGGCGCTGTTCTGTTAGTGCCCGTGCATGCGGAGGACAAGGACTTCTGTCTGGTAGCTGGGTGACAGTGTCCGTCCTGCCTCCACTTGGTGTTGGTTGCACGGCACAATATAATAAGCACAGTCAATGTTAAAAGTATGTGCGCCGCAGCGCTATCTCACCCCTCTCGTGCCGCTCGGCTTTCTCCACTGTGTTCGCACAGACAGTGTTAGGGGAATGCCCCGGCAGCAGCTGCTTCCTTTAGTTTGTGAGCGTCAGGTTAAATACCTTCCACGGCGCTCTGTCACTGCGTCCTTGCAGATGGTACAGGTCTGCAGCTGATAAATCTGAAGAAGTCGGCTCTGCAGGAAGACGTGAGCCGGCAGCAGGGGTGTACTTCTTTGGTATCCTTTGTGGGTCCTTTGTGGAACGCGTTTCTCCGCTCACAGGGCGGCTTTCTCAACCAGAGTATGGAGACATCCTCCCTGACCTGCCTTAAATGCTGGTCTCATTAGTTCACTTCAGGTGTTCCTCATTAATTGGACACCTGTATAGCCCTGTAGGTCTCACTTGTCATTTCTTCTTTAGTGGAGATGTGAACCACTCTTATACTTCAGTTTGTATTTCTTTGGGCATTGTATGTTTAAAGGTATAATAAAAAACCAAATAATGCATATATTCAATTTTTTTAAAAAGACACACAAATACTACCGAGGGGTCCGCCACAGACTTATCTGATACCATGAGAGAAGGGTCGTTTTTAGGGGCCCCTAACTGCCCTTGAAGAAATGAGTATGGGGGAGCTGATAGCAGAATGTCAGCTGCGAGGTATACTCTGAGTCCCACCCACTGTGGGACTCAGAGCAGAGGATCTGAGGTTTGGATGTACCACCTGAGTCCCACTACTCCAGGTTGTTATCGGTTCCTGAACAACTGGGTACAGGGACTAAAATAGTAGCGGAAGGAATGTGAAGTTATCAGACTGTAATTATTATATTTTATTAGGTGTAGTGATTAATGTACTTTTTAGTCCGTCTGTACCCGTTTATTCTCCGTAGATGTTTCTATTTCCCCTATCTGTGTGTATTTCCAGAACCATAGTATAACACTGTATATCAGATGCAGTTGCCCAAATATGATCAGACAGGAAATACCCAGGAAAGAACAGTGTATAATTTCACCAAAATGTTATGTCCACAGGGAGTGAGCCAATTATCTGCTATTGTCCCTGCTATTTACAGGAGGGTTATAACCTTCACAGGGGGTGATCAGCACACAACGCAATCAGCTGGTGTTTGTTCCTTGTATTTACACTCCTTTGTGCCTTTCTGGACTCTATTAGGCTATTTTTAACCGGACACAGCAGGGGGGGGGGGCAGCAGATGGACAGCTGTAGATTACCTGGGGGGATATACCTGACTCTTGAATCCACCAATCCAGACCCAGTGCAAGCCCACTGATGGTATGGGCACCATGGGAATTTAGAAGGTTTTAAAATGACTTGTACACACCCCGGCTCCTCATGTTATTCGCAATCCTGGCTAAGGGGTCATACCCTCCTCTGGATCTTGTGGAACACGTCGTTTGCCCGGGGTGGGCATCGTAATACGCTATTTTGTGGACTTATACAGGTTTCTGCTATCACTGCTGTGTGGAGAGTGATAGTTTTGTGATTTGGAACTGTGATGCTAAAAGGACTTGGACTGCTACCTGGATGTTTCTATGCTACATTTTGCCTCTTGTTCCTGTCTTTATCTACTTGTGTGTGCTGTGAAAAAATAAACCGTATTTTGGTTTGATCTGATCGGTGTCTGAGTGATTAGGGACCCCCGTAACCTCACATGTATAATGGAGCATCATGTGTGTGGCATATGTATAATGGGCATAACAGTGTCCAGCATATGTATAATGGGCATCAGGGTGTGTGGCATATGTATAATGGAGCATCACGGTGTGGGGCATATGTATAATGGAGCATCACGGTGTGTGGCATATGTATAATGGGCATCAGGGTGTGTGACATATGTATAATGGAGCAATCACGTTGTGGGGCATATGTATAATGGTCATCACAGAGTGCGGCATATGTATAATGGAGCATCATGTTGTGGGGCATATGTATAATGGACATCATGTGTGTGGCATATGTATAATGGGCATCACGGACTGCACTATTGGGGTCATATGTGTATCTGGAACTATTGGGATATGTTGAATAAGAGTGTCCTTAAGGATGTTGTGATATCTCTATCTTTATGGGGTGAATATGAAGGGCGGGTAGTACGTGGAGGTAGGGGGGAGATAAGTTTTGAAAATTCATGTGACACAGAGTAACAACAGGCATGGGGGAGGGGGTGAACCTCGGTGGTGGCCATTAGTTGATTGCCCTCCGGGTTAGGGAGAAGGAAGCAGAAAGGAAAACGGTGACTATATTGTTTTTTCTCTGAGATTCAACGGCTTGACTCTGAGATTCAACGGCTGGACTCTGAGATGCAACGGCGATGCAACAGATTGACTGTGAGCTGCAACGGCGATGAAACGCTGGACTCTGAGCTGCAATGGCTTGACTCAGAGCCGCAACGGTGATGCAACGGCTTGACTCTGAACCGCAACGGTGATGTAATAGCTTGACTCTGAACCGCAACGGTGATGTACCGGCTTGACTCATAACCGCAACGGTGATACAACGGCTTGACTCTGAACCGCAACGGTGATGCAACGGCTTGACTCTGAACCGCAACGGTGATGTTCCGGCTTGACTCTGAAACGCAACGGTGATGTTCTGGCTTGACTCTGAACCGCAACGGTGATGCACCGGCTTGACTCTGAACCGCAACGGTGATGCACCGGCTTGACTCTGAAGCGCAACGGTGATGCAACGGTTTGACTCTGAACCGCAACGGTGATGCAATAGCTTGACTCTGAACCGCAACAGTGATGTACCGGCTTGACTCTGAACCGCAACGGTGATGCAACGGATTGACTCATAGCCGCAACGGTGATGCATCGGCTTGACTCTGAACCGCAACGGTTTTACTCTGAGATGCAACGGCTTGACTCTGAGATGCTAAAAGGACTTGGACTGCTACCTGGATGTTTCTATGCTACATTTTGCCTCTTGTTCCTGTCTTTATCTACTTGTGTGTGCTGTGAAAAAATAAACCGTATTTTGGTTTGATCTGCTCAGTGTCTGAGTGATTGAGGACCCCCGTAACCTCCCATTTGGGGGCAGCGACAGTGGGATCATTCAGACACCAACCATCGATCACAGAAAGCACAGAGAACAGAGGATCAGACCATATGTAAGGAAACGGAAAATGCAGTATATCTGGGAGTACTGGGAAGAAGCTCAGCAGATGATCAGCGGGTGGAGAGTATCCAGCACACAGGATAAATTGTGTTACCTAGGGGATACATTCCTGCACTGTAAAGGTGAGGCCACCTCGTGGAATCAGCTGGGGGAGCCAGAGTTTGTAGAATTTACAGAGGAAGTGATTGCTACAGTGACCCAAATGCTACAAAGAGGACAATATTCTGAGGCTGAAGGACAAGTCCATATTAAATTGATGTCCCAGATAGAGCAAGAGGAAAGGTCCAGAATGGGGCTACTGCAATCTGGGCAGACAACCGAGGGGTCCGCCACAGACTTATCTGGTACCATGAGAGAAGGGTCGTTTTTAGGGGGCCCCTAACTGCCCTTGAAGAAATGAGTATGGAGGAGCTGATAGCAGAATGTCAGCTGCGAGGTATACTCTGAGTCCCACCCACTGTGGGACTCAGAGCAGAGGATCTGAGGTTTGGATGTACCACCTGAGTCCCACTACTCCAGGTTGTTATCGGTTCCTGAACAACTGGGTACAGGGACTAAAATAGTAGCGGAAGGAATGTGAAGTTATCAGACTGTAATTATTATATTTTATTAGGTGTAGTGATTAATGTACTTTTTAGTCCGTCTGTACCCTTTTATTCTCCGTAGATGTTTCTATTTCCCCTATCTGTGTGTATTTCCAGAACCATAGTATAACACTGTATATCAGATGCAGTTGCCCAAATATGATCAGACAGGAAATACCCAGGAAAGAACAGTGTATAATTTCACCAAAATGTTATGTCCACAGGGGGTGAGCCAATTATCTGCTATTGTCCCTGCTATTTACAGGAGGGTTATAACCTTCACAGGGGGTGATCAGCACACAACGCAATCAGCTGGTGTTTGTTCCTTGTATTTACACTCCTTTGTGCCTTTCTGGACTCTAGTAGACTCTTTGGAATCGGACCCAGCAAGAGGGGGGGGGGCAGCAGATGGACAGCTGTAGATTACCTGGGGGGATATACCTGACTCTTGAATCCACCAATCCAGACCCAGTGCAAGCCCACTGATGGTATGGGCACCATGGGAATTTAGAAGGTTTTAAAATGACTTGTACACACCCCGGCTCCTCATGTTATTCGCAATCCTGGCTAAGGGGTCATACCCTCCTCTGGATCTTGTGGAACACATCGTTTGCCCGGGGTGGGCATCGTAATACGCTATTTTGTGGATTTATACAGGTTTCTGCTATCACTGCTGTGTGGAGAGTGATAGTTTTGTGATTTGGAACTGTGATGCTAAAAGGACTTGGACTGCTACCTGGATGTTACTATGCTACATTTTGCCTCTTGTTCCTGTCTTTATCTACTTGTGTGTGCTGTGAAAAAATAAACCGTATTTTGGTTTGATCTGATCGGTGTCTGAGTGATTAGGGACCCCCGTAACCTCACATGTATAATGGAGCATCATGTGTGTGGCATATGTATAATGGGCATAACAGTGTCCAGCATATGTATAATGGGCATCAGGGTGTGTGGCATATGTATAATGGAGCATCACGGTGTGGGGCATATGTATAATGGAGCATCACGGTGTGTGGCATATGTATAATGGGCATCAGGGTGTGTGACATATGTATAATGGAGCATCACGGTGTGGGGCATATGTATAATGGAGCATCACGTTGTGTAGCATATGTATAATGGAGCATCACGGTGTGTGGCATATGTATAATGGAGCATCACGGTGTGTGGCATATGTATAATGGGCATCAGGGTGTGTGACATATGTATAATGGAGCAATCACGTTGTGGGGCATATGTATAATGGGCATCACAGTGTGCGGCATATGTATAATGGAGCCTCATGTTGTGGGGCATATGTATAATGGGCATCACAGTGTGTGGCATATGTATAATGGAGCATCATGTGTGTGGCATATGTATAATGGGCATCACAGTGTCCAGCATATGTATAATGGGCATCAGGGTGTGTGGCATATCTATAATGGAGCATCACGGTGTGGGGCATATGTATAATGGAGCATCACGGTGTGTGGCATATGTATAATGGGCATCAGGGTGTGCGACATATGTATAATGGAGCATCACGTTGTGTAGCATATGTATAATGGAGCATCACGGTGTGTGGCATATGTATAATGGGCATCAGGGTGTGCGACATATGTATAATGGGCATCAGGGTGTGGGGCATATGTATAATGGAGCATCACGTTGTGTAGCATATGTATAATGGAGCATCACGGTGTGTGGCATATGTATAATGGGCATCAGGGTGTGTGACATATGTATAATGGAGCATCACGGTGTGGCATATGTATAATGGAGCATCAGGGTGTGTGGCATATGTATAATGGAGCATCACGGTGTGTGACAAATGTATAATGGAGCAATCACGTTGTGGGGCATATGTATAATGGTCATCACAGAGTGCGGCATATGTATAATGGAGCATCATGTTGTGGGGCATATGTATAATGGGCATCACAGTGTCCAGCATATGTATTATGGGCATCAGGGTGTGTGACATATGAATAATGGAGCATCAGGGTGTGGGGCAAATGTATAATGGGCATCACAGTGAGCGGCATATGTATAATGGAGCATCAGGGTGTGTGACATATGTATAATGGAGCAATCACGTTGTGGGGCATATGTATAATGGGCATCACGGTGTGCGGCATATGTATAATGGAGCATCATGTTGTGGGGCATATGTATAATGGACATCATGTGTGTGGCATATGTATAATGGGCATCACGGACTGCACTATTGGGGTCATATGTGTATCTGGAACTATTGGGATATGTTGAATAAGAGTGTCCTTAAGGATGTTGTGATATCTCTATCTTTATGGGGTGAATATGAAGGGCGGGTAGTACGTGGAGGTAGGGGGGAGATAAGTTTTGAAAATTCATGTGACACAGAGTAACAACAGGCATGGGGGAGGGGGTGAACCTCGGTGGTGGCCATTAGTTGATTGCCCTCCGGGTTAGGGAGAAGGAAGCAGAAAGGAAAACGGTGACTATATTGTTTTTTCTCTGAGATTCAACGGCTTGACTCTGAGATTCAACGGCTGGACTCTGAGATGCAACGGCGATGCAACAGATTGACTGTGAGCTGCAACGGCGATGAAACGCTGGACTCTGAGCTGCAATGGCTTGACTCAGAGCAGCAACGGTGATGCAACGGCTTGACTCTGAACCGCAACGGTGATGTAATAGCTTGACTCTGAACCGCAACGGTGATGTACCGGCTTGACTCATAACCGCAACGGTGATGCAACGGCTTGACTCTGAACCGCAACGGTGATGCAACGGCTTGACTCTGAACCGCAACGGTGATGTTCCGGCTTGACTCTGAAACGCAACGGTGATGTTCTGGCTTGACTCTGAACCGCAACGGTGATGCACCGGCTTGACTCTGAACCGCAACGGTGATGCACCGGCTTGACTCTGAAGCGCAACGGTGATGCAACGGTTTGACTCTGAACCGCAACGGTGATGCAATAGCTTGACTCTGAACCGCAACGGTGATGTACCGGCTTGACTCTGAACCGCAACGGTGATGCAACGGATTGACTCATAGCCGCAACGGTGATGCATCGGCTTGACTCTGAACCGCAACGGTTTTACTCTGAGATGCAACGGCTTGACTCTGAGATGCTAAAAGGACTTGGACTGCTACCTGGATGTTTCTATGCTACATTTTGCCTCTTGTTCCTGTCTTTATCTACTTGTGTGTGCTGTGAAAAAATAAACCGTATTTTGGTTTGATCTGCTCAGTGTCTGAGTGATTGAGGACCCCCGTAACCTCCCATTTGGGGGCAGCGACAGTGGGATCATTCAGACACCAACCATCGATCACAGAAAGCACAGAGAACAGAGGATCAGACCATATGTAAGGAAACGGAAAATGCAGTATATCTGGGAGTACTGGGAAGAAGCTCAGCAGATGATCAGCGGGTGGAGAGTATCCAGCACACAGGATAAATTGTGTTACCTAGGGGATACATTCCTGCACTGTAAAGGTGAGGCCACCTCGTGGAATCAGCTGGGGGAGCCAGAGTTTGTAGAATTTACAGAGGAAGTGATTGCTACAGTGACCCAAATGCTACAAAGAGGACAATATTCTGAGGCTGAAGGACAAGTCCATATTAAATTGATGTCCCAGATAGAGCAAGAGGAAAGGTCCAGAATGGGGCTACTGCAATCTGGGCAGACAACCGAGGGGTCCGCCACAGACTTATCTGGTACCATGAGAGAAGGGTCGTTTTTAGGGGGCCCCTAACTGCCCTTGAAGAAATGAGTATGGAGGAGCTGATAGCAGAATGTCAGCTGCGAGGTATACTCTGAGTCCCACCCACTGTGGGACTCGGAGCAGAGGATCTGAGGTTTGGATGTACCACCTGAGTCCCACTACTCCAGGTTGTTATCGGTTCCTGAACAACTGGGTACAGGGACTAAAATAGTAGCGGAAGGAATGTGAAGTTATCAGACTGTAATTATTATATTTTATTAGGTGTAGTGATTAATGTACTTTTTAGTCCGTCTGTACCCTTTTATTCTCCGTAGATGTTTCTATTTCCCCTATCTGTGTGTATTTCCAGAACCATAGTATAACACTATATCAGATGCAGTTGCCCAAATATGATCAGACAGGAAATACCCAGGAAAGAACAGTGTATAATTTCACCAAAATGTTATGTCCACAGGGGGTGATCCAATTATCTGCTATTGTCCCTGCTATTTACAGGAGGGTTATAACCTTCACAGGGGGTGATCAGCACACAACGCAATCAGCTGGTGTTTGTTCCTTGTATTTACACTCCTTTGTGCCTTTCTGGACTCTATTAGGCTATTTTTAACCGGACACAGCAGGGGGGGGGCAGCAGATGGACAGCTGTAGATTACCTGGGGGGATATACCTGACTCTTGAATCCACCAATCCAGACCCAGTGCAAGCCCACTGATGGTATGGGCACCATGGGAATTTAGAAGGTTTTAAAATGACTTGTACACACCCCGGCTCCTCATGTTATTCGCAATCCTGGCTAAGGGGTCATACCCTCCTCTGGATCTTGTGGAACACATCGTTTGCCCGGGGTGGGCATCGTAATATGCTATTTTGTGGACTTATACAGGTTTCTGCTATCACTGCTGTGTGGAGAGTGATAGTTTTGTGATTTGGAACTGTGATGCTAAAAGGACTTGGACTGCTACCTGGATGTTTCTATGCTACATTTTGCCTCTTGTTCCTGTCTTTATCTACTTGTGTGTGCTGTGAAAAAATAAACCGTATTTTGGTTTGATCTGCTCGGTGTCTAAATGATTAGGGACCCCCGTAACCTCACATGTATAATGGAGCATCATGTGTGTGGCATATGTATAATGGGCATCACAGTGTCCAGCATATGTATAATGGGCATCAGGGTGTGTGGCATATCTATAATGGAGCATCACGGTGTGGGGCATATGTATAATGGAGCATCACGGTGTGTGGCATATGTGTAATGGGCATCACGGTGTGTGGTATATGTATAATGGAGCATCACGGTGTGTGGCATATGTATAATGGAGCATCACGGTGTGCGGCATATGTATAATGGAGCATCATGTGTCTGGCATATGTATAATGGGCATCACAGTGTCCGGCATATGTATAATGGAGCATCACGGTGTGTGGCATATGTATAATGGAGCATCACGGTGTGTGGCATATGTATAATGGAGCATCACGGTGTGTAGCATATGTATAATGGAGCATCACGTTGTGTAGCATATGTATAATGGAGCATCACGGTGTGCGACATATGTATAATGGGCATCACAGTGTGCGGCATATGTATAATGGAGCATCACAGTGTGCGGCATATGTATAATGGAGCATCACGGTGTGTGGCATATGTATAATGGGCATCAGGGTGTGTGACATATGTATAATGGAGCATCACGGTGTGGGGCATATGTATAATGGAGCATCACGTTGTGTAGCATATGTATAATGGAGCATCACGGTGTGCGGCATATGTATAATGGGCATCACAGTGTGCAGCATATGTATAATGGAGCATCACGGTGTGTGGCATATGTATAATGGAGCATCACGGTGTGCGGCATATGTATAATGGAGCATCACGGTGTGTGGCATATGTATAATGGGCATCAGGGTGTGTGACATATGTATAATGGAGCATCACGGTGTGGGGCATATGTATAATGGAGCATCACGGTGTGTGACATATGTATAATGGAGCATCACGGTGTGGGGCATATGTATAATGGAGCATCACGGTGTGTGGCATATGTATAATGGGCATCACGGTGTGCGGCATATGTATAATGGGCATCAGGGTGTGTGACATATATATAATGGAGCATCACGGTGTGCGGCTTATGTATAATGGGCACCATGGTGTGTGGCATATGTATAATGGGCATCACGGTGTGTGGCATATGTATAATGGAGCATCACGGTGTGTGGCATATGTATAATGGAGCATCACGGTGTGTGGCATATGTATAATGGGCATCAGGGTGTGTGACATATGTATAATGGAGCAATCACGTTGTGGGGCATATGTATAATGGGCATCACAGTGTGCGGCATATGTATAATGGAGCATCATGTTGTGGGGCATATGTATAATGGACATCACAGTGTCCAGCATATGTATAATGGGCATCAGGCTGTGTGGCATATCTATAATGGAGCATCACGGTGTGGGGCATATGTATAATGGAGCATCACGGTGTGTGGCATATGTATAATGGGCATCACGGTGTGTGGTATATGTATAATGGAGCATCACGGTGTGTGGCATATGTATAATGGAGCATCATGGTGTGTGGCATATGTATAATGGAGCATCACGGTGTGGGGCATATGTATAATGGGCATCACGGTGTGTGGTATATGTATAATGGAGCATCACGGTGTGTGGCATATGTATAATGGGCATCACGGTGTGTGGTATATGTATAATGGAGCATCACGGTGTGTGGCATATGTATAATGGAGCATCACGGTGTGCGGCATATGTATAATGGAGCATCATGTGTGTGGCATATGTATAATGGGCATCACAGTGTCCAGCATATGTATAGTGGGCATCATGGTGTGTGACATATGTATAATGGGCATCACGGTGTGCGGCATATGTATAATGGGCATCAGGGTGTGTGACATATATATAATGGAGCATCACGGTGTGCGGCTTATGTATAATGGGCATCATGGTGTGTGGCATATGTATAATGGGCATCACGGTGTGTGGCATATGTATAATGGAGCATCACGGTGTGTGGCATATGTATAATGGAGCATCACGGTGTGTGGCATATGTATAATGGGCATCAGGGTGTGTGACATATGTATAATGGAGCAATCACGTTGTGGGGCATATGTATAATGGGCATCACAGTGTGCGGCATATGTATAATGGAGCATCATGTTGTGGGGCATATGTATAATGGACATCACAGTGTCCAGCATATGTATAATGGGCATCAGGGTGTGTGGCATATGTATAATGGAGCATCACGGTGTGTGGCATATGTATAATGGAGCATCACGGTGTGTGACATATGTATAATGGAGCATCACGGTGTGTGACATATGTATAATGGAGCATCACGGTGTGTGGCATATGTATAATGGAGCATCACGGTGTGTGGCATATGTATAATGGAGCATCATGTGTGTGGCATATGTATAATGGGCATCACAGTGTCCAGCATATGTATAATGGGCATCAGGGTGTGTGGCATATCTATAATGGAGCATCACGGTGTGTGGCATATGTATAATGGAGCATCACGGTGTGTGGCATATGTATAATGGGCATCACGGTGTGTGGTATATGTATAATGGAGCATCACGGTGTGTGGCATATGTATAATGGAGCATCACGGTGTGTGGCATATGTATAATGGAGCATCACGGTGTGTGGCATATGTATAATGGAGCATCATGTGTGTGGCATATGTATAATGGGCATCACAGTGTCCAGCATATGTATAATGGGCATCAGGGTGTGTGGCATATCTATAATGGAGCATCACGGTGTGGGGCATATGTATAATGGAGCATCACGGTGTGTGACATATGTATAATGGAGCATCACGGTGTGTGACATATGTATAATGGGCATCAGGGTGTGTGACATATGTATAATGGAGCATCACGGTGTGTGGCATATGTATAATGGGCATCACGGTGTGTGGTATATGTATAATGGAGTATCACGGTGTGTGGCATATGTATAATGGAGCATCACGGTGTGCGGCATATGTATAATGGGCATCACAGTGTCCAGCATATGTATAATGGGCATCATGGTGTGTGACATATGTATAATGGGCATCACAGTGTCCAGCATATGTATAATGGAGCATCACGGTGTGTGGCATATGTATAATGGAGCATCACGTTGTGTGGCATATGTATAATGGAGCATCACACTGTGGGGCATATGTATAATGGGCATCAGGGTGTGTGACATATGTATAATGGAGCATCACGTTGTGTAGCATATGTATAATGGGCATCACAGTGTGCAGCATATGTATAATGGAGCATCACGGTGTGTGGCATATGTATAATGGAGCATCACGGTGTGTGGCATATGTATAATGAGCATCACGGTGTGTGGCATATGTATAATGGAGCATCACGTTGTGTAGCATATGTATAATGGAGCATCACGGTGTGTAGCATATGTATAATGGAGCATCACGGTGTGTGGCATATGTATAATGGAGCATCACGGTGTGTGGCATATGTATAATGGAGCATCACGGTGTGTGGTATATGTATAATGGAGCATCAGGGTGTGTGACATATGTATAATGGGCATCAGGGTGTGTGACATATGTATAATGGAGCATCACGGTGTGGGGCATATGTATAATGGAGCATCACGGTGTGTGGCATATGTATAATGGGCATCAGGGTGTGTGACAAATGTATAATGGAGCAATCACGTTGTGGGGCATATGTATAATGGGCATCACAGTGTCCAGCATATGTATAATGGGCATCAGGGTGTGGGGCATATGTATAATGGAGCATCACGTTGTGTAGCATATGTATAATGGAGCATCACGGTGTGTGGCATATGTATAATGGGCATCAGGGTGTGTGACATATATATAATGGAGCAATCATGTTGTGGGGCATATGTATAATGGACATCATGTGTGTGGCATATGTATAATGGGCATCACGGTGTGCGGCATATGTATAATGGAGCATCATGTTGTGGGGCATATGTATAATGGACATCATGTGTGTGGCATATGTATAATGGGCATCACGGACTGCACTATTGGGGTCATATGTGTATCTGGAACTATTGGGATATGTTGAATAAGAGTGTCCTTAAGGATGTTGTGATATCTCTATCTTTATGGGGTGAATATGAAGGGCGAGTAGTACGTGGAGGTAGGGGGGAGATAAGTTTTGAAAATTCATGTGACACAGAGTAACAACAGGCATGGGGGAGGGGGTGAACCTTGGTGGTGGCAATTAGTTGATTGCCCTCCGGGTTAGGGAGAAGGAAGCAGAAAGGAAAACCGGTGACTATATTGTTTTTTCTCTGAGATTCAACGGCTTGACTCTGAGATTCAACGGCTGGACTCTGAGATGCAACGGCGATGCAACAGCTTGACTGTGAGCTGCAACGGCGATGAAACGCTGGACTCTGAGATGCAACGGCAATGCAACAGCTTGACTGTGAGCTGCAACGGCGATGAAACGCTGGACTCTGAGCTGCAACGGCTTGACTCAGTGCCGCAACGGTGATGCAACGGCTTGACTCATAACCGCAACGGTGATGCAACGGCTTGACTCTGAACCGCAACGGTGATGCAACGGCTTGACTCTGAACCGCAACGGTGATGTTCCGGCTTGACTCTGAAACGCAACGGTGATGTTCTGGCTTGACTCTGAACCGCAACGGTGATGCACCGGCTTGACTCTGAAGCGCAACGGTGATGCAACGGCTTGACTCTGAACCGCAACGGTGATGCAATAGCTTGACTCTGAACCGCAACGGTGATGTACCGGCTTGACTCTGAACCGCTACTGTGCTGTACCGGCTTGACTCTGAACCGCAACGGTGATGCAACGGCTTGAATCATAGCCGCAACGGTGATGCATCGGCTTGACTCTAAACCGCAACGGTGATGCAATAGCTTGACTCTGAGCCACAACGGTTTGACTCTGAGATGCAACGGCTTGACTCTGAGATGCTAAAAGGACTTGGACTGCTACCTGGATGTTTCTATGCTACATTTTGCCTCTTGTTTCTGTCTTTATCTACTTGTGTGTGCTGTGAAAAAATAAACCGTATTTTGGTTTGATCTGCTCAGTGTCTGAGTGATTGAGGACCCCCGTAACCTCCCATTTGGGGGCAGCGACAGTGGGATCATTCAGACACCAACCATCGATCACAGAAAGCACAGAGAACAGAGGATCAGACCATATGTAAGGAAACGGAAAATGCAGTATATCCGGGAGTACTGGGAAGAAGCTCAGCAGATGATCAGCGGGTGGAGAGTATCCAGCACACAGGATAAATTGTGTTACCTAGGGGATACATTCCTGCACTGTAAAGGTGAGGCCACCTCGTGGAATCAGCTGGGGGAGCCAGAGTTTGTAGAATTTACAGAGGAAGTGATTGCTACAGTGACCCAAATGCTACAAAGAGGACAATATTCTGAGGCTGAAGGACAAGTCCATATTAAATTGATGTCCCAGATAGAGCCAGAGGAAAGGTCCAGAATGGGGCTACTGCAATCTGGGCAGACAACCGAGGGGTCCGCCACAGACTTATCTGGTACCATGAGAGAAGGGTCGTTTTTAGGGGGCCCCTAACTGCCCTTGAAGAAATGAGTATGGAGGAGCTGATAGCAGAATGTCAGCTGCGAGGTATACTCTGAGTCCCACCCACTGTGGGACTCAGAGCAGAGAATCTGAGATTTGGATGTACCACCTGAGTCCCACTACTCCAGGTTGTTATCGGTTCCTGTACAACTGGGTACAGGGACTAAAATAGTAGGGGAAGGAATGTGAAGTTATCAGACTGTAATTATTATATTTTATTAGGTGTAGTGATTAATGTACTTTTTAGTCCGTCTGTACCCTTTTACTCTCCGTAGATGTTTCTATTTCCCCTATCTGTGTGTATTTCCAGAACCATAGTATAACACTGTATATCAGATGCAGTTGCCCAAATATGATCAGACAGGAAATACCCAGGAAAGAACAGTGTATAATTTCACCAAAATGTTATGTCCACAGGGGGTGATCCAATTATCTGCTATTGTCCCTGCTATTTACAGGAGGGTTATAACCTTCACAGGGGGTGATCAGCACACAACGCATACAGCTGGTGTTTGTTCCTTGTATTTACACTCCTTTGTGCCTTTCTGGACTCTAGTAGACTCTTTGGAATCGGACCCAGCAGGGGGGGGGGGGGGCAGCAGATGGACAGCTGTAGATTACCTGGGGGGATATACCTGACTCTTGAATCCACCAATCCAGACCCAGTGCAAGCCCACTGATGGTATGGGCACCATGAGAATTTAGAAGGTTTTAAAATGACTTGTACACACCCCGGCTCCTCATGTTAGTCGCAATCCTGGCTAAGGGGTCATACCCTCCTCTGGATCTTGTGGAACACGTCGTTTGCCCGGGGTGGGCATCGTACTACGCTATTGTGTGGACTTATACAGGTTTCTGCTATCACTGCTGTGTGGAGAGTGATAGTTTTGTGATTTGGAACTGCGATGCTAAAAGGACTTGGACTGCTACCTGAATGTTTCTATGCTACATTTTGCCTCTTGTTCCTGTCTTTATCTACTTGTGTGTGCTGTGAAAAAATAAACCGTATTTTGGTTTGATCTGCTCGGTGTCTGAGTGATTAGGGACCCCCGTAACCTCACATGTATAATGGAGCATCATGTGTGTGGCATATGTATAATGGGCATCACAGTGTCCAGCATATGTATAATGGGCATCAGGGTGTGTGGCATATCTATAATGGAGCATCACGGTGTGGGGCATATGTATAATGGAGCATCACGGTGTGGGGCATATGTATAATGGAGCATCACGGTGTGTGGTATATGTATAATGGGCATCACGGTGTGTGGTATATGTATAATGGAGCATCACGGTGTGTGGCATATGTATAATGGAGCATCACGGTGTGCGGCATATGTATAATGGAGCATCATGTGTGTGGCATATGTATAATGGGCATCACAGTGTCCAGCATATGTATAATGGAGCATCACGGTGTGTGGCATATGTATAATGGAGCATCACGGTGTGGGGCATATGTATAATGGAGCATCACGTTGTGTAGCATATGTATAATGGAGCATCACGGTGTGTGGCATATGTATAATGGAGCATCACGGTGTGTGGCATATGTATAATGGGCATCAGGGTGTGTGACATATGTATAATGGAGCAATCACGTTGTGGGGCATATGTATAATGGGCATCACAGTGTGCGGCATATGTATAATGGAGCCTCATGTTGTGGGGCATATGTATAATGGGCATCACAGTGTGTGGCATATGTATAATGGAGCATCATGTGTGTGGCATATGTATAATGGGCATCACAGTGTCCAGCATATGTATAATGGGCATCAGGGTGTGTGGCATATCTATAATGGAGCATCACGGTGTGGGGCATATGTATAATGGAGCATCACGGTGTGGGGCATATGTATAATGGAGCATCACGGTGTGTGGTATATGTATAATGGGCATCACGGTGTGTGGTATATGTATAATGGAGCATCACGGTGTGTGGCATATGTATAATGGAGCATCACGGTGTGCGGCATATGTATAATGGAGCATCATGTGTGTGGCATATGTATAATGGGCATCACAGTGTCCAGCATATGTATAATGGAGCATCACGGTGTGTGGCATATGTATAATGGAGCATCACGGTGTGGGGCATATGTATAATGGAGCATCACGTTGTGTAGCATATGTATAATGGAGCATCACGGTGTGTGGCATATGTATAATGGAGCATCACGGTGTGTGGCATATGTATAATAGGCATCAGGGTGTGTGACATATGTATAATGGAGCAATCACGTTGTGGGGCATATGTATAATGGGCATCACAGTGTGCGGCATATGTATAATGGAGCCTCATGTTGTGGGGCATATGTATAATGGGCATCACAGTGTGTGGCATATGTATAATGGAGCATCATGTGTGTGGCATATGTATAATGGGCATCACAGTGTCCAGCATATGTATAATGGGCATCATGGTGTGTGACATATGTATAATGGGCATCACAGTGTCCAGCATATGTATAATGGAGCATCACGGTGTGTGGCATATGTATAATGGAGCATCACGTTGTGTGGCATATGTATAATGGAGCATCACACTGTGGGGCATATGTATAATGGGCATCAGGGTGTGTGACATATGTATAATGGAGCATCACGTTGTGTAGCATATGTATAATGGGCATCACGGTGTGTGGCATATGTATAATGGGCATCACGGTGTGTGACATATGTATAATGGAGCATCACGGTGTGTGGCATATGTATAATGAGCATCACGGTGTGTGGCATATGTATAATGGAGCATCACGTTGTGTAGCATATGTATAATGGAGCATCACGGTGTGTGGCATATGTATAATGGAGCATCACGGTGTGTGGCATATGTATAATGGAGCATCACGGTGTGTGGCATATGTATAATGGAGCATCACGGTGTGTGGTATATGTATAATGGAGCATCAGGGTGTGTGACATATGTATAATGGGCATCAGGGTGTGTGACATATGTATAATGGAGCATCACGGTGTGGGGCATATGTATAATGGAGCATCACGGTGTGTGGCATATGTATAATGGGCATCAGGGTGTGTGACAAATGTATAATGGAGCAATCACGTTGTGGGGCATAGGTATAATGGGCATCACAGTGTCCAGCATATGTATAATGGGAATCAGGGTGTGGGGCATATGTATAATGGAGCATCACGTTGTGTAGCATATGTATAATGGAGCATCACGGTGTGTGGCATATGTATAATGGGCATCAGGGTGTGTGACATATATATAATGGAGCAATCATGTTTTGGGGCATATGTATAATGGACATCATGTGTGTGGCATATGTATAATGGGCATCACGGTGTGCGGCATATGTATAATGGAGCATCATGTTGTGGGGCATATGTATAATGGACATCATGTGTGTGGCATATGTATAATGGGCATCACGGACTGCACTATTGGGGTCATATGTGTATCTGGAACTATTGGGATATGTTGAATAAGAGTGTCCTTAAGGATGTTGTGATATCTCTATCTTTATGGGGTGAATATGAAGGGCGAGTAGTACGTGGAGGTAGGGGGGAGATAAGTTTTGAAAATTCATGTGACACAGAGTAACAACAGGCATGGGGGAGGGGGTGAACCTTGGTGGTGGCAATTAGTTGATTGCCCTCCGGGTTAGGGAGAAGGAAGCAGAAAGGAAAACCGGTGACTATATTGTTTTTTCTCTGAGATTCAACGGCTTGACTCTGAGATTCAACGGCTGGACTCTGAGATGCAACGGCGATGCAACAGCTTGACTGTGAGCTGCAACGGCGATGAAACGCTGGACTCTGAGATGCAACGGCAATGCAACAGCTTGACTGTGAGCTGCAACGGCGATGAAACGCTGGACTCTGAGCTGCAACGGCTTGACTCAGTGCCGCAATGGTGATGCAACGGCTTGACTCTGAAACGCAACGGTGATGTAATAGCTTGACTCTGAAACGCAACGGTGATGTACCGGCTTGACTCTGAAACGCAACGGTGATGTAATAGCTTGACTCTGAAACGCAACGGTGATGTACCGGCTTGACTATGAACCGCAACGGTGATGTTCCGGCTTGACTCTGAACCGCAACGGTGATGCACCGGCTTGACTCTGAAGCGCAACGGTGATGCAACGGCTTGACTCTGAACCGCAACGGTGATGCAATAGCTTGACTCTGAACCGCAACGGTGCTGTACCGGCTTGACTCTGAACCGCAACGGTGATGCAACGGATTGACTCATAGCCGCAACGGTGATGCATCGGCTTGACTCTGAACCGCAACGGTTTGACTCTGAACCGCAACGGTTTGACTCTGAGATGCAACGGCTTGACTCTGAGATGCTAAAAGGACTTGGACTGCTACCTGGATGTTTCTATGCTACATTTTGCCTCTTGTTCCTGTCTTTATCTACTTGTGTGTGCTGTGAAAAAATAAACCGTATTTTGGTTTGATCTGCTCAGTGTCTGAGTGATTGAGGACCCCCGTAACCTCCCATTTGGGGGCAGCGACAGTGGGATCATTCAGACACCAACCATCGATCACAGAAAGCACAGAGAACAGAGGATCAGACCATATGTAAGGAAACGGAAAATGCAGTATATCTGGGAGTACTGGGAAGAAGCTCAGCAGATGATCAGCGGGTGGAGAGTATCCAGCACACAGGATAAATTGTGTTACCTAGGGGATACATTCCTGCACTGTAAAGGTGAGGCCACCTCGTGGAATCAGCTGGGGGAGCCAGAGTTTGTAGAATTTACAGAGGAAGTGATTGCTACAGTGACCCAAATGCTACAAAGAGGACAATATTCTGAGGCTGAAGGACAAGTCCATATTAAATTGATGTCCCAGATAGAGCAAGAGGAAAGGTCCAGAATGGGGCTACTGCAATCTGGGCAGACAACCGAGGGGTCCGCCACAGACTTATCTGGTACCATGAGAGAAGGGTCGTTTTTAGGGGGCCCCTAACTGCCCTTGAAGAAATGAGTATGGAGGAGCTGATAGCAGAATGTCAGCTGCGAGGTATACTCTGAGTCCCACCCACTGTGGGACTCAGAGCAGAGGATCTGAGGTTTGGATGTACCACCTGAGTCCCACTACTCCAGGTTGTTATCGGTTCCTGAACAACTGGGTACAGGGACTAAAATAGTAGGGGAAGGAATGTGAAGTTATCAGACTGTAATTATTATATTTTATTAGGTGTAGTGATTAATGTACTTTTTAGTCCGTCTGTACCCTTTTATTCTCCGTAGATGTTTCTATTTCCCCTATCTGTGTGTATTTCCAGAACCATAGTATAACACTGTATATCAGATGCAGTTGCCCAAATATGATCAGACAGGAAATACCCAGGAAAGAACAGTGTATAATTTCACCAAAATGTTATGTCCACAGGGGGTGATCCAATTATCTGCTATTGTCCCTGCTATTTACAGGAGGGTTATAACCTTCACAGGGGGTGATCAGCACACAACGCAATCAGCTGGTGTTTGTTCCTTGTATTTACACTCCTTTGTGCCTTTCTGGACTCTATTAGGCTATTTTTAACCGGACACAGCAGGGGGGGGGGGCAGCAGATGGACAGCTGTAGATTACCTGGGGGGATATACCTGACTCTTGAATCCACCAATCCAGACCCAGTGCAAGCCCACTGATGGTATGGGCACCATGGGAATTTAGAAGGTTTTAAAATGACTTGTACACACCCCGGCTCCTCATGTTATTCGCAATCCTGGCTAAGGGGTCATACCCTCCTCTGGATATTGTGGAACACGTCGTTTGCCCGGGGTGGGCATCGTAATACGCTATTTTGTGGACTTATACAGGTTTCTGCTATCACTGCTGTGTGGAGAGTGATAGTTTTGTGATTTGGAACTGTGATGCTAAAAGGACTTGGACTGCTACCTGGATGTTTCTATGCTACATTTTGCCTCTTGTTCCTGTCTTTATCTACTTGTGTGTGCTGTGAAAAAATAAACCGTATTTTGGTTTGATCTGATCGGTGTCTGAGTGATTAGGGACCCCCGTAACCTCACATGTATAATGGAGCATCATGTGTGTGGCATATGTATAATGGGCATCACAGTGTCCAGCATATGTATAATGGGCATCAGGGTGTGTGGCATATCTATAATGGGCATCAGGGTGTGGGGCATATGTATAATGGGCATAACAGTGTCCAGCATATGTATAATGGGCATCAGGGTGTGTGGCATATGTATAATGGAGCATCACGGTGTGGGGCATATGTATAATGGAGCATCATGTGTGTAGCATATGTATAATGGAGCATCACGGTGTGTGGCATATGTATAATGGGCATCAGGGTGTGTGACATATGTATAATGGAGCATCACGGTGTGGGGCATATGTATAATGGAGCATCACGTTGTGTAGCATATGTATAATGGAGCATCACGGTGTGTGGCATATGTATAATGGAGCATCACGGTGTGTGGCATATGTATAATGGGCATCAGGGTGTGTGACATATGTATAATGGAGCAATCACGTTGTGGGGCATATGTATAATGGGCATCACAGTGTGCGGCATATGTATAATGGAGCCTCATGTTGTGGGGCATATGTATAATGGGCATCACAGTGTGTGGCATATGTATAATGGAGCATCATGTGTGTGGCATATGTATAATGGGCATCACAGTGTCCAGCATATGTATAATGGGCATCAGGGTGTGTGGCATATCTATAATGGAGCATCAGGGTGTGGGGCATATGTATAATGGAGCATCACGGTGTGTGGCATATGTATAATGGGCATCAGGGTGTGCGACATATGTATAATGGGCATCAGGGTGTGGGGCATATGTATAATGGAGCATCACGTTGTGTAGCATATGTATAATGGAGCATCACGGTGTGTGGCATATGTATAATGGGCATCAGGGTGTGCGACATATGTATAATGGGCATCAGGGTGTGGGGCATATGTATAATGGAGCATCACGTTGTGTAGCATATGTATAATGGAGCATCACGGTGTGTGGCATATGTATAATGGGCATCAGGGTGTGTGACATATGTATAATGGAGCATCACGGTGTGGCATATGTATAATGGAGCATCAGGGTGTGTGGCATATGTATAATGGAGCATCACGGTGTGTGACAAATGTATAATGGAGCAATCACGTTGTGGGGCATATGTATAATGGTCATCACAGAGTGCGGCATATGTATAATGGAGCATCATGTTGTGGGGCATATGTATAATGGGCATCACAGTGTCCAGCATATGTATTATGGGCATCAGGGTGTGTGACATATGTATAATGGAGCATCAGGGTGTGGGGCAAATGTATAATGGGCATCACAGTGTGCGGCATATGTATAATGGAGCATCAGGGTGTGTGACATATGTATAAAGGAGCAATCACGTTGTGGGGCATATATATAATGGGCATCATGGTGTGCGGCATATGTATAATGGAGCATCATGTTGTGGGGCATATGTATAATGGACATCATGTGTGTGGCATATGTATAATGGGCATCACGGACTGCACTATTGGGGTCATATGTGTATCTGGAACTATTGGGATATGTTGAATAAGAGTGTCCTTAAGGATGTTGTGATATCTCTATCTTTATGGGGTGAATATGAAGGGCGGGTAGTACGTGGAGGTAGGGGGGAGATAAGTTTTGAAAATTCATGTGACACAGAGTAACAACAGGCATGGGGGAGGGGGTGAACCTCGGTGGTGGCCATTAGTTGATTGCCCTCCGGGTTAGGGAGAAGGAAGCAGAAAGGAAAACGGTGACTATATTGTTTTTTCTCTGAGATTCAACGGCTTGACTCTGAGATTCAACGGCTGGACTCTGAGATGCAACGGCGATGCAACAGATTGACTGTGAGCTGCAACGGCGATGAAACGCTGGACTCTGAGCTGCAATGGCTTGACTCAGAGCCGCAACGGTGATGCAACGGCTTGACTCTGAACCGCAACGGTGATGTAATAGCTTGACTCTAAACCGCAACGGTGATGTACCGGCTTGACTCATAACCGCAACGGTGATGCAACGGCTTGACTCTGAACCGCAACGGTGATGCAATGGCTTGACTCTGAACCGCAACGGTGATCTTCCGGCTTGACTCTGAAACGCAACGGTGATGTTCTGGCTTGACTCTGAACCGCAACGGTGATGCACCGGCTTGACTGTGAACCGCAACGGTGATGCACCGGCTTGACTCTGAAGCGCAACGGTGATGCAACAGTTTGACTCTGAAACGCAACAGTGATGCAATAGCTTGACTCTGAACCGCAACGGTGATGTACCGGCTTGACTCTGAACCGCAACTGTGCTGTACCAGCTTGACTCTGAACCGTAACGGTGATGCAACGGCTTGAATCATAGCCGCAACGGTGATGCATCGGCTTGACTCTAAACCGCAATGGTGATGCAATAGCTTGACTCTGAGCCACAACGGTTTGACTCTGAGATGCAACGGCTTGACTCTGAGATGCTAAAAGGACTTGGACTGCTACCTGGATTTTTCTATGCTACATTTTGCCTCTTGTTCCTGTCTTTATCTACTTGTGTGTGTTGTGAAAAAATAAACCGTATTTTGGTTTGATCTGCTCGGTGTCTGAGTGATTAGGGACCCCCGTAACCTCACATGTATAATGGAGCATCTT
This sequence comes from Crinia signifera, assembly GCF_055691185.1. NCBI lineage: Eukaryota > Metazoa > Chordata > Amphibia > Anura > Myobatrachidae > Crinia > Crinia signifera. Next base: position 20,359,328 of record NC_139222.1, on the reverse strand, counting down.
GTGTGTGGCATATGTATAATGGGCATCACAGTGTCCAGCATATGTATAATGGGCATCAGGGTGTGTGGCATATCTATAATGGAGCATCACGGTGTGGGGCATATGTATAATGGAGCATCACGGTGTGGGGCATATGTATAATGGAGCATCACGGTGTGTGGCATATGTATAATGGGCATCACGGTGTGTGGTATATGTATAATGGAGCATCAGGGTGTGTGACATATGTATAATGGGCATCAGGGTGTGTGACATATGTATAATGGAGCATCACGGTGTGTGGCATATGTATAATGGAGCATCACGGTGTGTGGCATATGTATAATGGGCATCACGGTGTGTAGTATATGTATAATGGAGCATCACGGTGTGTGGCATATGTATAATGGAGCATCACGGTGTGTGGCATATGTATAATGGAGCATCACGGTGTGTGGCATATGTATAATGGAGCATCACGGTGTGCGGCATATGTATAATGGGCATCACAGTGTCCAGCATATGTATAATGGGCATCATGGTGTGTGACATATGTATAATGGGCATCACAGTGTCCAGCATATGTATAATGGAGCATCACGGTGTGTGGCATATGTATAATGGAGCATCACGTTGTGTGGCATATGTATAATGGAGCATCACACTGTGGGGCATATGTATAATGGGCATCAGGGTGTGTGACATATGTATAATGGAGCATCACGTTGTGTAGCATATGTATAATGGGCATCACGGTGTGTGGCATATGTATAATGGGCATCACGGTGTGTGACATATGTATAATGGAGCATCACGGTGTGTGGCATATGTATAATGAGCATCACGGTGTGGGGCATATGTATAATGGAGCATCACGTTGTGTAGCATATGTATAATGGAGCATCACGGTGTGTGGCATATGTATAATGGAACATCACGGTGTGTGGCATATGTATAATGGAGCATCACGGTGTGTGGCATATGTATAATGGAGCATCACGGTGTGTGGTATATGTATAATGGAGCATCAGGGTGTGTGACATATGTATAATGGGCATCAGGGTGTGTGACATATGTATAATGGAGCATCACGGTGTGGGGCATATGTATAATGGAGCATCACGGTGTGTGGCATATGTATAATGGGCATCAGGGTGTGTGACAAATGTATAATGGAGCAATCACGTTGTGGGGCATATGTATAATGGGCATCACAGTGTCCAGCATATGTATAATGGGCATCAGGGTGTGTAGCATATGTATAATGGAGCATCACGGTGTGTGGCATATGTATAATGGGCATCAGGGTGTGTGACATATATATAATGGAGCAATCGTGTTGTGGGGCATATGTATAATGGACATCATGTGTGTGGCATATGTATAATGGGCATCACGGTGTGCGGCATATGTATAATGGAGCATCGTGTTGTGGGGCATATGTATAATGGACATCATGTGTGTGGCATATGTATAATGGGCATCACGGACTGCACTATTGGGGTCATATGTGTATCTGGAACTATTGGGATATGTTGAATAAGAGTGTCCTTAAGGATGTTGTGATATCTCTATCTTTATGGGGTGAATATGAAGGGCGAGTAGTACGTGGAGGTAGGGGGGAGATAAGTTTTGAAAATTCATGTGACACAGAGTAACAACAGGCATGGGGGAGGGGGTGAACCTTGGTGGTGGCAATTAGTTGATTGCCCTCCGGGTTAGGGAGAAGGAAGCAGAAAGGAAAACCGGTGACTATATTGTTTTTTCTCTGAGATTCAACGGCTTGACTCTGAGATTCAACGGCTGGACTCTGAGATGCAACGGCGATGCAACAGCTTGACTGTGAGCTGCAACGGCGATGAAACACTGGACTCTGAGATGCAACGGCAATGCAACAGCTTGACTGTGAGCTGCAACGGCGATGAAACGCTGGACTCTGATCTGCAACGGCTTGACTCAGTGCCGCAACGGTGATGCAACGGCTTGACTCTGAACCGCAACGGTGATGTAATAGCTTGACTCTGAAACGCAACGGCGATGTACCGGCTTGACTCTGAACCGCAACGGTGATGTTCCGGCTTTACTCTGAACCGCAACGGTGATGCACCGGCTTGACTCTGAACCGCAACGGTGATGCACCGGCTTGACTCTGAAGCGCAACGGTGATGCAACGGCTTGACTCTGAACCGCAACGGTGATGCAATAGCTTGACTCTGAACCGCAACGGTGATGTACCGGCTTGACTCTGAACCGCAACGGTGCTGTACCGGCTTGACTCTGAACCGCAACGGTGATGCAACGGATTGACTCATAGCCGCAACGCTGATGCATCGGCTTGACTCTGAACCGCAACGGTTTGACTCTGAGATGCAACGGCTTGACTCTGAGATGCTAAAAGGACTTGGACTGCTACCTGGATGTTTCTATGCTACATTTTGCCTCTTGTTCCTGTCTTTATCTACTTGTGTGTGCTGTGAAAAAATAAACCGTATTTTGGTTTGATCTGCTCAGTGTCTAAGTGATTGAGGACCCCCGTAACCTCCCATTTGGGGGCAGCGACAGTGGGATCATTCAGACACCAACCATCGATCACAGAAAGCACAGAGAACAGAGGATCAGACCATATGTAAGGAAACGGAAAATGCAGTATATCTGGGAGTACTGGGAAGAAGCTCAGCAGATGATCAGCGGGTGGAGAGTATCCAGCACACAGGATAAATTGTGTTTCGTAGGGGATGCATTCCTGCACTGTAAAGGTGAGGCCACCTCGTGGAATCTGCTGGGGGAGCCAGAGTTTGTAGAATTTACAGAGGAAGTGATTGCTACAGTGACCCAAATGCTACAAAGAGGACAATATTCTGAGGCTGAAGGACAAGTCCATATTAAATTGATGTCCCAGATAGAGCCAGAGGAAAGGTCCAGAATGGGGCTACTGCAATCTGGGCAGACAACCGAGGGGTCCGCCACAGACTTATCTGGTACCATGAGAGAAGGGTCGTTTTTAGGGGGCCCCTAACTGCCCTTGAAGAAATGAGTATGGAGGAGCTGATAGCAGAATGTCAGCTGCGAGGTATACTCTGAGTCCCACCCACTGTGGGACTCAGAGCAGAGAATCTGAGATTTGGATGTACCACCTGAGTCCCACTACTCCAGGTTGTTATCGGTTCCTGTACAACTGGGTACAGGGACTAAAATAGTAGGGGAAGGAATGTGAAGTTATCAGACTGTAATTATTATATTTTATTAGGTGTAGTGATTAATGTACTTTTTAGTCCGTCTGTACCCTTTAACTCTCCGTAGATGTTTCTATTTCCCCTATCTGTGTGTATTTCCAGAACCATAGTATAACACTGTATATCAGATGCAGTTGCCCAAATATGATCAGACAGGAAATACCCAGGAAAGAACAGTGTATAATTTCACCAAAATGTTATGTCCACAGGGGGTGATCCAATTATCTGCTATTGTCCCTGCTATTTACAGGAGGGTTATAACCTTCACAGGGGGTGATCAGCACACAACGCATACAGCTGGTGTTTGTTCCTTGTATTTACACTCCTTTGTGCCTTTCTGGACTCTAGTAGACTCTTTGGAATCGGACCCAGCAGGGGGGGGGGCAGCAGATGGACAGCTGTAGATTACCTGGGGGGATATACCTGACTCTTGAATCCACCAATCCAGACCCAGTGCAAGCCCACTGATGGTATGGGCACCATGAGAATTTAGAAGGTTTTAAAATGACTTGTACACACCCCGGCTCCTCATGTTAGTCGCAATCCTGGCTAAGGGGTCATACCCTCCTCTGGATCTTGTGGAACACTTCGTTTGCCCGGGGTGGGCATCGTACTACGCTATTGTGTGGACTTATACAGGTTTCTGCTATCACTGCTGTGTGGAGAGTGATAGTTTTGTGATTTGGAACTGCGATGCTAAAAGGACTTGGACTGCTACCTGAATGTTTCTATGCTACATTTTGCCTCTTGTTCCTGTCTTTATCTACTTGTGTGTGCTGTGAAAAAATAAACCGTATTTTGGTTTGATCTGCTCGGTGTCTGAGTGATTAGGGACCCCCGTAACCTCACATGTATAATGGAGCATCATGTGTGTGGCATATGTATAATGGGCATCACAGTGTCCAGCATATGTATAATGGGCATCAGGGTGTGTGGCATATCTATAATGGAGCATCACGGTGTGGGGCATATGTATAATGGAGCATCACGGTGTGGGGCATATGTATAATGGAGCATTACGGTGTGTGGTATATGTATAATGGGCATCACGGTGTGTGGTATATGTATAATGGAGCATCACGGTGTGTGGCATATGTATAATGGAGCATCACGGTGTGCGGCATATGTATAATGGAGCATCATGTGTGTGGCATATGTATAATGGGCATCACAGTGTCCAGCATATGTATAATGGAGCATCACGGTGTGTGGCATATGTATAATGGAGCATCACGGTGTGGGGCATATGTATAATGGAGCATCACGTTGTGTAGCATATGTATAATGGAGCATCACGGTGTGTGGCATATGTATAATGGAGCATCACGGTGTGTGGCATATGTATAATGGGCATCAGGGTGTGTGACATATGGATAATGGAGCAATCACGTTGTGGGGCATATGTATAATGGGCATCACAGTGTGCGGCATATGTATAATGGAGCCTCATGTTGTGGGGCATATGTATAATGGGCATCACAGTGTGTGGCATATGTATAATGGAGCATCATGTGTGTGGCATATGTATAATGGGCATCACAGTGTCCAGCATATGTATAATGGGCATCATGGTGTGTGACATATGTATAATGGGCATCACAGTGTCCAGCATATGTATAATGGAGCATCACGGTGTGTGGCATATGTATAATGGAGCATCACGTTGTGTGGCATATGTATAATGGAGCATCACACTGTGGGGCATATGTATAATGGGCATCAGGGTGTGTGACATATGTAAAATGGAGCATCACGTTGTGTAGCATATGTATAATGGGCATCACGGTGTGTGGCATATGTATAATGGGCATCACGGTGTGTGACATATGTATAATGGAGCATCACGGTGTGTGGCATATGTATAATGAGCATCACGTTGTGTGGCATATGTATAATGGAGCATCACGTTGTGTAGCATATGTATAATGGAGCATCACGGTGTGTGGCATATGTATAATGGAGCATCACGGTGTGTGGCATATGTATAATGGAGCATCACGGTGTGTGGCATATGTAAAATGGAGCATCACGGTGTGTGGTATATGTATAATGGAGCATCAGGGTGTGTGACATATGTATAATGGGCATCAGGGTGTGTGACATATGTATAATGGAGCATCACGGTGTGTGGCATATGTATAATGAGCATCACGGTGTGTGGCATATGTATAATGGGCATCAGGGTGTGTGACAAATGTATAATGGAGCAATCACGTTGTGGGGCATAGGTATAATGGGCATCACAGTGTCCAGCATATGTATAATGGGAATCAGGGTGTGGGGCATATGTATAATGGAGCATCACGTTGTGTAGCATATGTATAATGGAGCATCACGGTGTGTGGTATATGTATAATGGAGCATCAGGGTGTGTGACATATGTATAATGGGCATCAGGGTGTGTGACATATGTATAATGGAGCATCACGGTGTGGGGCATATGTATAATGGAGCATCACGGTGTGTGGCATATGTATAATGGGCATCAGGGTGTGTGATAAATGTATAATGGAGCAATCACGTTGTGGGGCATATGTATAATTGGCATCACAGTGTCCAGCATATGTATAATGGGCATCAGGGTGTGGGGCATATGTATAATGGAGCATCACGTTGTGTAGCATATGTATAATGGAGCATCACGGTGTGTGGCATATGTATAATGGGCATCAGGGTGTGTGACATATATATAATGGAGCAATCATGTTGTGGGGCATATGTATAATGGACATCATGTGTGTGGCATATGTATAATGGGCATCACGGTGTGCGGCATATGTATAATGGAGCATCGTGTTGTGGGGCATATGTATAATGGACATCATGTGTGTGGCATATGTATAATGGGCATCACGGACTGCACTATTGGGGTCATATGTGTATCTGGAACTATTGGGATATGTTGAATAAGAGTGTCCTTAAGGATGTTGTGATATCTCTATCTTTATGGGGTGAATATGAAGGGCGAGTAGTACGTGGAGGTAGGGGGGAGATAAGTTTTGAAAATTCATGTGACACAGAGTAACAACAGGCATGGGGGAGGGGGTGAACCTTGGTGGTGGCAATTAGTTGATTGCCCTCCGGGTTAGGGAGAAGGAAGCAGAAAGGAAAACCGGTGACTATATTGTTTTTTCTCTGAGATTCAACGGCTTGACTCTGAGATTCAACGGCTGGACTCTGAGATGCAACGGCGATGCAACAGCTTGACTGTGAGCTGCAACGGCAATGAAACGCTGGACTCTGAGATGCAACGGCAATGCAACAGCTTGACTGTGAGCTGCAACGGCGATGAAACGCTGGACTCTGATCTGCAACGGCTTGACTCAGTGCCGCAACGGTGATGCAACGGCTTGACTCTGAACCGCAACGGTGATGTAATAGCTTGACTCTGAAACGCAACGGTGATGTACCGGCTTGACTCTGAAACGCAACGGTGATGTAATAGCTTGACTCTGAAACGCAACGGCGATGTACCGGCTTGACTCTGAACCGCAACGGTGATGTTCCGGCTTGACTCTGAACCGCAACGGTGATGCACCGGCTTGACTCTGAACCGCAACGGTGATGCACCGGCTTGACTCTGAAGCGCAACGGTGATGCAACGGCTTGACTCTGAACCGCAACGGTGATGCAATAGCTTGACTCTGAAACGCAACGGTGGTGTTCCGGCTTGACTCTGAAACGCAACGGTGATGTTCCGGCTTGACTCTGAAACGCAACGGTGGTGTTCTGGCTTGACTCTGAACCGCAACGGTGATGCACCGGCTTGACTCTGAACCGCAACGGTGATGCACCGGCTTGACTCTGAAGCGCAACGGTGATGCAACAGCTTGACTCTGAAACGCAACAGTGATGCAATAGCTTGACTCTGAACCGCAACGGTGATGTACCGGCTTGACTCTGAACCGCAACTGTGCTGTACCAGCTTGACTCTGAACCGCAACGGTGATGCAACAGCTTGAATCATAGCCGCAACGGTGATGCAATAGCTTGACTCTGAGCCACAACGGTTTGACTCTGAGATGCAACGGCTTGACTCTGAGATGCTAAAAGGACTTCGACTGCTACCTGGATTTTTCTATGCTACATTTTGCCTCTTGTTCCTGTCTTTATCTACTTGTGTGTGTTGTGAAAAAATAAACCGTATTTTGGTTTGATCTGCTCGGTGTCTGAGTGATTAGGGACCCCCGTATACTCACATGTATAATGGAGCATCATGTGTGTGGCATATGTATAATGGGCATCACAGTGTCCAGCATATGTATAATGGGCATCAGGGTGTGTGGCATATCTATAATGGAGCATCACGGTGTGGGGCATATGTATAATGGAGCATCACGGTGTGGGGCATATGTATAATGGAGCATCACGGTGTGTGGCATATGTATAATGGGCATCACGGTGTGTGGTATATGTATAATGGAGCATCAGGGTGTGTGACATATGTATAATGGGCATCAGGGTGTGTGACATATGTATAATGGAGCATCACGGTGTGTGGCATATGTATAATGGAGCATCACAGTGTGTGGCATATGTATAATGGGCATCACGGTGTGTAGTATATGTATAATGGAGCATCACGGTGTGTGGCATATGTATAATGGAGCATCACGGTGTGTGGCATATGTATAATGGAGCATCACGGTGTGTGGCATATGTATAATGGAGCATCACGGTGTGCGGCATATGTATAATGGGCATCACAGTGTCCAGCATATGTATAATGGGCATCATGGTGTGTGACATATGTATAATGGGCATCACAGTGTCCAGCATATGTATAATGGAGCATCACGGTGTGTGGCATATGTATAATGGAGCATCACGTTGTGTGGCATATGTATAATGGAGCATCACACTGTGGGGCATATGTATAATGGGCATCAGGGTGTGTGACATATGTATAATGGAGCATCACGTTGTGTAGCATATGTATAATGGGCATCACGGTGTGTGGCATATGTATAATGGGCATCACGGTGTGTGACATATGTATAATGGAGCATCACGGTGTGTGGCATATGTATAATGAGCATCACGGTGTGTGGCATATGTATAATGGAGCATCACGTTGTGTAGCATATGTATAATGGAGCATCACGGTGTGTGGCATATGTATAATGGAGCATCACGGTGTGTGGCATATGTATAATGGAGCATCACGGTGTGTGGCATATGTATAATGGAGCATCACGGTGTGTGGCATATGTATAATGGAGCATCACGGTGTGTGGTATATGTATAATGGAGCATCAGGGTGTGTGACATATGTATAATGGGCATCAGGGTGTGTGACATATGTATAATGGAGCATCACGGTGTGGGGCATATGTATAATGGAGCATCACGGTGTGTGGCATATGTATAATGGGCATCAGGGTGTGTGATAAATGTATAATGGAGCAATCACGTTGTGGGGCATATGTATAATTGGCATCACAGTGTCCAGCATATGTATAATGGGCATCAGGGTGTGGGGCATATGTATAATGGAGCATCACGTTGTGTAGCATATGTATAATGGAGCATCACGGTGTGTGGCATATGTATAATGGGCATCAGGGTGTGTGACATATATATAATGGAGCAATCATGTTGTGGGGCATATGTATAATGGACATCATGTGTGTGGCATATGTATAATGGGCATCACGGTGTGCGGCATATGTATAATGGAGCATCGTGTTGTGGGGCATATGTATAATGGACATCATGTGTGTGGCATATGTATAATGGGCATCACGGACTGCACTATTGGGGTCATATTTGTATCTGGAACTATTGGGATATGTTGAATAAGAGTGTCCTTAAGGATGTTGTGATATCTCTATCTTTATGGGGTGAATATGAAGGGCGAGTAGTACGTGGAGGTAGGGGGGAGATAAGTTTTGAAAATTCATGTGACACAGAGTAACAACAGGCATGGGGGAGGGGGTGAACCTTGGTGGTGGCAATTAGTTGATTGCCCTCCGGGTTAGGGAGAAGGAAGCAGAAAGGAAAACCGGTGACTATATTGTTTTTTCTCTGAGATTCAACGGCTTGACTCTGAGATTCAACGGCTGGACTCTGAGATGCAACGGCGATGCAACAGCTTGACTGTGAGCTGCAACGGCAATGAAACGCTGGACTCTGAGATGCAACGGCAATGCAACAGCTTGACTGTGAGCTGCAACGGCGATGAAACGCTGGACTCTGATCTGCAACGGCTTGACTCAGTGCCGCAACGGTGATGCAACGGCTTGACTCTGAACCGCAACGGTGATGTAATAGCTTGACTCTGAAACGCAACGGTGATGTACCGGCTTGACTCTGAAACGCAACGGTGATGTAATAGCTTGACTCTGAAACGCAACGGCGATGTACCGGCTTGACTCTGAACCGCAACGGTGATGTTCCGGCTTGACTCTGAACCGCAACGGTGATGCACCGGCTTGACTCTGAACCGCAACGGTGATGCACCGGCTTGACTCTGAAGCGCAACGGTGATTCAACGGCTTGACTCTGAACCGCAACGGTGATGCAATAGCTTGACTCTGAAACGCAACGGTGGTGTTCCGGCTTGACTCTGAAACGCAACGGTGATGTTCCGGCTTGACTCTGAAACGCAACGGTGGTGTTCCGTCTTGACTCTGAACCGCAACGGTGATGCACTGGCTTGACTCTGAAGCGCAACGGTGATGCAACGGCTTGACTCTGAACCGCAACGGTGATGCAATAGCTTGACTCTGAACCGCAACGGTGATGTACCAGCTTGACTCTGAACCGCAACGGTGCTGTACCGGCTTGACTCTGAACCGCAACGGTGATGCAACGGATCTCGCAACGGTGATGCAACGGACTCATAGCCGCAACGGTGATGCATCGGCTTGACTCTGAACCGCAACGGTTTGACTCTGAGATGCAACGGCTTGACTCTGAGATGCTAAAAGGACTTGGACTGCTACCTGGATGTTTCTATGCTACATTTTGCCTCTTGTTCCTGTCTTTATCTACTTGTGTGTGCTGTGAAAAAATAAACCGTATTTTTGTTTGATCTGCTCAGTGTCTGAGTGATTGAGGACCCCCGTAACCTCCCATTTGGGGGCAGCGACAGTGGGATCATTCAGACACCAACCATCGATCACAGAAAGCACAGAGAACAGAGGATCAGACCATATGTAAGGAAACGGAAAATGCAGTATATCTGGGAGTACTGGGAAGAAGCTCAGCAGATGATCAGCGGGTGGAGAGTATCCAGCACACAGGATAAATTGTGTTACCTAGCATATGTATAATGGAGCATCACGGTGTGTGGCATATGTATAATGGGCATCAGGGTGTGTGACATATATATAATGGAGCAATCATGTTGTGGGGCATATGTATAATGGACATCATGTGTGTGGCATATGTATAATGGGCATCACGGTGTGCGGCATATGTATAATGGAGCATCGTGTTGTGGGGCATATGTATAATGGACATCATGTGTGTGGCATATGTATAATGGGCATCACGGACTGCACTATTGGGGTCATATGTGTATCTGGAACTATTGGGATATGTTGAATAAGAGTGTCCTTAAGGATGTTGTGATATCTCTATCTTTATGGGGTGAATATGAAGGGCGAGTAGTACGTGGAGGTAGGGGGGAGATAAGTTTTGAAAATTCATGTGACACAGAGTAACAACAGGCATGGGGGAGGGGGTGAACCTTGGTGGTGGCAATTAGTTGATTGCCCTCCGGGTTAGGGAGAAGGAAGCAGAAAGGAAAACCGGTGACTATATTGTTTTTTCTCTGAGATTCAACGGCTTGACTCTGAGATTCAACGGCTGGACTTTGAGATGCAACGGCGATGCAACAGCTTGACTGTGAGCTGCAACGGCAATGAAACGCTGGACTCTGAGATGCAACGGCAATGCAACAGCTTGACTGTGAGCTGCAACGGCGATGAAACGCTGGACTCTGATCTGCAACGGCTTGACTCAGTGCCGCAACGGTGATGCAACGGCTTGACTCTGAACCGCAACGGTGATGTAATAGCTTGACTCTGAAACGCAACGGTGATGTACCGGCTTGACTCTGAAACGCAACGGTGATGTAATAGCTTGACTCTGAAACGCAACGGCGATGTACCGGCTTGACTCTGAACCACAACGGTGATGTTCCGGCTTGACTCTGAACCGCAACGGTGATGCACCGGCTTGACTCTGAACCGCAACGGTGATGCACCGGCTTGACTCTGAAGCGCAACGGTGATGCAACGGCTTGACTCTGAACCGCAACGGTGATGCAATAGCTTGACTCTAAAACGCAACGGTGGTGTTCCGGCTTGACTCTGAAACGCAACGGTGATGTTCCGGCTTGACTCTGAAACGCAACGGTGGTGTTCCGGTTTGACTCTGAACCGCAACGGTGTTGCACTGGCTTGACTCTGAAGCGCAACGGTGATGCAACGGCTTGACTTTGAACCGCAACGGTGATGCAATAGCTTGACTCTGAACCGCAACGGTGATGTACCAGGTTGACTCTGAACCGCAACGGTGCTGTACCAGCTTGACTCTGAACCGCAACGGTGATGCAACGGATCTCGCAACGGTGATGCAACGGACTCATAGCCGCAACGGTGATGCATCGGCTTGACTCTGAACCGCAACGGTTTGACTCTGAGATGCAACGGCTTGACTCTGAGATGCTAAAAGGACTTGGACTGCTACCTGGATGTTTCTATGCTACATTTTGCCTCTTGTTCCTGTCTTTATCTACTTGTGTGTGCTGTGAAAAAATAAACCGTATTTTGGTTTGATCTGCTCAGTGTCTGAGTGATTGAGGACCCCCGTAACCTCCCATTTGGGGGCAGCGACAGTGGGATCATTCAGACACCAACCATCGATCACAAAAAGCACAGAGAACAGAGGATCAGACCATATGTAAGGAAACGGAAAATGCAGTATATCTGGGAGTACTGGGAAGAAGCTCAGCAGATGATCAGCGGGTGGAGAGTATCCAGCACACAGGATAAATTGTGTTACCTAGGGGATACATTCCTGCACTGTAAAGGTGAGGCCACCTCGTGGAATCAGCTGGGGGAGCCAGAGTTTGTAGAATTTACAGAGGAAGTGATTGCTACAGTGACCCAAATGCTACAAAGAGGACAATATTCTGAGGCTGAAGGACAAGTCCATATTAAATTGATGTCCCAGATAGAGCAAGAGGAAAGGTCCAGAATGGGGCTACTGCAATCTGGGCAGACAACCGAGGGGTCCGCCACAGACTTATCTGGTACCATGAGAAAAGGGTCGTTTTTAGGGGGCCCCTAACTGCCCTTGAAGAAATGAGTATGGAGGAGCTGATAGCAGAATGTCAGCTGCGAGGTATACTCTGAGTCCCACCCACTGTGGGACTCAGAGCAGAGGATCTGAGGTTTGGATGTACCACCTGAGTCCCACTACTCCAGGTTGTTATCGGTTCCTGAACAACTGGGTACAGGGACTAAAATAGTAGCGGAAAGAATGTGAAGTTATCAGACTGTAATTATTATATTTTATTAGGTGTAGTGATTAATGTACTTTTTAGTCCGTCTGTACCCTTTTATTCTCCGTAGATGTTTCTATTTCCCCTATCTGTGTGTATTTCCAGAACCATAGTATAACACTGTATATCAGATGCAGTTGCCCAAATATGATCAGACAGGAAATACCCAGGAAAGAACAGTGTATAATTTCACCAAAATGTTATGTCCACAGGGGGTGATCCAATTATCTGCTATTGTCCCTGCTATTTACAGGAGGGTTATAACCTTCACAGGGGGTGATCAGCACACAACGCAATCAGCTGGTGTTTGTTCCTTGTATTTACACTCCTTTGTGCCTTTCTGGACTCTATTAGGCTATTTTTAACCGGACACAGCAGGGGGGGGGGGCAGCAGATGGACAGCTGTAGATTACCTGGGGGATATACCTGACTCTTGAATCCACCAATCCAGACCCAGTGCAAGCCCACTGATGGTATGGGCACCATGGGAATTTAGAAGGTTTTAAAATGACTTGTACACACCCCGGCTCCTCATGTTATTCGCAATCCTGGCTAAGGGGTCATACCCTCCTCTGGATCTTGTGGAACACGTCGTTTGCCTGGGGTGGGCATCGTAATACGCTATTTTGTGGACTTATACAGGTTTCTGCTATCACTGCTGTGTGGAGAGTGATAGTTTTGTGATTTGGAACTGTGATGCTAAAAGGACTTGGACTGCTACCTGGATGTTTCTATGCTACATTTTGCCTCTTGTTCCTGTCTTTATCTACTTGTGTGTGCTGTGAAAAAATAAACCGTATTTTGGTTTGATCTGCTCGGTGTCTGAGTGATTAGGGACCCCCGTAACCTCACATGTATAATGGAGCATCATGTGTGTGGCATATGTATAATGGGCATCACAGTGTCCAGCATATGTATAATGGGCATCAGGGTGTGTGGCATATCTATAATGGAGCATCACAGTGTGGGGCATATGTATAATGGAGCATCACGGTGTGGGGCATATGTATAATGGAGCATCACGGTGTGTGGCATATGTATAATGGGCATCACGGTGTGTGGTATATGTATAATGGAGCATCACGGTGTGTGGCATATGTATAATGGAGCATCACGGTGTGCGGCATATGTATAATGGAGCATCATGTGTGTGGCATATGTATAATGGGCATCACAGTGTCCGGCATATGTATAATGGAGCATCACGGTGTGTGGCATATGTATAATGGAGCATCACGGTGTGTGGCATATGTATAATGGAGCATCACGTTGTGTAGCATATGTATAATGGAGCATCACGGTGTGCGACATATGTATAATGGGCATCACAGTGTGCGGCATATGTATAATGGAGCATCACAGTGTGCGGCATATGTATAATGGAGCATCACGGTGTGTGGCATATGTATAATGGGCATCAGGGTGTGTGACAAATGTATAATGGAGCAATCACGTTGTGGGGCATATGTATAATGGGCATCACAGTGTCCAGCATATGTATAATGGGCATCAGGGTGTGGGGCATATGTATAATGGAGCATCACGTTGTGTAGCATATGTATAATGGAGCATCACGGTGTGTGGCATATGTATAATGGGCATCAGGGTGTGTGACATATATATAATGGAGCAATCATGTTGTGGGGCATATGTATAATGGACATCATGTGTGTGGCATATGTATAATGGGCATCACGGTGTGCGGCATATGTATAATGGAGCATCATGTTGTGGGGCATATGTATAATGGACATCATGTGTGTGGCATATGTATAATGGGCATCACGGACTGCACTATTGGGGTCATATGTGTATCTGGAACTATTGGGATATGTTGAATAAGAGTGTCCTTAAGGATGTTGTGATATCTCTATCTTTATGGGGTGAATATGAAGGGCGAGTAGTACGTGGAGGTAGGGGGGAGATAAGTTTTGAAAATTCATGTGACACAGAGTAACAACAGGCATGGGGGAGGGGGTGAACCTTGGTGGTGGCAATTAGTTGATTGCCCTCCGGGTTAGGGAGAAGGAAGCAGAAAGGAAAACCGGTGACTATATTGTTTTTTCTCAGAGATTCAACGGCTTGACTCTGAGATTCAACGGCTGGACTCTGAGATGCAACGGCGATGCAACAGCTTGACTGTGAGCTGCAACGGCGATGAAACGCTGGACTCTGAGCTGCAACGGCTTGACTCAGTGCCGCAACGGTGATGCAACGGCTTGACTCTGAACCGCAACGGTGATGTAATAGCCTGACTCTGAAACGCAACGGTGATGTACCGGCTTGACTCTGAAACGCAACGGTGATGTAATAGCTTGACTCTGAAACGCAACGGTGATGTACCGGCTTGACTCTGAACCGCAACGGTGATGTTCCGGCTTGACTCTGAACCGCAACGGTGATGCAACGGATTGACTCATAGCCGCAACGGTGATGCATCGGCTTGACTCTGAACCGCAACGGTTTGACTCTGAGATGCAACGGCTTGACTCTGAGATGCTAAAAGGACTTGGACTGCTACCTGGATGTTTCTATGCTACATTTTGCCTCTTGTTCCTGTCTTTATCTACTTGTGTGTGCTATGAAAAAATAAACCGTATTTTGGTTTGATCTGCTCAGTGTCTGAGTGATTGAGGACCCCCGTAACCTCCCATTTGGGGGCAGCGACAGTGGGATCATTCAGACACCAACCATCGATCACAGAAAGCACAGAGAACAGAGGATTAGACCATATGTAAGGACACGGAAAATGCAGTATATCTGGGAGTACTGGGAAGAAGCTCAGCAGATGATCAGCGGGTGGAGAGTATCCAGCACACAGGATAAATTGTGTTACCTAGGGGATACATTCCTGCACTGTAAAGGTGAGGCCACCTCGTGGAATCAGCTGGGGGAGCCAGAGTTTGTAGAATTTACAGAGGAAGTGATTGCTACAGTGACCCAAATGCTACAAAGAGGACAATATTCTGAGGCTGAAGGACAAGTCCATATTAAATTGATGTCCCAGATAGAGCAAGAGGAAAGGTCCAGAATGGGGCTACTGCAATCTGGGCAGACAACCGAGGGGTCCGCCACAGACTTATCTGGTACCATGAGAGAAGGGTCGTTTTTAGGGGGCCCCTAACTGCCCTTGAAGAAATGAGTATGGAGGAGCTGATAGCAGAATGTCAGCTGCGAGGTATACTCTGAGTCCCACCCACTGTGGGACTCAGAGCAGAGGATCTGAGGTTTGGATGTACCACCTGAGTCCCACTACTCCAGGTTGTTATCGGTTCCTGAACAACTGGGTACAGGGACTAAAATAGTAGCGGAAGGAATGTGAAGTTATCAGACTGTAATTATTATATTTTATTAGGTGTAGTGATTAATGTACTTTTTAGTCCGTCTGTACCCTTTTATTCTCCGTAGATGTTTCTATTTCCCCTATCTGTGTGTATTTCCAGAACCATAGTATAACACTGTATATCAGATGCAGTTGCCCAAATATGATCAGACAGGAAATACCCAGGAAAGAACAGTGTATAATTTCACCAAAATGTTATGTCCACAGGGGGTGATCCAATTATCTGCTATTGTCCCTGCTATTTACAGGAGGGTTATAACCTTCACAGGGGGTGATCAGCACACAACGCAATCAGCTGGTGTTTGTTCCTTGTATTTACACTCCTTTGTGCCTTTCTGGACTCTATTAGGCTATTTTTAACCGGACACAGCGGGGGGGGGGGGGGGGGCAGCAGATGGACAGCTGTAGATTACCTGGGGGGATATACCTGACTCTTGAATCCACCAATCCAGACCCAGTGCAAGCCCACTGATGGTATGGGCACCATGAGAATTTAGAAGGTTTTAAAATGACTTGTACACACCCCGGCTCCTCATGTTATTCGCAATCCTGGCTAAGGGGTCATACCCTCCTCTGGATCTTGTAGAACACGTCGTTTGCCCGGGGTGGGCATCGTAATACGCTATTTTGTGGACTTATACAGGTTTCTGCTATCACTGCTGTGTGGAGAGTGATAGTTTTGTGATTTGGAACTGTGATGCTAAAAGGACTTGGACTGCTACCTGGATGTTTCTATGCTACATTTTGCCTCTTGTTCCTGTCTTTATCTACTTGTGTGTGCTGTGAAAAAATAAACCGTATTTTGGTTTGATCTGATCGGTGTCTGAGGGATTAGGGACCCCCGTAACCTCACATGTATAATGGAGCATCATGTGTGTGGCATATGTATAATGGGCATAACAGTGTCCAGCATATGTATAATGGGGATCAGGGTGTGTGGCATATGTATAATGGAGCATCACGGTGTGGGGCATATGTATAATGGAGCATCACGGTGTGTGGCATATGTATAATGGAGCATCACGGTGTGTGGCATATGTATAATGGAGCATCACGGTGTGTGGCATATGTATAATGGGCATCAGGGTGTGTGACATATGTATAATGGAGCAATTCCGTTGTGGGGCATATGTATAATGGGCATCACAGTGTGTGGCATATGTATAATGGAGCATCATGTGTGTGGCATATGTATAATGGGCATCACAGTGTCCAGCATATGTATAATGGGCATCAGGGTGTGTGGCATATGTATAATGGAGCATCACGGTGTGTAGCATATGTATAATGGAGCATCATGGTGTGGGGCATATGTATAATGGAGCATCACGGTGTGTGGCATATGTATAATGGGCATCAGGGTGTGCGACATATGTATAATGGGCATCAGGGTGTGGGGCATATGTATAATGGAGCATCACGTTGTGTAGCATATGTATAATGGAGCATCACGGTGTGTGGCATATGTATAATGGGCATCAGGGTGTGCGACATATGTATAATGGGCATCAGGGTGTGGGGCATATGTATAATGGAGCATCACGTTGTGTAGCATATGTATAATGGAGCATCACGGTGTGTGGCATATGTATAATGGGCATCAGGGTGTGTGACATATGTATAATGGAGCATCACGGTGTGGCATATGTATAATGGAGCATCAGGGTGTGTGGCATATGTATAATGGAGCATCACGGTGTGTGACAAATGTATAATGGAGCAATCACGTTGTGGGGCATATGTATAATGGTCATCACAGAGTGCGGCATATGTATAATGGAGCATCATGTTGTGGGGCATATGTATAATGGGCATCACAGTGTCCAGCATATGTATTATGGGCATCAGGGTGTGTGACATATGTATAATGGGCATCACAGTGTGCGGCATATGTATAATGGAGCATCAGGGTGTGTGACATATGTATAAAGGAGCAATCACGTTGTGGGGCATATATATAATGGGCATCATGGTGTGCGGCATATGTATAATGGAGCATCATGTTGTGGGGCATATGTATAATGGACATCATGTGTGTGGCATATGTATAATGGGCATCACGGACTGCACTATTGGGGTCATATGTGTATCTGGAACTATTGGGATATGTTGAATAAGAGTGTCCTTAAGGATGTTGTGATATCTCTATCTTTATGGGGTGAATATGAAGGGCGGGTAGTACGTGGAGGTAGGGGGGAGATAAGTTTTGAAAATTCATGTGACACAGAGTAACAACAGGCATGGGGGAGGGGGTGAACCTCGGTGGTGGCCATTAGTTGATTGCCCTCCGGGTTAGGGAGAAGGAAGCAGAAAGGAAAACGGTGACTATATTGTTTTTTCTCTGAGATTCAACGGCTTGACTCTGAGATTCAACGGCTGGACTCTGAGATGCAACGGCGATGCAACAGATTGACTGTGAGCTGCAACGGCGATGAAACGCTGGACTCTGAGCTGCAATGGCTTGACTCAGAGCCGCAACGGTGATGCAACGGCTTGACTCTGAACCGCAACGGTGATGTAATAGCTTGACTCTGAACCGCAACGGTGATGTACCGGCTTGACTCATAACCGCAACGGTGATGCAACGGCTTGACTCTGAACCGCAACGGTGATGTTCCGGCTTGACTCTGAAACGCAACGGTGATGTTCTGGCTTGACTCTGAACCGCAACGGTGATGCACCGGCTTGACTCTGAACCGCAACGGTGATGCACCGGCTTGACTCTGAAGCGCAACGGTGATGCAACAGCTTGACTCTGAAACGCAACAGTGATGCAATAGCTTGACTCTGAAACGCAACGGTGATGTACCGGCTTGACTCTGAACCGCAACTGTGCTGTACTAGCTTGACTCTGAACCGCAACGGTGATGCAACGGCTTGAATCATAGCCGCAACGGTGATGCATCGGCTTGACTCTAAACCGCAACGGTGATGCAATAGCTTGACTCTGAGCCACAACGGTTTGACTCTGAGATGCAACGGCTTGACTCTGAGATGCTAAAAGGACTTGGACTGCTACCTGGATTTTTCTATGCTACATTTTGCCTCTTGTTCCTGTCTTTATCTACTTGTGTGTGTTGTGAAAAAATAAACCGTATTTTGGTTTGATCTGCTCGGTGTCTGAGTGATTAGGGACCCCCGTAACCTCACATGTATAATGGAGCATCATGTGTGTGGCATATGTATAATGGGCATCACAGTGTCCAGCATATGTATAATGGGCATCAGGGTGTGTGGCATATCTATAATGGAGCATCACGGTGTGGGGCATATGTATAATGGGCATCACGGTGTGTGGTATATGTATAATGGAGCATCAGGGTGTGTGACATATGTATAATGGGCATCAGGGTGTGTGACATATGTATAATGGAGCATCACGGTGTGTGGCATATGTATAATGGAGCATCACGGTGTGTGGCATATGTATAATGGGCATCACGGTGTGTAGTATATGTATAATGGAGCATCACGGTGTGTGGCATATGTATAATGGAGCATCACGGTGTGTGGCATATGTATAATGGAGCATCACGGTGTGTGGCATATGTATAATGGAGCATCACGGTGTGCGGCATATGTATAATGGGCATCACAGTGTCCAGCATATGTATAATGGGCATCCTGGTGTGTGACATATGTATAATGGGCATCACAGTGTCCAGCATATGTATAATGGAGCATCACGGTGTGTGGCATATGTATAATGGAGCATCACGTTGTGTGGCATATGTATAATGGAGCATCACACTGTGGGGCATATGTATAATGGGCATCAGGGTGTGTGACATATGTATAATGGAGCATCACGTTGTGTAGCATATGTATAATGGGCATCACGGTGTGTGGCATATGTATAATGGGCATCACGGTGTGTGACATATGTATAATGGAGCATCACGGTGTGTGGCATATGTATAATGAGCATCACGGTGTGTGGCATATGTATAATGGAGCATCACGTTGTGTAGCATATGTATAATGGAGCATCACGGTGTGTGGCATATGTATAATGGAGCATCACGGTGTGTGGCATATGTATAATGGAGCATCACGGTGTGTGGCATATGTATAATGGAGCATCATGGTGTGTGGTATATGTATAATGGAGCATCAGGGTGTGTGACATATGTATAATGGGCATCAGAGTGTGTGACATATGTATAATGGAGCATCACGGTGTGGGGCATATGTATAATGGAGCATCACGGTGTGTGGCATATGTATAATGGGCATCAGGGTGTGTGACAAATGTATAATGGAGCAATCACGTTGTGGGGCATATGTATAATGGGCATCACAGTGTCCAGCATATGTATAATGGGCATCAGGGTGTGGGGCATATGTATAATGGAGCATCACGTTGTGTAGCATATGTATAATGGAGCATCACGGTGTGTGGCATATGTATAATGGGCATCAGGGTGTGTGACATATATATAATGGAGCAATCATGTTGTGGGGCATATGTATAATGGACATCATGTGTGTGGCATATGTATAATGGGCATCACGGTGTGCGGCATATGTATAATGGAGCATCATGTTGTGGGGCATATGTATAATGGACATCATGTGTGTGGCATATGTATAATGGGCATCACGGACTGCACTATTGGGGTCATATGTGTATCTGGAACTATTGGGATATGTTGAATAAGAGTGTCCTTAAGGATGTTGTGATATCTCTATCTTTATGGGGTGAATATGAAGGGCGAGTAGTACGTGGAGGTAGGGGGGAGATAAGTTTTGAAAATTCATGTGACACAGAGTAACAACAGGCATGGGGGAGGGGGTGAACCTTGGTGGTGGCAATTAGTTGATTGCCCTCCGGGTTAGGGAGAAGGAAGCAGAAAGGAAAACCGGTGACTATATTGTTTTTTCTCAGAGATTCAACGGCTTGACTCTGAGATTCAACGGCTGGACTCTGAGATGCAACGGCGATGCAACAGCTTGACTGTGAGCTGCAACGGCGATGAAACGCTGGACTCTGAGCTGCAACGGCTTGACTCAGTGCCGCAACGGTGATGCAACGGCTTGACTCTGAACCGCAACGGTGATGTAATAGCCTGACTCTAAAACGCAACGGTGATGTACCGGCTTGACTCTGAAACGCAACGGTGATGTAATAGCTTGACTCTGAAACGCAACGGTGATGTACCGGCTTGACTCTGAACCGCAACGGTGATGTTCCGGCTTGACTCTGAACCGCAACGGTGATGCAACGGATTGACTCATAGCCGCAACGGTGATGCATCGGCTTGACTCTGAACCGCAACGGTTTGACTCTGAGATGCAACGGCTTGACTCTGAGATGCTAAAAGGACTTGGACTGCTACCTGGATGTTTCTATGCTACATTTTGCCTCTTGTTCCTGTCTTTATCTACTTGTGTGTGCTATGAAAAAATAAACCGTATTTTGGTTTGATCTGCTCAGTGTCTGAGTGATTGAGGACCCCCGTAACCTCCCATTTGGGGGCAGCGACAGTGGGATCATTCAGACACCAACCATCGATCACAGAAAGCACAGAGAACAGAGGATTAGACCATATGTAAGGACACGGAAAATGCAGTATATCTGGGAGTACTGGGAAGAAGCTCAGCAGATGATCAGCGGGTGGAGAGTATCCAGCACACAGGATAAATTGTGTTACCTAGGGGATACATTCCTGCACTGTAAAGGTGAGGCCACCTCGTGGAATCAGCTGGGGGAGCCAGAGTTTGTAGAATTTACAGAGGAAGTGATTGCTACAGTGACCCAAATGCTACAAAGAGGACAATATTCTGAGGCTGAAGGACAAGTCCATATTAAATTGATGTCCCAGATAGAGCAAGAGGAAAGGTCCAGAATGGGGCTACTGCAATCTGGGCAGACAACCGAGGGGTCCGCCACAGACTTATCTGGTACCATGAGAGAAGGGTCGTTTTTAGGGGGCCCCTAACTGCCCTTGAAGAAATGAGTATGGAGGAGCTGATAGCAGAATGTCAGCTGCGAGGTATACTCTGAGTCCCACCCACTGTGGGACTCAGAGCAGAGGATCTGAGGTTTGGATGTACCACCTGAGTCCCACTACTCCAGGTTGTTATCGGTTCCTGAACAACTGGGTACAGGGACTAAAATAGTAGCGGAAGGAATGTGAAGTTATCAGACTGTAATTATTATATTTTATTAGGTGTAGTGATTAATGTACTTTTTAGTCCGTCTGTACCCTTTTATTCTCCGTAGATGTTTCTATTTCCCCTATCTGTGTGTATTTCCAGAACCATAGTATAACACTGTATATCAGATGCAGTTGCCCAAATATGATCAGACAGGAAATACCCAGGAAAGAACAGTGTATAATTTCACCAAAATGTTATGTCCACAGGGGGTGATCCAATTATCTGCTATTGTCCCTGCTATTTACAGGAGGGTTATAACCTTCACAGGGGGTGATCAGCACACAACGCAATCAGCTGGTGTTTGTTCCTTGTATTTACACTCCTTTGTGCCTTTCTGGACTCTATTAGGCTATTTTTAACCGGACACAGCGGGGGGGGGGGGGCAGCAGATGGACAGCTGTAGATTACCTGGGGGGATATACCTGACTCTTGAATCCACCAATCCAGACCCAGTGCAAGCCCACTGATGGTATGGGCACCATGAGAATTTAGAAGGTTTTAAAATGACTTGTACACACCCCGGCTCCTCATGTTATTCGCAATCCTGGCTAAGGGGTCATACCCTCCTCTGGATCTTGTAGAACACGTCGTTTGCCCGGGGTGGGCATCGTAATACGCTATTTTGTGGACTTATACAGGTTTCTGCTATCACTGCTGTGTGGAGAGTGATAGTTTTGTGATTTGGAACTGTGATGCTAAAAGGACTTGGACTGCTACCTGGATGTTTCTATGCTACATTTTGCCTCTTGTTCCTGTCTTTATCTACTTGTGTGTGCTGTGAAAAAATAAACCGTATTTTGGTTTGATCTGATCGGTGTCTGAGGGATTAGGGACCCCCGTAACCTCACATGTATAATGGAGCATCATGTGTGTGGCATATGTATAATGGGCATAACAGTGTCCAGCATATGTATAATGGGGATCAGGGTGTGTGGCATATGTATAATGGAGCATCACGGTGTGGGGCATATGTATAATGGAGCATCACGGTGTGTGGCATATGTATAATGGAGCATCACGGTGTGTGGCATATGTATAATGGAGCATCACGGTGTGTGGCATATGTATAATGGGCATCAGGGTGTGTGACATATGTATAATGGAGCAATTCCGTTGTGGGGCATATGTATAATGGGCATCACAGTGTGTGGCATATGTATAATGGAGCATCATGTGTGTGGCATATGTATAATGGGCATCACAGTGTCCAGCATATGTATAATGGGCATCAGGGTGTGTGGCATATGTATAATGGAGCATCACGGTGTGTAGCATATGTATAATGGAGCATCATGGTGTGGGGCATATGTATAATGGAGCATCACGGTGTGTGGCATATGTATAATGGGCATCAGGGTGTGCGACATATGTATAATGGGCATCAGGGTGTGGGGCATATGTATAATGGAGCATCACGTTGTGTAGCATATGTATAATGGAGCATCACGGTGTGTGGCATATGTATAATGGGCATCAGGGTGTGCGACATATGTATAATGGGCATCAGGGTGTGGGGCATATGTATAATGGAGCATCACGTTGTGTAGCATATGTATAATGGAGCATCACGGTGTGTGGCATATGTATAATGGGCATCAGGGTGTGTGACATATGTATAATGGAGCATCACGGTGTGTGACATATGTATAATGGAGCATCACGGTGTGTGGCATATGTATAATGGGCATCAGGGTGTGTGACATATGTATAATGGGCATCACGGTGTGGCATATGTATAATGGAGCATCAGGGTGTGTGGCATATGTATAATGGAGCATCACGGTGTGTGACAAATGTATAATGGAGCAATCACGTTGTGGGGCATATGTATAATGGTCATCACAGAGTGCGGCATATGTATAATGGAGCATCATGTTGTGGGGCATATGTATAATGGGCATCACAGTGTCCAGCATATGTATTATGGGCATCAGGGTGTGTGACATATGTATAATGGGCATCACAGTGTGCGGCATATGTATAATGGAGCATCAGGGTGTGTGACATATGTATAAAGGAGCAATCACGTTGTGGGGCATATATATAATGGGCATCATGGTGTGCGGCATATGTATAATGGAGCATCATGTTGTGGGGCATATGTATAATGGACATCATGTGTGTGGCATATGTATAATGGGCATCACGGACTGCACTATTGGGGTCATATGTGTATCTGGAACTATTGGGATATGTTGAATAAGAGTGTCCTTAAGGATGTTGTGATATCTCTATCTTTATGGGGTGAATATGAAGGGCGGGTAGTACGTGGAGGTAGGGGGGAGATAAGTTTTGAAAATTCATGTGACACAGAGTAACAACAGGCATGGGGGAGGGGGTGAACCTCGGTGGTGGCCATTAGTTGATTGCCCTCCGGGTTAGGGAGAAGGAAGCAGAAAGGAAAACGGTGACTATATTGTTTTTTCTCTGAGATTCAACGGCTTGACTCTGAGATTCAACGGCTGGACTCTGAGATGCAACGGCGATGCAACAGATTGACTGTGAGCTGCAACGGCGATGAAACGCTGGACTCTGAGCTGCAATGGCTTGACTCAGAGCCGCAACGGTGATGCAACGGCTTGACTCTGAACCGCAACGGTGATGTAATAGCTTGACTCTGAACCGCAACGGTGATGTACCGGCTTGACTCATAACCGCAACGGTGATGCAACGGCTTGACTCTGAACCGCAACGGTGATGTTCCGGCTTGACTCTGAAACGCAACGGTGATGTTCTGGCTTGACTCTGAACCGCAACGGTGATGCACCGGCTTGACTCTGAACCGCAACGGTGATGCACCGGCTTGACTCTGAAGCGCAACGGTGATGCAACAGCTTGACTCTGAAACGCAACAGTGATGCAATAGCTTGACTCTGAAACGCAACGGTGATGTACCGGCTTGACTCTGAACCGCAACTGTGCTGTACTAGCTTGACTCTGAACCGCAACGGTGATGCAACGGCTTGAATCATAGCCGCAACGGTGATGCATCGGCTTGACTCTAAACCGCAACGGTGATGCAATAGCTTGACTCTGAGCCACAACGGTTTGACTCTGAGATGCAACGGCTTGACTCTGAGATGCTAAAAGGACTTGGACTGCTACCTGGATTTTTCTATGCTACATTTTGCCTCTTGTTCCTGTCTTTATCTACTTGTGTGTGTTGTGAAAAAATAAACCGTATTTTGGTTTGATCTGCTCGGTGTCTGAGTGATTAGGGACCCCCGTAACCTCACATGTATAATGGAGCATCATGTGTGTGGCATATGTATAATGGGCATCACAGTGTCCAGCATATGTATAATGGGCATCAGGGTGTGTGGCATATCTATAATGGAGCATCACGGTGTGGGGCATATGTATAATGGAGCATCACGGTGTGGGGCATATGTATAATGGAGCATCACGGTGTGTGGCATATGTATAATGGGCATCACGGTGTGTGGTATATGTATAATGGAGCATCAGGGTGTGTGACATATGTATAATGGGCATCAGGGTGTGTGACATATGTATAATGGAGCATCACGGTGTGTGGCATATGTATAATGGAGCATCACGGTGTGTGGCATATGTATAATGGGCATCACGGTGTGTAGTATATGTATAATGGAGCATCACGGTGTGTGGCATATGTATAATGGAGCATCACGGTGTGTGGCATATGTATAATGGAGCATCACGGTGTGTGGCATATGTATAATGGAGCATCACGGTGTGCGGCATATGTATAATGGGCATCACAGTGTCCAGCATATGTATAATGGGCATCCTGGTGTGTGACATATGTATAATGGGCATCACAGTGTCCAGCATATGTATAATGGAGCATCACGGTGTGTGGCATATGTATAATGGAGCATCACGTTGTGTGGCATATGTATAATGGAGCATCACACTGTGGGGCATATGTATAATGGGCATCAGGGTGTGTGACATATGTATAATGGAGCATCACGTTGTGTAGCATATGTATAATGGGCATCACGGTGTGTGGCATATGTATAATGGGCATCACGGTGTGTGACATATGTATAATGGAGCATCACGGTGTGTGGCATATGTATAATGAGCATCACGGTGTGTGGCATATGTATAATGGAGCATCACGTTGTGTAGCATATGTATAATGGAGCATCACGGTGTGTGGCATATGTATAATGGAGCATCACGGTGTGTGGCATATGTATAATGGAGCATCACGGTGTGTGGCATATGTATAATGGAGCATCACGGTGTGTGGTATATGTATAATGGAGCATCAGGGTGTGTGACATATGTATAATGGGCATCAGAGTGTGTGACATATGTATAATGGAGCATCACGGTGTGGGGCATATGTATAATGGAGCATCACGGTGTGTGGCATATGTATAATGGGCATCAGGGTGTGTGACAAATGTATAATGGAGCAATCACGTTGTGGGGCATATGTATAATGGGCATCACAGTGTCCAGCATATGTATAATGGGCATCAGGGTGTGGGGCATATGTATAATGGAGCATCACGTTGTGTAGCATATGTATAATGGAGCATCACGGTGTGTGGCATATGTATAATGGGCATCAGGGTGTGTGACATATATATAATGGAGCAATCATGTTGTGGGGCATATGTATAATGGACATCATGTGTGTGGCATATGTATAATGGGCATCACGGTGTGCGGCATATGTATAATGGAGCATCGTGTTGTGGGGCATATGTATAATGGACATCATGTGTGTGGCATATGTATAATGGGCATCACGGACTGCACTATTGGGGTCATATGTGTATCTGGAACTATTGGGATATGTTGAATAAGAGTGTCCTTAAGGATGTTGTGATATCTCTATCTTTATGGGGTGAATATGAAGGGCGAGTAGTACGTGGAGGTAGGTGGGAGATAAGTTTTGAAAATTCATGTGACACAGAGTAACAACAGGCATGGGGGAGGGGGTGAACCTTGGTGGTGGCAATTAGTTGATTGCCCTCCGGGTTAGGGAGAAGGAAGCAGAAAGGAAAACCGGTGACTATATTGTTTTTTCTCTGAGATTCAACGGCTGGACTCTGAGATGCAACGGCGATGCAACAGCTTGACTGTGAGCTGCAACGGCGATGAAACGCTGGACTCTGAGATGCAACGGCAATGCAACAGCTTGACTGTGAGCTGCAACGGCGATGAAACGCTGGACTCTGATCTGCAACGGCTTGACTCAGTGCCGCAACGGTGATGCAACGGCTTGACTCTGAACCGCAACGGTGATGTAATAGCTTGACTCTGAAACGCAACGGTGATGTACCGGCTTGACTCTGAAACGCAACGGTGATGTAATAGCTTGACTCTGAAACGCAACGGCGATGTACCGGCTTGACTCTGAACCGCAACGGTGATGTTCCGGCTTGACTCTGAAACGCAACGGTGATGGTCCGGCTTGACTCTGAACCGCAACGGTGATGCACCGGCTTGACTCTGAACCGCAACGGTGATGCACCGGCTTGACTCTGAAGCGCAACGGTGATGCAACGGCTTGACTCTGAACCGCAACGGTGATGAAATAGCTTGACTCTGATCCGCAACGGTGATGTACCGGCTTGACTCTGAACCGCAACGGTGATGTTCCGGCTTGACTCTGAACCGCAACGGTGATGCACCGGCTTGACTCTGAAGCGCAACGGTGATGCAACGGCTTGACTCTGAACCGCAACGGTGATGCAATAGCTTGACTCTGAACCGCAACGGTCCTGTACCGGCTTGACTCTGAACCGCAACGGTGATGCAACGGATTGACTCATAGCCGCAACGGTGATGCATCGGCTTGACTCTGAACCGCAACGGTTTGACTCTGAACCGCAACGGTTTGACTCTGAGATGCAACGGCTTGACTCTGAGATGCTAAAAGGACTTGGACTGCTACCTGGATGTTTCTATGCTACATTTTGCCTCTTGTTCCTGTCTTTATCTACTTGTGTGTGCTGTGAAAAAATAAACCGTATTTTGGTTTGATCTGTTCAGTGTCTGAGTGATTGAGGACCCCCGTAACCTCCCATTTGGGGGCAGCGACAGTGGGATCATTCAGACACCAACCATCGATCACAGAAAGCACAGAGAACAGAGGATCAGACCATATGTAAGGAAACGGAAAATGCAGTATATCTGGGAGTACTGGGAAGAAGCTCAGCAGATGATCAGCGGGTGGAGAGTATCCAGCACACAGGATAAATTGTGTTACCTAGGGGATACATTCCTGCACTGTAAAGGTGAGGCCACCTCGTGGAATCAGCTGGGGGAGCCAGAGTTTGTAGAATTTACAGAGGAAGTGATTGCTACAGTGACCCAAATGCTACAAAGAGGACAATATTCTGAGGCTGAAGGACAAGTCCATATTAAATTGATGTCCCAGATAGAGCAAGAGGAAAGGTCCAGAATGGGGCTACTGCAATCTGGGCAGACAACCGAGGGGTCCGCCACAGACTTATCTGGTACCATGAGAGAAGGGTCGTTTTTAGGGGGCCCCTAACTGCCCTTGAAGAAATGAGTATGGAGGAGCTGATAGCAGAATGTCAGCTGCGAGGTATACTCTGAGTCCCACCCACTGTGGGAGCAGAGGATCTGAGGTTTGGATGTACCACCTGAGTCCCACTACTCCAGGTTGTTATCGGTTCCTGAACAACTGGGTACAGGGACTAAAATAGTAGCGGAAGGAATGTGAAGTTATGTGGCATATGTATAATGGAGCATCACGGTGTGCGGCATATGTATAATGGGCATCACAGTGTCCAGCATATGTATAATGGGCATCCTGGTGTGTGACATATGTATAATGGGCATCACAGTGTCCAGCATATGTATAATGGAGCATCACGGTGTGTGGCATATATGTATAATGGAGCATCACGTTGTGTGGCATATGTATAATGGAGCATCACACTGTGGGGCATATGTA
Organism: Crinia signifera; assembly: GCF_055691185.1. Taxonomy (NCBI): domain Eukaryota; kingdom Metazoa; phylum Chordata; class Amphibia; order Anura; family Myobatrachidae; genus Crinia; species Crinia signifera. The sequence continues at coordinate 20,330,163 of NC_139222.1, read as the reverse complement.
TAATGGGCATCAGGGTGTGTGACATATGTATAATGGAGCATCACGTTGTGTAGCATATGTATAATGGGCATCACGGTGTGTGGCATATGTATAATGGGCATCACGGTGTGTGACATATGTATAATGGAGCATCACGGTGTGTGGCATATGTATAATGAGCATCACGGTGTGTGGCATATGTATAATGGAGCATCACGTTGTGTAGCATATGTATAATGGAGCATCACGGTGTGTGGCATATGTATAATGGAGCATCACGGTGTGTGGCATATGTATAATGGAGCATCACGGTGTGTGGCATATGTATAATGGAGCATCACGGTGTGTGGTATATGTATAATGGAGCATCAGGGTGTGTGACATATGTATAATGGGCATCAGAGTGTGTGACATATGTATAATGGAGCATCACGGTGTGGGGCATATGTATAATGGAGCATCACGGTGTGTGGCATATGTATAATGGGCATCAGGGTGTGTGACAAATGTATAATGGAGCAATCACGTTGTGGGGCATATGTATAATGGGCATCACAGTGTCCAGCATATGTATAATGGGCATCAGGGTGTGGGGCATATGTATAATGGAGCATCACGTTGTGTAGCATATTTATACCACCGCAACGGTGATGAAATAGCTTGACTCTGATCCGCAACGGTGATGTACCGGCTTGACTCTGAACCGCAACGGTGATGTTCCGGCTTGACTCTGAACCGCAACGGTGATGCACCGGCTTGACTCTGAAGCGCAACGGTGATGCAACGGCTTGACTCTGAACCGCAACGGTGATGCAATAGCTTGACTCTGAACCGCAACGGTGCTGTACCGGCTTGACTCTGAACCGCAACGGTGATGCAACGGATTGACTCATAGCCGCAACGGTGATGCATCGGCTTGACTCTGAACCGCAACGGTTTGACTCTGAACCGCAACGGTTTGACTCTGAGATGCAACGGCTTGACTCTGAGATGCTAAAAGGACTTGGACTGCTACCTGGATGTTTCTATGCTACATTTTGCCTCTTGTTCCTGTCTTTATCTACTTGTGTGTGCTGTGAAAAAATAAACCGTATTTTGGTTTGATCTGCTCAGTGTCTGAGTGATTGAGGACCCCCGTAACCTCCCATTTGGGGGCAGCGACAGTGGGATCATTCAGACACCAACCATCGATCACAGAAAGCACAGAGAACAGAGGATCAGACCATATGTAAGGAAACGGAAAATGCAGTATATCTGGGAGTACTGGGAAGAAGCTCAGCAGATGATCAGCGGGTGGAGAGTATCCAGCACACAGGATAAATTGTGTTACCTAGGGGATACATTCCTGCACTGTAAAGGTGAGGCCACCTCGTGGAATCAGCTGGGGGAGCCAGAGTTTGTAGAATTTACAGAGGAAGTGATTGCTACAGTGACCCAAATGCTACAAAGAGGACAATATTCTGAGGCTGAAGGACAAGTCCATATTAAATTGATGTCCCAGATAGAGCAAGAGGAAAGGTCCAGAATGGGGCTACTGCAATCTGGGCAGACAACCGAGGGGTCCGCCACAGACTTATCTGGTACCATGAGAGAAGGGTCGTTTTTAGGGGGCCCCTAACTGCCCTTGAAGAAATGAGTATGGAGGAGCTGATAGCAGAATGTCAGCTGCGAGGTATACTCTGAGTCCCACCCACTGTGGGACTCAGAGCAGAGGATCTGAGGTTTGGATGTACCACCTGAGTCCCACTACTCCAGGTTGTTATCGGTTCCTGAACAACTGGGTACAGGGACTAAAATAGTAGCGGAAGGAATGTGAAGTTATCAGACTGTAATTATTATATTTTATTAGGTGTAGTGATTAATGTACTTTTTAGTCCGTCTGTACCCTTTTATTCTCCGTAGATGTTTCTATTTCCCCTATCTGTGTGTATTTCCAGAACCATAGTATAACACTGTATATCAGATGCAGTTGCCCAAATATGATCAGACAGGAAATACCCAGGAAAGAACAGTGTATAATTTCACCAAAATGTTATGTCCACAGGGGGTGATCCAATTATCTGCTATTGTCCCTGCTATTTACAGGAGGGTTATAACCTTCACAGGGGGTGATCAGCACACAACGCAATCAGCTGGTGTTTGTTCCTTGTATTTACACTCCTTTGTGCCTTTCTGGACTCTATTAGGCTATTTTTAACCGGACACAGCGGGGGGGGGGGGGGGGGCAGCAGATGGACAGCTGTAGATTACCTGGGGGGATATACCTGACTCTTGAATCCACCAATCCAGACCCAGTGCAAGCCCACTGATGGTATGGGCACCATGGGAATTTAGAAGGTTTTAAAATGACTTGTACACACCCCGGCTCCTCATGTTATTCGCAATCCTGGCTAAGGGGTCATACCCTCCTCTGGATCTTGTGGAACACGTCGTTTGCCCGGGGTGGGCATCGTAATACGCTATTTTGTGGACTTATACAGGTTTCTGCTATCACTGCTGTGTGGAGAGTGATAGTTTTGTGATTTGGAACTGTGATGCTAAAAGGACTTGGACTGCTACCTGGATGTTTCTATGCTACATTTTGCCTCTTGTTCCTGTCTTTATCTACTTGTGTGTGCTGTGAAAAAATAAACCATATTTTGGTTTGATCTGATCGGTGTCTGAGTGATTAGGGACCCCCGTAACCTCACATGTATAATGGAGCATCATGTGTGTGGCATATGTATAATGGGCATCACAGTGTCCAGCATATGTATAATGGGCATCAGGGTGTGTGGCATATCTATAATGGACATCAGGGTGTGGGGCATATGTATAATGGGCATAACAGTGTCCAGCATATGTATAATGGGCATCAGGGTGTGTGGCATATGTATAATGGAGCATCACGGTGTGGGGCATATGTATAATGGAGCATCACGGTGTGTGGCATATGTATAATGGGCATCAGGGTGTGTGACATATGTATAATGGAGCATCACGGTGTGGGGCATATGTATAATGGAGCATCACGTTGTGTAGCATATGTATAATGGAGCATCACGGTGTGTGGCATATGTATAATGGAGCATCACGGTGTGTGGCATATGTATAATGGGCATCAGGGTGTGTGACATATGTATAATGGAGCAATCACGTTGTGGGGCATATGTATAATGGGCATCACAGTGTGCGGCATATGTATAATGGAGCCTCATGTTGTGGGGCATATGTATAATGGGCATCACAGTGTGTGGCATATGTATAATGGAGCATCATGTGTGTGGCATATGTATAATGGGCATCACAGTGTCCAGCATATGTATAATGGGCATCAGGGTGTGTGGCATATCTATAATGGAGCATCAGGGTGTGGGGCATATATACAATGGAGCATCACGGTGTATGGCATATGTATAATGGGCATCAGGGTGTGCGACATATGTATAATGGGCATCAGGGTGTGGGGCATATGTATAATGGAGCATCACGTTGTGTAGCATATGTATAATGGAGCATCACGGTGTGTGGCATATGTATAATGGGCATCAGGGTGTGCGACATATGTATAATGGGCATCAGGGTGTGGGGCATATGTATAATGGAGCATCACGTTGTGTAGCATATGTATAATGGAGCATCACGGTGTGTGGCATATGTATAATGGGCATCAGGGTGTGTGACATATGTATAATGGAGCATCACGGTGTGGCATATGTATAATGGAGCATCAGGGTGTGTGGCATATGTATAATGGAGCATCACGGTGTGTGACAAATGTATAATGGAGCAATCACGTTGTGGGGCATATGTATAATGGTCATCACAGAGTGCGGCATATGTATAATGGAGCATCATGTTGTGGGGCATATGTATAAAGGGCATCACAGTGTCCAGCATATGTATTATGGGCATCAGGGTGTGTGACATATGTATAATGGAGCATCAGGGTGTGGGGCAAATGTATAATGGGCATCACAGTGTGCGGCATATGTATAATGGAGCATCAGGGTGTGTGACATATGTATAAAGGAGCAATCACGTTGTGGGGCATATATATAATGGGCATCATGGTGTGCGGCATATGTATAATGGAGCATCATGTTGTGGGGCATATGTATAATGGACATCATGTGTGTGGCATATGTATAATGGGCATCACGGACTGCACTATTGGGGTCATATGTGTATCTGGAACTATTGGGATATGTTGAATAAGAGTGTCCTTAAGGATGTTGTGATATCTCTATCTTTATGGGGTGAATATGAAGGGCGGGTAGTACGTGGAGGTAGGGGGGAGATAAGTTTTGAAAATTCATGTGACACAGAGTAACAACAGGCATGGGGGAGGGGGTGAACCTCGGTGGTGGCCATTAGTTGATTGCCCTCCGGGTTAGGGAGAAGGAAGCAGAAAGGAAAACGGTGACTATATTGTTTTTTCTCTGAGATTCAACGGCTTGACTCTGAGATTCAACGGCTGGACTCTGAGATGCAACGGCGATGCAACAGATTGACTGTGAGCTGCAACGGCGATGAAACGCTGGACTCTGAGCTGCAATGGCTTGACTCAGAGCCGCACCGGTGATGCAACGGCTTGACTCTGAACCGCAACGGTGATGTAATAGCTTGACTCTGAACCGCAACGGTGATGTACCGGCTTGACTCATAACCGCAACGGTGATGCAACGGCTTGACTCTGAACCGCAACGGTGATGCAATGGCTTGACTCTGAACCGCAACGGTGATGTTCCGGCTTGACTCTGAAACGCAACGGTGATGTTCTGGCTTGACTCTGAACCGCAACGGTGATGCACCGGCTTGACTCTGAACCGCAACGGTGATGCACCGGCTTGACTCTGAAGCGCAACGGTGATGCAACAGCTTGACTCTGAAACGCAACAGTGATGCAATAGCTTGACTCTGAACCGCAACGGTGATGTACCGGCTTGACTCTGAACCGCAACTGTGCTGTACTAGCTTGACTCTGAACCGCAACGGTGATGCAACGGCTTGAATCATAGCCGCAACGGTGATGCATCGGCTTGACTCTAAACCGCAACGGTGATGCAATAGCTTGACTCTGAGCCACAACGGTTTGACTCTGAGATGCAACGGCTTGACTCTGAGATGCTAAAAGGACTTGGACTGCTACCTGGATTTTTCTATGCTACATTTTGCCTCTTGTTCCTGTCTTTATCTACTTGTGTGTGTTGTGAAAAAATAAACCGTATTTTGGTTTGATCTGCTCGGTGTCTGAGTGATTAGGGACCCCCGTAACCTCACATGTATAATGGAGCATCATGTGTGTGGCATATGTATAATGGGCATCACAGTGTCCAGCATATGTATAATGGGCATCAGGGTGTGTGGCATATCTATAATGGAGCATCACGGTGTGGGGCATATGTATAATGGAGCATCACGGTGTGGGGCATATGTATAATGGAGCATCACGGTGTGTGGCATATGTATAATGGGCATCACGGTGTGTGGTATATGTATAATGGAGCATCAGGGTGTGTGACATATGTATAATGGGCATCAGGGTGTGTGACATATGTATAATGGAGCATCACGGTGTGTGGCATATGTATAATGGAGCATCACGGTGTGTGGCATATGTATAATGGGCATCACGGTGTGTAGTATATGTATAATGGAGCATCACGGTGTGTGGCATATGTATAATGGAGCATCACGGTGTGTGGCATATGTATAATGGAGCATCACGGTGTGTGGCATATGTATAATGGAGCATCACGGTGTGCGGCATATGTATAATGGGCATCACAGTGTCCAGCATATGTATAATGGGCATCATGGTGTGTGACATATGTATAATGGGCATCACAGTGTCCAGCATATGTATAATGGAGCATCACGGTGTGTGGCATATGTATAATGGAGCATCACGTTGTGTGGCATATGTATAATGGAGCATCACACTGTGGGGCATATGTATAATGGGCATCAGGGTGTGTGACATATGTATAATGGAGCATCACGTTGTGTAGCATATGTATAATGGGCATCACGGTGTGTGGCATATGTATAATGGGCATCACGGTGTGTGACATATGTATAATGGAGCATCACGGTGTGTGGCATATGTATAATGAGCATCACGGTGTGTGGCATATGTATAATGGAGCATCACGTTGTGTAGCATATGTATAATGGAGCATCACGGTGTGTGGCATATGTATAATGGAGCATCACGGTGTGTGGCATATGTATAATGGAGCATCACGGTGTGTGGCATATGTATAATGGAGCATCACGGTGTGTGGTATATGTATAATGGAGCATCAGGGTGTGTGACATATGTATAATGGGCATCAGGGTGTGTGACATATGTATAATGGAGCATCACGGTGTGGGGCATATGTATAATGGAGCATCACGGTGTGTGGCATATGTATAATGGGCATCAGGGTGTGTGACAAATGTATAATGGAGCAATCACGTTGTGGGGCATATGTATAATGGGCATCACAGTGTCCAGCATATGTATAATGGGCATCAGGGTGTGGGGCATATGTATAATGGAGCATCACGTTGTGTAGCATATGTATAATGGAGCATCACGGTGTGTGGCATATGTATAATGGCCATCAGGGTGTGTGACATATATATAATGGAGCAATCATGTTGTGGGGCATATGTATAATGGACATCATGTGTGTGGCATATGTATAATGGGCATCACGGTGTGCGGCATATGTATAATGGAGCATCGTGTTGTGGGGCATATGTATAATGGACATCATGTGTGTGGCATATGTATAATGGGCATCACGGACTGCACTATTGGGGTCATATGTGTATCTGGAACTATTGGGATATGTTGAATAAGAGTGTCCTTAAGGATGTTGTGATATCTCTATCTTTATGGGTTGAATATGAAGGGCGAGTAGTACGTGGAGGTAGGTGGGAGATAAGTTTTGAAAATTCATGTGACACAGAGTAACAACAGGCATGGGGGAGGGGGTGAACCTTGGTGGTGGCAATTAGTTGATTGCCCTCCGGGTTAGGGAGAAGGAAGCAGAAAGGAAAACCGGTGACTATATTGTTTTTTCTCTGAGATTCAACGGCTTGACTCTGAGATTCAACGGCTGGACTCTGAGATGCAACGGCGATGCAACAGCTTGACTGTGAGCTGCAACGGCGATAAAACGCTGGACTCTGAGATGCAACGGCAATGCAACAGCTTGACTGTGAGCTGCAACGGCGATGAAACGCTGGACTCTGATCTGCAACGGCTTGACTCAGTGCCGCAACGGTGATGCAACGGCTTGACTCTGAACCGCAACGGTGATGTAATAGCTTGACTCTGAAACGCAACGGTGATGTAATAGCTTGACTCTGAAACGCAACGGCGATGTACCGGCTTGACTCTGAACCGCAACGTTGATGGTCCGGCTTGACTCTGAACCGCAACGGTGATGCACCGGCTTGACTCTGAACCGCAACGGTGATGCACCGGCTTGACTCTGAAGCGCAACGGTGATGCAACGGCTTGACTCTGAACCGCAACGGTGATGCAATAGCTTGACTCTGATCCGCAACGGTGATGTACCGGCTTGACTCTGAACAGCAACGGTGCTGTACCGGCTTGACTCTGAACCGCAACGGTGATGCAACGGATTGACTCATAGCCGCAACGGTGATGCATCGGCTTGACTCTGAACCGCAACGGTTTGACTCTGAGATGCAACGGCTTGACTCTGAGATGCTAAAAGGACTTGGACTGCTACCTGGATGTTTCTATGCTACATTTTGCCTCTTGTTCCTGTCTTTATCTACTTGTGTGTGCTGTGAAAAAATAAACCGTATTTTGGTTTGATCTGCTCAGTGTCTGAGTGATTGAGGACCCCCGTAACCTCCCATTTGGGGGCAGCGACAGTGGGATCATTCAGACACCAACCATCGATCACAGAAAGCACAGAGAACAGAGGATCAGACCATATGTAAGGAAACGGAAAATGCAGTATATCTGGGAGTACTGGGAAGAAGCTCAGCAGATGATCAGCGGGTGGAGAGTATCCAGCACACAGGATAAATTGTGTTACCTAGGGGATGCATTCCTGCACTGTAAAGGTGAGGCCACCTCGTGGAATCTGCTGGGGGAGCCAGAGTTTGTAGAATTTACAGAGGAAGTGATTGCTACAGTGACCCAAATGCTACAAAGAGGACAATATTCTGAGGCTGAAGGACAAGTCCATATTAAATTGATGTCCCAGATAGAGCCAGAGGAAAGGTCCAGAATGGGGCTACTGCAATCTGGGCAGACAACCGAGGGGTCCGCCACAGACTTATCTGGTACCATGAGAGAAGGGTCGTTTTTAGGGGGCCCCTAACTGCCCTTGAAGAAATGAGTATGGAGGAGCTGATAGCAGAATGTCAGCTGCGAGGTATACTCTGAGTCCCACCCACTGTGGGACTCAGAGCAGAGAATCTGAGATTTGGATGTACCACCTGAGTCCCACTACTCCAGGTTGTTATCGGTTCCTGTACAACTGGGTACAGGGACTAAAATAGTAGGGGAAGGAATGTGAAGTTATCAGACTGTAATTATTATATTTTATTAGGTGTAGTGATTAATGTACTTTTTAGTCCGTCTGTACCCTTTTACTCTCCGTAGATGTTTCTATTTCCCCTATCTGTGTGTATTTCCAGAACCATAGTATAACACTGTATATCAGATGCAGTTGCCCAAATATGATCAGACAGGAAATACCCAGGAAAGAACAGTGTATAATTTCACCAAAATGTTATGTCCACAGGGGGTGATCCAATTATCTGCTATTGTCCCTGCTATTTACAGGAGGGTTATAACCTTCACAGGGGGTGATCAGCACACAACGCATACAGCTGGTGTTTGTTCCTTGTATTTACACTCCTTTGTGCCTTTCTGGACTCTAGTAGACTCTTTGGAATCGGACCCAGCAGGGGGGGGGGGCAGCAGATGGACAGCTGTAGATTACCTGGGGGGATATACCTGACTCTTGAATCCACCAATCCAGACCCAGTGCAAGCCCACTGATGGTATGGGCACCATGAGAATTTAGAAGGTTTTAAAATGACTTGTACACACCCCGGCTCCTCATGTTAGTCGCAATCCTGGCTAAGGGGTCATACCCTCCTCTGGATCTTGTGGAACACGTCGTTTGCCCGGGGTGGGCATCGTACTACGCTATTGTGTGGACTTATACAGGTTTCTGCTATCACTGCTGTGTGGAGAGTGATAGTTTTGTGATTTGGAACTGCGATGCTAAAAGGACTTGGACTGCTACCTGAATGTTTCTATGCTACATTTTGCCTCTTGTTCCTGTCTTTATCTACTTGTGTGTGCTGTGAAAAAATAAACCGTATTTTGGTTTGATCTGCTCGGTGTCTGAGTGATTAGGGACCCCCGTAACCTCACATGTATAATGGAGCATCATGTGTGTGGCATATGTATAATGGGCATCACAGTGTCCAGCATATGTATAATGGGCATCAGGGTGTGTGGCATATCTATAATGGAGCATCACGGTGTGGGGCATATGTATAATGGAGCATCACGGTGTGGGGCATATGTATAATGGAGCATCACGGTGTGTGGTATATGTATAATGGGCATCACGGTGTGTGGTATATGTATAATGGAGCATCACGGTGTGTGGCATATGTATAATGGAGCATCACGGTGTGCGGCATATGTATAATGGAGCATCATGTGTGTGGCATATGTATAATGGGCATCACAGTGTCCAGCATATGTATAATGGAGCATCACGGTGTGTGGCATATGTATAATGGAGCATCACGGTGTGGGGCATATGTATAATGGAGCATCACGTTGTGTAGCATATGTATAATGGAGCATCACGGTGTGTGGCATATGTATAATGGAGCATCACGGTGTGTGGCATATGTATAATGGGCATCAGGGTGTGTGACATATGTATAATGGAGCAATCACGTTGTGGGGCATATGTATAATGGGCATCACAGTGTGCGGCATATGTATAATGGAGCCTCATGTTGTGGGGCATATGTATAATGGGCATCACAGTGTGTGGCATATGTATAATGGAGCATCATGTGTGTGGCATATGTATAATGGGCATCACAGTGTCCAGCATATGTATAATGGGCATCAGGGTGTGTGGCATATCTATAATGGAGCATCACGGTGTGGGGCATATGTATAATGGAGCATCACGGTGTGGGGCATATGTATAATGGAGCATCACGGTGTGTGGTATATGTATAATGGGCATCACGGTGTGTGGTATATGTATAATGGAGCATCACGGTGTGTGGCATATGTATAATGGAGCATCACGGTGTGCGGCATATGTATAATGGAGCATCATGTGTGTGGCATATGTATAATGGGCATCACAGTGTCCAGCATATGTATAATGGAGCATCACGGTGTGTGGCATATGTATAATGGAGCATCACGGTGTGGGGCATATGTATAATGGAGCATCACGTTGTGTAGCATATGTATAATGGAGCATCACGGTGTGTGGCATATGTATAATGGAGCATCACGGTGTGTGGCATATGTATAATGGGCATCAGGGTGTGTGACATATGTATAATGGAGCAATCACGTTGTGGGGCATATGTATAATGGGCATCACAGTGTGCGGCATATGTATAATGGAGCCTCATGTTGTGGGGCATATGTATAATGGGCATCACAGTGTGTGGCATATGTATAATGGAGCATCATGTGTGTGGCATATGTATAATGGGCATCACAGTGTCCAGCATATGTATAATGGGCATCAGGGTGTGTGGCATATCTATAATGGAGCATCACGGTGTGGGGCATATGTATAATGGAGCATCACGGTGTGGGGCATATGTATAATGGAGCATCAAGGTGTGTGGTATATGTATAATGGGCATCACGGTGTGTGGTATATGTATAATGGAGCATCACGGTGTGTGGCATATGTATAATGGAGCATCACGGTGTGCGGCATATGTATAATGGAGCATCATGTGTGTGGCATATGTATAATGGGCATCACAGTGTCCAGCATATGTATAATGGAGCATCACGGTGTGTGGCATATGTATAATGGAGCATCACGGTGTGGGGCATATGTATAATGGAGCATCACGTTGTGTAGCATATGTATAATGGAGCATCACGGTGTGTGGCATATGTATAATGGAGCATCACGGTGTGTGGCATATGTATAATGGGCATCAGGGTGTGTGACATATGTATAATGGAGCAATCACGTTGTGGGGCATATGTATAATGGGCATCACAGTGTGCGGCATATGTATAATGGAGCCTCATGTTGTGGGGCATATGTATAATGGGCATCACAGTGTGTGGCATATGTATAATGGAGCATCATGTGTGTGGCATATGTATAATGGGCATCACAGTGTCCAGCATATGTATAATGGGCATCATGGTGTGTGACATATGTATAATGGGCATCACAGTGTCCAGCATATGTATAATGGAGCATCACGGTGTGTGGCATATGTATAATGGAGCATCACGTTGTGTGGCATATGTATAATGGAGCATCACACTGTGGGGCATATGTATAATGGGCATCAGGGTGTGTGACATATGTATAATGGAGCATCACGTTGTGTAGCATATGTATAATGGGCATCACGGTGTGTGGCATATGTATAATGGGCATCACGGTGTGTGACATATGTATAATGGAGCATCACGGTGTGTGGCATATGTATAATGAGCATCACGGTGTGTGGCATATGTATAATGGAGCATCACGTTGTGTAGCATATGTATAATGGAGCATCACGGTGTGTGGCATATGTATAATGGAGCATCACGGTGTGTGGCATATGTATAATGGAGCATCACGGTGTGTGGCATATGTATAATGGAGCATCACGGTGTGTGGTATATGTATAATGGAGCATCAGGGTGTGTGACATATGTATAATGGGCATCAGGGTGTGTGACATATGTATAATGGAGCATCACGGTGTGGGGCATATGTATAATGGAGCATCACGGTGTGTGGCATATGTATAATGGGCATCAGGGTGTGTGACAAATGTATAATGGAGCAATCACGTTGTGGGGCATAGGTATAATGGGCATCACAGTGTCCAGCATATGTATAATGGGAATCAGGGTGTGGGGCATATGTATAATGGAGCATCACGTTGTGTAGCATATGTATAATGGAGCATCACGGTGTGTGGCATATGTATAATGGGCATCAGGGTGTGTGACATATATATAATGGAGCAATCATGTTTTGGGGCATATGTATAATGGACATCATGTGTGTGGCATATGTATAATGGGCATCACGGTGTGCGGCATATGTATAATGGAGCATCATGTTGTGGGGCATATGTATAATGGACATCATGTGTGTGGCATATGTATAATGGGCATCACGGACTGCACTATTGGGGTCATATGTGTATCTGGAACTATTGGGATATGTTGAATAAGAGTGTCCTTAAGGATGTTGTGATATCTCTATCTTTATGGGGTGAATATGAAGGGCGAGTAGTACGTGGAGGTAGGGGGGAGATAAGTTTTGAAAATTCATGTGACACAGAGTAACAACAGGCATGGGGGAGGGGGTGAACCTTGGTGGTGGCAATTAGTTGATTGCCCTCCGGGTTAGGGAGAAGGAAGCAGAAAGGAAAACCGGTGACTATATTGTTTTTTCTCTGAGATTCAACGGCTTGACTCTGAGATTCAACGGCTGGACTCTGAGATGCAACGGCGATGCAACAGCTTGACTGTGAGCTGCAACGGCGATGAAACGCTGGACTCTGAGATGCAACGGCAATGCAACAGCTTGACTGTGAGCTGCAACGGCGATGAAACGCTGGACTCTGAGCTGCAACGGCTTGACTCAGTGCCGCAATGGTGATGCAACGGCTTGACTCTGAAACGCAACGGTGATGTGATAGCTTGACTCTGAAACGCAACGGTGATGTACCGGCTTGACTCTGAAACGCAACGGTGATGTAATAGCTTGACTCTGAAACGCAACGGTGATGTACCGGCTTGACTATGAACCGCAACGGTGATGTTCCGGCTTGACTCTGAACCGCAACGGTGATGCACCGGCTTGACTCTGAAGCGCAACGGTGATGCAACGGCTTGACTCTGAACCGCAACGGTGATGCAATAGCTTGACTCTGAACCGCAACGGTGCTGTACCGGCTTGACTCTGAACCGCAACGGTGATGCAACGGATTGACTCATAGCCGCAACGGTGATGCATCGGCTTGACTCTGAACCGCAACGGTTTGACTCTGAACCGCAACGGTTTGACTCTGAGATGCAACGGCTTGACTCTGAGATGCTAAAAGGACTTGGACTGCTACCTGGATGTTTCTATGCTACATTTTGCCTCTTGTTCCTGTCTTTATCTACTTGTGTGTGCTGTGAAAAAATAAACCGTATTTTGGTTTGATCTGCTCGGTGTCTAAATGATTAGGGACCCCCGTAACCTCACATGTATAATGGAGCATCATGTGTGTGGCATATGTATAATGGGCATCACAGTGTCCAGCATATGTATAATGGGCATCAGGGTGTGTGGCATATCTATAATGGAGCATCACGGTGTGGGGCATATGTATAATGGAGCATCACGGTGTGTGGCATATGTGTAATGGGCATCACGGTGTGTGGTATATGTATAATGGAGCATCACGGTGTGTGGCATATGTATAATGGAGCATCACGGTGTGCGGCATATGTATAATGGAGCATCATGTGTGTGGCATATGTATAATGGGCATCACAGTGTCCGGCATATGTATAATGGAGCATCACGGTGTGTGGCATATGTATAATGGAGCATCACGGTGTGCGGCATATGTATAATGGAGCATCGTGTTGTGGGGCATATGTATAATGGACATCATGTGTGTGGCATATGTATAATGGGCATCACGGACTGCACTATTGGGGTCATATGTGTATCTGGAACTATTGGGATATGTTGAATAAGAGTGTCCTTAAGGATGTTGTGATATCTCTATCTTTATGGGGTGAATATGAAGGGCGAGTAGTACGTGGAGGTAGGGGGGAGATAAGTTTTGAAAATTCATGTGACACAGAGTAACAACAGGCATGGGGGAGGGGGTGAACCTTGGTGGTGGCAATTAGTTGATTGCCCTCCGGGTTAGGGAGAAGGAAGCAGAAAGGAAAACCGGTGACTATATTGTTTTTTCTCTGAGATTCAACGGCTTGACTCTGAGATTCAACGGCTGGACTCTGAGATGCAACGGCGATGCAACAGCTTGACTGTGAGCTGCAACGGCGATGAAACGCTAGACTTTGAGATGCAACGGCAATGCAACAGCTTGACTGTGAGCTGCAACGGCGATGAAACGCTGGACTCTGATCTGCAACGGCTTGACTCAGTGCCGCAACGGTGATGCAACGGCTTGACTCTGAACCGCAACGGTGATGTAATAGCTTGACTCTGAAACGCAACGGTGATGCAACGGATTGACTCATAGCCGCAACGGTGATGCATCGGCTTGACTCTGAACCGCAACGGTTTGACTCTGAGATGCAACGGCTTGACTCTGAGATGCTAAAAGGACTTGGACTGCTACCTGGATGTTTCTATGCTACATTTTGCCTCTTGTTCCTGTCTTTATCTACTTGTGTGTGCTGTGAAAAAATAAACCGTATTTTGGTTTGATCTGCTCAGTGTCTGAGTGATTGAGGACCCCCGTAACCTCCCATTTGGGGGCAGCGACAGTGGGATCATTCAGACACCAACCATCGATCACAGAAAGCACAGAGAACAGAGGATCAGACCATATGTAAGGAAACGGAAAATGCAGTATATCTGGGAGTACTGGGAAGAAGCTCAGCAGATGATCAGCGGGTGGAGAGTATCCAGCACACAGGATAAATTGTGTTACCTAGGGGATGCATTCCTGCACTGTAAAGGTGAGGCCACCTCGTGGAATCTGCTGGGGGAGCCAGAGTTTGTAGAATTTACAGAGGAAGTGATTGCTACAGTGACCCAAATGCTACAAAGAGGACAATATTCTGAGGCTGAAGGACAAGTCCATATTAAATTGATGTCCCAGATAGAGCCAGAGGAAAGGTCCAGAATGGGGCTACTGCAATCTGGGCAGACAACCGAGGGGTCCGCCACAGACTTATCTGGTACCATGAGAGAAGGGTCGTTTTTAGGGGGCCCCTAACTGCCCTTGAAGAAATGAGTATGGAGGAGCTGATAGCAGAATGTCAGCTGCGAGGTATACTCTGAGTCCCACCCACTGTGGGACTCAGAGCAGAGAATCTGAGATTTGGATGTACCACCTGAGTCCCACTACTCCAGGTTGTTATCGGTTCCTGTACAACTGGGTACAGGGACTAAAATAGTAGGGGAAGGAATGTGAAGTTATCAGACTGTAATTATTATATTTTATTAGGTGTAGTGATTAATGTACTTTTTAGTCCGTCTGTACCCTTTTACTCTCCGTAGATGTTTCTATTTCCCCTATCTGTGTGTATTTCCAGAACCATAGTATAACACTGTATATCAGATGCAGTTGCCCAAATATGATCAGACAGGAAATACCCAGGAAAGAACAGTGTATAATTTCACCAAAATGTTATGTCCACAGGGGGTGATCCAATTATCTGCTATTGTCCCTGCTATTTACAGGAGGGTTATAACCTTCACAGGGGGTGATCAGCACACAACGCATACAGCTGGTGTTTGTTCCTTGTATTTACACTCCTTTGTGCCTTTCTGGACTCTAGTAGACTCTTTGGAATCGGACCCAGCAGGGGGGGGGGCAGCAGATGGACAGCTGTAGATTACCTGGGGGGATATACCTGACTCTTGAATCCACCAATCCAGACCCAGTGCAAGCCCACTGATGGTATGGGCACCATGAGAATTTAGAAGGTTTTAAAATGACTTGTACACACCCCGGCTCCTCATGTTAGTCGCAATCCTGGCTAAGGGGTCATACCCTCCTCTGGATCTTGTGGAACACGTCGTTTGCCCGGGGTGGGCATCGTACTACGCTATTGTGTGGACTTATACAGGTTTCTGCTATCACTGCTGTGTGGAGAGTGATAGTTTTGTGATTTGGAACTGCGATGCTAAAAGGACTTGGACTGCTACCTGAATGTTTCTATGCTACATTTTGCCTCTTGTTCCTGTCTTTATCTACTTGTGTGTGCTGTGAAAAAATAAACCGTATTTTGGTTTGATCTGCTCGGTGTCTGAGTGATTAGGGACCCCCGTAACCTCACATGTATAATGGAGCATCATGTGTGTGGCATATGTATAATGGGCATCACAGTGTCCAGCATATGTATAATGGGCATCAGGGTGTGTGGCATATCTATAATGGAGCATCACGGTGTGGGGCATATGTATAATGGAGCATCACGGTGTGGGGCATATGTATAATGGAGCATCACGGTGTGTGGTATATGTATAATGGGCATCACGGTGTGTGGTATATGTATAATGGAGCATCACGGTGTGTGGCATATGTATAATGGAGCATCACGGTGTGCGGCATATGTATAATGGAGCATCATGTGTGTGGCATATGTATAATGGGCATCACAGTGTCCAGCATATGTATAATGGAGCATCACGGTGTGTGGCATATGTATAATGGAGCATCACGGTGTGGGGCATATGTATAATGGAGCATCACGTTGTGTAGCATATGTATAATGGAGCATCACGGTGTGTGGCATATGTATAATGGAGCATCACGGTGTGTGGCATATGTATAATGGGCATCAGGGTGTGTGACATATGTATAATGGAGCAATCACGTTGTGGGGCATATGTATAATGGGCATCACAGTGTGCGGCATATGTATAATGGAGCCTCATGTTGTGGGGCATATGTATAATGGGCATCACAGTGTGTGGCATATGTATAATGGAGCATCATGTGTGTGGCATATGTATAATGGGCATCACAGTGTCCAGCATATGTATAATGGGCATCAGGGTGTGTGGCATATCTATAATGGAGCATCACGGTGTGGGGCATATGTATAATGGAGCATCACGGTGTGGGGCATATGTATAATGGAGCATCACGGTGTGTGGTATATGTATAATGGGCATCACGGTGTGTGGTATATGTATAATGGAGCATCACGGTGTGTGGCATATGTATAATGGAGCATCACGGTGTGCGGCATATGTATAATGGAGCATCATGTGTGTGGCATATGTATAATGGGCATCACAGTGTCCAGCATATGTATAATGGAGCATCACGGTGTGTGGCATATGTATAATGGAGCATCACGGTGTGGGGCATATGTATAATGGAGCATCACGTTGTGTAGCATATGTATAATGGAGCATCACGGTGTGTGGCATATGTATAATGGAGCATCACGGTGTGTGGCATATGTATAATGGGCATCAGGGTGTGTGACATATGTATAATGGAGCAATCACGTTGTGGGGCATATGTATAATGGGCATCACAGTGTGCGGCATATGTATAATGGAGCCTCATGTTGTGGGGCATATGTATAATGGGCATCACAGTGTGTGGCATATGTATAATGGAGCATCATGTGTGTGGCATATGTATAATGGGCATCACAGTGTCCAGCATATGTATAATGGGCATCAGGGTGTGTGGCATATCTATAATGGAGCATCACGGTGTGGGGCATATGTATAATGGAGCATCACGGTGTGGGGCATATGTATAATGGAGCATCACGGTGTGTGGTATATGTATAATGGGCATCACGGTGTGTGGTATATGTATAATGGAGCATCACGGTGTGTGGCATATGTATAATGGAGCATCACGGTGTGCGGCATATGTATAATGGAGCATCATGTGTGTGGCATATGTATAATGGGCATCACAGTGTCCAGCATATGTATAATGGAGCATCACGGTGTGTGGCATATGTATAATGGAGCATCACGGTGTGGGGCATATGTATAATGGAGCATCACGTTGTGTAGCATATGTATAATGGAGCATCACGGTGTGTGGCATATGTATAATGGAGCATCACGGTGTGTGGCATATGTATAATGGGCATCAGGGTGTGTGACATATGTATAATGGAGCAATCACGTTGTGGGGCATATGTATAATGGGCATCACAGTGTGCGGCATATGTATAATGGAGCCTCATGTTGTGGGGCATATGTATAATGGGCATCACAGTGTGTGGCATATGTATAATGGAGCATCATGTGTGTGGCATATGTATAATGGGCATCACAGTGTCCAGCATATGTATAATGGGCATCATGGTGTGTGACATATGTATAATGGGCATCACAGTGTCCAGCATATGTATAATGGAGCATCACGGTGTGTGGCATATGTATAATGGAGCATCACGTTGTGTGGCATATGTATAATGGAGCATCACACTGTGGGGCATATGTATAATGGGCATCAGGGTGTGTGACATATGTATAATGGAGCATCACGTTGTGTAGCATATGTATAATGGGCATCACGGTGTGTGGCATATGTATAATGGGCATCACGGTGTGTGACATATGTATAATGGAGCATCACGGTGTGTGGCATATGTATAATGAGTATCACGGTGTGTGGCATATGTATAATGGAGCATCACGTTGTGTAGCATATGTATAATGGAGCATCACGGTGTGTGGCATATGTATAATGGAGCATCACGGTGTGTGGCATATGTATAATGGAGCATCACGGTGTGTGGCATATGTATAATGGAGCATCACGGTGTGTGGTATATGTATAATGGAGCATCAGGGTGTGTGACATATGTATAATGGGCATCAGGGTGTGTGACATATGTATAATGGAGCATCACGGTGTGGGGCATATGTATAATGGAGCATCACGGTGTGTGGCATATGTATAATGGGCATCAGGGTGTGTGACAAATGTATAATGGAGCAATCACGTTGTGGGGCATAGGTATAATGGGCATCACAGTGTCCAGCATATGTATAATGGGAATCAGGGTGTGGGGCATATGTATAATGGAGCATCACGTTGTGTAGCATATGTATAATGGAGCATCACGGTGTGTGGCATATGTATAATGGGCATCAGGGTGTGTGACATATATATAATGGAGCAATCATGTTTTGGGGCATATGTATAATGGACATCATGTGTGTGGCATATGTATAATGGGCATCACGGTGTGCGGCATATGTATAATTTAGCATCATGTTGTGGGGCATATGTATAATGGACATCATGTGTGTGGCATATGTATAATGGGCATCACGGACTGCACTATTGGGGTCATATGTGTATCTGGAACTATTGGGATATGTTGAATAAGAGTGTCCTTAAGGATGTTGTGATATCTCTATCTTTATGGGGTGAATATGAAGGGCGAGTAGTACGTGGAGGTAGGGGGGAGATAAGTTTTGAAAATTCATGTGACACAGAGTAACAACAGGCATGGGGGAGGGGGTGAACCTTGGTGGTGGCAATTAGTTGATTGCCCTCCGGGTTAGGGAGAAGGAAGCAGAAAGGAAAACCGGTGACTATATTGTTTTTTCTCTGAGATTCAACGGCTTGACTCTGAGATTCAACGGCTGGACTCTGAGATGCAACGGCGATGCAACAGCTTGACTGTGAGCTGCAACGGCGATGAAACGCTGGACTCTGAGATGCAACGGCAATGCAACAGCTTGACTGTGAGCTGCAACGGCGATGAAACGCTGGACTCTGAGCTGCAACGGCTTGACTCAGTGCCGCAATGGTGATGCAACGGCTTGACTCTGAAACGCAACGGTGATGTAATAGCTTGACTCTGAAACGCAACGGTGATGTACCGGCTTGACTCTGAAACGCAACGGTGATGTAATAGCTTGACTCTGAAACGCAACGGTGATGTACCGGCTTGACTATGAACCGCAACGGTGATGTTCCGGCTTGACTCTGAACCGCAACGGTGATGCACCGGCTTGACTCTGAAGCGCAACGGTGATGCAACGGCTTGACTCTGAACCGCAACGGTGATGCAATAGCTTGACTCTGAACCGCAACGGTGCTGTACCGGCTTGACTCTGAACCGCAACGGTGATGCAACGGATTGACTCATAGCCGCAACGGTGATGCATCGGCTTGACTCTGAACCGCAACGGTTTGACTCTGAACCGCAACGGTTTGACTCTGAGATGCAACGGCTTGACTCTGAGATGCTAAAAGGACTTGGACTGCTACCTGGATGTTTCTATGCTACATTTTGCCTCTTGTTCCTGTCTTTATCTACTTGTGTGTGCTGTGAAAAAATAAACCGTATTTTGGTTTGATCTGCTCAGTGTCTGAGTGATTGAGGACCCCCGTAACCTCCCATTTGGGGGCAGCGACAGTGGGATCATTCAGACACCAACCATCGATCACAGAAAGCACAGAGAACAGAGGATCAGACCATATGTAAGGAAACGGAAAATGCAGTATATCTGGGAGTACTGGGAAGAAGCTCAGCAGATGATCAGCGGGTGGAGAGTATCCAGCACACAGGATAAATTGTGTTACCTAGGGGATACATTCCTGCACTGTAAAGGTGAGGCCACCTCGTGGAATCAGCTGGGGGAGCCAGAGTTTGTAGAATTTACAGAGGAAGTGATTGCTACAGTGACCCAAATGCTACAAAGAGGACAATATTCTGAGGCTGAAGGACAAGTCCATATTAAATTGATGTCCCAGATAGAGCAAGAGGAAAGGTCCAGAATGGGGCTACTGCAATCTGGGCAGACAACCGAGGGGTCCGCCACAGACTTATCTGGTACCATGAGAGAAGGGTCGTTTTTAGGGGGCCCCTAACTGCCCTTGAAGAAATGAGTATGGAGGAGCTGATAGCAGAATGTCAGCTGCGAGGTATACTCTGAGTCCCACCCACTGTGGGACTCAGAGCAGAGGATCTGAGGTTTGGATGTACCACCTGAGTCCCACTACTCCAGGTTGTTATCGGTTCCTGAACAACTGGGTACAGGGACTAAAATAGTAGCGGAAGGAATGTGAAGTTATCAGACTGTAATTATTATATTTTATTAGGTGTAGTGATTAATGTACTTTTTAGTCCGTCTGTACCCTTTTATTCTCCGTAGATGTTTCTATTTCCCCTATCTGTGTGTATTTCCAGAACCATAGTATAACACTGTATATCAGATGCAGTTGCCCAAATATGATCAGACAGGAAATACCCAGGAAAGAACAGTGTATAATTTCACCAAAATGTTATGTCCACAGGGGGTGATCCAATTATCTGCTATTGTCCCTGCTATTTACAGGAGGGTTATAACCTTCACAGGGGGTGATCAGCACACAACGCAATCAGCTGGTGTTTGTTCCTTGTATTTACACTCCTTTGTGCCTTTCTGGACTCTATTAGGCTATTTTTAACCGGACACAGCAGGGGAAGGGGGCAGCAGATGGACAGCTGTAGATTACCTGGGGGGATATACCTGACTCTTGAATCCACCAATCCAGACCCAGTGCAAGCCCACTGATGGTATGGGCACCATGGGAATTTAGAAGGTTTTAAAATGACTTGTACACACCCCGGCTCCTCATGTTATTCGCAATCCTGGCTAAGGGGTCATACCCTCCTCTGGATATTGTGGAACACGTCGTTTGCCCGGGGTGGGCATCGTAATACGCTATTTTGTGGACTTATACAGGTTTCTGCTATCACTGCTGTGTGGAGAGTGATAGTTTTGTGATTTGGAACTGTGATGCTAAAAGGACTTGGACTGCTACCTGGATGTTTCTATGCTACATTTTGCCTCTTGTTCCTGTCTTTATCTACTTGTGTGTGCTGTGAAAAAATAAACCGTATTTTGGTTTGATCTGATCGGTGTCTGAGTGATTAGGGACCCCCGTAACCTCACATGTATAATGGAGCATCATGTGTGTGGCATATGTATAATGGGCATCACAGTGTCCAGCATATGTATAATGGGCATCAGGGTGTGTGGCATATCTATAATGGGCATCAGGGTGTGGGGCATATGTATAATGGGCATAACAGTGTCCAGCATATGTATAATGGGCATCAGGGTGTGTGGCATATGTATAATGGAGCATCACGGTGTGGGGCATATGTATAATGGAGCATCACGGTGTGTGGCATATGTATAATGGGCATCAGGGTGTGTGACATATGTATAATGGAGCATCACGGTGTGGGGCATATGTATAATGGAGCATCACGTTGTGTAGCATATGTATAATGGAGCATCACGGTGTGTGGCATATGTATAATGGAGCATCACGGTGTGTGGCATATGTATAATGGGCATCAGGGTGTGTGACATATGTATAATGGAGCAATCACGTTGTGGGGCATATGTATAATGGGCATCACAGTGTGCGGCATATGTATAATGGAGCCTCATGTTGTGGGGCATATGTATAATGGGCATCACAGTGTGTGGCATATGTATAATGGAGCATCATGTGTGTGGCATATGTATAATGGGCATCACAGTGTCCAGCATATGTATAATGGGCATCAGGGTGTGTGGCATATCTATAATGGAGCATCAGGGTGTGGGGCATATGTATAATGGAGCATCACGGTGTGTGGCATATGTATAATGGGCATCAGGGTGTGCGACATATGTATAATGGGCATCAGGGTGTGGGGCATATGTATAATGGAGCATCACGTTGTGTAGCATATGTATAATGGAGCATCACGGTGTGTGGCATATGTATAATGGGCATCAGGGTGTGCGACATATGTATAATGGGCATCAGGGTGTGGGGCATATGTATAATGGAGCATCACGTTGTGTAGCATATGTATAATGGAGCATCACGGTGTGTGGCATATGTATAATGGGCATCAGGGTGTGTGACATATGTATAATGGAGCATCACGGTGTGGCATATGTATAATGGAGCATCAGGGTGTGTGGCATATGTATAATGGAGCATCACGGTGTGTGACAAATGTATAATGGAGCAATCACGTTGTGGGGCATATGTATAATGGTCATCACAGAGTGCGGCATATGTATAATGGAGCATCATGTTGTGGGGCATATGTATAATGGGCATCACAGTGTCCAGCATATGTATTATGGGCATCAGGGTGTGTGACATATGTATAATGGAGCATCAGGGTGTGGGGCAAATGTATAATGGGCATCACAGTGTGCGGCATATGTATAATGGAGCATCAGGGTGTGTGACATATGTATAAAGGAGCAATCACGTTGTGGGGCATATATATAATGGGCATCATGGTGTGCGGCATATGTATAATGGAGCATCATGTTGTGGGGCATATGTATAATGGACATCATGTGTGTGGCATATGTATAATGGGCATCACGGACTGCACTATTGGGGTCATATGTGTATCTGGAACTATTGGGATATGTTGAATAAGAGTGTCCTTAAGGATGTTGTGATATCTCTATCTTTATGGGGTGAATATGAAGGGCGGGTAGTACGTGGAGGTAGGGGGGAGATAAGTTTTGAAAATTCATGTGACACAGAGTAACAACAGGCATGGGGGAGGGGGTGAACCTCGGTGGTGGCCATTAGTTGATTGCCCTCCGGGTTAGGGAGAAGGAAGCAGAAAGGAAAACGGTGACTATATTGTTTTTTCTCTGAGATTCAACGGCTTGACTCTGAGATTCAACGGCTGGACTCTGAGATGCAACGGCGATGCAACAGATTGACTGTGAGCTGCAACGGCGATGAAACGCTGGACTCTGAGCTGCAATGGCTTGACTCAGAGCCGCAACGGTGATGCAACGGCTTGACTCTGAACCGCAACGGTGATGTAATAGCTTGACTCTGAACCGCAACGGTGATGTACCGGCTTGACTCATAACCGCAACGGTGATGCAACGGCTTGACTCTGAACCGCAACGGTGATGCAATGGCTTGACTCTGAACCGCAACGGTGATGTTCCGGCTTGACTCTGAAACGCAACGGTGATGTTCTGGCTTGACTCTGAACCGCAACGGTGATGCACCGGCTTGACTCTGAACCGCAACGGTGATGCACCGGCTTGACTCTGAAGCGCAACGGTGATGCAACAGTTTGACTCTGAAACGCAACAGTGATGCAATAGCTTGACTCTGAACCGCAACGGTGATGTACCGGCTTGACTCTGAACCGCAACTGTGCTGTACCAGCTTGACTCTGAACCGCAACGGTGATGCAACGGCTTGAATCATAGCCGCAACGGTGATGCATCGGCTTGACTCTAAACCGCAACGGTGATGCAATAGCTTGACTCTGAGCCACAACGGTTTGACTCTGAGATGCAACGGCTTGACTCTGAGATGCTAAAAGGACTTGGACTGCTACCTGGATTTTTCTATGCTACATTTTGCCTCTTGTTCCTGTCTTTATCTACTTGTGTGTGTTGTGAAAAAATAAACCGTATTTTGGTTTGATCTGCTCGGTGTCTGAGTGATTAGGGACCCCCGTAACCTCACATGTATAATGGAGCATCATGTGTGTGGCATATGTATAATGGGCATCACAGTGTCCAGCATATGTATAATGGGCATCAGGGTGTGTGGCATATCTATAATGGAGCATCACGGTGTGGGGCATATGTATAATGGAGCATCACGGTGTGGGGCATATGTATAATGGAGCATCACGGTGTGTGGCATATGTATAATGGGCATCACGGTGTGTGGTATATGTATAATGGAGCATCAGGGTGTGTGACATATGTATAATGGGCATCAGGGTGTGTGACATATGTATAATGGAGCATCACGGTGTGTGGCATATGTATAATGGAGCATCACGGTGTGTGGCATATGTATAATGGGCATCACGGTGTGTAGTATATGTATAATGGGGCATCACGGTGTGTAGTATATGTATAATGGAGCATCACGGTGTGTGGCATATGTATAATGGAGCATCACGGTGTGTGGCATATGTATACTGGAGCATCACGGTGTGTGGCATATGTATAATGGAGCATCACGGTGTGCGGCATATGTATAATGGGCATCACAGTGTCCAGCATATGTATAATGGGCATCATGGTGTGTGACATATGTATAATGGGCATCACAGTGTCCAGCATATGTATAATGGAGCATCACGGTGTGTGGCATATGTATAATGGAGCATCACGTTGTGTGGCATATGTATAATGGAGCATCACACTGTGGGGCATATGTATAATGGGCATCAGGGTGTGTGACATATGTATAATGGAGCATCACGTTGTGTAGCATATGTATAATGGGCATCACGGTGTGTGGCATATGTATAATGGGCATCACGGTGTGTGACATATGTATAATGGAGCATCACGGTGTGTGGCATATGTATAATGAGCATCACGGTGTGTGGCATATGTATAATGGAGCATCACGTTGTGTAGCATATGTATAATGGAGCATCACGGTGTGGGGCATATGTATAATGGAGCATCACGGTGTGTGGCATATGTATAATGGAGCATCACGGTGTGTGGCATATGTATAATGGAGCATCACGGTGTGTGGTATATGTATAATGGAGCATCAGGGTGTGTGACATATGTATAATGGGCATCAGGGTGTGTGACATATGTATAATGGAGCATCACGGTGTGGGGCATATGTATAATGGAGCATCACGGTGTGTGGCATATGTATAATGGGCATCAGGGTGTGTGACAAATGTATAATGGAGCAATCACGTTGTGGGGCATATGTATAATGGGCATCACAGTGTCCAGCATATGTATAATGGGCATCAGGGTGTGTGGCATATGTATAATGGAGCATCACGTTGTGTAGCATATGTATAATGGAGCATCACGGTGTGTGGCATATGTATAATGGGCATCAGGGTGTGTGACATATATATAATGGAGCAATCATGTTGTGGGGCATATGTATAATGGACATCATGTGTGTGGCATATGTATAATGGGCATCACGGTGTGCGGCATATGTATAATGGAGCATCGTGTTGTGGGGCATATGTATAATGGACATCATGTGTGTGGCATATGTATAATGGGCATCACGGACTGCACTATTGGGGTCATATGTGTATCTGGAACTATTGGGATATGTTGAATAAGAGTGTCCTTAAGGATGTTGTGATATCTCTATCTTTATGGGGTGAATATGAAGGGCGAGTAGTACGTGGAGGTAGGGGGGAGATAAGTTTTGAAAATTCATGTGACACAGAGTAACAACAGGCATGGGGGAGGGGGTGAACCTTGGTGGTGGCAATTAGTTGATTGCCCTCCGGGTTAGGGAGAAGGAAGCAGAAAGGAAAACCGGTGACTATATTGTTTTTTCTCTGAGATTCAACGGCTTGACTCTGAGATTCAACGGCTGGACTCTGAGATGCAACGGCGATGCAACAGCTTGACTGTGAGCTGCAACGGCGATGAAACGCTGGACTCTGAGATGCAACGGCAATGCAACAGCTTGACTGTGAGCTGCAACGGCGATGAAACGCTGGACTCTGATCTGCAACGGCTTGACTCAGTGCCGCAACGGTGATGCAACGGCTTGACTCTGAACCGCAACGGTGATGTAATAGCTTGACTCTGAAACGCAACGGTGATGTACCGGCTTGACTCTGAAACGCAACGGTGATGTAATAGCTTGACTCTGAAACGCAACGGCGATGTAGCGGCTTGACTCTGAACCGCAACGGTGATGTAATAGCTTGACTCTGAAACGCAACGGCGATGTACCGGCTTGACTCTGAACCGCAACGGTGATGCAATGGCTTGACTCTGAACCGCAACGGTGATGTTCCGGCTTGACTCTGAAACGCAACGGTGATGTTCTGGCTTGACTCTGAACCGCAACGGTGATGTAATAGCTTGACTCTGAAACGCAACGGTGATGTACCGGCTTGACTCTGAAACGCAACGGTGATGTAATAGCTTGACTCTGAAACGCAACGGCGATGTACCGGCTTGACTCTGAACCGCAATGGTGATGTAATAGCTTGACTCTGAACCGCAACGGCGATGTACCGGCTTGACTCATAACCGCAACGGTGATGCAACGGCTTGACTCTGAACCGCAACGGTGATGCAATGGCTTGACTCTGAACCGCAACGGTGATGTTTCGGCTTGACTCTGAAACGCAACGGTGATGGTCTGGCTTGACTCTGAACCGCAACGGTGATGCACCGGCTTGACTCTGAACCGCAACGGTGATGCACGGCTTGACTCTGAAGCGCAACGGTGATGCAACAGTTTGACTCTGAAACGCAACAGTGATGCAATAGCTTGACTCTGAACCGCAACGGTGATGTACCGGCTTGACTCTGAACCGCAACTGTGCTGTACCAGCTTGACTCTGAACCGCAACGGTGATGCAACGGCTTGAATCATAGCCGCAACGGTGATGCATCGGCTTGACTCTAAACCGCAACGGTGATGCAATAGCTTGACTCTGAGCCACAACGGTTTGACTCTGAGATGCAACGGCTTGACTCTGAGATGCTAAAAGGACTTGGACTGCTACCTGGATTTTTCTATGCTACATTTTGCCTCTTGTTCCTGTCTTTATCTACTTGTGTGTGTTGTGAAAAAATAAACCGTATTTTGGTTTGATCTGCTCGGTGTCTGAGTGATTAGGGACCCCCGTAACCTCACATGTATAATGGAGCATCATGTGTGTGGCATATGTATAATGGGCATCACAGTGTCCAGCATATGTATAATGGGCATCAGGGTGTGTGGCATATCTATAATGGAGCATCACGGTGTGGGGCATATGTATAATGGAGCATCACGGTGTGGGGCATATGTATAATGGAGCATCACGGTGTGTGGCATATGTATAATGGGCATCACGGTGTGTGGTATATGTATAATGGAGCATCAGGGTGTGTGACATATGTATAATGGGCATCAGGGTGTGTGACATATGTATAATGGAGCATCACGGTGTGTGGCATATGTATAATGGAGCATCACGGTGTGTGGCATATGTATAATGGGCATCACGGTGTGTAGTATATGTATAATGGAGCATCACGGTGTGTGGCATATGTATAATGGAGCATCACGGTGTGTGGCATATGTATAATGGAGCATCACGGTGTGTGGCATATGTATAATGGAGCATCACGGTGTGCGGCATATGTATAATGGGCATCACAGTGTCCAGCATATGTATAATGGGCATCATGGTGTGTGACATATGTATAATGGGCATCACAGTGTCCAGCATATGTATAATGGAGCATCACGGTGTGTGGCATATGTATAATGGAGCATCACGTTGTGTGGCATATGTATAATGGAGCATCACACTGTGGGGCATATGTATAATGGGCATCAGGGTGTGTGACATATGTATAATGGAGCATCACGTTGTTGTTGTCGGTTGAAAGTAATAACTCAAGCGACCAGGTTCTAGGATACAATGTGTTAAATATGGAGACTGACACAGGACATTTCAAAACAAAGATAAACATTTATTTAAGCTACAATAATAAAAACATGCAAATAAGTAACAAGTTAATACTCAGCTTTTATCTCAGATGTTTTAAGATCTGTCCCGGATGGTTGTCATCAGTAGTTTAAAGAAATAAAAGTCCAGTCGTCCTCAGGGTCCCTCTTTAAGTAACTCTACTGAGTTCTTACACTGAGGTGATTTAGAAATCTATGTCCGCTGCAGACAGACCTAGCTTCAGGAACTTCTGCCATGTATAAGTCTCTAGCCTTTATACCCATCCTGCAGCAAATATCCTAGTATTGTAAGATATTGCTTACTGGATGTAGCAGTCTGTTCACATGATATAAATTATCCCAAAAATGACACGATTCCCGTTCACATAGTTATTGGACACAATAGCCCATACAGCTTACTAGACAGTTTCCATCAGACATACTGATAGCAGGAACATATATTACTTACTGTCAGCTTGCCTAAACACTGGCTACACTTCCCACTCCCTATATCTTCCACACCAGGTCAAGGTGTAAAAGACAGCTGGCACTTAGAATGGAACTATATTTCTAACTGGTGCCTATATGTCTGTAAAAGCACTAATCCTAATAAAAAGTACATATATATAGCAATGAAGTTATACAGATACAAAATGGAGGTTATACATAACAAAATGGCGTCCAAAAAGT
The DNA here is from genome assembly GCF_055691185.1 of Crinia signifera. Classification (NCBI taxonomy): domain Eukaryota; kingdom Metazoa; phylum Chordata; class Amphibia; order Anura; family Myobatrachidae; genus Crinia; species Crinia signifera. Next base: position 20,301,120 of record NC_139222.1, on the reverse strand, counting down.
TGTTAAAAATATCACCCTATACAGTTGTGTAGCATATGTATAATGGGCATCACGGTGTGTGGCATATGTATAATGGGCATCACGGTGTGTGACATATGTATAATGGAGCATCACGGTGTGTGGCATATGTATAATGAGCATCACGGTGTGTGGCATATGTATAATGGAGCATCACGTTGTGTAGCATATGTATAATGGAGCATCACGGTGTGTGGCATATGTATAATGGAGCATCACGGTGTGTGGCATATGTATAATGGAGCATCACGGTGTGTGGCATATGTATAATGGAGCATCACGGTGTGTGGTATATGTATAATGGAGCATCAGGGTGTGTGACATATGTATAATGGGCATCAGGGTGTGTGACATATGTATAATGGAGCATCACGGTGTGGGGCATATGTATAATGGAGCATCACGGTGTGTGGCATATGTATAATGGGCATCAGGGTGTGTGACAAATGTATAATGGAGCAATCACGTTGTGGGGCATATGTATAATGGGCATCACAGTGTCCAGCATATGTATAATGGGCATCAGGGTGTGGGGCATATGTATAATGGAGCATCACGTTGTGTAGCATATGTATAATGGAGCATCACGGTGTGTGGCATATGTATAATGGGCATCAGGGTGTGTGACATATATATAATGGAGCAATCATGTTGTGGGGCATATGTATAATGGACATCATGTGTGTGGCATATGTATAATGGGCATCACGGTGTGCGGCATATGTATAATGGAGCATCGTGTTGTGGGGCATATGTATAATGGACATCATGTGTGTGGCATATGTATAATGGGCATCACGGACTGCACTATTGGGGTCATATGTGTATCTGGAACTATTGGGATATGTTGAATAAGAGTGTCCTTAAGGATGTTGTGATATCTCTATCTTTATGGGGTGAATATGAAGGGCGAGTAGTACGTGGAGGTAGGGGGGAGATAAGTTTTGAAAATTCATGTGACACAGAGTAACAACAGGCATGGGGGAGGGGGTGAACCTTGGTGGTGGCAATTAGTTGATTGCCCTCCGGGTTAGGGAGAAGGAAGCAGAAAGGAAAACCGGTGACTATATTGTTTTTTCTCTGAGATTCAACGGCTTGACTCTGAGATTCAACGGCTGGACTCTGAGATGCAACGGCGATGCAAAAGCTTGACTGTGAGCTGCAACGGCGATGAAACGCTGGACTCTGAGATGCAACGGCAATGCAACAGCTTGACTGTGAGCTGCAACGGCGATGAAACGCTGGACTCTGAGAACCGCAACGGTGATGCAATAGCTTGAATCTGAACCGCAACGGTGATGTACCGGCTTGACTCTGAAACGCAACGGTGATGTAATAGCTTGACTCTGAAACGCAACGGTGATGTACCGGCTTGACTCTGAAACGCAACGGTGATGTAATAGCTTGACTCTGAAACGCAACGGCGATGTACCGGCTTGACTCTGAACCGCAACGGTGATGTTCCGGCTTGACTCTGAACCGCAACGGTGATGCACCGGCTTGACTCTGAACCGCAACGGTGATGCACCGGCTTGACTCTGAAGCGCAACGGTGATGCAACGGCTTGACTCTGAACCGCAACGGTGATGCAATAGCTTGACTCTGAACCGCAACGGTGCTGTACCGGCTTGACTCTGAACTGCAACGGTGATGCAACGGATTGACTCATAGCCGCAACGGTGATGCATCGGCTTGACTCTGAACCGCAACGGTTTGACTCTGAGATGCAACGGCTTGACTCTGAGATGCTAAAAGGACTTGGACTGCTACCTGGATGTTTCTATGCTACATTTTGCCTCTTGTTCCTGTCTTTATCTACTTGTGTGTGCTGTGAAAAAATAAACCGTATTTTGGTTTGATCTGCTCAGTGTCTGAGTGATTGAGGACCCCCGTAACCTCCCATTTGGGGGCAGCGACAGTGGGATCATTCAGACACCAACCATCGATCACAGAAAGCACAGAGAACAGAGGATCAGACCATATGTAAGGAAACGGAAAATGCAGTATATCTGGGAGTACTGGGAAGAAGCTCAGCAGATGATCAGCGGGTGGAGAGTATCCAGCACACAGGATAAATTGTGTTACCTAGGGGATGCATTCCTGCACTGTAAAGGTGAGGCCACCTCGTGGAATCTGCTGGGGGAGCCAGAGTTTGTAGAATTTACAGAGGAAGTGATTGCTACAGTGACCCAAATGCTACAAAGAGGACAATATTCTGAGGCTGAAGGACAAGTCCATATTAAATTGATGTCCCAGATAGAGCCAGAGGAAAGGTCCAGAATGGGGCTACTGCAATCTGGGCAGACAACCGAGGGGTCCGCCACAGACTTATCTGGTACCATGAGAGAAGGGTCGTTTTTAGGGGGCCCCTAACTGCCCTTGAAGAAATGAGTATGGAGGAGCTGATAGCAGAATGTCAGCTGCGAGGTATACTCTGAGTCCCACCCACTGTGGGACTCAGAGCAGAGAATCTGAGATTTGGATGTACCACCTGAGTCCCACTACTCCAGGTTGTTATCGGTTCCTGTACAACTGGGTACAGGGACTAAAATAGTAGGGGAAGGAATGTGAAGTTATCAGACTGTAATTATTATATTTTATTAGGTGTAGTGATTAATGTACTTTTTAGTCCGTCTGTACCCTTTTACTCTCCGTAGATGTTTCTATTTCCCCTATCTGTGTGTATTTCCAGAACCATAGTATAACACTGTATATCAGATGCAGTTGCCCAAATATGATCAGTGTCCAGCATATGTATTATGGGCATCAGGGTGTGTGACATATGTATAATGGAGCATCAGGGTGTGGGGCAAATGTATAATGGGCATCACAGTGTGCGGCATATGTATAATGGAGCATCAGGGTGTGTGACATATGTATAAAGGAGCAATCACGTTGTGGGGCATATATATAATGGGCATCATGGTGTGCGGCATATGTATAATGGAGCATCATGTTGTGGGGCATATGTATAATGGACATCATGTGTGTGGCATATGTATAATGGGCATCACGGACTGCACTATTGGGGTCATATGTGTATCTGGAACTATTGGGATATGTTGAATAAGAGTGTCCTTAAGGATGTTGTGATATCTCTATCTTTATGGGGTGAATATGAAGGGCGGGTAGTACGTGGAGGTAGGGGGGAGATAAGTTTTGAAAATTCATGTGACACAGAGTAACAACAGGCATGGGGGAGGGGGTGAACCTCGGTGGTGGCCATTAGTTGATTGCCCTCCGGGTTAGGGAGAAGGAAGCAGAAAGGAAAACGGTGACTATATTGTTTTTTCTCTGAGATTCAACGGCTTGACTCTGAGATTCAATGGCTGGACTCTGAGATGCAACGGCGATGCAACAGATTGACTGTGAGCTGCAACGGCGATGAAACGCTGGACTCTGAGCTGCAATGGCTTGACTCAGAGCCGCAACGGTGATGCAACGGCTTGACTCTGAACCGCAACGGTGATGTAATAGCTTGACTCTGAACCGCAACGGTGATGTACCGGCTTGACTCATAACCGCAACGGTGATGCAACGGCTTGACTCTGAACCGCAACGGTGATGCAATGGCTTGACTCTGAACCGCAACGGTGATGTTCCGGCTTGACTCTGAAACGCAACGGTGATGTTCTGGCTTGACTCTGAACCGCAACGGTGATGCACCGGCTTGACTCTGAACCGCAACGGTGATGCACCGGCTTGACTCTGAAGCGCAACGGTGATGCAACAGTTTGACTCTGAAACGCAACAGTGATGCAATAGCTTGACTCTGAAACGCAACGGTGATGTACCGGCTTGACTCTGAACCGCAACTGTGCTGTACCAGCTTGACTCTGAACCGCAACGGTGATGCAACGGCTTGAATCATAGCCGCAACGGTGATGCATCGGCTTGACTCTAAACCGCAACAGTGATGCAATAGCTTGACTCTGAGCCACAACGGTTTGACTCTGAGATGCAACGGCTTGACTCTGAGATGCTAAAAGGACTTGGACTGCTACCTGGATTTTTCTATGCTACATTTTGCCTCTTGTTCCTGTCTTTATCTACTTGTGTGTGTTGTGAAAAAATAAACCGCATTTTGGTTTGATCTGCTCGGTGTCTGAGTGATTAGGGACCCCCGTAACCTCACATGTATAATGGAGCATCATGTGTGTGGCATATGTATAATGGGCATCACAGTGTCCAGCATATGTATAATGGGCATCAGGGTGTGTGGCATATCTATAATGGAGCATCACGGTGTGGGGCATATGTATAATGGAGCATCACGGTGTGGGGCATATGTATAATGGAGCATCACGGTGTGTGGCATATGTATAATGGGCATCACGGTGTGTGGTATATGTATAATGGAGCATCAGGGTGTGTGACATATGTATAATGGGCATCAGGGTGTGTGACATATGTATAATGGAGCATCACGGTGTGTGGCATATGTATAATGGAGCATCACGGTGTGTGGCATATGTATAATGGGCATCACGGTGTTTAGTATATGTATAATGGAGCATCACGGTGTGTGGCATATGTATAATGGAGCATCACGGTGTGTGGCATATGTATAATGGAGCATCACGGTGTGTGGCATATGTATAATGGAGCATCACGGTGTGCGGCATATGTATAATGGGCATCACAGTGTCCAGCATATGTATAATGGGCATCATGGTGTGTGACATATGTATAATGGGCATCACAGTGTCCAGCATATGTATAATGGAGCATCACGGTGTGTGGCATATGTATAATGGAGCATCACGTTGTGTGGCATATGTATAATGGAGCATCACACTGTGGGGCATATGTATAATGGGCATCAGGGTGTGTGACATATGTATAATGGAGCATCACGTTGTGTAGCATATGTATAATGGGCATCACGGTGTGTGGCATATGTATAATGGGCATCACGGTGTGTGACATATGTATAATGGAGCATCACGGTGTGTGGCATATGTATAATGAGCATCACGGTGTGGGGCATATGTATAATGGAGCATCACGTTGTGTAGCATATGTATAATGGAGCATCACGGTGTGTGGCATATGTATAATGGAACATCACGGTGTGTGGCATATGTATAATGGAGCATCACGGTGTGTGGCATATGTATAATGGAGCATCACGGTGTGTGGTATATGTATAATGGAGCATCAGGGTGTGTGACATATGTATAATGGGCATCAGGGTGTGTGACATATGTATAATGGAGCATCACGGTGTGGGGCATATGTATAATGGAGCATCACGGTGTGTGGCATATGTATAATGGGCATCAGGGTGTGTGACAAATGTATAATGGAGCAATCACGTTGTGGGGCATATGTATAATGGGCATCACAGTGTCCAGCATATGTATAATGGGCATCAGGGTGTGGGGCATATGTATAATGGAGCATCACGTTGTGTAGCATATGTATAATGGAGCATCACGGTGTGTGGCATATGTATAATGGGCATCAGGGTGTGTGACATATATATAATGGAGCAATCATGTTGTGGGGCATATGTATAATGGACATCATGTGTGTGGCATATGTATAATGGGCATCACGGTGTGCGGCATATGTATAATGGAGCATCGTGTTGTGGGGCATATGTATAATGGACATCATGTGTGTGGCATATGTATAATGGGCATTACGGACTGCACTATTGGGGTCATATGTGTATCTGGAACTATTGGGATATGTTGAATAAGAGTGTCCTTAAGGATGTTGTGATATCTCTATCTTTATGGGGTGAATATGAAGGGCGAGTAGTACGTGGAGGTAGGGGGGAGATAAGTTTTGAAAATTCATGTGACACAGAGTAACAACAGGCATGGGGGAGGGGGTGAACCTTGGTGGTGGCAATTAGTTGATTGCCCTCCGGGTTAGGGAGAAGGAAGCAGAAAGGAAAACCGGTGACTATATTGTTTTTTCTCTGAGATTCAACGGCTTGACTCTGAGATTCAACGGCTGGACTCTGAGATGCAACGGCGATGCAACAGCTTGACTGTGAGCTGCAACGGCGATGAAACGCTGGACTTTGAGATGCAACGGCAATGCAACAGCTTGACTGTGAGCTGCAACGGCGATGAAACGCTGGACTCTGATCTGCAACGGCTTGACTCAGTGCCGCAACGGTGATGCAATGGCTTGACTCTGAACCGCAACGGTGATGTAATAGCTTGACTCTGAAACGCAACGGTGATGCAACGGATTGACTCATAGCCGCAACGGTGATGCATCGGCTTGACTCTGAACCGCAACGGTTTGACTCTGAGATGCAACGGCTTGACTCTGAGATGCTAAAAGGACTTGGACTGCTACCTGGATGTTTCTATGCTACATTTTGCCTCTTGTTCCTGTCTTTATCTACTTGTGTGTGCTGTGAAAAAATAAACCGTATTTTGGTTTGATCTGCTCAGTGTCTGAGTGATTGAGGACCCCCGTAACCTCCCATTTGGGGGCAGCGACAGTGGGATCATTCAGACACCAACCATCGATCACAGAAAGCACAGAGAACAGAGGATCAGACCATATGTAAGGAAACAGAAAATGCAGTATATCTGGGAGTACTGGGAAGAAGCTCAGCAGATGATCAGCGGGTGAAGAGTATCCAGCACACAGGATAAATTGTGTTACCTAGGGGATACATTCCTGCACTGTAAAGGTGAGGCCACCTCGTGGAATCTGCTGGGGGAGCCAGAGTTTGTAGAATTTACAGAGGAAGTGATTGCTACAGTGACCCAAATGCTACAAAGAGGACAATATTCTGAGGCTGAAGGACAAGTCCATATTAAATTGATGTCCCAGATAGAGCCAGAGGAAAGGTCCAGAATGGGGCTACTGCAATCTGGGCAGACAACCGAGGGGTCCGCCACAGACTTATCTGGTACCATGAGAGAAGGGTCGTTTTTAGGGGGCCCCTAACTGCCCTTGAAGAAATGAGTATGGAGGAGCTGATAGCAGAATGTCAGCTGCGAGGTATACTCTGAGTCCCACCCACTGTGGGACTCAGAGCAGAGAATCTGAGATTTGGATGTACCACCTGAGTCCCACTACTCCAGGTTGTTATCGGTTCCTGTACAACTGGGTACAGGGACTAAAATAGTAGGGGAAGGAATGTGAAGTTATCAGACTGTAATTATTATATTTTATTAGGTGTAGTGATTAATGTACTCTTTAGTCCGTCTGTACCCTTTTACTCTCCGTAGATGTTTCTATTTCCCCTATCTGTGTGTATTTCCAGAACCATAGTATAACACTGTATATCAGATGCAGTTGCCCAAATATGATCAGTGTCCAGCATATGTATTATGGGCATCAGGGTGTGTGACATATGTATAATGGAGCATCAGGGTGTGGGGCAAATGTATAATGGGCATCACAGTGTGCGGCATATGTATAATGGAGCATCAGGGTGTGTGACATATGTATAAAGGAGCAATCACGTTGTGGGGCATATATATAATGGGCATCATGGTGTGCGGCATATGTATAATGGAGCATCATGTTGTGGGGCATATGTATAATGGACATCATGTGTGTGGCATATGTATAATGGGCATCACGGACTGCACTATTGGGGTCATATGTGTATCTGGAACTATTGGGATATGTTGAATAAGAGTGTCCTTAAGGATGTTGTGATATCTCTATCTTTATGGGGTGAATATGAAGGGCGGGTAGTACGTGGAGGTAGGGGGGAGATAAGTTTTGAAAATTCATGTGACACAGAGTAACAACAGGCATGGGGGAGGGGGTGAACCTCGGTGGTGGCCATTAGTTGATTGCCCTCCGGGTTAGGGAGAAGGAAGCAGAAAGGAAAACGGTGACTATATTGTTTTTTCTCTGAGATTCAACGGCTTGACTCTGAGATTCAACGGCTGGACTCTGAGATGCAACGGCGATGCAACAGATTGACTGTGAGCTGCAACGGCGATGAAACGCTGGACTCTGAGCTGCAATGGCTTGACTCAGAGCCGCAACGGTGATGCAACGGCTTGACTCTGAACCGCAACGGTGATGTAATAGCTTGACTCTGAACCGCAACGGTGATGTACCGGCTTGACTCATAACCGCAACGGTGATGCAACGGCTTGACTCTGAACCGCAACGGTGATGCAATGGCTTGACTCTGAACCGCAACGGTGATGTTCCGGCTTGACTCTGAAACGCAACGGTGATGTTCTGGCTTGACTCTGAACCGCAACGGTGATGCACCGGCTTGACTCTGAACCGCAACGGTGATGCACCGGCTTGACTCTGAAGCGCAACGGTGATGCAACAGTTTGACTCTGAAACGCAACAGTGATGCAATAGCTTGACTCTGAACCGCAACGGTGATGTACCGGCTTGACTCTGAACCGCAACTGTGCTGTACCAGCTTGACTCTGAACCGCAACGGTGATGCAACGGCTTGAATCATAGCCGCAACGGTGATGCATCGGCTTGACTCTAAACCGCAACGGTGATGCAATAGCTTGACTCTGAGCCACAACGGTTTGACTCTGAGATGCAACGGCTTGACTCTGAGATGCTAAAAGGACTTGGACTGCTACCTGGATTTTTCTATGCTACATTTTGCCTCTTGTTCCTGTCTTTATCTACTTGTGTGTGTTGTGAAAAAATAAACCGTATTTTGGTTTGATCTGCTCGGTGTCTGAGTGATTAGGGACCCCCGTAACCTCACATGTATAATGGAGCATCATGTGTGTGGCATATGTATAATGGGCATCACAGTGTCCAGCATATGTATAATAGGCATCAGGGTGTGTGGCATATCTATAATGGAGCATCACGGTGTGGGGCATATGTATAATGGAGCATCACGGTGTGGGGCATATGTATAATGGAGCATCACGGTGTGTGGCATATGTATAATGGGCATCACGGTGTGTGGTATATGTATAATGGAGCATCAGGGTGTGTGACATATGTATAATGGGCATCAGGGTGTGTGACATATGTATAATGGAGCATCACGGTGTGTGGCATATGTATAATGGAGCATCACGGTGTGTGGCATATGTATAATGGGCATCACGGTGTGTAGTATATGTATAATGGAGCATCACGGTGTGTGGCATATGTATAATGGAGCATCACGGTGTGTGGCATATGTATAATGGAGCATCACGGTGTGTGGCATATGTATAATGGAGCATCACGGTGTGCGGCATATGTATAATGGGCATCACAGTGTCCAGCATATGTATAATGGGCATCATGGTGTGTGACATATGTATAATGGGCATCACAGTGTCCAGCATATGTATAATGGAGCATCACGGTGTGTGGCATATGTATAATGGAGCATCACGTTGTGTGGCATATGTATAATGGAGCATCACACTGTGGGGCATATGTATAATGGGCATCAGGGTGTGTGACATATGTATAATGGAGCATCACGTTGTGTAGCATATGTATAATGGGCATCACGGTGTGTGGCATATGTATAATGGGCATCACGGTGTGTGACATATGTATAATGGAGCATCACGGTGTGTGGCATATGTATAATGAGCATCACGGTGTGGGGCATATGTATAGTGGAGCATCACGTTGTGTAGCATATGTATAATGGAGCATCACGGTGTGTGGCATATGTATAATGGAACATCACGGTGTGTGGCATATGTATAATGGAGCATCACGGTGTGTGGCATATGTATAATGGAGCATCACGGTGTGTGGTATATGTATAATGGAGCATCAGGGTGTGTGACATATGTATAATGGGCATCAGGGTGTGTGACATATGTATAATGGAGCATCACGGTGTGGGGCATATGTATAATGGAGCATCACGGTGTGTGGCATATGTATAATGGGCATCAGGGTGTGTGACAAATGTATAATGGAGCAATCACGTTGTGGGGCATATGTATAATGGGCATCACAGTGTCCAGCATATGTATAATGGGCATCAGGGTGTGGGGCATATGTATAATGGAGCATCACGTTGTGTAGCATATGTATAATGGAGCATCACGGTGTGTGGCATATGTATAATGGGCATCAGGGTGTGTGACATATATATAATGGAGCAATCATGTTGTGGGGCATATGTATAATGGACATCATGTGTGTGGCATATGTATAATGGGCATCACGGTGTGCGGCATATGTATAATGGAGCATCGTGTTGTGGGGCATATGTATAATGGACATCATGTGTGTGGCATATGTATAATGGGCATCACGGACTGCACTATTGGGGTCATATGTGTATCTGGAACTATTGGGATATGTTGAATAAGAGTGTCCTTAAGGATGTTGTGATATCTCTATCTTTATGGGGTGAATATGAAGGGCGAGTAGTACGTGGAGGTAGGGGGGAGATAAGTTTTGAAAATTCATGTGACACAGAGTAACAACAGGCATGGGGGAGGGGGTGAACCTTGGTGGTGGCAATTAGTTGATTGCCCTCCGGGTTAGGGAGAAGGAAGCAGAAAGGAAAACCGGTGACTATATTGTTTTTTCTCTGAGATTCAACGGCTTGACTCTGAGATTCAACGGCTGGACTCTGAGATGCAACGGCGATGCAACAGCTTGACTGTGAGCTGCAACGGCGATGAAACGCTGGACTTTGAGATGCAACGGCAATGCAACAGCTTGACTGTGAGCTGCAACGGCGATGAAACGCTGGACTCTGATCTGCAACGGCTTGACTCAGTGCCGCAACGGTGATGCAACGGCTTGACTCTGAACCGCAACGGTGATGTAATAGCTTGACTCTGAAACGCAACGGTGATGTACCGGCTTGACTCTGAAACGCAACGGTGATGTAATAGCTTGACTCTGAAACGCAACGGCGATGTACCGGCTTGACTCTGAACCGCAACGGTGATGTTCCGGCTTGACTCTGAACCGCAACGGTGATGCACCGGCTTGACTCTGAACCGCAACGGTGATGCACCGGCTTGACTCTGAAGCGCAACGGTGATGCAACGGCTTGACTCTGAACCGCAACGGTGATGCAATAGCTTGACTCTGAACCGCAACGGTGATGTACCGGCTTGACTCTGAACCGCAACGGTGATGCAACGGATTGACTCATAGCCGCAACGGTGATGCATCGGCTTGACTCTGAACCGCAACGGTTTGACTCTGAGATGCAACGGCTTGACTCTGAGATGCTAAAAGGACTTGGACTGCTACCTGGATGTTTCTATGCTACATTTTGCCTCTTGTTCCTGTCTTTATCTACTTGTGTGTGCTGTGAAAAAATAAACCGTATTTTGGTTTGATCTGCTCAGTGTCTGAGTGATTGAGGACCCCCGTAACCTCCCATTTGGGGGCAGCGACAGTGGGATCATTCAGACACCAACCATCGATCACAGAAAGCACAGAGAACAGAGGATCAGACCATATGTAAGGAAACGGAAAATGCAGTATATCTGGGAGTACTGGGAAGAAGCTCAGCAGATGATCAGCGGGTGGAGAGTATCCAGCACACAGGATAAATTGTGTTACCTAGGGGATGCATTCCTGCACTGTAAAGGTGAGGCCACCTCGTGGAATCTGCTGGGGGAGCCAGAGTTTGTAGAATTTACAGAGGAAGTGATTGCTACAGTGACCCAAATGCTACAAAGAGGACAATATTCTGAGGCTGAAGGACAAGTCCATATTAAATTGATGTCCCAGATAGAGCCAGAGGAAAGGTCCAGAATGGGGCTACTGCAATCTGGGCAGACAACCGAGGGGTCCGCCACAGACTTATCTGGTACCATGAGAGAAGGGTCGTTTTTAGGGGGCCCCTAACTGCCCTTGAAGAAATGAGTATGGAGGAGCTGATAGCAGAATGTCAGCTGCGAGGTATACTCTGAGTCCCACCCACTGTGGGACTCAGAGCAGAGAATCTGAGATTTGGATGTACCACCTGAGTCCCACTACTCCAGGTTGTTATCGGTTCCTGTACAACTGGGTACAGGGACTAAAATAGTAGGGGAAGGAATGTGAAGTTATCAGACTGTAATTATTATATTTTATTAGGTGTAGTGATTAATGTACTTTTTAGTCCGTCTGTACCCTTTTACTCTCCGTAGATGTTTCTATTTCCCCTATCTGTGTGTATTTCCAGAACCATAGTATAACACTGTATATCAGATGCAGTTGCCCAAATATGATCAGACAGGAAATACCCAGGAAAGAACAGTGTATAATTTCACCAAAATGTTATGTCCACAGGGGGTGATCCAATTATCTGCTATTGTCCCTGCTATTTACAGGAGGGTTATAACCTTCACAGGGGGTGATCAGCACACAACGCATACAGCTGGTGTTTGTTCCTTGTATTTACACTCCTTTGTGCCTTTCTGGACTCTAGTAGACTCTTTGGAACCGGACCCAGCAGGGGGGGGGGCAGCAGATGGACAGCTGTAGATTACCTGGGGGGATATACCTGACTCTTGAATCCACCAATCCAGACCCAGTGCAAGCCCACTGATGGTATGGGCACCATGAGAATTTAGAAGGTTTTAAAATGACTTGTACACACCCCGACTCCTCATGTTAGTCGCAATCCTGGCTAAGGGGTCATACCCTCCTCTGGATCTTGTGGAACACGTCGTTTGCCCGGGGTGGGCATCGTACTACGCTATTGTGTGGACTTATACAGGTTTCTGCTATCACTGCTGTGTGGAGAGTGATAGTTTTGTGATTTGGAACTGCGATGCTAAAAGGACTTGGACTGCTACCTGAATGTTTCTATGCTACATTTTGCCTCTTGTTCCTGTCTTTATCTACTTGTGTGTGCTGTGAAAAAATAAACCGTATTTTGGTTTGATCTGCTCGGTGTCTGAGTGATTAGGGAACCCCGTAACCTCACATGTATAATGGAGCATCATGTGTGTGGCATATGTATAATGGGCATCACAGTGTCCAGCATATGTATAATGTGCATCAGGGTGTGTGGCATATCTATAATGGAGCATCACGGTGTGGGGCATATGTATAATGGAGCATCACGGTGTGGGGCATATGTATAATGGAGCATCACGGTGTGTGGTATATGTATAATGGGCATCACGGTGTGTGGTATATGTATAATGGAGCATCACGGTGTGTGGCATATGTATAATGGAGCATCACGGTGTGCGGCATATGTATAATGGAGCATCATGTGTGTGGCATATGTATAATGGGCATCACAGTGTCCAGCATATGTATAATGGAGCATCACGGTGTGTGGCATATGTATAATGGAGCATCACGGTGTGGGGCATATGTATAATGGAGCATCACGTTGTGTAGCATATGTATAATGGAGCATCACGGTGTGTGGCATATGTATAATGGAGCATCACGGTGTGTGGCATATGTATAATGGGCATCAGGGTGTGTGACATATGTATAATGGAGCAATCACGTTGTGGGGCATATGTATAATGGGCATCACAGTGTGCGGCATATGTATAATGGAGCCTCATGTTGTGGGGCATATGTATAATGGGCATCACAGTGTGTGGCATATGTATAATGGAGCATCATGTGTGTGGCATATGTATAATGGGCATCACAGTGTCCAGCATTTGTATAATGGGCATCATGGTGTGTGACATATGTATAATGGGCATCACAGTGTCCAGCATATGTATAATGGAGCATCACGGTGTGTGGCATATGTATAATGGAGCATCACGTTGTGTGGCATATGTATAATGGAGCATCACACTGTGGGGCATATGTATAATGGGCATCAGGGTGTGTGACATATGTATAATGGAGCATCACGTTGTGTAGCATATGTATAATGGGCATCACGGTGTGTGGCATATGTATAATGGGCATCACGGTGTGTGACATATGTATAATGGAGCATCACGGTGTGTGACATATGTATAATGAGCATCACGGTGTGTGGCATATGTATAATGGAGCATCACGTTGTGTAGCATATGTATAATGGAGCATCACGGTGTGTGGCATATGTATAATGGAGCATCACGGTGTGTGGCATATGTATAATGGAGCATCACGGTGTGTGGCATATGTATAATGGAGCATCACGGTGTGTGGTATATGTATAATGGAGCATCAGGGTGTGTGACATATGTATAATGGGCATCAGGGTGTGTGACATATGTATAATGGAGCATCACGGTGTGGGGCATATGTATAATGGAGCATCACGGTGTGTGGCATATGTATAATGGGCATCAGGGTGTGTGACAAATGTATAATGGAGCAATCACGTTGTGGGGCATAGCTATAATGGGCATCACAGTGTCCAGCATATGTATAATGGGAATCAGGGTGTGGGGCATATGTATAATGGAGCATCACGTTGTGTAGCATATGTATAATGGAGTATCACGGTGTGTGGCATATGTATAATGGGCATCAGGGTGTGTGACATATATATAATGGAGCAATCATGTTTTGGGGCATATGTATAATGGACATCATGTGTGTGGCATATGTATAATGGGCATCACGGTGTGCGGCATATGTATAATGGAGCATCATGTTGTGGGGCATATGTATAATGGACATCATGTGTGTGGCATATGTATAATGGGCATCACGGACTGCACTATTGGGGTCATATGTGTATCTGGAACTATTGGGATATGTTGAATAAGAGTGTCCTTAAGGATGTTGTGATATCTCTATCTTTATGGGGTGAATATGAAGGGCGAGTAGTACGTGGAGGTAGGGGGGAGATAAGTTTTGAAAATTCATGTGACACAGAGTAACAACAGGCATGGGGGAGGGGGTGAACCTTGGTGGTGGCAATTAGTTGATTGCCCTCCGGGTTAGGGAGAAGGAAGCAGAAAGGAAAACCGGTGACTATATTGTTTTTTCTCTGAGATTCAACGGCTTGACTCTGAGATTCAACGGCTGGACTCTGAGATGCAACGGCGATGCAACAGCTTGACTGTGAGCTGCAACGGCGATGAAACGCTGGACTCTGAGATGCAACGGCAATGCAACAGCTTGACTGTGAGCTGCAACGGCGATGAAACGCTGGACTCTGAGCTGCAACGGCTTGACTCAGTGCCGCAACGGTGATGCAACGGCTTGACTCTGAAACGCAACGGTGATGTAATAGCTTGACTCTGAAACGCAACGGTGATGTACCGGCTTGACTCTGAACCGCAACGGTGATGCAATAGCTTGACTCTGAACCGCAACGGTGCTGTACCGGCTTGACTCTGAACCGCAACGGTGATGCAACGGATTGACTCATAGCCGCAACGGTGATGCATCGGCTTGACTCTGAACCGCAACGGTTTGACTCTGAACCGCAACGGTTTGACTCTGAGATGCAACGGCTTGACTCTGAGATGCTAAAAGGACTTGGACTGCTACCTGGATGTTTCTATGCTACATTTTGCCTCTTGTTTCTGTCTTTATCTACTTGTGTGTGCTGTGAAAAAATAAACCGTATTTTGGTTTGATCTGCTCAGTGTCTGAGTGATTGAGGACCCCCGTAACCTCCCATTTGGGGGCAGCGACAGTGGGATCATTCAGACACCAACCATCGATCACAGAAAGCACAGAGAACAGAGGATCAGACCATATGTAAGGAAACGGAAAATGCAGTATATCTGGGAGTACTGGGAAGAAGCTCAGCAGATGATCAGCGGGTGGAGAGTATCCAGCACACAGGATAAATTGTGTTACCTAGGGGATACATTCCTGCACTGTAAAGGTGAGGCCACCTCGTGGAATCAGCTGGGGGAGCCAGAGTTTGTAGAATTTACAGAGGAAGTGATTGCTACAGTGACCCAAATGCTACAAAGAGGACAATATTCTGAGGCTGAAGGACAAGTCCATATTAAATTGATGTCCCAGATAGAGCAAGAGGAAAGGTCCAGAATGGGGCTACTGCAATCTGGGCAGACAACCGAGGGGTCCGCCACAGACTTATCTGGTACCATGAGAGAAGGGTCGTTTTTAGGGGGCCCCTAACTGCCCTTGAAGAAATGAGTATGGAGGAGCTGATAGCAGAATGTCAGCTGCGAGGTATACTCTGAGTCCCACCCACTGTGGGACTCAGAGCAGAGGATCTGAGGTTTGGATGTACCACCTGAGTCCCACTACTCCAGGTTGTTATCGGTTCCTGAACAACTGGGTACAGGGACTAAAATAGTAGCGGAAGGAATGTGAAGTTATCAGACTGTAATTATTATATTTTATTAGGTGTAGTGATTAATGTACTTTTTAGTCCGTCTGTACCCTTTTATTCTCCGTAGATGTTTCTATTTCCCCTATCTGTGTGTATTTCCAGAACCATAGTATAACACTGTATATCAGATGCAGTTGCCCAAATATGATCAGACAGGAAATACCCAGGAAAGAACAGTGTATAATTTCACCAAAATGTTATGTCCACAGGGGGTGATCCAATTATCTGCTATTGTCCCTGCTATTTACAGGAGGGTTATAACCTTCACAGGGGGTGATCAGCACACAACGCAATCAGCTGGTGTTTGTTCCTTGTATTTACACTCCTTTGTGCCTTTCTGGACTCTATTAGGCTATTTTTAACCGGACACAGCGGGGGGGGGGGGGGGCAGCAGATGGACAGCTGTAGATTACCTGGGGGGATATACCTGACTCTTGAATCCACCAATCCAGACCTAGTGCAAGCCCACTGATGGTATGGGCACCATGAGAATTTAGAAGGTTTTAAAATGACTTGTACACACCCCGGCTCCTCATGTTATTCGCAATCCTGGCTAAGGGGTCATACCCTCCTCTGGATCTTGTGGAACACGTCGTTTGCCCGGGGTGGGCATCGTAATACGCTATTTTGTGGACTTATACAGGTTTCTGCTATCACTGCTGTGTGGAGAGTGATAGTTTTGTGATTTGGAACTGTGATGCTAAAAGGACTTGGACTGCTACCTGGATGTTTCTATGCTACATTTTGCCTCTTGTTCCTGTCTTTATCTACTTGTGTGTGCTGTGAAAAAATAAACCGTATTTTGGTTTGATCTGATCGGTGTCTGAGGGATTAGGGACCCCCGTAACCTCACATGTATAATGGAGCATCATGTGTGTGGCATATGTATAATGGGCATAACAGTGTCCAGCATATGTATAATGGGGATCAGGGTGTGTGGCATATGTATAATGGAGCATCACGGTGTGGGGCATATGTATAATGGAGCATCACGGTGTGTGGCATATGTATAATGGGCATCAGGGTGTGTGACATATGTATAATGGAGCATCACGGTGTGGGGCATATGTATAATGGAGCATCACGTTGTGTAGCATATGTATAATGGAGCATCACGGTGTGTGGCATATGTATAATGGAGCATCACGGTGTGTGGCATATGTATAATGGGCATCAGGGTGTGTGACATATGTATAATGGAGCAATCACGTTGTGGGGCATATGTATAATGGGCATCACAGTGTGCGGCATATGTATAATGGAGCCTCATGTTGTGGGGCATATGTATAATGGGCATCACAGTGTGTGGCATATGTATAATGGAGCATCATGTGTGTGGCATATGTATAATGGGCATCACAGTGTCCAGCATATGTATAATGGGCATCAGGGTGTGTGGCATATCTATAATGGAGCATCACGGTGTGGGGCATATGTATAATGGAGCATCACGGTGTGTGGCATATGTATAATGGGCATCAGGGTGTGCGACATATGTATAATGGGCATCAGGGTGTGGGGCATATGTATAATGGAGCATCACGTTGTGTAGCATATGTATAATGGAGCATCACGGTGTGTGGCATATGTATAATGGGCATCAGGGTGTGCGACATATGTATAATGGGCATCAGGGTGTGGGGCATATGTATAATGGAGCATCACGTTGTGTAGCATATGTATAATGGAGCATCACGGTGTGTGGCATATGTATAATGGGCATCAGGGTGTGTGACATATGTATAATGGAGCATCACGGTGTGGCATATGTATAATGGAGCATCAGGGTGTGTGGCATATGTATAATGGAGCATCACGGTGTGTGACAAATGTATAATGGAGCAATCACGTTGTGGGGCATATGTATAATGGTCATCACAGAGTGCGGCATATGTATAATGGAGCATCATGTTGTGGGGCATATGTATAATGGGCATCACAGTGTCCAGCATATGTATTATGGGCATCAGGGTGTGTGACATATGTATAATGGAGCATCAGGGTGTGGGGCAAATGTATAATGGGCATCACAGTGTGCGGCATATGTATAATGGAGCATCAGGGTGTGTGACATATGTATAATGGAGCAATCACGTTGTGGGGCATATGTATAATGGGCATCACGGTGTGCGGCATATGTATAATGGAGCATCATGTTGTGGGGCATATGTATAATGGACATCATGTGTGTGGCATATGTATAATGGGCATCACGGACTGCACTATTGGGGTCATATGTGTATCTGGAACTATTGGGATATGTTGAATAAGAGTGTCCTTAAGGATGTTGTGATATCTCTATCTTTATGGGGTGAATATGAAGGGCGGGTAGTACGTGGAGGTAGGGGGGAGATAAGTTTTGAAAATTCATGTGACACAGAGTAACAACAGGCATGGGGGAGGGGGTGAACCTCGGTGGTGGCCATTAGTTGATTGCCCTCCGGGTTAGGGAGAAGGAAGCAGAAAGGAAAACGGTGACTATATTGTTTTTTTCTCTGAGATTCAACGGCTTGACTCTGAGATTCAACGGCTGGACTCTGAGATGCAACGGCGATGCAACAGATTGACTGTGAGCTGCAACGGCGATGAAACGCTGGACTCTGAGCTGCAATGGCTTGACTCAGAGCCGCAACGGTGATGCAACGGCTTGACTCTGAACCGCAACGGTGATGTAATAGCTTGACTCTGAACCGCAACGGTGATGTACCGGCTTGACTCATAACCGCAACGGTGATGCAACGGCTTGACTCTGAACCGCAACGGTGATGCACCGGCTTGACTCTGAACCGCAACGGTGATGCACCGGCTTGACTCTGAAGCGCAACGGTGATGCAACAGCTTGACTCTGAAACGCAACGGTGATGCAATAGCTTGACTCTGAACCGCAACGGAGATGTACCGGCTTGACTCTGAACCGCAACGGTGATGCAACGGCTTGAATCATAGCCGCAACGGTGATGCATCGGCTTGACTCTAAACCGCAACGGTGATGCAATAGCTTGACTCTGAGCCACAACGGTTTGACTCTGAGATGCAACGGCTTGACTCTGAGATGCTAAAAGGACTTGGACTGCTACCTGGATTTTTCTATGCTACATTTTGCCTCTTGTTCCTGTCTTTATCTACTTGTGTGTGCTGTGAAAAAATAAACCGTATTTTGGTTTGATCTGCTCGGTGTCTGAGTGATTAGGGACCCCCGTAACCTCACATGTATAATGGAGCATCATGTGTGTGGCATATGTATAATGGGCATCACAGTGTCCAGCATATGTATAATGGGCATCAGGGTGTGTGGCATATCTATAATGGAGCATCACGGTGTGGGGCATATGTATAATGGAGCATCACGGTGTGGGGCATATGTATAATGGAGCATCACGGTGTGTGGCATATGTATAATGGGCATCACGGTGTGTGGTATATGTATAATGGAGCATCAGGGTGTGTGACATATGTATAATGGGCATCAGGGTGTGTGACATATGTATAATGGAGCATCACGGTGTGTGGCATATGTATAATGGAGCATCACGGTGTGTGGCATATGTATAATGGGCATCACGGTGTGTGGTATATGTATAATGGAGCATCACGGTGTGTGGCATATGTATAATGGAGCATCACGGTGTGCGGCATATGTATAATGGGCATCACAGTGTCCAGCATATGTATAATGGGCATCATGGTGTGTGACATATGTATAATGGGCATCACAGTGTCCAGCATATGTATAATGGAGCATCACGGTGTGTGGCATATGTATAATGGAGCATCACGTTGTGTGGCATATGTATAATGGAGCATCACACTGTGGGGCATATGTATAATGGGCATCAGGGTGTGTGACATATGTATAATGGAGCATCACGTTGTGTAGCATATGTATAATGGGCATCACGGTGTGTGGCATATGTATAATGGGCATCACGGTGTGTGACATATGTATAATGGAGCATCACGGTGTGTGGCATATGTATAATGAGCATCACGGTGTGTGGCATATGTATAATGGAGCATCACGTTGTGTAGCATATGTATAATGGAGCATCACGTTGTGTGGCATATGTATAATGGAGCATCACACTGTGGGGCATATGTATAATGGGCATCAGGGTGTGTGACATATGTATAATGGAGCATCACGTTGTGTAGCATATGTATAATGGGCATCACGGTGTGTGGCATATGTATAATGGGCATCACGGTGTGTGACATATGTATAATGGAGCATCACGGTGTGTGGCATATGTATAATGAGCATCACGGTGTGTGGCATATGTATAATGGAGCATCACGTTGTGTAGCATATGTATAATGGAGCATCACGGTGTGTGGCATATGTATAATGGAGCATCACGGTGTGTGGCATATGTATAATGGAGCATCACGGTGTGTGGCATATGTATAATGGAGCATCACGGTGTGTGGTATATGTATAATGGAGCATCACGGTGTGGGGCATATGTATAATGGAGCATCACGGTGTGTGGCATATGTATAATGGGCATCAGGGTGTGTGACATATATATAATGGAGCAATCATGTTGTGGGGCATATGTATAATGGACATCATGTGTGTGGCATATGTATAATGGGCATCACGGTGTGCGGCATATGTATAATGGAGCATCATGTTGTGGGGCATATGTATAATGGACATCATGTGTGTGGCATATGTATAATGGGCATCACGGACTGCACTATTGGGGTCATATGTGTATCTGGAACTATTGGGATATGTTGAATAAGAGTGTCCTTAAGGATGTTGTGATATCTCTATCTTTATGGGGTGAATATGAAGGGCGAGTAGTACGTGGAGGTAGGGGGGAGATAAGTTTTGAAAATTCATGTGACACAGAGTAACAACAGGCATGGGGGAGGGGGTGAACCTTGGTGGTGGCAATTAGTTGATTGCCCTCCGGGTTAGGGAGAAGGAAGCAGAAAGGAAAACCGGTGACTATATTGTTTTTTCTCTGAGATTCAACGGCTTGACTCTGAGATTCAACGGCTGGACTCTGAGATGCAACGGCGATGCAACAGCTTGACTGTGAGCTGCAACGGCGATGAAACGCTGGACTCTGAGATGCAACGGCAATGCAACAGCTTGACTGTGAGCTGCAACGGCGATGAAACGCTGGACTCTGAGCTGCAACGGCTTGACTCAGTGCCGCAACGGTGATGCAACGGCTTGACTCTGAACCGCAACGGTGATGTAATAGCTTGACTCTGAAACGCAACGGTGATGTACCGGCTTGACTCTGAAACGCAACGGTGATGTAATTGCTTGACTCTGAAACGCAACGGTGATGTACCGGCTTGACTCTGAACCGCAACGGCGATGTTCCGGCTTGACTCTGAAACGCAACGGTGATGTTCCGGCTTGACTCTGAACCGCAACGGTGATGCACCGGCTTGACTCTGAACCGCAACGGTGATGCACCGGCTTGACTCTGAAGCGCAACGGTGATGCAACGGTTTGACTCTGAACCGCAACGGTGATGCAATAGCTTGACTCTGAACCGCAACGGTGATGCAACGGATTGACTCATAGCCGCAACGGTGAAGCATCGGCTTGACTCTGAACCGCAACGGTTTGACTCTGAGATGCAACGGCTTGACTCTGAGATGCTAAAAGGACTTGGACTGCTACCTGGATGTTTCTATGCTACATTTTGCCTCTTGTTCCTGTCTTTATCTACTTGTGTGTGCTGTGAAAAAATAAACCGTATTTTGGTTTGATCTGCTCAGTGTCTGAGTGATTGAGGACCCCCGTAACCTCCCATTTGGGGGCAGCGACAGTGGGATCATTCAGACACCAACCATCGATCACAGAAAGCACAGAGAACAGAGGATCAGACCATATGTAAGGAAACGGAAAATGCAGTATATCTGGGAGTACTGGGAAGAAGCTCAGCAGATGATCAGCGGGTGGAGAGTATCCAGCACACAGGATAAATTGTGTTACCTAGGGGATACATTCCTGCACTGTAAAGGTGAGGCCACCTCGTGGAATCAGCTGGGGGAGCCAGAGTTTGTAGAATTTACAGAGGAAGTGATTGCTACAGTGACCCAAATGCTACAAAGAGGACAATATTCTGAGGCTGAAGGACAAGTCCATATTAAATTGATGTCCCAGATAGAGCAAGAGGAAAGGTCCAGAATGGGGCTACTGCAATCTGGGCAGACAACCGAGGGGTCCGCCACAGACTTATCTGGTACCATGAGAGAAGGGTCGTTTTTAGGGGGCCCCTAACTGCCCTTGAAGAAATGAGTATGGAGGAGCTGATAGCAGAATGTCAGCTGCGAGGTATACTCTGAGTCCCACCCACTGTGGGACTCAGAGCAGAGGCAAGAAGAATAAGGTCTTTGGCGCTAGGGACCAGGTGTTGTATCTTGCTCCCCTGCAGCCACCGCAAAAGAGGATTGCCACCCTCTAAAAACAAAATACACAAGAAAGAAATTGCAGGGCGCTCAAGGGTGAACAAGAATTTGGACAATTTATTAAAAAACAAAACAAACCACAATATTAAAACAACAAATACACAATCATACAATGCATTAAAAATCACATAAATGGTGCACCATTAAATCTAGCTCTGGGGGTTATTCATGGCCAGAGGTTGGAGGTTGGTTCCTCAAATTAGAGGTATTTGAGTCCCAGTATAGTAGCTGAATTTATTGGCAAATGTCCAGATTTGCTTAAGGTTCTCAAATGAGGGCTATAGTAAAAATAAAGGACCAATGTCAAATGGCGCTGTTCTGTTAGTGCCCGTGCATGCGGAGGACAAGGACTTCTGTCTGGTAGCTGGGTGACAGTGTCCGTCCTGCCTCCACTTGGTGTTGGTTGCACGGCACAATATAATAAGCACAGTCAATGTTAAAAGTATGTGCGCCGCAGCGCTATCTCACCCCTCTCGTGCCGCTCGGCTTTCTCCACTGTGTTCGCACAGACAGTGTTAGGGGAATGCCCCGGCAGCAGCTGCTTCCTTTAGTTTGTGAGCGTCAGGTTAAATACCTTCCACGGCGCTCTGTCACTGCGTCCTTGCAGATGGTACAGGTCTGCAGCTGATAAATCTGAAGAAGTCGGCTCTGCAGGAAGACGTGAGCCGGCAGCAGGGGTGTACTTCTTTGGTATCCTTTGTGGGTCCTTTGTGGAACGCGTTTCTCCGCTCACAGGGCGGCTTTCTCAACCAGAGTATGGAGACATCCTCCCTGACCTGCCTTAAATGCTGGTCTCATTAGTTCACTTCAGGTGTTCCTCATTAATTGGACACCTGTATAGCCCTGTAGGTCTCACTTGTAATTTCTTCTTTAGTGGAGATGTATACTCTTATACTTCAGTTTGTATTTCCTTGGGCATTGTATGTTTAAAGGTATAATAAAAAACCAAATAATGCATATATTCAATTTTTTTAAAAAGACACACAAATACTATAAGAAAAATATATAAAAAGAAAAATGTATAAATAAATAAATGGTGGTGCTATAGCGGATAGACTAACACTGGCTAGCTTATGTACACAATAAAGTCGACATGTAAATGAGTTGACAGGTTTGCAAACATATTTTCAAATAATGCGCTAGAAATGA
Organism: Crinia signifera; assembly: GCF_055691185.1. NCBI lineage: Eukaryota > Metazoa > Chordata > Amphibia > Anura > Myobatrachidae > Crinia > Crinia signifera. The sequence continues at coordinate 20,277,377 of NC_139222.1, read as the reverse complement.
ATATTTCTTAGATTTAATGAGCTCAACTATAGTATAGTCGACCTGCAGGTGTGTAGACAGGTTACACACGTATTTACAGTTAATGCACTAAATAAGCGTGTTTTTAAGCTTGGTCGGCTCTACTATAGCATCTATCTGGCTTTTATATAGAGAGTGTTTATCGCTACTTCTAATTTCCATAGTAATAGCGTTTTTAGTGCAATTCTACTCTCTATTTTCGCATCTACAGAGAGATCATAAGCATAGAAATTTGTAATGGCTTTGAACAAGTGGCGAGTGGCAGGGGACAGGTAAAAAATTACCATTGCCACAAGGCACCTGGACAAAGACTCAACATTTTACAGATATTGATAGTGGTATTTGATACAGAGATTCTAGAGGGAGAGTTCTTCAATCGATAAGCGATATTTAATAAACATCCATTGCACAGTAGTCAATAAATAATTATCCATTAATTAAATAATAACCAATAGATAAAAAACATCCAAAAGAGTTTTGGTAATTAAATAAATAATCCAAATCAATAAATAAATACACATGACTACACTTAGCTGATATTTAGTTGTATGGTTGTAGGGCCATTTAGACCTCTATAAATCGGTAATAGATTGACAGTAGTATCCTTAGTTCCCAAACAGCAATTGTTTCACTGCAATATGTATATACTCAGTCATTGATCTATAGTGGATGCTGAATAATATCCTTACATGAGGTTAGGATCTTCGATTGTGTTACTGTACATCCATTCAAACATAGCATAGAACATTTGAGGGTAGGTGGAACCTTCAGGAAAGGAAATTTTCTCTTTTACTATAAATGTGTATGCATATCTGCACAGGAGGAACCTTACTTTTAGTCCCACATATAGTGTTCATTCTAGCACCCGCTATATTTGAAAACCAAAGCAGTTCCTCCTCCCTGCCTGGGGTGTCGCTATCTGCTGTAGTGCCTCTAGCAGTGGGGGCTGTTTATCAGCACGGATATGCAACCCAGACCTGTGCTAGAAACACCACAGCAGACAGTGACACCCCAGGCAGGGAGGAGGAACTGCAGGGGTCTTAAATTATGGCGGGTGCTAGAATGAACACTACACATATAAGGAGATATTGGTGTCACACTGGGAATAAGGGTGTAATTGGGTTTTCCCATGGGAACATATCACGTGTATCAGAAACTTCATTGGGTCTGTTTTAGCCCAATGTTCGCATGGGGATTTCCCCCATTAGAGTCATACAATGAGGTAATGGAATAAAAAACAAACAAAAATGAGAAAAAGAGAAAAAAAGAAGAAAGAAAAAAAGAGAAAAGATAAAAGAAAAAGGAAAAAGGAAAAAGAAAAAAGAAAGAAGAAGGGAGAGGAGAGAAAAGAATTAGGGGGATGCATCTCGACCGGACAAGCCCAGCTCCAAGTATACTCTGCAATGCAGGGTGTGCAGCTGGGGGGAGGGTTAAGGGTTATTTTTACCTATTTTATATCTTAAATAAATTCTAGGTCTATATTATCGTTCAGGCCCTGAGGTTTGAGTGACTGCAATTTGAGGATCCATGCTGCCTCCTGTCTGCACAGAGTCCTAAAGCGGTCCCCACCCCGATTGGTTACTTTGACCTGCTCGAGTCCAATCACCTGCATTCCCTTGGGGTTACTATTATGCATTTCTAGGTAGTGTCTGGGCACACTATGGTTCATTTGTTTGTTAAGGATATTTCTCCTATGCTCTGTTACTCGATTTTTTAGTTGGCGTGTAGTCCGTCCAACGTAATACTTTTGGCATGGGCATATAAGAAGATACACCACATAGCTTGTAGCACAGTTAATGAACGATTCTATAGAGAAGGATTTTCTTGAAACTGAGGCCTCAACCGTCTGTCTTTTGTTACAAACAAATTCACACGTGAGGCATCTGGCATGATTGCATCTAAAAGTACCCACCACTTCAGGTCCCACTAAAGTTCTTTGTTTAGATTTACCTTTATCCTGTTCCCTATTCTTAAGCATGCTTGGAGCTAAGATGTTTTTAAGGCTCCGAGCTTTTTTAAAGATAATCGGGGGTTGTACTTCAAGATTGGTTTTCAATATGGGATCGGTACTGAGTAGTTTGTAATTCCTTTTGAGGATTGATGCAATTTTACCTGCTGCTATATTGTGTGTAGACACAAAAAAGGGGGTTTTATTTTCAAAGCTAGTTGGTACCTTCTTATTTTTATTTTTGGTCTTATTTTTATCCTTTTTCAGCATTTCTTCTCTTTTGAGGTTTCTAGAATAGACGGAGGCTTCTTCTAAAATTTCCTTTGGGTACCCTCGGTTTTTAAATTCACCCAGTAAAGTCGTAGCCTGCTCTACAAACTGGGCATCTGAGGTACAATTCCTACGAATTCTGTGCAGTTGACTCTTTGGCACGTTGTTAAGCCAGCTTTTTTTGTGGTTGCTGGAATAAGGAATAAAACTGCACACGTCTACAGGTTTTTTGTAACTGGCAACCGTAACTTTACCCTCCACCACCTCCACCAAAATATCAAGAAAATTAATTTGTGTTGGATGGTGTGTGCATGTGAAGGATAAGCCAAAATCATTAGTGTTTAAGTAAGAAACAAAATTAGAAATGGTTAAAGGATCACCGTGCCAAATAAAGAACAGGTCGTCGATATAGCGACCATAGAGGACCAGGTTCGCCGCATAGTCACCCTCCCACACAAATTTTTCCTCAAATGCCCCCATGTATAAATTTGCAAAACTAGGGGCGAACCTGGTCCCCATCGCTGTACCGAGGACCTGTAAGTAGTGACAGTGCTCAAACAAAAAATAGTTGTGAGTAAGAATGAAACTTATAGAATCTAGTATAAATTTACGCCTCTCCTCTGAGATATCCCTGTCTGTAACAAGGAATTTAGACACTACCTCTACACCTTTTTGGTGTGGGATGTTGGTATAAAGTGCCTGGACATCACAGGTCACAAAATGATATCCAGGATCCCATTGGAGGCCTTCAACCAACTGGATAAATCCAGTGGTATCCCGTATATGAGATCTCAGGGAAGAGGCGTGTGACTGAAGAAAACTATCCACAAACTGTGACAAATTAGATGTTAACCCCCCAATCCCCGAAATAATAGGTCTCCCTGGTGGATCGTGCAGTGTTTTATGAATCTTGGGGAGGTGATAAAAAATAGGGGTGACTGGGTAAGGTGTGTGCAAAAAATCAAACTCATTTTTTATTTATAGCGTTTGTCTCTAGTGCTCCCTGTAAGAGCTCCAATAGTTCCCCTTTAAACATGGGTGTGGGGTCTTTTAGAAGGGTTTTATAGAAGGCCTCATCAGCCAACTGTCGCTTAGCCTCTTTAACATAATCCTCAAAGTCCTGAATTACAACTCCCCCACCCTTGTCAGCCGGCTTGATGACAAGGGTGGGGTGGCTGGATAATCTCTTGAGAGCTTGTCTCTCCTCTGTGCCCAGATTAAATTGCCGTGGATGTGTTTTGGTATCACATAAGTTTTTAAATTCATCCAGGGTGGTTTGGTAGAAAGTGTCTATAGCACTGGATTTATATTGGGTCGGAAAAAATTGAGATTTTTTCTTAAATATTTTCCTATTTGGATTATAAATTTGTGTCTCAGACATAACGTCTGCAGGGGTATTACTCAAACTCTCAGATAATAGTTCATTTAACATTTGAACCCCTACTTCGTCATTAATATCTAACTCAATTTCCCCCTCAGTGCTCTGATTATTTGGATTTGTATTTTTGTTAATAGCAAAATACCGAGTTCGGCAAAGTGCCCTCACAAAACGATTGAGCTCAATGAAAAGCTCAAAATAGTTGGGTGCTGACGTCGGGGCAAATTTCATGCCTTTAGAAAGGATCCCCAGTTCTACATCGGACAGATCTTTTGAGGAGAGATTGAATACTCCTATGGGTTCTACCGGAACCTTTGGTTTTTGCTGAGGTTTCCTTTTTCCTCCCCGTTTGCCTCTTGGTCTAAATCCCTTGCCCTTTTTGGTGTTCTTGCAAGGGTTTCGTACCTGTTGGGGTGATGGTACTGATTGTACTGGGCATCTAGGGGTCTCTCTGTCATCCTCCCTCGTTCTAAAAAATGTCTATGTTGTTTGGGCTCATTATATTGATTATATCTATTAGGACTCACTCTCCTATTTTTCTTATATATTACTTGTTTCCAATTAGGGGGGGTCTCCTCCTGATTTCTCCTTGGGGAGTAGACTGAATCCTCCCTATTCCTATTCCTCTCATTGTAATGGTTCCTATTTCTAGAGGCAATGCGGGGTCTTGTGTGACCTCGCCTTGCATCTTGTGTATCCCTCGAATTCCTCCATGGAACTCGAGTTTGATCTCCCTCCCTTCTTTTTTTGTTATAGTCTCTCACCTGATTGGTGCTATAATCGTTAAGATCCCTATTGAATTTCCTCTCCTTTCTGTCCACTATCTCTTTTTCATATTGTTCTAACCTGTTGTTAACAATCATCTCTTTTTCTTTAAAGTATGCTTCATCCTTGAATTTGGATATAGCTTCCTGAGTGATTTTAATCTCCCTTTCAATTTCTTTTAGTTTAGTCTCTCTATAGTCAACCAGCAATTGCATTAGCGACAAAGAACAGTTGTCTAAAATCTCCTCCCATTTTTCCAGGAGTTTAGGGTCTTCCTGAAAAGATAATGTCTTGGAGATCCTCAGGCCGCGTGGAATTTTCCTATTTTCAATATACTTAGTTAATGACATTTTGTCCCACCAGTGTCTACATTCAGATTTTAGTAATTCTTCCAGGCGGCCTGAGTTCTCCAAAAATTCATCATGGGGAGTATTTGCAGCGGTTTTACCGCCCTCATAATTCCGCAAAATATCCTGTCTCCTCTGTAGTCTATCCGCATAGCATGAAAAATTCATTTCTACAGCACAATGATCCCAGCTGCCAAGACCAGGGCAAATCAAATATAGAAACAAGAAGAATAAGGTCTTTGGCGCTAGGGACCAGGTGTTGTATCTTGCTCCCCTGCAGCCACCGCAAAAGAGGATTGCCACCCTCTAAAAACAAAATACACAAGAAAGAAATTGCAGGGCGCTCAAGGGTGAACAAGAATTTGGACAATTTATTAAAAAACAAAACAAACCACAATATTAAAACAACAAATACACAATCATACAATGCATTAAAAATCACATAAATGGTGCACCATTAAATCTAGCTCTGGGGGTTATTCATGGCCAGAGGTTGGAGGTTGGTTCCTCAAATTAGAGGTATTTGAGTCCCAGTATAGTAGCTGAATTTATTGGCAAATGTCCAGATTTGCTTAAGGTTCTCAAATGAGGGCTATAGTAAAAATAAAGGACCAATGTCAAATGGCGCTGTTCTGTTAGTGCCCGTGCATGCGGAGGACAAGGACTTCTGTCTGGTAGCTGGGTGACAGTGTCCGTCCTGCCTCCACTTGGTGTTGGTTGCACGGCACAATATAATAAGCACAGTCAATGTTAAAAGTATGTGCGCCGCAGCGCTATCTCACCCCTCTCGTGCCGCTCGGCTTTCTCCACTGTGTTCGCACAGACAGTGTTAGGGGAATGCCCCGGCAGCAGCTGCTTCCTTTAGTTTGTGAGCGTCAGGTTAAATACCTTCCACGGCGCTCTGTCACTGCGTCCTTGCAGATGGTACAGGTCTGCAGCTGATAAATCTGAAGAAGTCGGCTCTGCAGGAAGACGTGAGCCGGCAGCAGGGGTGTACTTCTTTGGTATCCTTTGTGGGTCCTTTGTGGAACGCGTTTCTCCGCTCACAGGGCGGCTTTCTCAACCAGAGTATGGAGACATCCTCCCTGACCTGCCTTAAATGCTGGTCTCATTAGTTCACTTCAGGTGTTCCTCATTAATTGGACACCTGTATAGCCCTGTAGGTCTCACTTGTAATTTCTTCTTTAGTGGAGATGTGAACCACTCTTATACTTCAGTTTGTATTTCTTTGGGCATTGTATGTTTAAAGGTATAATAAAAAACCAAATAATGCATATATTCAATTTTTTTAAAAAGACACACAAATACTATAAGAAAAATATATAAAAAAAATGTATAAATAAATAAATGGTGGTGCTATAGCGGATAGACTAACACTGGCTAGCTTATGTACACAATAAAGTCGACATGTAAATGAGTTGACAGGTTTGCAAACATATTTTCAAATAATGCGCTAGAAATGAATATTTCTTAGATTTAATGAGCTCAACTATAGTATAGTCGACCTGCAGGTGTGTAGACAGGTTACACACGTATTTACAGTTAATGCACTAAATAAGCGTGTTTTTAAGCTTGGTCGGCTCTACTATAGCATCTATCTGGCTTTTATATAGAGAGTGTTTATCGCTACTTCTAATTTCCATAGTAATAGCGTTTTTAGTGCAATTCTACTCTCTATTTTCGCATCTACAGAGAGATCATAAGCATAGAAATTTGTAATGGCTTTGAACAAGTGGCGAGTGGCAGGGGACAGGTAAAAAATTACCATTGCCACAAGGCACCTGGACAAAGACTCAACATTTTACAGATATTGATAGTGGTATTTGATACAGAGATTCTAGAGGGAGAGTTCTTCAATCGATAAGCGATATTTAATAAACATCTATTGCACAGTAGTCAATAAATAATTATCCATTAATTAAATAATAACCAATAGATAAAAAACATCCAAAAGAGTTTTGGTAATTAAATAAATAATCCAAATCAATAAATAAATACACATGACTACACTTAGCTGATATTTAGTTGTATGGTTGTAGGGCCATTTAGACCTCTATAAATCGGTAATAGATTGACAGTAGTATCCTTAGTTCCCAAACAGCAATTGTTTCACTGCAATATGTATATACTCAGTCATTGATCTATAGTGGATGCTGAATAATATCCTTACATGAGGTTAGGATCTTCGATTGTGTTACTGTACATCCATTCAAACATCGCATAGAACATTTGAGGGTAGGTGGAACCTTCAGGAAAGGAAATTTTCTCTTTTACTATAAATGTGTATGCATATCTGCACAGGAGGAACCTTACTTCTAGTCCCACATATAAGGAGATATTGGTGTCACACTGGGAATAAGGGTGTAATTGGGTTTTCCCATGGGAACATATCACGTGTATCAGAAACTTCATTGGGTCTGTTTTAGCCCAATGTTCGCATGGGGATTTCCCCCATTAGAGTCATACAATGAGGTAATGGAATAAAAAACAAACAAAAATGAGAAAAAGAGAAAAAAAGAAGAAAGAAAAAAAGAGAAAAGATAAAAGAAAAAGGAAAAAGGAAAAAGAAAAAAGAAAGAAGAAGGGAGAGGAGAGAAAAGAATTAGGGGGATGCATCTCGACCGGACAAGCCCAGCTCCAAGTATACTCTGCAATGCAGGGTGTGCAGCTGGGGGGAGGGTTAAGGGTTATTTTTACCTATTTTATATCTTAAATAAATTCTAGGTCTATATTATCGTTCAGGCCCTGAGGTTTGAGTGACTGCAATTTGAGGATCCATGCTGCCTCCTGTCTGCACAGAGTCCTAAAGCGGTCCCCACCCCGATTGGTTACTTTGACCTGCTCGAGTCCAATCACCTGCATTCCCTTGGGGTTACTATTATGCATTTCTAGGTAGTGTCTGGGCACACTATGGTTCATTTGTTTGTTAAGGATATTTCTCCTATGCTCTGTTACTCGATTTTTTAGTTGGCGTGTAGTCCGTCCAACGTAATACTTTTGGCATGGGCATATAAGAAGATACACCACATAGCTTGTAGCACAGTTAATGAACGATTCTATAGAGAAGGATTTTCTTGAAACTGAGGCCTCAACCGTCTGTCTTTTGTTACAAACAAATTCACACGTGAGGCATCTGGCATGATTGCATCTAAAAGTACCCACCACTTCAGGTCCCACTAAAGTTCTTTGTTTAGATTTACCTTTATCCTGTTCCCTATTCTTAAGCATGCTTGGAGCTAAGATGTTTTTAAGGCTCCGAGCTTTTTTAAAGATAATCGGGGGTTGTACTTCAAGATTGGTTTTCAATATGGGATCGGTACTGAGTAGTTTGTAATTCCTTTTGAGGATTGATGCAATTTTACCTGCTGCTATATTGTGTGTAGACACAAAAAAGGGGGTTTTATTTTCAAAGCTAGTTGGTACCTTCTTATTTTTATTTTTGGTCTTATTTTTATCCTTTTTCAGCATTTCTTCTCTTTTGAGGTTTCTAGAATAGACGGAGGCTTCTTCTAAAATTTCCTTTGGGTACCCTCGGTTTTTAAATTCACCCAGTAAAGTCGTAGCCTGCTCTACAAACTGGGCATCTGAGGTACAATTCCTACGAATTCTGTGCAGTTGACTCTTTGGCACGTTGTTAAGCCAGCTTTTTTTGTGGTTGCTGGAATAAGGAATAAAACTGCACACGTCTACAGGTTTTTTGTAACTGGCAACCGTAACTTTACCCTCCACCACCTCCACCAAAATATCAAGAAAATTAATTTGTGTTGGATGGTGTGTGCATGTGAAGGATAAGCCAAAATCATTAGTGTTTAAGTAAGAAACAAAATTAGAAATGGTTAAAGGATCACCGTGCCAAATAAAGAACAGGTCGTCGATATAGCGACCATAGAGGACCAGGTTCGCCGCATAGTCACCCTCCCACACAAATTTTTCCTCAAATGCCCCCATGTATAAATTTGCAAAACTAGGGGCGAACCTGGTCCCCATCGCTGTACCGAGGACCTGTAAGTAGTGACAGTGCTCAAACAAAAAATAGTTGTGAGTAAGAATGAAACTTATAGAATCTAGTATAAATTTACGCCTCTCCTCTGAGATATCCCTGTCTGTAACAAGGAATTTAGACACTACCTCTACACCTTTTTGGTGTGGGATGTTGGTATAAAGTGCCTGGACATCACAGGTCACAAAATGATATCCAGGATCTCATTGGAGGCCTTCAACCAACTGGATAAATCCAGTGGTATCCCGTATATGAGATCTCAGGGAAGAGGCGTGTGACTGAAGAAAACTATCCACAAACTGTGACAAATTAGATGTTAACCCCCCAATCCCCGAAATAATAGGTCTCCCTGGTGGATCGTGCAGTGTTTTATGAATCTTGGGGAGGTGATAAAAAATAGGGGTGACTGGGTAAGGTGTGTGCAAAAAATCAAACTCATTTTTTATTTATAGCGTTTGTCTCTAGTGCTCCCTGTAAGAGCTCCAATAGTTCCCCTTTAAACATGGGTGTGGGGTCTTTTAGAAGGGTTTTATAGAAGGCCTCATCAGCCAACTGTCGCTTAGCCTCTTTAACATAATCCTCAAAGTCCTGAATTACAACTCCCCCACCCTTGTCAGCCGGCTTGATGACAAGGGTGGGGTCGCTGGATAATCTCTTGAGAGCTTGTCTCTCCTCTGTGCCCAGATTAAATTGCCGTGGATGTGTTTTGGTATCACATAAGTTTTTAAATTCATCCAGGGTGGTTTGGTAGAAAGTGTCTATAGCACTGGATTTATATTGGGTCGGAAAAAATTGAGATTTTTTCTTAAATATTTTCCTATTTGGATTATAAATTTGTGTCTCAGACATAACGTCTGCAGGGGTATTACTCAAACTCTCAGATAATAGTTCATTTAACATTTGAACCCCTACTTCGTCATTAATATCTAACTCAATTTCCCCCTCAGTGCTCTGATTATTTGGATTTGTATTTTTGTTAATAGCAAAATACAGAGTTCGGCAAAGTGCCCTCACAAAACGATTGAGCTCAATGAAAAGCTCAAAATAGTTGGGTGCTGACGTCGGGGCAAATTTCATGCCTTTAGAAAGGATCCCCAGTTCTACATCGGACAGATCTTTTGAGGAGAGATTGAATACTCCTATGGGTTCTACCGGAACCTTTGGTTTTTGCTGAGGTTTCCTTTTTCCTCCCCGTTTGCCTCTTGGTCTAAATCCCTTGCCCTTTTTGGTGTTCTTGCAAGGGTTTCGTACCTGTTGGGGTGATGGTACTGATTGTACTGGGCATCTGGGGGTCTCTCTGTCATCCTCCCTCGTTCTAAAAAATGTCTATGTTGTTTGGGCTCATTATATTGATTATATCTATTAGGACTCACTCTCCTATTTTTCTTATATATTACTTGTTTCCAATTAGGGGGGTCTCCTCCTGATTTCTCCTTGGGGAGTAGACTGAATCCTCCCTATTCCTATTCCTCTCATTGTAATGGTTCCTATTTCTAGAGGCAATGCGGGGTCTTGTGTGACCTCGCCTTGCATCTTGTGTATCCCTCGAATTCCTCCATGGAACTCGAGTTTGATCTCCCTCCCTTCTTTTTTTGTTATAGTCTCTCACCTGATTGGTGCTATAATCGTTAAGATCCCTATTGAATTTCCTCTCCTTTCTGTCCACTATCTCTTTTTCATATTGTTCTAACCTGTTGTTAACAATCATCTCTTTTTCTTTAAAGTATGCTTCATCCTTGAATTTGGATATAGCTTCCTGAGTGATTTTAATCTCCCTTTCAATTTCTTTTAGTTTAGTCTCTCTATAGTCAACCAGCAATTGCATTAGCGACAAAGAACAGTTGTCTAAAATCTCCTCCCATTTTTCCAGGAGTTTAGGGTCTTCCTGAAAAGATAATGTCTTGGAGATCCTCAGGCCGCGTGGAATTTTCCTATTTTCAATATACTTAGTTAATGACATTTTGTCCCACCAGTGTCTACATTCAGATTTTAGTAATTCTTCCAGGCGGCCTGAGTTCTCCAAAAATTCATCATGGGGAGTATTTGCAGCGGTTTTACCGCTCTCATAATTCCGCAAAATATCCTGTCTCCTCTGTAGTCTATCCGCATAGCATGAAAAATTCATTTCTACAGCACAATGATCCCAGCTGCCAAGACCAGGGCAAATCAAATATAGAAACAAGAAGAATAAGGTCTTTGGCGCTAGGGACCAGGTGTTGTATCTTGCTCCCCTGCAGCCACCGCAAAAGAGGATTGCCACCCTCTAAAAACAAAATACACAAGAAAGAAATTGCAGGGCGCTCAAGGGTGAACAAGAATTTGGACAATTTATTAAAAAACAAAACAAACCACAATATTAAAACAACAAATACACAATCATACAATGCATTAAAAATCACATAAATGGTGCACCATTAAATCTAGCTCTGGGGGTTATTCATGGCCAGAGGTTGGAGGTTGGTTCCTCAAATTAGAGGTATTTGAGTCCCAGTATAGTAGCTGAATTTATTGGCAAATGTCCAGATTTGCTTAAGGTTCTCAAATGAGGGCTATAGTAAAAATAAAGGACCAATGTCAAATGGCGCTGTTCTGTTAGTGCCCGTGCATGCGGAGGACAAGGACTTCTGTCTGGTAGCTGGGTGACAGTGTCCGTCCTGCCTCCACTTGGTGTTGGTTGCACGGCACAATATAATAAGCACAGTCAATGTTAAAAGTATGTGCGCCGCAGCGCTATCTCACCCCTCTCGTGCCGCTCGGCTTTCTCCACTGTGTTCGCACAGACAGTGTTAGGGGAATGCCCCGGCAGCAGCTGCTTCCTTTAGTTTGTGAGCGTCAGGTTAAATACCTTCCACGGCGCTCTGTCACTGCGTCCTTGCAGATGGTACAGGTCTGCAGCTGATAAATCTGAAGAAGTCGGCTCTGCAGGAAGACGTGAGCCGGCAGCAGGGGTGTACTTCTTTGGTATCCTTTGTGGGTCCTTTGTGGAACGCGTTTCTCCGCTCACAGGGCGGCTTTCTCAACCAGAGTATGGAGACATCCTCCCTGACCTGCCTTAAATGCTGGTCTCATTAGTTCACTTCAGGTGTTCCTCATTAATTGGACACCTGTATAGCCCTGTAGGTCTCACTTGTCATTTCTTCTTTAGTGGAGATGTGAACCACTCTTATACTTCAGTTTGTATTTCTTTGGGCATTGTATGTTTAAAGGTATAATAAAAAACCAAATAATGCATATATTCAATTTTTTTAAAAAGACACACAAATACTACCGAGGGGTCCGCCACAGACTTATCTGATACCATGAGAGAAGGGTCGTTTTTAGGGGCCCCTAACTGCCCTTGAAGAAATGAGTATGGGGGAGCTGATAGCAGAATGTCAGCTGCGAGGTATACTCTGAGTCCCACCCACTGTGGGACTCAGAGCAGAGGATCTGAGGTTTGGATGTACCACCTGAGTCCCACTACTCCAGGTTGTTATCGGTTCCTGAACAACTGGGTACAGGGACTAAAATAGTAGCGGAAGGAATGTGAAGTTATCAGACTGTAATTATTATATTTTATTAGGTGTAGTGATTAATGTACTTTTTAGTCCGTCTGTACCCTTTTATTCTCCGTAGATGTTTCTATTTCCCCTATCTGTGTGTATTTCCAGAACCATAGTATAACACTGTATATCAGATGCAGTTGCCCAAATATGATCAGACAGGAAATACCCAGGAAAGAACAGTGTATAATTTCACCAAAATGTTATGTCCACAGGGGGTGATCCAATTATCTGCTATTGTCCCTGCTATTTACAGGAGGGTTATAACCTTCACAGGGGGTGATCAGCACACAACGCAATCAGCTGGTGTTTGTTCCTTGTATTTACACTCCTTTGTGCCTTTCTGGACTCTATTAGGCTATTTTTAACCGGACACAGCAGGGGGGGGGGGGGGGGGGCAGCAGATGGACAGCTGTAGATTACCTGGGGGGATATACCTGACTCTTGAATCCACCAATCCAGACCCAGTGCAAGCCCACTGATGGTATGGGCACCATGGGAATTTAGAAGGTTTTAAAATGACTTGTACACACCCCGGCTCCTCATGTTATTCGCAATCCTGGCTAAGGGGTCATACCCTCCTCTGGATCTTGTGGAACACGTCGTTTGCCCGGGGTGGGCATCGTAATACGCTATTTTGTGGACTTATACAGGTTTCTGCTATCACTGCTGTGTGGAGAGTGATAGTTTTGTGATTTGGAACTGTGATGCTAAAAGGACTTGGACTGCTACCTGGATGTTTCTATGCTACATTTTGCCTCTTGTTCCTGTCTTTATCTACTTGTGTGTGCTGTGAAAAAATAAACCGTATTTTGGTTTGATCTGATCGGTGTCTGAGTGATTAGGGACCCCCGTAACCTCACATGTATAATGGAGCATCATGTGTGTGGCATATGTATAATGGGCATAACAGTGTCCAGCATATGTATAATGGGCATCAGGGTGTGTGGCATATGTATAATGGAGCATCACGGTGTGGGGCATATGTATAATGGAGCATCACGGTGTGTGGCATATGTATAATGGGCATCAGGGTGTGTGACATATGTATAATGGAGCATCACGGTGTGGGGCATATGTATAATGGAGCATCACGTTGTGTAGCATATGTATAATGGAGCATCACGGTGTGTGGCATATGTATAATGGAGCATCACGGTGTGTGGCATATGTATAATGGGCATCAGGGTGTGTGACATATGTATAATGGAGCAATCACGTTGTGGGGCATATGTATAATGGGCATCACATGTGTGCGGCATATGTATAATGGAGCCTCATGTTGTGGCATATGTATAATGGGCATCACAGTGTCCAGCATATGTATAATGGGCATCAGGGTGTGTGGCATATCTATAATGGAGCATCACGGTGTGGGGCATATGTATAATGGAGCATCACGGTGTGTGGCATATGTATAATGGGCATCAGGGTGTGCGACATATGTATAATGGGCATCAGGGTGTGGGGCATATGTATAATGGAGCATCACGTTGTGTAGCATATGTATAATGGAGCATCACGGTGTGTGGCATATGTATAATGGGCATCAGGGTGTGCGACATATGTATAATGGGCATCAGGGTGTGGGGCATATGTATAATGGAGCATCACGTTGTGTAGCATATGTATAATGGAGCATCACGGTGTGTGGCATATGTATAATGGGCATCAGGGTGTGTGACATATGTATAATGGAGCATCACGGTGTGGCATATGTATAATGGAGCATCAGGGTGTGTGGCATATGTATAATGGAGCATCACGGTGTGTGACAAATGTATAATGGAGCAATCACGTTGTGGGGCATATGTATAATGGTCATCACAGAGTGCGGCATATGTATAATGGAGCATCATGTTGTGGGGCATATGTATAATGGGCATCACAGTGTCCAGCATATGTATTATGGGCATCAGGGTGTGTGACATATGAATAATGGAGCATCAGGGTGTGGGGCAAATGTATAATGGGCATCACAGTGTGCGGCATATGTATAATGGAGCATCAGGGTGTGTGACATATGTATAATGGAGCAATCACGTTGTGGGGCATATGTATAATGGGCATCACGGTGTGCGGCATATGTATAATGGAGCATCATGTTGTGGGGCATATGTATAATGGACATCATGTGTGTGGCATATGTATAATGGGCATCACGGACTGCACTATTGGGGTCATATGTGTATCTGGAACTATTGGGATATGTTGAATAAGAGTGTCCTTAAGGATGTTGTGATATCTCTATCTTTATGGGGTGAATATGAAGGGCGGGTAGTACGTGGAGGTAGGGGGGAGATAAGTTTTGAAAATTCATGTGACACAGAGTAACAACAGGCATGGGGGAGGGGGTGAACCTCGGTGGTGGCCATTAGTTGATTGCCCTCCGGGTTAGGGAGAAGGAAGCAGAAAGGAAAACGGTGACTATATTGTTTTTTCTCTGAGATTCAACGGCTTGACTCTGAGATTCAACGGCTGGACTCTGAGATGCAACGGCGATGCAACAGATTGACTGTGAGCTGCAACGGCGATGAAACGCTGGACTCTGAGCTGCAATGGCTTGACTCAGAGCCGCAACGGTGATGCAACGGCTTGACTCTGAACCGCAACGGTGATGTAATAGCTTGACTCTGAACCGCAACGGTGATGTACCGGCTTGACTCATAACCGCAACGGTGATACAACGGCTTGACTCTGAACCGCAACGGTGATGCAACGGCTTGACTCTGAACCGCAACGGTGATGTTCCGGCTTGACTCTGAAACGCAACGGTGATGTTCTGGCTTGACTCTGAACCGCAACGGTGATGCACCGGCTTGACTCTGAACCGCAACGGTGATGCACCGGCTTGACTCTGAAGCGCAACGGTGATGCAACGGTTTGACTCTGAACCGCAACGGTGATGCAATAGCTTGACTCTGAACCGCAACGGTGATGTACCGGCTTGACTCTGAACCGCAACGGTGATGCAACGGATTGACTCATAGCCGCAACGGTGATGCATCGGCTTGACTCTGAACCGCAACGGTTTTACTCTGAGATGCAACGGCTTGACTCTGAGATGCTAAAAGGACTTGGACTGCTACCTGGATGTTTCTATGCTACATTTTGCCTCTTGTTCCTGTCTTTATCTACTTGTGTGTGCTGTGAAAAAATAAACCGTATTTTGGTTTGATCTGCTCAGTGTCTGAGTGATTGAGGACCCCCGTAACCTCCCATTTGGGGGCAGCGACAGTGGGATCATTCAGACACCAACCATCGATCACAGAAAGCACAGAGAACAGAGGATCAGACCATATGTAAGGAAACGGAAAATGCAGTATATCTGGGAGTACTGGGAAGAAGCTCAGCAGATGATCAGCGGGTGGAGAGTATCCAGCACACAGGATAAATTGTGTTACCTAGGGGATACATTCCTGCACTGTAAAGGTGAGGCCACCTCGTGGAATCAGCTGGGGGAGCCAGAGTTTGTAGAATTTACAGAGGAAGTGATTGCTACAGTGACCCAAATGCTACAAAGAGGACAATATTCTGAGGCTGAAGGACAAGTCCATATTAAATTGATGTCCCAGATAGAGCCAGAGGAAAGGTCCAGAATGGGGCTACTGCAATCTGGGCAGACAACCGAGGGGTCCGCCACAGACTTATCTGGTACCATGAGAGAAGGGTCGTTTTTAGGGGGCCCCTAACTGCCCTTGAAGAAATGAGTATGGAGGAGCTGATAGCAGAATGTCAGCTGCGAGGTATACTCTGAGTCCCACCCACTGTGGGACTCAGAGCAGAGGATCTGAGGTTTGGATGTACCACCTGAGTCCCACTACTCCAGGTTGTTATCGGTTCCTGAACAACTGGGTACAGGGACTAAAATAGTAGCGGAAGGAATGTGAAGTTATCAGACTGTAATTATTATATTTTATTAGGTGTAGTGATTAATGTACTTTTTAGTCCGTCTGTACCCTTTTATTCTCCGTAGATGTTTCTATTTCCCCTATCTGTGTGTATTTCCAGAACCATAGTATAACACTGTATATCAGATGCAGTTGCCCAAATATGATCAGACAGGAAATACCCAGGAAAGAACAGTGTATAATTTCACCAAAATGTTATGTCCACAGGGGGTGAGCCAATTATCTGCTATTGTCCCTGCTATTTACAGGAGGGTTATAACCTTCACAGGGGGTGATCAGCACACAACGCAATCAGCTGGTGTTTGTTCCTTGTATTTACACTCCTTTGTGCCTTTCTGGACTCTAGTAGACTCTTTGGAATCGGACACAGCAGGGGGGGGGGGGGGGGGCAGCAGATGGACAGCTGTAGATTACCTGGGGGGATATACCTGACTCTTGAATCCACCAATCCAGACCCAGTGCAAGCCCACTGATGGTATGGGCACCATGGGAATTTAGAAGGTTTTAAAATGACTTGTACACACCCCGGCTCCTCATGTTATTCGCAATCCTGGCTAAGGGGTCATACCCTCCTCTGGATCTTGTGGAACACGTCGTTTGCCCGGGGTGGGCATCGTAATACGCTATTTTGTGGACTTATACAGGTTTCTGCTATCACTGCTGTGTGGAGAGTGATAGTTTTGTGATTTGGAACTGTGATGCTAAAAGGACTTGGACTGCTACCTGGATGTTTCTATGCTACATTTTGCCTCTTGTTCCTGTCTTTATCTACTTGTGTGTGCTGTGAAAAAATAAACCGTATTTTGGTTTGATCTGATCGGTGTCTGAGTGATTAGGGACCCCCGTAACCTCACATGTATAATGGAGCATCATGTGTGTGGCATATGTATAATGGGCATAACAGTGTCCAGCATATGTATAATGGGCATCAGGGTGTGTGGCATATGTATAATGGAGCATCACGGTGTGGGGCATATGTATAATGGAGCATCACGGTGTGTGGCATATGTATAATGGGCATCAGGGTGTGTGACATATGTATAATGGAGCATCACGGTGTGGGGCATATGTATAATGGAGCATCACGTTGTGTAGCATATGTATAATGGAGCATCACGGTGTGTGGCATATGTATAATGGAGCATCACGGTGTGTGGCATATGTATAATGGGCATCAGGGTGTGTGACATATGTATAATGGAGCAATCACGTTGTGGGGCATATGTATAATGGGCATCACATGTGTGCGGCATATGTATAATGGAGCCTCATGTTGTGGCATATGTATAATGGGCATCACAGTGTCCAGCATATGTATAATGGGCATCAGGGTGTGTGGCATATCTATAATGGAGCATCACGGTGTGGGGCATATGTATAATGGAGCATCACGGTGTGTGGCATATGTATAATGGGCATCAGGGTGTGCGACATATGTATAATGGGCATCAGGGTGTGGGGCATATGTATAATGGAGCATCACGTTGTGTAGCATATGTATAATGGAGCATCACGGTGTGTGGCATATGTATAATGGGCATCAGGGTGTGCGACATATGTATAATGGGCATCAGGGTGTGGGGCATATGTATAATGGAGCATCACGTTGTGTAGCATATGTATAATGGAGCATCACGGTGTGTGGCATATGTATAATGGGCATCAGGGTGTGTGACATATGTATAATGGAGCATCACGGTGTGGCATATGTATAATGGAGCATCAGGGTGTGTGGCATATGTATAATGGAGCATCACGGTGTGTGACAAATGTATAATGGAGCAATCACGTTGTGGGGCATATGTATAATGGTCATCACAGAGTGCGGCATATGTATAATGGAGCATCATGTTGTGGGGCATATGTATAATGGGCATCACAGTGTCCAGCATATGTATTATGGGCATCAGGGTGTGTGACATATGAATAATGGAGCATCAGGGTGTGGGGCAAATGTATAATGGGCATCACAGTGTGCGGCATATGTATAATGGAGCATCAGGGTGTGTGACATATGTATAATGGAGCAATCACGTTGTGGGGCATATGTATAATGGGCATCACGGTGTGCGGCATATGTATAATGGAGCATCATGTTGTGGGGCATATGTATAATGGACATCATGTGTGTGGCATATGTATAATGGGCATCACGGACTGCACTATTGGGGTCATATGTGTATCTGGAACTATTGGGATATGTTGAATAAGAGTGTCCTTAAGGATGTTGTGATATCTCTATCTTTATGGGGTGAATATGAAGGGCGGGTAGTACGTGGAGGTAGGGGGGAGATAAGTTTTGAAAATTCATGTGACACAGAGTAACAACAGGCATGGGGGAGGGGGTGAACCTCGGTGGTGGCCATTAGTTGATTGCCCTCCGGGTTAGGGAGAAGGAAGCAGAAAGGAAAACGGTGACTATATTGTTTTTTCTCTGAGATTCAACGGCTTGACTCTGAGATTCAACGGCTGGACTCTGAGATGCAACGGCGATGCAACAGATTGACTGTGAGCTGCAACGGCGATGAAACGCTGGACTCTGAGCTGCAATGGCTTGACTCAGAGCCGCAACGGTGATGCAACGGCTTGACTCTGAACCGCAACGGTGATGTAATAGCTTGACTCTGAACCGCAACGGTGATGTACCGGCTTGACTCATAACCGCAACGGTGATACAACGGCTTGACTCTGAACCGCAACGGTGATGCAACGGCTTGACTCTGAACCGCAACGGTGATGTTCCGGCTTGACTCTGAAACGCAACGGTGATGTTCTGGCTTGACTCTGAACCGCAACGGTGATGCACCGGCTTGACTCTGAACCGCAACGGTGATGCACCGGCTTGACTCTGAAGCGCAACGGTGATGCAACGGTTTGACTCTGAACCGCAACGGTGATGCAATAGCTTGACTCTGAACCGCAACGGTGATGTACCGGCTTGACTCTGAACCGCAACGGTGATGCAACGGATTGACTCATAGCCGCAACGGTGATGCATCGGCTTGACTCTGAACCGCAACGGTTTTACTCTGAGATGCAACGGCTTGACTCTGAGATGCTAAAAGGACTTGGACTGCTACCTGGATGTTTCTATGCTACATTTTGCCTCTTGTTCCTGTCTTTATCTACTTGTGTGTGCTGTGAAAAAATAAACCGTATTTTGGTTTGATCTGCTCAGTGTCTGAGTGATTGAGGACCCCCGTAACCTCCCATTTGGGGGCAGCGACAGTGGGATCATTCAGACACCAACCATCGATCACAGAAAGCACAGAGAACAGAGGATCAGACCATATGTAAGGAAACGGAAAATGCAGTATATCTGGGAGTACTGGGAAGAAGCTCAGCAGATGATCAGCGGGTGGAGAGTATCCAGCACACAGGATAAATTGTGTTACCTAGGGGATACATTCCTGCACTGTAAAGGTGAGGCCACCTCGTGGAATCAGCTGGGGGAGCCAGAGTTTGTAGAATTTACAGAGGAAGTGATTGCTACAGTGACCCAAATGCTACAAAGAGGACAATATTCTGAGGCTGAAGGACAAGTCCATATTAAATTGATGTCCCAGATAGAGCCAGAGGAAAGGTCCAGAATGGGGCTACTGCAATCTGGGCAGACAACCGAGGGGTCCGCCACAGACTTATCTGGTACCATGAGAGAAGGGTCGTTTTTAGGGGGCCCCTAACTGCCCTTGAAGAAATGAGTATGGAGGAGCTGATAGCAGAATGTCAGCTGCGAGGTATACTCTGAGTCCCACCCACTGTGGGACTCAGAGCAGAGGATCTGAGGTTTGGATGTACCACCTGAGTCCCACTACTCCAGGTTGTTATCGGTTCCTGAACAACTGGGTACAGGGACTAAAATAGTAGCGGAAGGAATGTGAAGTTATCAGACTGTAATTATTATATTTTATTAGGTGTAGTGATTAATGTACTTTTTAGTCCGTCTGTACCCTTTTATTCTCCGTAGATGTTTCTATTTCCCCTATCTGTGTGTATTTCCAGAACCATAGTATAACACTGTATATCAGATGCAGTTGCCCAAATATGATCAGACAGGAAATACCCAGGAAAGAACAGTGTATAATTTCACCAAAATGTTATGTCCACAGGGGGTGAGCCAATTATCTGCTATTGTCCCTGCTATTTACAGGAGGGTTATAACCTTCACAGGGGGTGATCAGCACACAACGCAATCAGCTGGTGTTTGTTCCTTGTATTTACACTCCTTTGTGCCTTTCTGGACTCTAGTAGACTCTTTGGAATCGGACCCAGCAAGGGGGGGGGGGCAGCAGATGGACAGCTGTAGATTACCTGGGGGGATATACCTGACTCTTGAATCCACCAATCCAGACCCAGTGCAAGCCCACTAATGGTATGGGCACCATGGGAATTTAGAAGGTTTTAAAATGACTTGTACACACCCCGGCTCCTCATGTTATTCGCAATCCTGGCTAAGGGGTCATACCCTCCTCTGGATCTTGTGGAACACATCGTTTGCCCGGGGTGGGCATCGTAATACGCTATTTTGTGGACTTATACAGGTTTCTGCTATCACTGCTGTGTGGAGAGTGATAGTTTTGTGATTTGGAACTGTGATGCTAAAAGGACTTGGACTGCTACCTGGATGTTACTATGCTACATTTTGCCTCTTGTTCCTGTCTTTATCTACTTGTGTGTGCTGTGAAAAAATAAACCGTATTTTGGTTTGATCTGATCGGTGTCTGAGTGATTAGGGACCCCCGTAACCTCACATGTATAATGGAGCATCATGTGTGTGGCATATGTATAATGGGCATAACAGTGTCCAGCATATGTATAATGGGCATCAGGGTGTGTGGCATATCTATAATGGGCATCAGGGTGTGGGGCATATGTATAATGGAGCATCACGGTGTGGGGCATATGTATAATGGAGCATCACGGTGTGTGGCATATGTATAATGGGCATCAGGGTGTGTGACATATGTATAATGGACCATCACGGTGTGGGGCATATGTATAATGGAGCATCACGTTGTGTAGCATATGTATAATGGAGCATCACGGTGTGTGGCATATGTATAATGGAGCATCACGGTGTGTGGCATATGTATAATGGGCATCAGGGTGTGTGACATATGTATAATGGAGCAATCACGTTGTGGGGCATATGTATAATGGGCATCACAGTGTGCGGCATATGTATAATGGAGCCTCATGTTGTGGGGCATATGTATAATGGGCATCACAGTGTGTGGCATATGTATAATGGAGCATCATGTGTGTGGCATATGTATAATGGGCATCACAGTGTCCAGCATATGTATAATGGGCATCAGGGTGTGTGGCATATCTATAATGGAGCATCACGGTGTGGGGCATATGTATAATGGAGCATCACGGTGTGTGGCATATGTATAATGGGCATCAGGGTGTGCGACATATGTATAATGGGCATCAGGGTGTGGGGCATATGTATAATGGAGCATCACGTTGTGTAGCATATGTATAATGGAGCATCACGGTGTGTGGCATATGTATAATGGGCATCAGGGTGTGCGACATATGTATAATGGGCATCAGGGTGTGGGGCATATGTATAATGGAGCATCACGTTGTGTAGCATATGTATAATGGAGCATCACGGTGTGTGGCATATGTATAATGGGCATCAGGGTGTGTGACATATGTATAATGGAGCATCACGGTGTGGCATATGTATAATGGAGCATCAGGGTGTGTGGCATATGTATAATGGAGCATCACGGTGTGTGACAAATGTATAATGGAGCAATCACGTTGTGGGGCATATGTATAATGGTCATCACAGAGTGCGGCATATGTATAATGGAGCATCATGTTGTGGGGCATATGTATAATGGGCATCACAGTGTCCAGCATATGTATTATGGGCATCAGGGTGTGTGACATATGAATAATGGAGCATCAGGGTGTGGGGCAAATGTATAATGGGCATCACAGTGTGCGGCATATGTATAATGGAGCATCAGGGTGTGTGACATATGTATAATGGAGCAATCACGTTGTGGGGCATATGTATAATGGGCATCACGGTGTGCGGCATATGTATAATGGAGCATCATGTTGTGGGGCATATGTATAATGGACATCATGTGTGTGGCATATGTATAATGGGCATCACGGACTGCACTATTGGGGTCATATGTGTATCTGGAACTATTGGGATATGTTGAATAAGAGTGTCCTTAAGGATGTTGTGATATCTCTATCTTTATGGGGTGAATATGAAGGGCGGGTAGTACGTGGAGGTAGGGGGGAGATAAGTTTTGCAAATTCATGTGACACAGAGTAACAACAGGCATGGGGGAGGGGGTGAACCTCGGTGGTGGCCATTAGTTGATTGCCCTCCGGGTTAGGGAGAAGGAAGCAGAAAGGAAAACGGTGACTATATTGTTTTTTCTCTGAGATTCAACGGCTTGACTCTGAGATTCAACGGCTGGACTCTGAGATGCAACGGCGATGCAACAGATTGACTGTGAGCTGCAACGGCGATGAAACGCTGGACTCTGAGCTGCAATGGCTTGACTCAGAGCAGCAACGGTGATGCAACGGCTTGACTCTGAACCGCAACGGTGATGTAATAGCTTGACTCTGAACCGCAACGGTGATGTACCGGCTTGACTCATAACCGCAACGGTGATGCAACGGCTTGACTCTGAACCGCAACGGTGATGCAACGGCTTGACTCTGAACCGCAACGGTGATGTTCCGGCTTGACTCTGAAACGCAACGGAGATGTTCTGGCTTGACTCTGAACCGCAACGGTGATGCACCGGCTTGACTCTGAACCGCAACGGTGATGCACCGGCTTGACTCTGAAGCGCAACGGTGATGCAACGGTTTGACTCTGAACCGCAACGGTGATGCAATAGCTTGACTCTGAACCGCAACGGTGATGTACCGGCTTGACTCTGAACCGCAACGGTGATGCAACGGATTGACTCATAGCCGCAACGGTGATGCATCGGCTTGACTCTGAACCGCAACGGTTTTACTCTGAGATGCAACGGCTTGACTCTGAGATGCTAAAAGGACTTGGACTGCTACCTGGATGTTTCTATGCTACATTTTGCCTCTTGTTCCTGTCTTTATCTACTTGTGTGTGCTGTGAAAAAATAAACCGTATTTTGGTTTGATCTGCTCAGTGTCTGAGTGATTGAGGACCCCCGTAACCTCCCATTTGGGGGCAGCGACAGTGGGATCATTCAGACACCAACCATCGATCACAGAAAGCACAGAGAACAGAGGATCAGACCATATGTAAGGAAACGGAAAATGCAGTATATCTGGGAGTACTGGGAAGAAGCTCAGCAGATGATCAGCGGGTGGAGAGTATCCAGCACACAGGATAAATTGTGTTACCTAGGGGATACATTCCTGCACTGTAAAGGTGAGGCCACCTCGTGGAATCAGCTGGGGGAGCCAGAGTTTGTAGAATTTACAGAGGAAGTGATTGCTACAGTGACCCAAATGCTACAAAGAGGACAATATTCTGAGGCTGAAGGACAAGTCCATATTAAATTGATGTCCCAGATAGAGCAAGAGGAAAGGTCCAGAATGGGGCTACTGCAATCTGGGCAGACAACCGAGGGGTCCGCCACAGACTTATCTGGTACCATGAGAGAAGGGTCGTTTTTAGGGGGCCCCTAACTGCCCTTGAAGAAATGAGTATGGAGGAGCTGATAGCAGAATGTCAGCTGCGAGGTATACTCTGAGTCCCACCCACTGTGGGACTCAGAGCAGAGAATCTGAGATTTGGATGTACCACCTGAGTCCCACTACTCCAGGTTGTTATCGGTTCCTGAACAACTGGGTACAGGGACTAAAATAGTAGCGGAAGGAATGTGAAGTTATCAGACTGTAATTATTATATTTTATTAGGTGTAGTGATTAATGTACTTTTTAGTCCGTCTGTACCCTTTTATTCTCCGTAGATGTTTCTATTTCCCCTATCTGTGTGTATTTCCAGAACCATAGTATAACACTATATCAGATGCAGTTGCCCAAATATGATCAGACAGGAAATACCCAGGAAAGAACAGTGTATAATTTCACCAAAATGTTATGTCCACAGGGGGTGATCCAATTATCTGCTATTGTCCCTGCTATTTACAGGAGGGTTATAACCTTCACAGGGGGTGATCAGCACACAACGCAATCAGCTGGTGTTTGTTCCTTGTATTTACACTCCTTTGTGCCTTTCTGGACTCTATTAGGCTATTTTTAACCGGACACAGCAGGGGGGGGGGCAGCAGATGGACAGCTGTAGATTACCTGGGGGGATATACCTGACTCTTGAATCCACCAATCCAGACCCAGTGCAAGCCCACTGATGGTATGGGCACCATAGGAATTTAGAAGGTTTTAAAATGACTTGTACACACCCCGGCTCCTCATGTTATTCGCAATCCTGGCTAAGGGGTCATACCCTCCTCTGGATCTTGTGGAACACATCGTTTGCCCGGGGTGGGCATCGTAATATGCTATTTTGTGGACTTATACAGGTTTCTGCTATCACTGCTGTGTGGAGAGTGATAGTTTTGTGATTTGGAACTGTGATGCTAAAAGGACTTGGACTGCTACCTGGATGTTTCTATGCTACATTTTGCCTCTTGTTCCTGTCTTTATCTACTTGTGTGTGCTGTGAAAAAATAAACCGTATTTTGGTTTGATCTGCTCGGTGTCTAAATGATTAGGGACCCCCGTAACCTCACATGTATAATGGAGCATCATGTGTGTGGCATATGTATAATGGGCATCACAGTGTCCAGCATATGTATAATGGGCATCAGGGTGTGTGGCATATCTATAATGGAGCATCACGGTGTGGGGCATATGTATAATGGAGCATCACGGTGTGTGGCATATGTGTAATGGGCATCACGGTGTGTGGTATATGTATAATGGAGCATCACGGTGTGTGGCATATGTATAATGGAGCATCACGGTGTGCGGCATATGTGTGAGGATCCCGGGATCTTGCAGCAGCGCAGCGCGACTTATGCCTCACGCAGAGCCCCCAGGGTCACTCCGAGTTCCAAAGATCGCACAGGAATACACAATAGCAAAGGTACAAAAGTATTACCTTTATTTTACACACGGGTTATACATGTAAAATCAGCAATTACAGTCTATATACAATATATACAGAAAGGCCATCAGTATTAGTCACGTTATCAGAACCTTACCACGACACCACTCAGGTTAGCTTCAGATGGACAGGACCCGCAAGTCCACAACTTCCAGCGCTGACGCTCAGTCACTTCTCTCCCTTCTCTCCCTCCAAACACCCACTTACATCCCAAAAGCACCCCTCTCCCCCTCCCTCAGGAATTCTTAACCCTTCCTATGCTGGGTGCAGTTGCATGAATGTAACAGGGTCTCCTAATACCTATCCATTGGCTGATTAACTCACTCCGTTCATCTGGCTTTGAAGCTTGTGTACGTGAGGGATTTCACACCTTCATGTGCACAGATCTCTTCTCTGGAGACTGACCCTGGTGTTATCCATCCTTAGCCTCTTGTTATTTGGGGGGGAAGTATATGTCTCTGCCACTACCTGTAGTCTCTGTTACTAAACAGCCTATAAAGAGGTCCTTTGATCCCTGAACCAAAAACTATAAACAAACTGACCAGATTCTAATCTAAGCGTTTGGTCCCTTCTAGCTGGACCATTTGTCTCCACATATACAGTTACAATATTTAAGTAATACGCATTTGGGAAGACTGCCATAATTAACTTCATAGTCACAAATCCCTTATTCATGATACCATCGCAGTTTACTAAGAACATTACCTGGAGGCAGTGACGTAACCACGGGCAACGCTGATCCTCCCTCCCAGTTTCTCCTGTGCCCAGAAACTATCTT
Source organism: Crinia signifera (assembly GCF_055691185.1). NCBI lineage: Eukaryota > Metazoa > Chordata > Amphibia > Anura > Myobatrachidae > Crinia > Crinia signifera. Next base: position 20,251,308 of record NC_139222.1, on the reverse strand, counting down.
CTTGTCTTTATATGCATATGTAACAGTATGGGATACAGTATACAAAGCTTTGGGAACATATTACAGTCATTTACATAACATGAGGGAATATTTCCCTCCAGTAGCACACATACTCAGCCTAATGGAATAACCTGTTTGGATTATTCAGTATAACATATTATTATTGTCTGACATACAGCCCTGTGATGTCCCCTGTATGCAGCAGTCTGGGGAACACAGCTCAGATATGATTACAGTCAGTATAACATCCTATTATTGTCCGACATACCGCCCTGTGATGTCCCCTGTATACAGCAGTCTGGGGAACACAGCTCAGATATGAATACAGTCAGTATAACATCCTATTATTGTCCGACATACAGCCCTGTGATGTCCCCTGTATACAGCAGTCTGGGGAACACAGCTCAGATATGAATACAGTCAGTGATAATATCCGGTTATCGCCGGCATTTTGCAATTCTCTTTGCTGAAGCGCAGAAAGAGGCGGGAGAACAACATATGACGGAAAGGGGCGTGGCCTGGTTCCGTCACAATATGTATAATGGAGCATCATGTGTGTGGCATATGTATAATGGGCATCACAGTGTCCGGCATATGTATAATGGAGCATCACGGTGTGTGGCATATGTATAATGGAGCATCACGGTGTGTGGCATATGTATAATGGAGCATCACGGTGTGTAGCATATGTATAATGGAGCATCACGTTGTGTAGCATATGTATAATGGAGCATCACGGTGTGCGACATATGTATAATGGGCATCACAGTGTGCGGCATATGTATAATGGAGCATCACAGTGTGCGGCATATGTATAATGGAGCATCACGGTGTGTGGCATATGTATAATGGGCATCAGGGTGTGTGACATATGTATAATGGAGCATCACGGTGTGGGGCATATGTATAATGGAGCATCACGTTGTGTAGCATATGTATAATGGAGCATCATGGTGTGCGGCATATGTATAATGGGCATCACAGTGTGCAGCATATGTATAATGGAGCATCACGGTGTGTGGCATATGTATAATGGAGCATCACGGTGTGCGGCATATGTATAATGGAGCATCACGGTGTGTGGCATATGTATAATGGGCATCAGGGTGTGTGACATATGTATAATGGAGCATCACGGTGTGGGGCATATGTATAATGGAGCATCACGGTGTGTGACATATGTATAATGGAGCATCACGGTGTGGGGCATATGTATAATGGAGCATCACGGTGTGTGGCATATGTATAATGGGCATCACGGTGTGCGGCATATGTATAATGGGCATCAGGGTGTGTGACATATATATAATGGAGCATCACGGTGTGCGGCTTATGTATAATGGGCACCATGGTGTGTGGCATATGTATAATGGGCATCACGGTGTGTGGCATATGTATAATGGAGCATCACGGTGTGTGGCATATGTATAATGGAGCATCACGGTGTGTGGCATATGTATAATGGGCATCAGGGTGTGTGACATATGTATAATGGAGCAATCACGTTGTGGGGCATATGTATAATGGGCATCACAGTGTGCGGCATATGTATAATGGAGCATCATGTTGTGGGGCATATGTATAATGGACATCACAGTGTCCAGCATATGTATAATGGGCATCAGGGTGTGTGGCATATCTATAATGGAGCATCACGGTGTGGGGCATATGTATAATGGAGCATCACGGTGTGTGGCATATGTATAATGGGCATCACGGTGTGTGGTATATGTATAATGGAGCATCACGGTGTGTGGCATATGTATAATGGAGCATCATGGTGTGTGGCATATGTATAATGGAGCATCACGGTGTGGGGCATATGTATAATGGGCATCACGGTGTGTGGTATATGTATAATGGAGCATCACGGTGTGTGGCATATGTATAATGGGCATCACGGTGTGTGGTATATGTATAATGGAGCATCACGGTGTGTGGCATATGTATAATGGAGCATCACGGTGTGCGGCATATGTATAATGGAGCATCATGTGTGTGGCATATGTATAATGGGCATCACAGTGTCCAGCATATGTATAGTGGGCATCATGGTGTGTGACATATGTATAATGGGCATCACGGTGTGCGGCATATGTATAATGGGCATCAGGGTGTGTGACATATATATAATGGAGCATCACGGTGTGCGGCTTATGTATAATGGGCATCATGGTGTGTGGCATATGTATAATGGGCATCACGGTGTGTGGCATATGTATAATGGAGCATCACGGTGTGTGGCATATGTATAATGGAGCATCACGGTGTGTGGCATATGTATAATGGGCATCAGGGTGTGGGACATATGTATAATGGAGCAATCACGTTGTGGGGCATATGTATAATGGGCATCACAGTGTGCGGCATATGTATAATGGAGCATCATGTTGTGGGGCATATGTATAATGGACATCACAGTGTCCAGCATATGTATAATGGGCATCAGGGTGTGTGGCATATGTATAATGGAGCATCACGGTGTGTGGCATATGTATAATGGAGCATCACGGTGTGTGGCATATGTATAATGGAGCATCATGTGTGTGGCATATGTATAATGGGCATCACAGTGTCCAGCATATGTATAATGGGCATCAGGGTGTGTGGCATATCTATAATGGAGCATCACGGTGTGTGGCATATGTATAATGGAGCATCACGGTGTGTGGCATATGTATAATGGGCATCACGGTGTGTGGTATATGTATAATGGAGCATCACGGTGTGTGGCATATGTATAATGGAGCATCACGGTGTGTGGCATATGTATAATGGAGCATCACGGTGTGTGGCATATGTATAATGGAGCATCATGTGTGTGGCATATGTATAATGGGCATCACAGTGTCCAGCATATGTATAATGGGCATCAGGGTGTGTGGCATATCTATAATGGAGCATCACGGTGTGGGGCATATGTATAATGGAGCATCACGGTGTGTGACATATGTATAATGGAGCATCACGGTGTGTGACATATGTATAATGGGCATCAGGGTGTGTGACATATGTATAATGGAGCATCACGGTGTGTGGCATATGTATAATGGAGCATCACGGTGTGTGGCATATGTATAATGGGCATCAGGGTGTGTGACATATGTATAATGGAGCATCACGTTGTGTAGCATATGTATAATGGAGCATCACGGTGTGTGGCATATGTATAATGGAGCATCACGGTGTGTAGCATATGTATAATGGAGCATCACGTTGTGTAGCATATGTATAATGGAGCATCACGGTGTGCGACATATGTATAATGGGCATCACAGTGTGCGGCATATGTATAATGGAGCATCACAGTGTGCGGCATATGTATAATGGAGCATCACGGTGTGTGGCATATGTATAATGGGCATCAGGGTGTGTGACATATGTATAATGGAGCATCACGGTGTGGGGCATATGTATAATGGAGCATCACGTTGTGTAGCATATGTATAATGGAGCATCACGGTGTGCGGCATATGTATAATGGGCATCACAGTGTGCAGCATATGTATAATGGAGCATCACGGTGTGTGGCATATGTATAATGGAGCATCACGGTGTGCGGCATATGTATAATGGAGCATCACGGTGTGTGGCATATGTATAATGGGCATCAGGGTGTGTGACATATGTATAATGGAGCATCACGGTGTGGGGCATATGTATAATGGAGCATCACGGTGTGTGACATATGTATAATGGAGCATCACGGTGTGGGGCATATGTATAATGGAGCATCACGGTGTGTGGCATATGTATAATGGGCATCACGGTGTGCGGCATATGTATAATGGGCATCAGGGTGTGTGACATATATATAATGGAGCATCACGGTGTGCGGCTTATGTATAATGGGCACCATGGTGTGTGGCATATGTATAATGGGCATCACGGTGTGTGGCATATGTATAATGGAGCATCACGGTGTGTGGCATATGTATAATGGAGCATCACGGTGTGTGGCATATGTATAATGGGCATCAGGGTGTGTGACATATGTATAATGGAGCAATCACGTTGTGGGGCATATGTATAATGGGCATCACAGTGTGCGGCATATGTATAATGGAGCATCATGTTGTGGGGCATATGTATAATGGACATCACAGTGTCCAGCATATGTATAATGGGCATCAGGGTGTGTGGCATATCTATAATGGAGCATCACGGTGTGGGGCATATGTATAATGGAGCATCACGGTGTGTGGCATATGTATAATGGGCATCACGGTGTGTGGTATATGTATAATGGAGCATCACGGTGTGTGGCATATGTATAATGGAGCATCATGGTGTGTGGCATATGTATAATGGAGCATCACGGTGTGGGGCATATGTATAATGGGCATCACGGTGTGTGGTATATGTATAATGGAGCATCACGGTGTGTGGCATATGTATAATGGGCATCACGGTGTGTGGTATATGTATAATGGAGCATCACGGTGTGTGGCATATGTATAATGGAGCATCACGGTGTGCGGCATATGTATAATGGAGCATCATGTGTGTGGCATATGTATAATGGGCATCACAGTGTCCAGCATATGTATAGTGGGCATCATGGTGTGTGACATATGTATAATGGGCATCACGGTGTGCGGCATATGTATAATGGGCATCAGGGTGTGTGACATATATATAATGGAGCATCACGGTGTGCGGCTTATGTATAATGGGCATCATGGTGTGTGGCATATGTATAATGGGCATCACGGTGTGTGGCATATGTATAATGGAGCATCACGGTGTGTGGCATATGTATAATGGAGCATCACGGTGTGTGGCATATGTATAATGGGCATCAGGGTGTGTGACATATGTATAATGGAGCAATCACGTTGTGGGGCATATGTATAATGGGCATCACAGTGTGCGGCATATGTATAATGGAGCATCATGTTGTGGGGCATATGTATAATGGACATCACAGTGTCCAGCATATGTATAATGGGCATCAGGGTGTGTGGCATATGTATAATGGAGCATCACGGTGTGTGGCATATGTATAATGGAGCATCACGGTGTGTGACATATGTATAATGGAGCATCACGGTGTGTGACATATGTATAATGGAGCATCACGGTGTGTGGCATATGTATAATGGAGCATCACGGTGTGTGGCATATGTATAATGGAGCATCATGTGTGTGGCATATGTATAATGGGCATCACAGTGTCCAGCATATGTATAATGGGCATCAGGGTGTGTGGCATATCTATAATGGAGCATCACGGTGTGTGGCATATGTATAATGGAGCATCACGGTGTGTGGCATATGTATAATGGGCATCACGGTGTGTGGTATATGTATAATGGAGCATCACGGTGTGTGGCATATGTATAATGGAGCATCACGGTGTGTGGCATATGTATAATGGAGCATCACGGTGTGTGGCATATGTATAATGGAGCATCATGTGTGTGGCATATGTATAATGGGCATCACAGTGTCCAGCATATGTATAATGGGCATCAGGGTGTGTGGCATATCTATAATGGAGCATCACGGTGTGGGGCATATGTATAATGGAGCATCACGGTGTGTGACATATGTATAATGGAGCATCACGGTGTGTGACATATGTATAATGGGCATCAGGGTGTGTGACATATGTATAATGGAGCATCACGGTGTGTGGCATATGTATAATGGAGCATCACAGTGTGTCGCATATGTATAATGGGCATCACGGTGTGTGGTATATGTATAATGGAGCATCACGGTGTGTGGCATATGTATAATGGAGCATCACGGTGTGCGGCATATGTATAATGGAGCATCATGTGTGTGGCATATGTATAATGGGCATCACAGTGTCCAGCATATGTATAGTGGGCATCATGGTGTGTGACATATGTATAATGGGCATCACAGTGTCCAGCATATGTATAATGGAGCATCACGGTGTGTGGCATATGTATAATGGAGCATCACGTTGTGTAGCATATGTATAATGGAGCATCACGTTGTGTAGCATATGTATAATGGAGCATCACGGTGTGTGGCATATGTATAATGGGCATCAGGGTGTGTGACATATGTATAATGGAGCATCACGTTGTGTAGCATATGCTACAGGAAGCAGAAAGGAAAACCGGTGACTATATTGTTTTTTCTCTGAGATTCAACGGCTTGACTCTGAGATTCAACGGCTGGACTCTGAGATGCAACGGCGATGCAACAGCTTGACTGTGAGCTGCAACGGCGATGAAACGCTGGACTCTGAGATGCAACAGCTTGACTGTGAGCTGCAACGGCGATGAAACGCTGGACTCTGAGCTGCAACGGCTTGACTCAGTGCCGCAACGAAGATGCAACGGCTTGACTCAGTGCCGCAACGGTGATGCAACGGCTTGACTCTGAACCGCAACGGTGATGTAATAGCTTGACTCTGAAACGCAACGGTGATGTACCGGCTTGACTCTGAAACGCAACGGTGATGTTCCGGCTTGACTCTGAACCGCAACGGTGATGCACCGGCTTGACTCTGAAGCGCAACGGTGATGCAACACTGTATATCAGATGCAGTTGCCCAAATATGATCAGACAGTAAATACCCAGGAAAGAACAGTGTATAATTTCAACAAAATGTTATGTCCACAGGGGGTGATCCAATTATCTGCTATTGTCCCTGCTATTTGCAGGAGGGTTATAACCTTCACAGGGGGTGATCAGCACACAACGCAATCAGCTGGTGTTTGTTCCTTGTATTTACACTCCTTTGTGCCTTTCTGGACTCTAGTAGACTCTTTGGAACCGGACCCAGCAGGGGGGGGGGCAGCAGTTGGACAGCTGTAGATTATCTGGGGGGGATATACCTGACTCTTGAATCCACCAATCCAGACCCAGTGCAAGCCCACTGATGGTATGGGCACCATGGGAATTTAGAAGGTTTTAAAATGACTTGTACACACCCCGGCTCCTCATGTTAGTCGCAATCCTGGCTAAGGGGTCATACCCTCCTCTGGATCTTGTGGAACACGTCGTTTGCCCGGGGTGGGCATCGTACTACGCTATTGTGTGGACTTATACAGGTTTCTGCTTATCACTGATGTGTGGAGAGTGATAGTTTTGTGATTTGGAACTGCGATGCTAAAAGGACTTGGACTGCTACCTGGATGTTTCTATGCTACATTTTGCCTCTTGTTCCTGTCTTTATCTACTTGTGTGTGCTGTGAAAAAATAAACCGTATTTTGGTTTGATCTGCTCAGTGTCTGAGTGATTGAGGACCCCCGTAACCTCCCATTTGGGGGCAGCGACAGTGGGATCATTCAGACACCAACCATCGATCACAGAAAGCACAGAGAACAGAGGATCAGAACATATGTAAGGAAACGGAAAATGCAGTATATCTGGGAGTACTGGGAAGAAGCTCAGCAGATGATCAGCGGGTGGAGAGTATCCAGCACACAGGATAAATTGTGTTACCTAGGGGATGCATTCCTGCACTGTAAAGGTGAGGCCACCTCGTGGAATCTGCTGGGGGAGCCAGAGTTTGTAGAATTTACAGAGGAAGTGATTGCTACAGTGACCCAAATGCTACAAAGAGGACAATATTCTGAGGCTGAAGGACAAGTTGATGTCCCAGATAGAGCAAGAGGAAAGGTCCAGAATGGGGCTACTGCAATCTGGGCAGACAACCGAGGGGTCCGCCACAGACTTATCTGATACCATGAGAGAAGGGTCGTTTTTAGGGGCCCCTAACTGCCCTTGAAGAAATGAGTATGGAGGAGCTGATAGCAGAATGTCAGCTGCGAGGTATACTCTGAGTCCCACCCACTGTGGACAAGTCCATATTAAATTGATGTCCCAGATAGAGCCAGAGGAAAGGTCCAGAATGGGGCTACTGCAATCTGGGCAGACAACCGAGGGGTCCGCCACAGACTTATCTGATACCATGAGAGAAGGGTCGTTTTTAGGGGCCCCTAACTGCCCTTGAAGAAATGAGTATGGAGGAGCTGATAGCAGAATGTCAGCTGCGAGGTATACTCTGAGTCCCACCCACTGTGGGACTCAGAGCAGAGAATCTGAGGTTTGGATGTACCACCTGAGTCCCACTACTCCAGGTTGTTATCGGTTCCTGAACAACTGGGTACAGGGACTAAAATAGTAGGGGAAGGAATGTGAAGTTATCAGACTGTAATTATTATATTTTATTAGGTGTAGTGATTAATGTACTTTTTAGTCCGTCTGTGTGAGGTTAGCAAACTGACCGTAAGACTGTAATTATGATATTTTATTAGGTGTAGTAATTAATGTACTATTTTAGTCCGTCTGTACCCTCTTATTCTCCATAGATGTCTATATTCCCCATAGCTGCGTGTATTTCCAGATCAGATCGCTCTTGCCCAAATATGGTCTGACAGGAAATACCCAGGAAAGAATTCACCAAAAGGTTATGTCCAATTACCATACTTTTGTTCCTGCTATCACAGGAGGGTGGTAGCTGAGGGACAATCTTCACAGGGGGTGATCCAATTCCCCTGCTATCAACAGGAAATGTTCACAGGGGGTAATCAGGACATAATGTAATCAGACTGTGTTTTGTATCTTGTGTTGACACTGCATCTGCATATCTCTGGCCACTTCCAGAATTTCTGGGGCCTGACCCAGCAGGGGGGGGCAGCAGCAGTACCTGGGAGGGGGGATAAACCTGACTTGAATCCACCAATAGAAATTGAGTGCAAGCCCACTGATGGTATGGAGACGCGTGGGAATTTAGAAGTTTTTAAAATGACTTGCACACAAGCCAGGAGGGAGATTTTGATGGACTGTCCTGGACTAAGAGGTTATGCTCTGTCTAGGTATCGTGTGGACTTATCTGCTATCACTGCTGTGTGGAATAAGTGATAGTTTCGTTATTTGGACTGTGATGCTACAAGGACTTTGCTACCCGGATGTTTTTATGCTACCATTTGAATCTTTTTCCTGTCTTCATCTACATGTGTGTGCTGTGATAAAAATAAACCATATTTTGGTTTCATCTGCTCGGTGTCTGAGTGATTGAAGAACCCCGTATCTTCACAGTCTGTACCCTTTTATTCTCCGTAGATGTTTCTATTTCCCCTATCTGTGTGTATTTCCAGAACCATAGTATAACACTGTATATCAGATGCAGTTGCCCAAATATGATCAGACAGGAAATACCCAGGAAAGAACAGTGTATAATTTCACCAAAATGTTATGTCCACAGGGGGTGATCCAATTATCTGCTATTGTCCCTGCTATTTGCAGGAGGGTTATAACCTTCACAGGGGGTGATCAGCACACAACGCAATCAGCTGGTGTTTGTTCCTTGTATTTACACTCCTTTGTGCCTTTCTGGACTCTAGTAGACTCTTTGGAACCGGACCCAGCAGGGGGGGGGGGGGGCAGAAGCAGATGGACAGCTGTAGATTACCTGACTCTTGAATCCACCAATCCAGACCCAGTGCAAGCCCACTGATGGTATGGGCACCATGGGAATTTAGAAGGTTTTAAAATGACTTGTACACACCCCGGCTCCTCATGTTAGTCGCAATCCTGGCTAAGGGGTCATACCCTCCTCTGGATCTTGTGGAACACGTCGTTTGCCCGGGGTGGGCATCGTACTACGCTATTGTGTGGACTTATACAGGTTTCTGCTATCACTGCTGTGTGGAGAGTGATAGTTTTGTGATTTGGAACTGCGATGCTAAAAGGACTTGGACTGCTACCTGGATGTTTCTATGCTACATTTTGCCTCTTGTTCCTGTCTTTATCTACTTGTGTGTGCTGTGAAAAAATAAACCGTATTTTGGTTTGATCTGCTCGGTGTCTGAGTGATTAGGGACCCCCGTAACCTCACATGTATAATGGAGCATCATGTGTGTGGCATATGTATAATGGGCATCACAGTGTCCAGCATATGTATAATGGGCATCAGGGTGTGTGGCATATCTATAATGGAGCATCACGGTGTGGGGGGGCATATGTATAATGGAGCATCACGTTGTGTACCATATGTATAATGGAGCATCACGGTGTGTGGCATATGTATAATGGGCATCAGGGTGTGTGACATATGTATAATGGAGCAATCACGTTGTGGGGCATATGTATAATGGGCATCACAGTGTGCGACATATGTATAATGGAGCATCATGTTGTGGGGCATATGTATAATGGACACCATGTGTGTGGCATATGTATAATAGGCATCACAGTGTCCAGCATATGTATAATGGAGCATCACGGTGTGTGGCATATGTATAATGGAGCATCACGTTGTGTAGCATATGTATAATGGAGCATCACGGTGTGTGGCATATGTATAATGGGCATCAGGGTGTGTGACATATGTATAATGGAGCATCACGGTGTGGGGCAAATGTATAAGTTTGATCTGCTCGGTGTCTGAGTGATTGAGGACCCCCGTAACCTCCCATTTGGGGGCAGCGACAGTGGGATCATTCAGACACCAACCATCGATCACAGAACAACTGGGTACAGGGACTAAAATAGTAGGGGAAGGAATGTGAAGTTATCAGACTCACCGTAAGACTGTAATTATTATATTTTATTAGGTGTAGTGATTAATGTACTTTTTAGTCCGTCTGTACCAATGTTCCCTCTAATTTTACGAAGGCTGTGTGCGGCAAAAGATTTTGGCTGTGCAACTTTTGAAGGAAATTAAAATTTTTGTGTGTCACTTATATATAACTGGAAAATGATGTTCAGCATTTGTGTTAACTTTACTTCAAAATGATTTTAAACATTCAAAACACAGCACACAATGTAGTTAATGGGTGAAACACACATTAATTGAGTCCACAACTGCATAAAGGGACCACTGCTGCTTAGTGCGCTCTGTTCTAATGTCTGTGCGCACGCTCGTCGAGTTGTGTACGTGCGCACAGCTTAGAGGGAACACTGGTCTGTACCCTTTTATTCTCCGTAGATGTTTCTATTTCCCCTATCTGTGTGTATTTCCAGAACCATAGTATTACACTGTATATCAGATGCAGTTGCCCAAATATGATCAGACAGGAAATACCCAGGAAAGAACAGTGTATAATTTCACCAAAATGTTATGTCCACAGGGGGTGATCCAATTATCTGCTATTGTCCCTGCTATTTACAGGAGGGTTATAACCTTCACAGGGGGTGATCAGCACACAACGCAATCAGTTGGTGTTTGTTCCTTGTATTTACACTCCTTTGTGCCTTTCTGGACTCTAGTAGACTCTTTGGAACCGGACCCAGCAGGGGGGGGGGGCAGCAGATGGACAGCTGTAGATTACCTGGGGGGATATACCTGACTCTTGAATCCACCAATCCAGACCCAGTGCAAGCCCACTGATGGTATGGGCACCATGGGAATTTAGAAGGTTTTAAAATGACTTGTACACACCCCGGCTCCTCATGTTAGTCGCAATCCTGGCTAAGGGGTCATACCCTCCTCTGGATCTTGTGGAACACATCGTTTGCCCGGGGTGGGCATCGTACTACGCTATTGTGTGGACTTATACAGGTTTCTGCTATCACTGCTGTGTGGAGAGTGATAGTTTTGTGATTTGGAACTGCGATGCTAAAAGGACTTGGACTGCTACCTGGATGTTTCTATGCTACATTTTGCCTCTTGTTCCTGTCTTTATCTACTTGTGTGTGCTGTGAAAAAATAAACCGTATTTTGGTTTAATCTGCTCGGTGTCTGAGTGATTAGGGACCCCCGTAACCTCACATGTATAATGGAGAATCATGTGTGTGGCATATGTATAATGGGCATCACAGTGTCCAGCATATGTATAATGGGCATCAGGGTGTGTGGCATATCTATAATGGAGCATCACGGTGTGGGGCATATGTATAATGGAGCATCACGGTGTGGGGCATATGTATAATGGAGCATCACGTTGTGTAGCATATGTATAATGGGCATCAGGGTGTGTGACATATGTATAATGGAGCAATCACGTTGTGGGGCATATGTATAGATGGGCGCACAAGCAGGAATACCTCGGAGGGAGATCTCATTGTGTCTCCATATTATATAATAGAAGATAAGAACATCAGACGAGATTCTCCAGAAGAAAAACCCATTATCCACAATACACACCCAACATTTCACAGTGCAGAGATTTCATCTGGTCCCTCTAGTCATGAGGAACCTTCTCCTGGTCATTCAGACATTACTGCACACAGTACAGGTCATATAGATGATACAATAGCATCCAGTTCTGAGTTTGGTAAGAGTTCTATACATCAGTCAGATTCTGTTTTACATCCGAGACCTCACACAAGTGTGAAACCATTTCCGTGTTCTGAGTGTGGGAAATGTTTTTCAAAGAAATCAGCTCTTGTTACACATCAGAGAAGTCACACTGGTGAGATGCAATTTTCATGCTTGGAGTGTGAGAAATGTTTTAGAGAGAAAGCACAGCTTGTTAGACTTTAGAAAGTTCACACAGGTGAAAAACCATTTTCATGCTCTGAATGTGGGAAATGTTTTGCAAATAAATCCACTCTTGTTATACATGAGAGAACTCACACAGGTGAGAAACCATTTTCATGTCCTAAGTGTGAGAAATGTTTTGCATTTAAATCAGCTCTTGTTACACATAAGAGACTTCACACAGGTGAAAAACCATTTTCATGCTCTGAATGTGGGAAATGTTTTACACATAAATCAGCTCTTGTCGCACATGAGAGACGTCACACAGGTGAGAAACCATATTCATGCTCTGAATGTGGGAAATGTTTTACCTTTAGATCAGCTGTTTATAACCACCAGAAAACTCACGCACAAAAAATATAATTTCTCCTTCATCCACCAGGTGACACTGCAGTTTTCATACAGTGGGGATAGAGTGGTGATAGGAGTCAACACTTTAACAATCTTAGTGTGACTGGCTCCTCTCCCTCTATCCCCCTCCCAGTCCCGGTCCTCATCCTTAGAAAAGTGCCCAGAGGAGTCAGATCCATGGGCTTGATCTCCTTAGGGGACTAAGTTTCTAATATTTTTCTTTGTATTAACTTACATTTTACAATGAGGACAGGCAGATGGAGGAAGGCAATTGCCTGCGATGTGGGAACCCCTGCTGAGGGTCAGGTCACCACCGCCTGTGGTGTGGCTTGCTGACTTGGCCACTGGTGCCTCTGCATCAGGGACCAGTCATGGTAGCTCGTGTTACCGGTCCATGGCCCATACCACACCACCAGGGGTCCAGGCTCAGGTAAGGGCTCACATGCGCTATGTGGTATCCTGGCCAGTTCAGGGGAGTCTGTAAGGCCGCTGTACACCACGTGCGTGCTACTACCCAGCCTCTTCCTGCAGAGCTGGCATCCTCCTACGGACAAGTGTCATTACCCACAGTACGGACAGCAGATTCTGTGCTCCTGGCGTGATCTCCACTGACCTGCACAGTCTCAGCGCTTCCCCATAGCTTTATTTTCTCTCACAGGACCGTGAGTTGTATTGCATTGTCGTGGGGTCTATGCACATATAGATATATCTATATTATTACAATTGTGGGTGTCAATTTGGGGTTTGGCAGCTCCTCTCCCCCTATTGTCTTATTTCTCTATCCACCTTGTATATCTTGGTGTGTGAGAGTGACCTTGCTGTGAGAATGACACATGGTCCATCTTCCACTTAGAAGCTGCTCACTTGCAGCGCAAGGAACAGTTGTACTCCGCATACTGGTGCTGCTCTCTGTGGCTCATGTTACAGTGAGTCAGATCACTGGTGCTGCCTCCTGGGCATGCCAAGACAGGCTGCTGAGGTAGTAGTCACTGTAAAGCCCCGTACACACGGGGGAGATATATGGCTGAGCAAAATATTGCTCAGCCATATATGGCTGAGCAATATATTGCTCAGTTTCTCCTTTTCATCAGCGACCAGAGATGGTCGCTGATGAAAAAGAAACTGCCGGGGGAGCCCGGCAGTGGTAATCAGCTGGTCACAGGAGCATGTTCCTGCGACCAGCGATCACTACAGGGGTAAAAACGGGAGCGCGCACCCGGCGATATATCACCGGTGCACACTCCCATCGTGGGCAATATGGTCGCTTAGCGACCATATTTCCCACGATATTGTACAAAATCGCCCCCGTGTGTACGCACCTTGTGACCTGATTTAGCTCCAGAGCTAGCAGTGTCCAGCAGAGACAGAGAGACCGTGTAAAACCATCTCTCCGCATTGAGCTCAGTTGAGCCAACAATGGCCAAATCTTAAGGTGCGTACACACGGGGGCGATTTTGTGTAATATCGTGGGAAATATGGTCGCTGAGCGACCATATTGCCCGCGATGGGAGTGTGCACCGGCGATATATCGCCGGGTGCGCGCTCCCGTTTTTACCCCTGTAGTATTCCTTCATTATTACAATCTGATGTATCTGAGTAAGATGAAGGATCTTTCCCAGTGGAAATTTCTACGAGTCTGACCCAGTAAATCCTCTAGAGGAGGAGCTAGTACATATATGGACATAGATGTATTATTCGGACAGTTAAACGGACCATTAATTTTACTAACCATGAGCCTACAGCTCCGGTGTCCAAGTTAAAAATGGTGAATCCAATAAACCACGGTTACCTTCCCAGCTTAACAGGAACTGGACGGTCCCTTATTGATTACATGGCAGACTCCTGATCGAAAGGTTTCATCTATCCACCGGAGTCCCGTCATGGTTGTCATACTCCGCCCACAGCTGACGCCTCAATGTCTAGATTACCTCGGAAAAATACACTCCCTGTCCCGGGTGCTGTCACTTTAAAGAAGGCACCTGCCTGCAGTCTAGAGACTATTTGCAAGTCTGTCTATTCCACTGCAGTAGTGCTCCTAAAGGTGTGTATACACGGTTCAATTCCATTTTCGATTTGATTTCTATTCGACATGGACTATTCCACCTGCTCTGGTTTCTTCTGCTCTGCGGGTCATCACTGAAATCATGGCCTGCATGGTATCGGAGCTACGTCTACAAGGGATTATAATAATCTCAGACCTAGATGATCATCTTCTCACAGCACCTTCACAGGAAAAGCTACTAAAAGATGCCTTTTGGGCATATGATTTTCTTTTACAGCTTGGATGGATATTACATTTCTAAAAGTCCCAGCTGTTGCCATCCCAGAGACTACTGTTGATGGGATTGATTCTGAACACAGTAGACCAGAAGGTTTTCCTGCCACTAGACAGGATTCTCTCCTTACAGGACTTGGTTCGGCAGGTGTTGCTGCCCCAAAGGGTGTCAGTACACCTTTGCATTCGCCTCCTTGGGAAGATAGTAATTCCTTTAAAGCTCTCCCAAATGGCCAATTCCATTCCCAGAGTTTCCAACTAGATGTCCCCACCCAGTGGACAGGATCTCTTCTCCATATGCACCGGTTGGTGAAGCTGGCACCTGAGACCCGACTCTCAAGACAAGCTCTGAATCAACATCCTGGAGCTTCAGGCTATACACCTGCTTCAGGGGCAGGAGGCTAATCTCCTGCGAGTATGTGCCATCAGAATACAGTCACTCAATCCTACAGCTGTGACATCGCAATCATCAAGGAGGGATTTCCAGTTGCGGAGTAGTGAAAGAGGTCCTTCCCATCTTACTCTGGTTGGAGCGCTATGCAATAATTCTGTTAGCATTCTTCATTCCTGGTGTGGAATATTGGGAGGTGGATTTCCTCAGCCGTCAGGATCTCCAGCCAGGACAATGGCTTCACCCTTACATCTTTCACAACCAACTCGGCGATTGTGGGTTTCCCAGATTCATTTGATGGCATCCAGACTGAATCACAGACTTCCCAGATCCTGTTCTCATATGAAGGACCTGGCTGCCGAGGCATTGGCTGGCCTGTTATTTCCTTGGAATTACAGTCTAATCTACCTTTTTTCCTGCTCTTTCCACTCATTCCGGGGCTACTCAAAGGGATCAAAAGTGTCCGCTTTCTCATCTTAGTGTCGCTTGACTGGCATGCAGGACATGGTACTCTGTGCTGAGTCTCCTTCTGGAAGACAACCCCTGGCATCTTCATCTAAGGATGGACCTGTTACATCGGGGTCTGTTCGTTCACCCAATTCACACCTGTTGATTCCATGTTACTGTTACCCGACAGTCATCCCTACTATGCTAAGGGCAAGAAAGGCTGTTACTCGTCCCATTACCATAAGATCTGGAAATCCTATATCTCCTGGTGTGAGCAGCACAGACTATCTACGGCTGTGTTTAGTCTGTGTGGACTTCTTTGCTTACTTCAAGCTGGATTTAGGTTGGGTTCTCTGTAGGTCCAGGTTTTGGCTCTGTTGGTCTTTTTTCACCGACATCTGGCCCTACTTCCTGAAGTCTAAATGTTTCTGATTGGTGTCATACAAACTTCAACAACAATTTAAGGCTCCTACAGAACCATGTGATTTGTCCTTGGTCTTATCCTCAGTTGGATACGTTTGAGCCATTAGTCAGTTATTTGCTGGTACTGGCTTTGGCCACAAGGTTTTCTGACCTCCATGTTCTTTCTGCGGTTTCCCTTACCTGGCCTTTCACGAGGATAGGGTGGAACTGCGGCCCCAGTTTGATTTCTTCCCGAAGGTGGTATCTGTGTCCGACGTCAACCAACCCATTGTGGTTGTGGCCTTGGCAGGGGATTCCAGCTCCTTGGATCTGTTGTACGCTCTGCATATCTATGTGGACAGAACAACTTCTTTCAGCAAGTCTGATTCCTTCTTTGTTCCCTATGATGCAGCCAAAAGAGGTTGGCTTGCCTCCAAATACAGACACTGGTGCGCTGGATTGCCTGACCAATAAACAGGCTTACCTGACTTCTTCTCAGTGGCTTCCACTGGTTATTTCAGCTCATTCTACTCGGCCTTCATGGGCTGCTGCGTACGGGTCATGAATTAGCTGTGTAGAGAGCCATTTTGTCTCATTCGCACACCTTTCTAGAGTTTACAGGTTTGGCACCATTTGCAGCGTCCCGGTTTGGCCGAGCGGTGTTACAGGATGCACAGCGCTCTCCCATCCATGGGGGTAGCTTTGGGACATCCCCAATATATGAAGACTACAGTGTTACCTGGTGGATGAGAGAGAAAATAGGAATTTGGTACTCACCGATGATTCCATTTCTCCGATTCCACAGGGGATACTGCATGCCTGCCCAGCGCTGCTCTTTCTGGTGTGTCCTGAATGCCTTGGGTGTTGTGACTCTAGGCTTCTTCTAGCTGGGTCCTGTACTGTGTTCTCCTGCTTCTCCTACTCTGGAGATTCCCTGGTCTCTTTTCTCCTGTCGGGCACAGTTTTCTAAGACTGAGGTGTGGGAGGGGGATAGAGGGGGTGGAGGCTGCCACACTGTAAGAATTTTAAAGTGCCGACTCGTACAATCACCACTCTATCCCCAATGTATGAAGACTGCAGTGTCCCCTGTGGAATCTGTGAAATGGAATTATCGGTGATACCAAATTCCTGTTTTCAATGTCCTACAGAAGCATTGATACTGAATTCCTTCAACATTCATCGGGTGTGGATTATGACATAGACAGTGTCTAGATAGCCAGTCAATAAGGTCGGCATAGGAAAGTTTATCAGGGTCAAAATTATGAGTTTTTCACATGTTTTAGTCTCTATGTTGACATGGACTCCCAATTAGTGTAAAGTGTACCCTCTCCATCCATGGTGCAAGTTACACACATGTAATGCCGGTGGCCACATCTGATTGGCTGAATACATCTATCATTTATGCTGATGTTCCCGTTCTATTGCTGCTGTGATGTATTGCCATGGTTACAGTGACATGAGCGATCAGTGTGCAATAAGACTCCATGTCTCCTAGTCTGACTGTATATGGGAAAGCAGCTGGTATATGTATTACTGAGTCATTATATAACCGCATTGTTGTACCTGTGCTTTATGTATAACAGCCTCTCTGCAATATATATGTAATAAATACACTGTGTGACCCTGTACTGTAATGTGTGTGGTGTATACTGATATTTGGGCCATCACTATGACTCTGCGCCTCTTGTCATACCCCCGGCACCTATGTAGGAGGTGCATGTGCTGGAATTGCCGATCCGGCCACGTTCCGTGGTACTCACAGCCCACGAGCCCAGCACCATGCAGCTTTATGGATCCCATTTGGCATCCGGTACTTGGACACAACTCCCGGCCACCTCCACATGAGCCCCATAATGTGTTACTCTGTCACTGGGGTCAGAGCTGGGAGATAATGTGTTCCCACAGGGCAGGTGCCGGTGTCTGATGCTATGTGGCAGGATCTGTACAAATGTAACATGAGACACATAGTAGCTGTATACCTGGGGTGACATTAGAGGTCGATTTCGCACTTTTTCACGAATTCGCATAATTAATGAGATGCGAAAATCTGCAAAAATGCGGGATTTGCCGCGAAATCGCACTTTCTGAAAGTGCGATTTTTTAATTTTTTTATCTCCGGAATTCGCATCCAGATGTTTTCCCCCATAGAAAAATATACAAATCACATATTTAATGAGATGCGAATTTGGAAATCGCCATAAAAAATAAAAAATAAAAAATAGACCTGATCCTGACTGGTGATTTTGTCAGAACCATGCACAGATCATTGGGATCTGTGTATGGTTCTTTGGTAAAATATGTGTAAAAGTAAAAAAACAAACAAATGGCGTGGGCTCCCCCCTCCTGTACATAACCAGCCCCGGGCTCATTGAGCCGGACCTGGTTCCAAAAATACAGGGGACAAAAAGTGTAGGGGTTTCCCCGTATTTCTGAAACCAGTCCCGGACTCTTGGACTGGTCCTGGTTCCAAAAATCCGGGGGACAAAAAATCTGGGGGGCCCCTGTATTTTGAAACCAGCACCGGGCTCCAACAGCCCGCAGTGTCATGCCACAGCCGGGGGACACTTTTTACATAAGGTCCCCTGGCCGTACCATGAGCACCATGGCTGGTCAGCCTTGGACAGGGTACCTGGAGGAGTGGGGATCCTCCCCCAGGCTTCACCCCTCCAGGGCTGAAGCCCGGGGCTGTCCCGGCTTCCCTGGCCATTGGACGCCGGCCTGATAGGGTTAAAGTGACATTCCTAACATTGCTTAATACAGGAGAACTACAAGTGCCAGCAGACCTCCCCAGCATGCTTGGACTTGGAGAACCACAAGTCCCAGCATGCGGGGCATTAATGGGCCCGCTGGGACTTGTAGTCCACCTGTAAAAAGAATGTTAAAAGAAAACACACACAGAAAAGTTAAACTTTATTACATACACATACACACATCTCAATTTTACACCACTATACTCACCGATCCAGGATCCAGCGCTGGTCTCCCTTCTGCAGCAGAGCCGGTCAGCCCGCACTATCAGCGGGCTGAACCGGCTTTCTCCGATGGAGCTAACAGCTTCTGATGCGCTGTCCCAGCGCGACACAGGCTGAGAGCGTGATTGGGCGATGCGTCTCCATGGAGACACATAAGCCGAAGACGCTCTCAGCCTCTGTTGCGCTGGGACAACGCGATAGAAGCTGTTAGCTGCATCGGAGAAAGCCAGTTGTCCCCGCTGTCAGTGCGGGGGGAGCCGGCTCTGCAGAAGGGAGACCAGCGCTGGATCCTGGATCGGTGAGTATAGTGGTGTAAAATTGAGATTTTTGTATGTAATAAAGTTTTACTTTTCTGTGTGTGTGTTTTCTTTTAACATTCTTTTTACAGGTGGACTACAAGTCCCAGCGGGCCCATTAATGCCCCGCATGCTGGGACTTGTGGTTCTCCAAGTCCCAGCATGCTGGGGAGGTCTGCTGGCACTTGTAGTTCTCCTGTATTAAGCAATGTTAGGAATGTCACATTAACCCTATCAGGCCGGCGTCCAATGGCCAGGGACGCCGGTGACAGCCCCGGGCTTCAGCCATGGGGGGGGGGTGAAGCCTGGGGGGGACCCCTTTATTGGGTGGGGGGGGGGGTCCCCACTCCTCCAGGTACCCCGTCCAAGGCTGACCAGCCACGGTGCTCATGGTACGGCCGGGGGACCCCCGGCTGTGGCATGACACTGCGGGCTGTTGGAGCCCGGTGCTGGTTTCAAAATATCGGGGACCCCCAGATTTTTTGTCCCCCGTATTTTTGGAACCAGGACCGGTCCAAGAGTCCGGGGCTGGCTTCAGAAATACGGGTGATCCTACACTTTTTGTCCCCCGTATTTTTGGAACCAGGTCCGGCTCAAGGAGCCCGGGGCTGGTTATGTACAGGAGGGGGGTCCTCACGCCATTTTTTTTTTTTATCACAAAATCGCACATTTCACCAAAATCGCACCTTTTCATGCCTAAAATCGCCCTATATCGCACTCTTCATGCCGGAATACACACCTCATTAAATATGCGAATTTGCAGCAAAAATGCGATTTTAAAAAACGGCGATATAGGGCGATTTTTGAGAAATAATCGCATTTTCTCAAAAACGGTCAACACACTAAATCTCGCCCCTGGTGTCCTCTTATGGTGTTGCATATAAACACATCATTAATGAGCAGCGTCTTTGGTGATCACAGAAAAAGGTAACAAAGAGGTTGTGCTAAACTAGTAGCAGCGCCCAGTCATAGTTATTATTGTGTCTGCCAGTGGCTCTCACACTCAGGGCCTTATGCTAGTTCACTCTTTCTGACAAATTCCTTCTTAGATGGACAAAACCATGGCCCTTATTCTGGTTGGTGCGGCCGGAGCCGCATATGCGGCTCCGACCGTGCAGGCGAATCCCCGCCTTCCATACGGATCGCCACGGCCGTCCGTACGCGGATATGTGGCGATCCGCATGAAATTGGACGGGGATACGCCTCCTCCGTCTTGGGAGCAGCCCCTGCATTCGATGGTCGCCGAACATCGAATGCAGGGCCGCACGCTCCACCAGGTCCCGCAACACAAGACCACACGGACACTTGTCCGTGTGAAATCATGTATGGGGGCGGGCAGCTGACATCCGGCGATGTCAGATGCCCGCCCCGTACCCACGCGTCACGGCCTCATTACCATGCATACGCCCCGCGTTTGCATGGGAACGCCCATGAAACGCGGGGCGTATGCATAGGGTAATGAGGATAAGTAGCCCCTCACGCCCCTCTACGCCCCCTGTGCGGCGTATAGAGAATCCTTGCGGCGAAATCGCCTGCACATGCGCAGAGTGACCTCTGCACATGCGCAGAAGATAAACATCGGCGGCCCGTACGCAAGCGGGAATATCCGCATCGATCAGAATAAGGGCCCATGTGCACTGCAGGTGGGGCTGATGTTACTTGTGCAGAGAGAATTAGATTTGGGTGGGGTTTTACTTCAAATTGAGATCTATATTGCAGTGTAAAAATAAAGCAGCCAGTATTTACCCAGCACAGAAACAAAATAACTCACCCAAATCTAATTCTCTCTGCACATTTTACATCTCCCCCCCTGCACTGCACATGGTTTTGTCCTTCTAAGAAGGATTTTGTCAGAAAGAGTGAACTAGAATAAGGCCCTCAGTCCTCAGGACCCCAAACAGTTTGCATTTCCAGGTCACACAGCAGCTGCACAGGTGTACTCATTACTCACTGACACATGTACCAGGTCACCCAGCAGGTGCACACATTACTCAATGACACATTTCCCAGGTCACTTGGTAGGTGCACAGGTGTACTCATTACTCACTGACACATTTTCCAGGTCACCCAGCAGGTGCACAGGTGTACTCATTATTCACTGACACATGTTCCAGGTCACCCAGCAGGTGCACAGGTGTACTAATTACTCACTGACACAGTTCTCAGGTCACACAACAGGTGCACAGGTGTACTAATTACTCACTGACACATGTTACAGGTCACCCAGCAGGTGCACAGGTGTACTCATTACTCACTGACACATGGTACAGGTCACCCAGCAGGTGCACAGGTGTACTCATTACTCACTGACACATGTCCCAGGTCACACAGCAGCTGCACAGGTGTACTCATTACTCACTGACACATTTCCCAGGTCACCCAGCAGGTGCACAGGTGTACTCATTACTCACTGACAATTCCCAGGTCACCCAGCAGGTGCACAGGTGTACTCATTACACACTGACACATGTCCCAGGTCACCCAGCAGGTGCACAGGTGTACTCATTACTCACTGACACATGTCCCAGGTCACCCAGCAGGTGCACAGGTGTACTCATTACTCACTGACATTTCCCAGGTCACACAGCAGGTGCACAGGTGTACTCATTACTCACTGACATGTCCCAGGTCACCCAGCAGGTGCACAGGTGTACTCATTACTCACTGACATTTCCCAGGTCACCCAGCAGGTGCACAGGTGTACTCATTACTCACTGACACATTTCATAGGTCACCCAGCAGGTGCACAGGTGCACTCATTACTCACGGACACATGTCCCAGGTCACACAGCAGGTGCACAGGTGTACTCATTACTCACTGACATGTCCCAGGTCACCCAGCAGGTGCACAGGTGTACTCATTACTCACTGACACATTTCATAGGTCACCCAGCAGGTGCACAGGTGTACTCATTACTCACGGACACATGTCCCAGGTCACACAGCAGGTGCACTCATTACTCACTGATATTTCCCAGGTCAACCGGCAGGTGCACTCATTACTCACTCACATCCATAGCCCATATATCTAATCACAGCACACAACGCATACTCACATACATGACCAAAGTAACCACTGCAAGCCCTTGACTACATGAGGTGACTGATATGTGTACACGTGTACCTACAGCACCTAACCCGCCCTCACAGGTAATGCTCATACACTGGATCAGTAACTATAGGCACCTAATGATAGTGTCACGATTCGGGTATCTCTTATATATTTGGCTACATCTGTCACTCAAAGTGTGTCTGGAGCTATAACGCTGGGTGGAGCCTCTGACTCACATGACTGACTCACATGACAGAGAACCAGCCCAGTGAGCCCACAGACAGTGCCAGACACCCTCTGCCTCTCCATGTTACACAGCAAAGACACAGCTACTCACCAGACACACCAGGTGAGCGCCCCACACCTCCATACCTCCCAACATGACCCTCTCCAGGAGGGACAGAATGCTCTGTTTGTGGACTTCCATCTTAATTTATGATTGTCATCACCTGTCATTTTAAACAGGGTAATTGATAAGAAAGGTGTTTAAGCACAGGTGATGTAATCCATAAATTAAGAAGAAAGTCCAGAAACAGAGCAATGTGTCCCTCCTGGAGAGGGTCATGTTGGGTATGCACCTCCCCCCCCCCCCCCCCCCCCCCCCCATTCACGGCATCCCCACGATTAAATGGCACATGCAAAACACTGACATGACTATGGTCGACAATGAAAAAGGTTGACAAGATTTATTTTTCACTTTTTCAATGTCTTCATATTCATTCTCATGTGTCGACATGGACACCAATGAAGTGCCACACTTATGTCAACATTTACATGTGTTGACCTTTCTGTGTTGATTTTTTCTTGTGGCGATTCGCGGCACCCCCCGCGACCCCACTCCCTCGATCCACCCTCCCGTGATTCACTGCACCCCCCCCCCGCGCCCCCCCATCCCACGAATCGCGGCACCCACCCCACCCCCCGCGACCCCCCCTCTCCCACAATTCACGGCATCCACCCACGACCCCACCTCCCGTGATTCGCGGACACCCCTCACCTCCTCCCTCCCCCCCCCAACCCCGCGCGCGATTCACGGCAACCCCAGGATTAAATGGCACATGCAAAACACTGGCACGGCTATGGTCGACAATGAAAAAGGTTGACATGAGTTTTTGAAGATTTATTTTTCTTTTTTGAATGTTTTCATATTCATTCTCATGTGTCAACATGTGTTGAACTTTCTGTGTTGATTTTTTCTTGTAGCAATTTTTTTCCAGTGAACTATGTGCACGTCAACCTACACATCATCAACCAATTCTTTGTATAATATATAACACCTGTTCTGTTTTACTGCAGGTGTTTTAAGTCAGACCTTTTACTGCTACTATTACTGTTTATGTAAATACATTCTGAATGACAGCAACATCCTACCATCCTTCTACAAGAATATATAACCAACTAGGTGATTCATCGCGCCCCGTGTCCCCCGCCCTCACGCAATTCACGGACCCCCCGCACACCCCCCCCACCCGTGATTCGCAACCCCCCCTCACGCAATTCACGCCCCCTCCCACGCTTTGCGGACCCCCGCCCTCTCCCGCGATTCGCCAACACCTGCGGCCCTCCCGCAATTCACGGCACCCCTAAGCCCCTCTTTAGTCCCCCGTATACTCACACACCCCTATCACTACCCAGCTTCCTGCTCTCCTGAACCGTAACTTCCACCACTGGGGAGTCGCTGACGCTGTTTTGCCCACATGCCCCTATCATGCCTCATAGCCCAGCCTCCTGCTCTCATGCACCCGAACTCCCACCCAGTAGGAGGAGACACTGACTCAGGGCCACCATCCTGTACTCCTGTACTGCCACACTGGACCCTCACCCACTGGCAGAAGCTGCACAGTGTTTCCCACCCTCCTCTTTAGTCCCCCTTATGTCCACACACCCCTATCACTACCCAGCCTCCTGTTTTCCTGTTTCGTGACCTCCGCCAGTGGGGAGCCGCTGACTCAAAAACACCCTACTATACTATTGCACACACACACCTAAACAACATGCACACACAGCCCCCCCCACACCCACAAATGTCACTGTACCATCCACACTATCAATGTACATCTTACTCTGTAACCGCTTTTTAATTAAACAAAACAATACACACCCCCTTCCACATCATATGCTCTCTATTTAACACATTTCACCTATAACTCAAGTTGCAATACAGACCATCTTTCATACAATTCTAACCATCTTTCTCATATACAAATGTTCACAAATTAAGGGGGCGCAGCCCCTTACGACGGTGTGAAGAGCGCCCGTAGGGCGCGATGAATCACCTAGTCACAAAAATATTTACCATCCAGATGCCTGAGAAGACTGGCGCTGCGCTCCAGACATGGCTTCCATCTGTGCTGTGTCCGGGCTGCCCGCACCGTACAGCATCTGACATTACCCGGAGCCGCGATCTCTGCTATGCCCAATATCGTTCCCCACATCGCTCAGTGTGTGTGCCCAATATCGTTCCTCATATCGGTCAGTGTGTATGCACAATATCGTTCCTCACATCGCTCAGTGTGTGTGCCCAATGCCTCACATCGGTCAGTGTGTATGCACAACATCGTTCCTCACATCTGTCAGTGTGTGTGCACAATATCGTTCCTCACATCGATCAGTGTGTATGCAAAATATCGTTCCTGACATCAGTCAGTGTGTGTGCCCAATATCGTTCCTCACTTCGCTCAGTGTGTGTGCCCAATATCGTTCCTCACAGCGGTCAGTGTGTGCCCAATATCGTTCCTCACATCGCTCAGTGTGTGTGCCCAATATCGTTCTCACATCGCTCAGTGTGTGTGCCCAATATCGTTCTCACATCGCTCAGTGTGTGTGCCCAATATCGTTCTCACATCGCTCAGTGTGTGTGCCCAATATCGCTCCTCACAGCGGTCAGTGTGTGTGCCCAATATCGCTCTCACATCGCTCAGTGTGTGTGCCCAATATCGTTCCTCATATCGGTCAGTGTGTATGCACAATATCGTTCCTCACATCGCTCAGTGTGTGTGCCCAATATCGTTCCTCACATCGCTCAGTGTGTGTGCCCAATGCCTCACATCGGTCAGTGTGTATGCACAACATCGTTCCTCACATCTGTCAGTGTGTGTGCACAATATCATTCCTCACATCGATCAGTGTGTATGCAAAATATCGTTCCTGACATCAGTCAGTGTGTGTGCCCAATATCGTTCCTCACTTCGCTCAGTGTGTGTGCCCAATATCGTTCCTCACAGCGGTCAGTGTGTGCCCAATATCGTTCCTCACATCGCTCAGTGTGTGTGCCCAATATCGCTCCTCACAGCGTTCAGTGTGTGCCCAATATCGTTCTCACATCGCTCAGTGTGTGTGCCCAATATCGTTCTCACATCGCTCAGTGTGTGTGCCCAATATCGTTCTCACATCGCTCAGTGTGTGTGCCCAATATCGTTCTCACATCGCTCAGTGTGTGTGCCCAATATCGCTCCTCACAGCGTTCAGTGTGTGCCCAATATCGTTCTCACATCGCTCAGTGTGTGTGCCCAATATCGTTCTCACATCGCTCAGTGTGTGTGCCCAATATCGTTCTCACATCGCTCAGTGTGTGTGCCCAATATCGTTCTCACATCGCTCAGTGTGTGTGCCCAATATAGCTCCTCACAGCGGTCAGTGTGTGTGCCCAATATCGCTCTCACATCGCTCAGTGTGTGTGCCCAATATCGTTCTCACATCGCTCAGTGTGTGTGCCCAATATCGTTCTCACATCGCTCAGTGTGTGTGCCCAATATCGTTCTCACATCGCTCAGTGTGTGTGCCCAATATCATTCCTCACATCGCTCAGTGTGTGTGCCCAATATCGTTCCTCACATCGCTCAGTGTGTGTGCCCAATATCGTTCCTCACATCGGTCAGTGTATATACCCAATATAATTCTCACATCGCTCAGTGTGTGTGCACAATATCGTTCCTCACATCGCTCAGTGTGTGTGCCCAATATCATTCCTCACATCGGTCAGTGTATATACCCAATATAATTCTCACATCGCTCAGTGTGTGTGCACAATATCGTTCCTCACATCGCTCAGTGTGTGTGCCCAATATCGTTCCTCACATCGCTCAGTGTGTGTGCCCAATATCGTTCCTCACATCGCTCAGTGTGTGTGCCCAATATCATTCCTCACATCGCTCAGTGTGTGTGCCCAATATCGTTCCTCACATCGCTCAGTGTGTGTGCCCAATATCATTCCTCACATCGATCAGTGTGTGTGCCCAATATAATTTTCACAACGCTCAGTGTGTGTGCACAATATCGTTCCTCACATTAGTCAGTGTGTGTGCCCAATATCGTTCCTCACAGCAGTCAGTGTGTGTGCACAATATCGTTCCTCACATCGCTCAGTGTGTGTGTGCACAATATCATTCCTCACATCGCTCAGTGTGTGTGCCCAATATCGTTCCTCACATCGCTCAGTGTGTGTGCCCAATATCGTTCCTCACATCGCTCAGTGTGTGCCACATATCGTTCCTCACATCGCTCAGTGTGTGTGCCCAATATCATTCCTCACATCGGTCAGTGTATATACCCAATATAATTCTCACATCGGTCAGTGTGTGTGCACAATATCGTTCCTCACATTAGTCAGTGTGTGTGCCCAATATCGTTCCTCATATAGGTCATTGTGTGTGCACAATATCGTTCCTCCAGGACACTGGGGAAGTTCAAGGGAAATTGGTCACTGATATCTTTCAGTGCCTACATCGTCTAGTCTGTATGTACCTGAAGACATCAGTGACCGGGAACTCTGACAGAGTATAATAATAATAATAATAATAATAATAAGGGGATATCCTATTAGTGGTGATAACTGGACGCACAATTACAGGTAACATTATCGCACCTATCGCAGTTATGCGCACACCCTTTTTTCGATTAATCCTATAAGAAAATCATGAAAAACAGGTAACCTGCGATGTGTTATCCAGTGGGACGTGCAGGTGACATTGGGGAAATCAGCCTGTACCACACAGAACTGCACAGTAACATAGGATAACAGTATAGACGTATATTACAGGGCATAATAACAAGGGGGACTTGTTTAGTTTCACCGCGGCAGCTAACGCCGTCAGCGTAGTTAGAGTAGTCAGTCAGAAGTAGCCTTGTGTTCCCGCAGCCGCTACGTTATCAGCGTAGGCTGCCGCCGTGAAACTACACAAGTAAGGCAGCCGTTGGGCTACGCTAATAAAGTAGCTTCAAATGTAGCGTAAGCTGCCGCCGTGAAAACCAACAAGTACCTAAAAAGGTTTTGGGGACTTACAATGTATTAAATTGCTGCAATATACATTTAATAAGAACACTGAAAATAATATAAAAAGCAGCTGAATCATGTAATATAAATGCTCTCATACAATGTGGGGTATATAAAAATGGGTATAAGTATATATTTGGGTCAATTACAGGCACTTTCACAAATCTTGCAACAACAACCGATTACTCCCACCAGCAAGGCTGAAACCCCACACATAAAGCACCCCAATAACCTCTCCCATACCGTTAACACCCACTTTGCTCACCCCAAAATGGACATCTCATTATTGGCTAATTAAAAACTGCAAAGTGCCTAATTCAGTGGTTACCAGACTGTGTACTGGGGTGCTCTGCGGTGGGGGTCCAGGACCAAGTCACATTACTTATGGTCAGTGTAATAAGCAAAGTGCTAGTGGCTTCCAATCATATTATATGAGGCATACTTGCCTAGGTTTTTATTCTCCTCTCTGGGAGAAGCCCGGAGAGAACACCAGATAGTACGTGAGTATGTGTCAGGGGTGGCGGGACGAGGCTGACATCACGAAGCTCCACCCCCTTGGGAGTCAAAAAGGTCAATCTGCGAGTCAGAGGATTGTGGGAGGGGCTAAAATGACACAAAATGAAGTGGTGTCGCCATTTTAGACCCGCCCCATTGCCGCAGATGCGCAAAACTCAGTATTTGGTACAGGGAGAAAGGGGGGTGCGGGGATCTAAGTTTTCAGGAGCCTCTCGGCCATTCCAGGTGGGTGGGCAAATACAGACTATGAGGACAAACTGAAAAGAATCCCGACCCTCAACACATAACTGGTCACATAAACACAATTTACTTCATTTAATATATATATTTTTTTTATAAATTACTCAATAAGGAACGTTTAGTCTAGGGAGGGCAGGGAAATAATTTGGATACTCTAGGGCAGCGGTGGGGAACCTCCGGCCCGTGGGCCATGTACGGCACCCGCAGCCGGTCTGTCCGGCCCGCCCACCCGGCCGGGGAAATCTCGCGAGGACTACCGACCTCTCGCGCGATTTCCACTATACTTGACTGCCTGCACAGCCATCGAACCACACAGCTGGCAATTCTTAAACTGCGGTGAACTTGTAAGTGTTTTTTTTTATTTATTTATGGCCCGCAAGGCATTTCTCCCCTATACAAAACGGCCCTTGTCCCCAAAATGGTTTCCCACCCCTGCTCTAGGGAGCCATGATCCGAAAAACACTGACCTAACTACTCAATAAGGAAGTTCTAAACCAAGGACCTTATTCTGATCGCCTCTGAGCGTTTCTGTAATAACCTCTATGGAGAATTATCACATGTGTATAACGGGATAGCTGCCATATAGCGGTCATGGAAAAAAATGCATTTACACTATATTTACCAGGAAAACAGGATATCACATCTAATAGGATATCCCCATAATAATATTAATAAACTACAGCCTGCTCTATCTGTATAGTAGTAACTGTACAACAAAGGTCACTCCCCCTGTATAACAGGACATTGCAAGCAGCTTCCCTTTTGTATAAAAGAGGACCCTGCAGGCCACTCCCCCCTGTACAACAGGACACCACAGGCCACTTTCCCTGTATAATAGGACGCCACAGGCCGCTCCCCCTGTAGAACAGGACGCCACAGGCCGCTCCCCCTGTAGAACAGGACGCCACAGGCCGCTCCCCCTGTAGAAGAGGACGCCACAGGCCGCTCCCCCTGTAGAACAGGACGCCACAGGCCGCTCCCCCTGTAGAAGAGGACGCCACAGGCCGCTCCCCCTGTAGAACAGGACGCCACAGGCCGCTCCCCCTGTAGAAGAGGACGCCACAGGCCGCTCCCCCTGTAGAAGAGGATGCCACAGGCCGCTCCTCCTGTAGAACAGGACGCCACAGGCTGCTCCCCCTATATAACAGGACACCACAGGCCGCTCCACCCGTATAACAGGATGCCGCAAGACGCACCCCCTGAATAACTGGGGGACTCAGCTGCCTCTCCCTGGTCCCAGTGATAGCACACACCTGGTATTATACTGCAGCCTGTGTGAGTAGAACAGCAGCTCCCCTGTAAGTGCCCTTATGGCTCACACCCAGAAATCACTACTATGCTGTTACTAGCAGTATAATACCTGGGGTCACCTGGTGCCAGCTGCAGCACTCTCCCTGCTGCCTGCCATGCACACCAGGAAGGGCTACAGCCGCGGGGGAGTCTGGGAGCTGAGTACAAACCACAACAAAATGGCCGCCGCTGTATGAGGACACTGGAACATCACTGCCGGACAGCTAGAAGCAGTAATTGCATTGTGTGAATGCATAGAGAGAGAGAGAGTTATGCGATGTGAGGTCACCGGTAGCTGATAGATTCCATGCTCTAAATAAGACTAGTACAGCGCCATAACAATTGTCCCCTGTGTGAGGGAACGGCGGCCATTTTCCCAAAGACCAATCCCCGCGTTCATTGGCTGCAGCATCTCGGCTTCCTGCTGGGGCAGCGCTGCTGATCTTACCTGAGGCCTCTCACTTCCAGCAGCCACGGTGATTAAGTTACGGGGGACCGAGAGAAGACATTGCTGTATCTGGCAGCAGGTGATGGTATTGTGCTGCCCTGGTGTTATTATACAGGGGAAGCAGCATGTGATGTCCTGTTATACAGGGGCAGCGGAGTGGGGCGTCCTGTTATACAGGTGGATCGGCCTGTGGCGTCCTGTTATACAGGGGGAGCGGCCTATGGCGTCCTGTTATACAGGGGGAGCGGCCTGTGTCGTCCTGTTATACAGGGGGAGCGGCCTGTGGCGTCCTGTTATAGAGGGGGTGCGGCCTGTGGCGTCCTGTTATACAGGGGGAGCAGCCTGCGGCATCCTGTTATACAGGGGGTGCGGCCTGTGGTGTTCTGTTATACAAGGGGAGCGACCTGCGGCGTCCTGTTATACAGGGGGTGCGTCCTGTGTTGTCCTGTTTTATAAGGTTTTTGTATAAAGGATATATATACATATATGTTACATGGGTGTGGTATGCCGTTCCGGCAGTCGGGATCCTGACAGTCATTAGCCCGATATCGGGATACCGACTGGCCCGGACTCAGACAGCGTTACCAGCACAACAAAGCCCCTTGCAGGCTCGCTGCACTCGCCACGCTGCGGGCATGGTGGCTCGCTACCCTCGCCACCTATTCTATTCTCCTTCTTTGGGGGTCGTGGACCCCCACGAGGGAGAATAGCCGACGGCTGTCAGGAACCCGGCCGTCTGTGTTTTAACAGTCGGGATCCCAACTATCGGGACCCCGTCCGGCACCATGTTACATGTGTGGTGTTTATTGTAATTATTATATTTATTCCAGGACAACAGAGCGGTGAGGATGAGACACGTCACTGATTCCCCGAGGATGGACAAGGACCAGAGTCACATGACTGAGAAAATACTAAATCTCACCCTGGAGATCATCTACTTGCTGACTGGGGAGGTGAGGGGATCTGGTAGTGTCACTGTGACATCACTTATATCTATAGTAATAATACAGGGACGTGACTAAGGAGGTGAGGAATCTGGGAGGGTCACTGTGACATCACTTATATCTATAGTAATAATACAAGGATGTGACTGGGAAGGGGAGGAGAGGGGATCTGGGAGTGTCAGTGTGACATCACTTATATCTATAGTAATAATACAGGGACATGACTGGGGAGGTGAGGGGATCTGGTAGTGTCACCGTGACATCACTTATATCTATAGTAATATTACAGGGATGTGACTGGGGTGTTGAGGGGATCTGGGAGTGTCACTGTGACATCACTTATATCTATAGTAATAATACAGGGACGTGACTGGGGAGGGGATCTGGGAGCGTCACTGTGACATCACTTATATCTATAGTAATAATACATGGATGTGACTGGGGATGTGAGGGGATCTGGGAGTGTCCCTGTGACGTCACTTATATCTATAGTAATAATACAGGGACGTGACTGGGGAGGTGAGGGGATCTGGGAGCGTCACTGTGACGTCACTTATATCTATAGTAATAATGCAGGGACATGACTGGGGAGGTGAGGGGATCTGGGAGTGTCACTGTGACATAAATTATATCTATAGTAATAATACAGGGACATGACTGGGGAGGTGAGGGGATCTGGGAGCGTCACCATGACGTCTCTTATATCTATAGTAATAATACAGGGACCTGACAGGGAAGTGAGGGGATCTGGGAGCATCACTCTGATATCACTTATAGCTATAGTAATAATACAGGGACGTGACTGGGGAGGTGAGGGGATCTGGGAGCGTCACTGTGACATCACTTATTTCTATAGTAATAATACAGAGACGTGACTGGGGAGGTGAGGGGATCTGGGAGTGTCACTGTGACATCACTTATATCTATAGTAATAATACAGAGACGTGACTGGGGAGGTGAGGGGATCTGGGAGTGTCACTGTGACATCACTTATATCTATAGTAATAATACAGGGACGTGACAGGGGAGGTGAGGGGATCTGGGAGTGTCACTGTGACATCACTTATATCTATAGTAATAATACAGAGACGTGACTGGGGAGGTGAGGGGATCTGGGTGTGTCACTGTGACATCACTTATATCTATAGTAATAATACATGGATGTGACTGGGGATGTGAGGGGATCTGGGAGTGTCCCTGTGACGTCACTTATATCTATAGTAATAATACAGGGACGTGACTGGGGAGGTGAGGGGATCTGGGAGCGTCACTGTGACGTCACTTATATCTATAGTAATAATGCAGGGACATGACTGGGGAGGTGAGGGGATCTGGGAGTGTCACTGTGACATAAATTATATCTATAGTAATAATACAGGGACATGACTGGGGAGGTGAGGGGATCTGGGAGCGTCACCATGACGTCTCTTATATCTATAGTAATAATACAGGGACCTGACAGGGAAGTGAGGGGATCTGGGAGCATCACTCTGATATCACTTATAGCTATAGTAATAATACAGGGACGTGACTGGGGAGGTGAGGGGATCTGGGAGCGTCACTGTGACATCACTTATTTCTATAGTAATAATACAGAGACGTGACTGGGGAGGTGAGGGGATCTGGGAGTGTCACTGTGACATCACTTATATCTATAGTAATAATACAGAGACGTGACTGGGGAGGTGAGGGGATCTGGGAGTGTGTCACTGTGACATCACTTATATCTATAGTAATAATACAGGGACGTGACAGGGGAGGTGAGGGGATCTGGGAGTGTCACTGTGACATCACTTATATCTATAGTAATAATACAGAGACGTGACTGGGGAGGTGAGGGGATCTGGGTGTGTCACTGTGACATCACTTATATCTATAGTAATAATACAGGGACAGGACTGGCGAGGTGAGGGGATCTGGGAGCGTCACTGTGACATCACTTATATCTATAGTAATAATACAGGGACAGGGCTGGACACTTCCTGCTTGGCTCCCCTGCTCTGTACATAGACATGACTGGGGATGTGAGGAGATCTGAGTGACAGTGATATCACTGATAGATAAATATTACAGTGACCTGACTGGTGGATCTTGGAAGTGACATCACATAGCAATAATAGAGGGTCATGACTGGGAATGTATGTAGTGATAGTGTTTTTTTTCCAATACACAGGGTTACACTGTAGTGAAGAAGGTATCCGGTAACCATGAGATAACCAGTAGCTGTTCCTGTGTGTCAGGAGGACAGAAAAGGCCCCAGAGCCACATCACAGTGCCCCCACCTCACTCACTGATACATGGGAGAGACGAGGAGCAGAAGATCCTGGAACTCACCAACAAGATCCTCCAGCTGCTGACAGGAGAGGTGACTACTGGGAATGGGACATTATACAGTAACACCGGGGATGTGACAGGAGAGGTGACTGCTGGGAATGGGGCATTATACAGTAACACCGGGGATGTGACCGGAGAGGTGACTGCTGGGAATGGAACATTATACAGTAACACCGGGGCATGTGACCAGAGAGGTGACTGCTGGGAATGGGACATTATAGAGTAACACCGGGGGATGTGACTGCTGGGAATGGGACATTATACAGTAACACCGGGGGATGTGACCGGAGAGGTGACTGCTGGGAATGGGGCATTATACAGTAACACCGGGGATGTGACCGGAGAGGTGACTGCTGGGAATGGGACATTATACAGTAACACCGGGGGATGTGACCGGAGAGGTGACTGCTGGGAATGGGACATTATACAGTAACACCGGGGGATGTGACCGGGGAGGTGACTGCTGGGAATGGGACATTATACAGTAACACCGGGGGATGAGACCAGAGAGGTGACTGCTGGGAATGGGACATTATACAGGAACACCAGTGGGATGTGACAGGAGAGGTGACTGCTGGGAATGGGGCATTACACAGTAACACTGGGGATGTGACCATAGAGGTGACTGCTGGGAATGGGGCATTATACAGTAACACTGGGGATGTGACCATAGGGGTGACTGCTGGGAATGGGGCATTATACAGTAACACCGGGGATGTGACTGCTGGGATTGGGACATTATACAGTAACACCGGGGGATGTCTGGGTGATGACTGTATCACTGTGTGTGTGTTAGGTTCCTATAAGGTGTCAGGATGTCGCTGTATATCTCTCCATGGAGGAGTGGGAGTATATAGAGGAACACTTGGGTCTGTACAAGGACATAATGATGGAAAATCACCAGCCCCTCACATTACTGAGTAAGAAGAGACTTAATTTTATTGTATGTGATATTGTACACTTATCTGCTAATCACACATGTATTCAATGTACTCAGTCACTGTGTGTCTCCTATAGATTGGGGCCAGTAACAGAGATACCCCAGAGAGATGTCCCCATCCTCTGTATTCCTAGGATAATCACATATGTACATGTCCTCAGTCACTGTGTTTCTCCTACAGATGTGCCCAGTAATATAGATACCCCAGAGAGATGTCCCCGTCCTCTGTATTCCCAGGATAATCACATATATACCATGTCCTCAGTCACTGCTTGTCTCCTACAGATGGGCCCAGTAACAGAGATACCCCAGAGAGATGTCCCCGTCCTCTGTATACCCAGGATAATCACATATATACATGTCCTCAGTCACTGCGTGTCTCCTACAGATGGGCCCAGTAACAGAGATACCCCGGAGAGATGACGCCGTCCTCTGTATTTCCAGGATAATCACATATATACAATGTCCTCTCTCACTGCGTGTCTCCTATAGATGGGCCCAGTAAAAGAGATACCCCAGAGAGATGTCCCCGTCCTCTGTATTTCCAGGATAATCACATATATACATGTCCTCAGTCACTGTGTGTCTCCTACAGATGGGCCCAGTAACAGAGATACTCCAGAGAGATGTCCCCGTCCTCTGTATTCCCAGGATAATCACATATATACCATGTCCTCAGTCACTGCGTGTCTCCTATAGATGGGCCCAGTAACAGAGATACCCCAGAGATATGTCCCCGTCTTCTGTATTCCCAGGATAATCATATATATACCATGTCCTCAGTCACTGCGTGTCTCCTACAGATGGGGCCAGTAACAGAGATACCCCAGAGAGATGTCCCCGTCCTCTGTATTTCCAGGATAATCACATATATACATGTCCTCAGTCACTGTGTGTCTCCTACAGATGGGCCCAGTAACAGAGATACCCCAGAGAGATGTCCCTGTCCTCTGTATTCCCAGGATAATCACATATATACA